>NC_135341.1:40026203-40651203 GCF_023851605.1 Tamandua tetradactyla
TTTTGTGCAATTTTATCTGGTTGTGTTTTGGTTTAGTTATCTTTTGTTTGGTGTTCATTGAACTTATGGGATGTATGTGTTTGTAGTTTTCATAAAATTTGGAAAATGTTTGGCCATCATTTCTTTAAATAATTTTGTCCCCAACCCCTTGGGGACTTTAATTACATGCTATATTAGATCTACCACTCAGTAGTGCTTGCTTTATTTATTTATTTACTTTTATACTCTCTCTTCTCTGTGTATTTCTTTTTGGATAGTTTTTATTGTTATGTCCTCAAGCTCACTAATCTTTTTTCTTCAATGTTAATATGCTGTTAATTCCATCCAGCGTATTTTTTATCTCACACATTGTAGTTTTCATTTCAAATCTGTGAAACTATCCTACCAGTCATGAACTGCCCACCTCTGAACTTATTTTTCCTTGCTTAAGCGTTGTTTTTCTGGGATTGCTATCACTTGCTGCCAAATAAACTAATCCTAATTAAGAATTTGGCACCTGGAAGTGAGGAGCTGCATGTAAAATAATCTAAACGTGCAGTACTGGTTCATGTGAGGGAGTGGGGAGGCATATTTTAAGGACTCAGAGATTGCAGCTGGAAAGCCAATGACCCTCATTACTAGCAACACCTTTGGTTAAACCATTACATGTTTTACCTTAGAAGGATGCCCATGTGCTGATCAAAGCTGTACTATTAGTACAAATAAAGGGAAAACTTAGAATAATTGATGACTGCTGGGTCCTCCTTGCAGTACTTAGCAAACGCTGAGAGAGAGAGCAAGAGGGAGAGAGAGAGAGTAAAGTTCAGGCTGTACTTGGCTGGTCTGCAAGCAAATATGAAGGGAAATGTTGCTTTGCTAAGGTAGTCACTCTTGGGTCACAGCGTGCAATATAAATTGACTAAGAATTCCATAATTTGGTGACTTCCAGGGTCAAAATATCTGTTTTAATCTCTAAATGGAAGTGGTAATAAACAGGGATTGCTAAGTAGCAGCTGTAGCAGGAGGTGGATCTGATGCCCCACTGTTCACTGACGATGAATCTACTGGAAAGGTAGCATCAAGGGTGTTACTATCCTCTCAAGACAACTGTCTCAGATGGCCATGGTTCTGGGCAGGGGTCGAGCTGAATCCAGGACGCAGGAGGTGCTGCAGGAAGCCCTGGAACCTCCCATGTACACCCTCTCCTCCTCCCGAAAGGGCCCTCAGTGTATTGGTTTTCTACTGCTGCTGTTAAAAAAGCAAACAAACAAAATAACTGCCACAAATTTAGAGACTTAAAACAGCACAAATTTATTATCTTACAGTTCTGTAAACCAGAAGTAGAGGTTGGCTTGGCCCGTTTTCTGCTCTGAGTCTCTAAGGTCGAAATTAAGGTGTCAGCAGGGCTGTGTTCCTTTCTGGAAGCCTGGGGATGACTCTTCTTCCAAGCTCACAGAAGTTGTAGTATAATGCAGTTACATGTGGTTGTAGGACTGAGAGCCCCATTTCCTTACTGGCTGTCAGTAGGGAGTCATTCTCAGCTTCTAGAGGCTACCTGCATTCCTTGGCTTGTGGTCACCTTCCTTCCTCTTCAGAGTTAGCAAAAGCAGGTTGAGTCTTTCTCAGATTTTAAATGTCTCTGATCTTCCCTTCTATCTCATCTCTTCAGTTACTCCTCTCCCTTGTTTTTCCGTTGCATCTCTCTGACCCCAGCAGAAGACATTTCTCTGCTTTTAAAGGCTCCTGATTAGTTTGGGTCAACCGGATAATCCAGGATAATCTCCCTACTTTAAACATTGCACTACTTCCGCCTGTAAAGTCCCTTCATTGTCCTATCTGGATTAGTGTTGGCTTGAATAACCGGGGGACGGGAATCTCGGCGGTGGGGGGGGGGGGGGCGCGGTCAGCTTTCAAATTCTGCCCAGCACACCCTGTCTCCCGTCAGAACCCGGGGCAGATGCCGCGAGGGGGCGCCACGAGAGGGGCGGCGGTGCCCATGGCGTTCCCGGGCGGCTCCGTGGGCCTCCTGCTCTGCCTGCTGCTCCTTCAGCCCTGGCTCCGCGAGGCCCGCGCCGCGGGGAGAGGGCGTGGCCGGGCGTGGCCCCCTGAGAGGTGAGCAGTCCGTTCAGCCCCGGTTCTCACCAGTCTCTCTTCTTCACCAGGTGGGAGCTGCAGACCCAAGGAGGATTCCAGAGTGACCTCCAGGGCCCCTGGAATTTCCCAAGCTTCCAGTACTCTCTGTAGCTCCAGCGTTTCCATCACTAGCAGGACTCTGGGTGATGTCAGCTTTCAGAATGGGGCAGGACCCCTGTCTTTGGAGGGAAAGCTCCTCAAGGTACTGTTTCCCGGACCAGGTCTGTACGGTCCTGCTGGGGAAGAGAAAGGCGAGCACAGCCTGCCTGGGGAGTATGACAGGTGAACTCGGCCCTGGAGGGTTTGAGAGGCCAGACCCTCCCTGAGGGCTTTGTCTGGGGCAGCCCTGATGGTGGTGGTGATAGGGGCAGCAGCTTTACTTTCAGTCTCTTTCTTTATTGAGCAAAACAAGGATGTGGCCATCCGATTCCGAGGGTGGTTGCTGGAATGCCGGCGGCAGAGGGGAAGTGGCCCTGGCAGGTGAGCCTGCAGACTGGGGATGTGCACCTATGTGGAGGAACCCTCATTGCCCCTCAGTGGGTGCTGACAGCGGCCCACTGCATATTTGGGTGAGTGTTCGGGGCTCAGGGTTTTGGGCTGTGTGATCTGTCCCTTTTCCTGAGCTACCTTTTCCTCATCTGAAAAAGGGGTTTGCCACCCCATGGTTTTTTATTCAGTTTGGGGAGAGGCCAGAGAATTTGATTTCTAACAAGTTTCCAGGTGCTGTTGATGCTGTTGGTCTGGGGACTACCCTTTGAGAACCACTGGGTTGGAGTGATCAGGGGATTCTGGAGAGGACAGGTGGCTCGTAGGGAGTGGGGATGCTGGTGGCTGGCACGGAAGAATGGGGTCAGACTGGAAAGCACCTGGAAGGTGTGACAGGGGAGTGTAGACTCTCTAGGGATGCCTTCTGCCTACAGCCATTTGGACTATACGGTGAAGCTGGGAGACACAAATGTGCGTCATACATCCAGTACAGCGGTCGTCGTTCCGGTTCTAGACATCGTTTCCTATCAGTACTTTAATGCTAGAGCTTTGAGTAATGACATTGCTCTCATTCTGCTCGAATTCCCTGTGAACTACACCTCGCACATCCAGCCTGTGTGCCTTCCTGAAAAGTCTTTCCGGGTGGAAAATGATAAGGAGTGCTGGGTGACTGGATGGGGCCGACTGGGAGAAGAAGGTGAGATAGTGAGGCAGGAAGCAAACTCTGGACAGAGGGGAGGCGGCCTGGGTGCTCTAGAGTTGGCATGAAGGCTAAAGGGAGGCACAGGGTGGCAGAGTTTGTAGCAGGTGGATAAGGGTGGAGGGTGGAGAAAATGTAATAATTTAACAACTGTGTTTTGAATTCCTATTGGTATGGCACGTCCTGGGGCCTTGGTGGGGCTGTCTCCAAGGCAGATTGCAGCCCAGAGAGGTGATGAGCCGTCTGCCAGCCAGAACTGCCTCTCACAGAAAGTACCTGCCTTAGTGGGTAGTGAGTTTTCTGTCCCCTGGCTTTTAGACAGAGCCAGAGGACCCCATCAGTGAGGTTGTAGGGCCTCCTATCCCTGGGGAGGAGGTTGATTTGGCACATTTGGGGTATTATCTGTCCTGCTCAGGAAGGTAAAGATGCTTTACTGATGCCCAGGCCATCCTGTCACTATTCTTACTGATACTCAGAGTGACAAATGCCTGGTTGTCATTTCTCAGGCTGGTAAGGCCTTGCCTCTTCTCTTGTGATCTGTTCTTCCTTCTTCTATTTTGGTTTTGCTTCTTCCCTCCTCCTTTCCCCATGTCAACTTTGGGCCTCATTTCCTCCTGTGTCAGATGGGAACAAAACTCACTGCCCTGCCTTCCTCTCGGGGTGTGGGTGGGGGGCTTCTGTGTGTGAAAACACTGTGCTGCGATGCAGAGTGGGTATGGGTATCCCTCTCATGACCCACTTATACAGAGCCACTCACTCCTAAGTTGTCTCTCCTCAGCACCAGCGCCAGTTGACCTTCAAGAGGCTCAGCAAAACATTGTTCGCTTTGAGAAATGTAATGAGATGATGCAGACAAAGTTAAAAACATATAGAACCATGGTGCACAAAGGGATGATCTGTGGCTATCACAAAGAAGGAAAAAACCCCTGCCGGGTCAGTTCTTGGGCCCCTGACCACCTTTGCATTTCAGTAGTCCCCTAAAAATTTCCTCATTTGCAGGCAGCAAGGCCTGAGTTTCTAATCAGCCCCTCCATTCGCCTCTTAGTTGAGTTAAGGAGATTGTGGGGAGAAGTGCCCCATGGCTCTCCTGAGCTGGCCTAGCCTGTTCCTTTAAAAGGGAGCAGTCTTTGCTGCTCAGGGTGCTGCCAGGGCATGGGGAATTTGAGGGTGGATAACCCTAATAAGTGCCATTAATTAAGTTTCTACTATGTGGTACTCACTGTGCCAGTGTGAGCATTTACCACATTATCTCAGAATGGAAGGCGAGGTCCACAGACATTAATTAGTTCAAGGTCCCCCGTGACTGCCTGTATGCCACTGGGGCCCATGCTCCACCCTCTGCACCAAACTACCTTCCTGAGAGGGAGCATTTGAGCAAGGCCCCAGAGGATGAGTATTTCGAGTTTTTGGAAACAGAATAGCATTACAGAGAGAGGGAACAACATGTGCAGTGGCTTAGAGGTCTGTGGGGGCCTGTCACATTTAGGGAATGTTGTACACGTCTGGAGCAGTGAGGTAGCAAATGTGGCCAAAGTTGTGGATTAGAGTTGGAGCATGTATGGCCTGGCATGCCGTGCCATTGTGGATTAGAGTTGGAGGATGTATGGCCTGGCATGCCGTGCCAAGTTTCTAGGCTTCCATCCAGGCAGGACATAGGGGGAGGGGGGCACAGTCAGATTTGCCTTTTAGATAAATGGCTCTCTGGGCTATGTGGTGAGTAGACTGTAGGCTAGGAGCTTGTTTTCATCCACAGTCTCAAGCAGAGCCTGGGGCAGTGAGATGGGTGAAGAAGGTGGGGGTCAGGTTGAATCATCAGTTCCTTGAGTGACAGCATGTGGGGGTGGGGATGAGGACCCTGAGTTTCTGCCTGAGGTGGTTGGTAGTGAAGCCCACAGGAGCAGGTATGGGAAAGGGCATGTGGGGTTGTTTGAAGTGGGGGTGGGGATGTGTGGGAGTAGGTGGCTGGCAAGTGTAAGGTGGTGGATGCGTGGATTTGGAGATAGGAAGAAATTTCAGGTTGAAAGGATTTAGGGACCCTCCCTGCAGAGGTGATATTCAAAATATTTAGCAACTATGGATGCCCAGGACCGACCAATCAGCATAGAACCTGGTCTTACAGCTGAAGTGGGGCTCTAGAGGCTGCCTACTGTGATACCTTGTTAGTGACTAGGCCATGTGGGTTCAGAGAAGGTCATGGGGAAGGGGCTGGGGGAAGTGGAGGAATAGGAGCACTCAGAGAGAATTTCAAAATTTTACAATTCCCAGATTCAGATTCACAGAAACCTAATCTAGTAGGGCCTTTGGGGTGTCTAGGGACGCCCCATGCATGCCTTTCTCCCAGCATCTTGAAGTGCAAACAGCCTGTTCTGATGGGACCCTTTTCCATTTCTGTGGTTTGTTTCTTTCTCTTTCTCCAGGGAGATTCTGGGGGCCCCATGGTCTGTGAATTTAACAAGACATGGATCCAGGTGGGGATTGTGAGCTGGAGCATTGGCTGTGGTTATAAACGCTATCCTGGAGTTTACACGGAGGTTGCTGAATATAGAGATTGGGTCAATGATGTCATGAATCAGGCTTCCTATCTTGATTCTGGAGGGCTTTGCATCACATGCCTGTCTCTGGTGCTGTCCCTGGGCATTCTGGTGACCCTGTGACCACCCTGCCCACTCCCCTCCTGTTTCTGATTCACGTACGAAGCCTCTCCTCCAACCTCCCATTCTTTCTCACTGCCCTTTTCTCAAATTCTGGGATCACTGACCTTCTGGAAATCTACCCAACAGAGCGTGGCATTGAGGCTGGAGCTTGGGAAGTGTCCTGGTCCAGTGCACCTGTCACCTATATCTGCCACGCTAAAGCTTTGGCTGTGCTACCAGAGCCTTCACCAGTGCTCTGCCTGCTGGGAAGGAAGGGGCAAAAGATCCCAGCTAGAGGTCCAGCTGACCTGCCTGGTGGAGCTTGATGATTCATCAACACTTTGAAGAACATCTACCAAAAGAGAAAGTGAAAAAGGTGTCGCCATGTCGCCACTGAGGTTTCCATATTGGACTCAGCTGTCTGGGGCTGGGAGAAGTTCCCCCGTACCCCAGTGTGGATCCATCTGTGAATGGACAGTCTCTGCCGCACAGGCCCTCCTGAGGCAACCCAGTCTTCAAGTCCCCTTCCTCAGTGCCCTAATCACATCCAGAGACACCAGTTGTGTTAAGGCATTATGGAGTGCCGAGATTTAAGATGTCAACTGAATAAATACTTAAGAGTTGCTTGTGTGTTCTGAAGCTCTGCTCACCTGGGACATGGGTTGTATATAACATACTCTGGAGAGAACTCATTTCCCATTTAGCTAAAGAAGTTATTCATGGTCTCCATTAAACGTTAGGAGAGCAAGAGTTGAGGAGCCTGCTGACTCAGATGATTCGAAAGGGAGTTTTTAGCCTTCTGTGCTATCTTTACTCCTGTTCAGCCACCAGCATCTCTACAGGGAGCTTTGTAGCCAAGTTTAACAGTCACTGCAGCTTGGAACAGGGGATCAACAGAGATTGGGACTGGGAGCAAGAGTGAAATAGGGGCATGAAAATATTCCTTCCTACCTCCACTCCTTCTTGCTGTCCTCTCCCACTTTGTGCCAAAAGATCTGAATTCCCACAAGAAGGAAGGCCAGAGAGATTTACTCTCTCTATATTGGTTCTTCCCCCTTATCACAGGTCCTTCTGTCCTAGAGTACCGTCTGTCTGTCTAATTCTCACCCTCCCCATCTCCTGCTCCCTGCCCTTCCAGGTTCAATGTTAGAGTTTCCAGATATCACGGGACTCAGTAGGCAGTCTCTGTCAGTCCTCCCTGATGCCTGAGGCAGACTGTGGCTGAGAGAGGCTCTTCCTTGCACTGTTGCTTACATCATCCAGCCTATTAATGAGTATATTTTAAATATACTTTAAGAAACCACTGACTATTCAGGGATTAACAAAATAAATTTAACATTTTGTATCTGTAACATCCCAACCAGCTGTTTTTGGTTAGGAGACAGCTATTCTCCGTCTTGTAGCTCCACTCTTAGTCCAGTGGTTCAGGCTTTACCTGCATCAGAATCCCCTGGACGGCTGTTAGAAATATAGATTCACTGTTTTTCACCCCCAGGAACTTTCAATCCTCTAGTCTGAGTTGGAGCCTGAGAATGTGCATTTCTAACCAGTTCCCTGTGGATGCTGATGCTGCTGGTCAGGGAGCTCACATTGAATATCAGTCCTATGCATTAACAAGAGTACAGGAAGCAACCTCCTCTGGACTGCCTTGGCATAGAAGTGGCACCCAACACCTCTACTACCCCTGTTGGACCCTTTAGATGCCAGGCTAGGGAATGTAGTCTCCAGAGTGCAGCTGCTTTCCAGTGGACACCCCACATTAGACAAAGGAAGCAGAATTTATCTGGTATCCTCCCATTATCTCCCTCACCTAGGAGATCCAAAGGCAACACCTGTAAGCAAAAGCACCCACAAAGCACATGGCAGGGCCCAAGACCTGGCATATGCCACCCTCTCTTTCAGTTGCAATGACCCTATTGGTGGTCCCTGGAAGAGTATGAAGCCCTGGACCTGCCTTTTCTTTCTGCTGCCTTCTTTCTTTTCCCAAGGTTTCCTGTTCAAGTGCTAGGTCCCGCTCAAATGGCACTTTCCCAATGACATTTACCCTGATTTCTTAGCCTTATTGTTCTTTTCCTTTCTTGAACTTTCCACATCTTCCCAGAGTCTCCAATCAACATTAACTCAGAAACTCTCCCGTGTGCCAGGCCTAGATAACTGATGGCCTGGTCCAAGGTTGAGCAACAACCAGGCCATCACTGGTCCAGGGTGACAGGGCACCAGGGGGAGCCCATCGAGGCCCGGCCTCCGTGCCAGCAATCACACACCCAGGGCTCCGAGATCGCCTTCAAGGACCAGGCACGAGGAAGGGGTGTGGGCGCCATTAAGTTCTGGAGAGTTTTCAGGACTCCAGGGCTCCTCACGGGCAGGAGGTGCCATCATGTGCTGGGTCGTGGTCACGTGCTGCGTGCCTGCACGTGCCCTACATACTGTCACGTGTTGGTGGTGGCGTTACGTGTTCGTGCTCGTGAGCGCCATCCCGGTAGCCTCCTGGTGGTAGCTCCCGGGCCTCAATGGCTGCCCCGACGTCCCGCCGTCTCAGCGCTAAGTCTGGACCTCGAAAGCCCTCGGTCCTGAGCCTCTGCCTCCTGCTATTGCTGCTGCTCCTGCGGTTGAGCTCGGGTGAGGCGACCCCTCCTCCTCAGCCCCACTCCCTGCTACACCCCATCCCTTATCCGGCCCCTACCCCTGCCCCCAACTCCCTGCCGGCTCCTCTCCCCGCCCCCTGGGGCACTACTCCTTTGCCAGTTCCTTGCTTGGTATTGGAGGCGGGGTCCTGGCGCCTGGGCGGGGCTGTTTCTTCCCACTGCCTTCAAGCAGTTGTCCCTGTGGCCCCCCATCCCACTGTCACCGCCCCCTCTCTAGCCACCTCCTTTCAGGTCCTCTCCAGGACCTGTCCACACCTGAAATATCAGTGGGTCATGGATCAGCCTCCTGGGAACCTGAAGTCCGTAGGACCCTTGGATTTTTCCCTAGTCTGTCAACCATTTCCTTCCCCAGCCAGTCAGAGCATTGGTGCTAATGCAGGAATCACCCTCAGAGTAGTTTCTGCAGGTTTCCTACCCTGTGCCCCTCTACCCAGACTCTCTCTGATTGTCCTAGGCTGCTAGGGACCACTAGACATCCCACTCGGGCATTCAGTCTTGGCCAGGTAAATTGGTGGTCTCTATCTATCCTAGGGTTGGCCTGTCCCTGCTCGTCCATCCATCTTTCTCTCTTCATCTCTTAAACAAATACTTCAAAATTCATCCCCCTAAGCCTCTGTTCCAGCCCAGCCTGCCTCACTAGCAGCTGCTTCGTTCACTGAGAAAATAGAGGCACTCAAGTGCTGTCTCCTTTGACTCCCCTGTAAGCCCCAGGGGCCCCTCCAAACTTGACTACATCAGCACCATCCTCATGGATTTTTTTTTTAAGAAATCAGAGAAATGTGCTTCCTGCTCAAATGTCAGCCTCTTCACCCATGCCCTTGACTGAGGGTCCTTGTCCTATGCTCCCTCAATTATCTGTCTTATAGATCTTTAGTCTTTTTTTCCATTTGCTGTATTTCCTCACTCTATATCTTCCCTCTTCACAAACAGACTTCTCAAAAGAATACTTTTCACTTCATGCCCATGCTTACTCACCTCCCACACTCTTCAGCCCATCCCTGACATATTTTTGATCTTTGTTTTCTCTGATCTTTCTGCCACTCCCTCATTTTTCACTTTTATATTTCCTTGGCTTCTCTTGGGCCATGGTCTCCTGATTCTTTTCTAATGCAATGATAACTCCTTTCTCCTTTGTCCCTCCCAGACCACCATACTCTGTTCAAACTTGAGGTATGGGTGTTCCCTAAGGGCCTGTGTGGATTCTCTGCTCCCTCCCTCTTCACTACTCCCTGAGTAGAGCTCACTTGCCTTGGGCATAAATATGCCACTTGCATCATCACAAAACAGTGTGTCTGTCTGGATGTACAGCCAGCCACTGGACCTCTCCACCTGAATGACCTAAACACATCTGAACGTCTTGGAATCCAAAATTGAGACTGGCCTTTCTTCTCTTCTTACTCTATTCTTTAAGTGAATGGCAGGAACTCTTCTCCAAAACCAGAAACTAAGGTGTTATCCTAGACTTGTGTATATCCTTAAATCAAACTCCCTTCCAACCCACCATGTCTGTTCTTGTTGCTACTTTCTCATTTCAGACCTCATTACTTGCCTACGTTCTGCAGGGCCTCCGGTGGGATCTAACTGCCCTCAGTTGTATCACCTGCCAGTTTGTTTTCCATACTGTCTTCACAATATAAGTCTGACCATGTCATGCCTCTGTTGGCTTCCCTCCCCCAACAGGATCTCATCCAGGTTTCTTGGCGTAGTTTACAAGATCCTCCATGATTGACCCTTGGCTCTCCTTTCCCACCATCATCTCTTCCATCACAGGCATTACCCTGCAACTTCTGGAGTCAATGACACTCTGATTCTTCTGCGAGGAATGTCATTATTGCCTTTCATTTCCAGTTTACCTTCTCATTTTAAAGATAACCCCTCCTCCCAGAAGCTTCTCCAGTCTACCTCTGCTTCTGGGCTCACTTGATACCTGTGACCCTGTCCCTGCATCGATCTTGCCAGGTGATAGTGTGTTCACTCCACCCCTTCTACTGCCCATTAAATGAAGTGTTCCTTGAGGGCTGGCTCTGTCTGATATGCCGCTGTCACCTCAGGCTCTGGCTCCAGACTAGAAACAGGGGAGCTCAGAAAATATTTTGGGAATGAATGAATAAAACATACACCTTTTCCGTCTCATCCTGCCATGGCCCCTCACTTCATCTTTGTTCCCTTTCTCTCTTCCAGGTTACAAAGAGGACAAAACCAAACAAGGTGGGTAAGGTGAACCCCTATTGCAGGAAAAGCTCCAGGTTCTAAGAGGATATGGCCCAGATATAGAGGACATTTGTTCTGAAGGGGGTCACATAGATAGTGTTTCTGGTTCTTCAGAAAACAGGAATTCAGTCCAATTTAATCCTACTTTCTGAAGAATAGCCTGTAACTTCCAGGACATACAGACCTCACATTTTAGAGGTAAGACTATCTGGGCGTCTCATAGAAATGCAGAGTCTCTTTGAATTCAGTCCAGACTGTGTCTTATCAGGGTGTGAGTCCCAAGCCAGGAAGCTTTCACTGACCATTTTACATACATAAACCTTTTAGGAACTCTAAATTGTTCTCTTTGCCAAGGTAGCTTCCAGGGCCCCATAGAGCTGACTCCTCTGGAATCTTCCTGTCCTTTTCCTTAGACCTCAGGAGCAGGTTGCTCTTGCTGTTTGGTTCATGGGCCTCCATTGTCACTGGCCTTGCCAAGAATCCAATTTGGTAGGTTAAGGTATTGTTGGGTTGATTAAGTTAGCTATTGCTGCTTATGCCCATGCCCCACCCCATTCTCCTTCAACCACCCTTCTTATATATTCAATGTGCCACTTTCTGTTTCTGTGTGTTCTTGTAAAAATGTATGTTGGTATTTTGTGTGCATTTATTTCATCTATTTTAAATTTGCATAAATAGCGTGTGCTTTAGATCTCTTTTTATTTCCTACTCTTTTCATTTAGCCTCATTTTTAAAAACTTTTATTTGGAAATAATTTTAAACTTACAAAACATTCCAAAAATAGAAATAGTACAAGGAACACACTCCCATGTAATTTGGGGGGAATCATTTGGGGGTAACATACAGCATGACGCTTTATCCCTAAACACTTCAGTGTGTATTTTCTAAGAATATTCTTTTACACAATCCCTGTAAAATTATCAACTTCATAAATTGGCATTGCTACCAAACTCTCATCTACTGCTTGTATTCCAGCTTGATCAGCCCTCTGTACTCCTACTAGCAGTGCATGAAGGTTGTATATATTGTCACAGTCCTACCAACTCTTGGCATAATCTAGCCTTTACGGTTTTTGCCAATCAGATTAAAAAATTGACATCTTAATTTAATCTGCTTTTTCTGATTACTAATGAGTTTGAGCATCTCTCAGTGATTCTAAAAAGATTATGTGGGCGTGCGTTTCTTCTACTATTTTTATCTTTGCAATGTTTTGTAAGTTTAAAATTATTTCCAAATAAAAGTTTTTTAAGATGGGCTGAATGAAAAGAGTAAGAAATAAAAAGTGATCTAAAGCACATGCTAACAATGCGCTATTGGCACTAGAGTTTCCTCTTTTAATAAATTGCCTGTTCTTATCCTTTGCATATTGTCTATTGATGTTCCTTTCTCTTGCTGATTTCCTAGACCTCCTTGTATATGCTAAAAAGAGTCTTTTGTTGATTTCAGATATTGCAAATAGTATCTCCCAATCTGTCATCTGTCTATTAACTTTGTTCACAGGATCAAAATCCTTGATTTTGATGTAATCAGATTAACCTGTTTTATGCTTTATGGCTTTGTGCGGAAGGTTTGTTTAAGGAGTCCTTTCCCATCCCATGTCACATGGTCTGTTAATTTTAAGGTTTAGAGAAAAAAGTGAAAGATAAAACCTTCACTTTTAGGTCTTGATGTGCAATAAGAAAGGAATCCGGTTTAGTTTTTCTTCCTTATTTCTTTTGGGGTGATTGAGTTTTCCTAACACCATCTACTCACCAATCTGTCTTTTACCACTGATTGTGGTGGCTCCTTTATTTACATCAAGGTCCTATATTACATGGGGCAACCTCAAGCTCTGTATTCTTTTCCATTTTCCCCACTGTCTGTCCTTGTGTCAATACCACACTGTTTTTGTTACTACAGCTTTAATGCGTGTCTTAATGTCTGGTAGGACATTAGCATGTGCTAGGACAAGTGTCCCTCCTTTGCTCTGTTTTTTCAGATTGAGCTATTCATAGACTTTAATTTTTCTACTTCAATTTTAGAGTAAATTTAACATTTCTCAAAACTTCTTCCTATTGGAAGATGAATTTATATATTAATTTTGGGAAAAATGACATGTAAAATACTAAATTTTACTTAAAAGCAAGAAATGTCTCTCTATGCTGAACATTTTCAGTGGCCTTTATTAGAGTTTTAAATTGGTTACCACAGAAAACTTGGGTGGTAGTGGGTAAGTTAATTTCTAGGTACATTATAATTTTTTGTTACTAAGAATATGTCTTATTTTAAATATATTTTCTAGTTGGTTGTACTGGTGTAGAAAATTATTGATTTAAAAAGTAAATTTTTTTAAGTAAGTTGTTTTATTGAAGTATTACATGCATTAAAAAAAAAAAGTATAATCCTAAGTGTCCAGCTTAAGGAATTACTGCAAAGCAAGCACACCTGATACAACCACATCGAGGTCAGAAAATAGAATAATGCCCTAAAACTCCCTCATGCCCTCTTTTATTTTTTTACATGGGCAGGCACCGGGAATCAAACCCGGGTCCTCTGGCATGGCAGGCAAGCATTCTTGCCTGCTGAGCCACCGTGGCCCGCCCCTCATGCCCTCCTGATTACTTCCTCTGCCCTCCTACTGCAAAGCATTATTATTTCTGACTTCTGAAAGTCTAGATTTGTTTTGTCTATTCCTTAATATTATGTGATGTTTGCCATATATTTTGGCATATAGCTTTCATAAAGTTAAGGATTTCCCTTCTCTTCTTAGTGTTTTAAGAGTTTGAGATTTTTAGTCATATATATGTGTTGACATTTTCTGTACCTGTTGAGGAAAGCACATGCTATTTCTCTAGCCTGTTTATATGAAGAATACACCAAGGTCTCTTTTAATAGTGCATGCCTGGGATAATTTCTACATGGTCACAAGGCATTGTTTATTTAAGTTTGTTTGTTGTTTGTTTTTTTAAACATTTTTATTGTGAAACATAACATATACACAGAGAAAAGAAAGGATAAGCAATGATTTCAAGGCATACTTCAACAAGTAGTTACAGAATAGATTTCAGAGTTTGTTATGGGTTACCATTCCACTATTTCAGATTTTTCCTTCTAGCTGCTCCAAAATACTGGAGGCTAAAAGAAATATTAATGTTTCCAGGAGTCATACTCATTTGTTAAATTTTATTTTCTCTGTTATAACTCATCCTTCTCCTTTGATCCTTCTCCCAGTCTATAGGGATCTTTAAGCAATGCCCTTTCTGACGTTTTCATGTTGAGATAGGGTGTTGACATTAAAGGATAGGGGATGTAATTGGTTGATAATCTTGGAGAGGCTGATCCCTCTGGGTTTCAATATTTACCTGGCGTAGGAACCCTTTGGAAATTATTGGTTCCAGGAAAGCAAATTTAGTACGTGAATGTTCCGTAGATTCTCAGTTCAAACCTGAGGTGTTTTTTTTTTAAGCCCTAGATATTCTTAAGAGTTAACAGGGGGTGGGCCATGGTGGCTCAGCAGGCAGAGTTCTCGCCTGCCATGCTGGAGACCCGGGTTCGGTTTCTGGTGGCTACCCATGGGGAAAAATATATATATATATTAATAAAAAGAAAAAGGGGAAATTTAAAAAAAAAAAAAAAGAGTTAACAGCAGTGATTTTTGGTCCAAGATGGCAGCTTAGTGAGGTATGGGATTTAGTTTGTCTTTCAGAGCAGCTAATAAATAGCCAGGAAAAGTACAGAACAACTGCTGGGGCCACGTCAGTGACTGGACACGCAGTGTACACCAGTCTGGACAAGCTGGACCAGCTGCAATCCCACCCAGAACTGTGAGTTCCCCAAGCTGTGGAAGCTGGCACCCCTCCACCGCAGGCTCATGAAAGAGAGGGGAAAGAGACTTTACTAGCAGCAGGGGCTGAGTGCAACCAAGTTCCAATTGTGGATTTAATTAACAAATTCTGACTGCTAAAAATAGGCCCCCAGTTCAGCTGAACCTTGAGTAAAAGCTGAGGTTCCTGGGTTTTGCCCTGGCACAGAGAGGGCAGGGATGATGGAGAAAGAAAAACAAAGCAACACAGAGGTATTTTTTGATCAGACAGCACAAAATATTTGAAAGGGTCTGGGCCCTGAAGGAAAGGAGGGGGCACATAGGACCTGGAGATACACAGAGCAACATAACAACTTAAGCTCTTGATTGGCAAACTGGAGGATTGGGGGTTCTGCTCTGAAAAGGATTTTTTTTTTTCGTTTCTTTTTTGTGGCTGTATATCTATGGCTTGACTGCTCTTTGAAAACAGCTGCAAGGCTTCTCAGGCTCCAACTGCCCCAGGCAAGGGGGGCAATTAAGCTTGTCTGAGAGCTTGTCTGGAGGCTATTCCTTCCCCAGGAGAGGCTGGGGCCCAGCTCAGGTGGAATCCCTCCCTCAAGGAATTCATACCCCAGGGTCTGGAAAACTGAAGCATTAAAGTCAGTCTGCAACCTCTCCTCTGTCTCAACCACACCCCCAGCAGGAAGAATCTGTTGAAGTTAAAGGTACTGCATCACTTTATGCTGGTGGGAACTGCAGGCAGACAAATGCCACATACTGGGCAAGATAGGAAAAACACAGAGTTTAGACTTTCATAGGAAAGTCTTTCAACCTGCTGGGTCTCACCCTCAGGGAAAACTGATGCAGGTGACTCTTTGCTCCTGAGAGAAGGCCAGTTTGGTCTGGGAAAATCTAACTGGGGTATATAATACTTAAGTAGACCATCCTAAAGGGGAAAAAAAGGGCACCATACAGGTAGGGCAAGAAGCAAGAAAACAAGAAGTGAATAATTCTGATCTGTTAAACAAAACTTAAGCTAGAGGTCTAGAGTAAGCTGAATTGAATGTCAGAAAACAGATAGACCCCAAAATCATCCAGCAAGAAAATCCTAGGTAAAAAAGATGAAAACAATCTCCAGAATAAATTAATTAAGGAAATTATATGTCTAGACACCAGCAAAAAATAACAAATCATACTAGGAAAATTGAAGATATGGCCCAGTCAAAGGAACAAACCAACAATTCAAATGAGATAAGGAAGTTGAAACAATTAATTCAGAATGTTCGAACAGATATGAAAAACCTCATCAAAAATCAAATCAATGAATTGAGGGAGGATATAAAGAAGGCAAGGGATGAACAGAAAGAAGAAATTGAAAGTCTGAAAAAACAAATCACAGAACCTATGGGAATGAAAGGCACAGTAGAAGAGAGGGATAAAACAATGGAAACCTACAATGTTAAATTTCAAGAGGCAGAAGATAGGATTAGTGAACTGGAGGATGGGACATCTGAAAACTGACAAGCAAAAGAAAATATAGGGAAAAGAATGGAAAAATATGAGCAGGGACTCAGGGAATCAAATGACAACGTGAATTGCATGAATATACGTGTTGTGGGTGTTCCGGGAGGAGAAAAGAAGGGAAAAGGAGGAGAAAAACTAATACAGGAAATTATCACTGAAAATTTCCCAACTCTTATGAAAGACTTAAGATTACAGATCCAAGAAGTACAGCATACCCCAAACAGAATAGATCCAACTAGACATACTCCAAGACACTTACTAATCAGTATGTCAGATGTCAAAGAGAAAGAGAGAATTTTGAAAGCAGAAAGAGCAAAGCAGTCCATCACATACAAGGGAAGCCCAATAAGACATGCACAGATCTCTCTGCAGAAACCATGGAAGCAAGAAGACAGTGGGATGATATGTTTAAATTATTAAAGGAGAAAAACTGCCAACCAAGAATTCTATATCTGGAAAAATTGTCCTTCAAAAATGAGGGAGAAATTAAAACATTTTCAGACAAAAAAATCACTGAGAGAATTTGTGACCAAGAGACCAGCTCTGCAAGTAATGCTAAAGGGAGCACTAGAGGAAGATAAGAAAAGGCAGGAGAGAGAGGTGTGGAGAAGAGTGTAGAAATGAAGACTATCAATAAAGGTAAAAAAAGAAAAAAAATAGATATAACATATAAAATCCAAAAGGCAAAATGGTAGAAGAAAATGCTGCCTTTATAGTAATAGCACTAAATGTTAATGGATTAAATTCCCCCATCAAAAGACAGAGTGGCAGAATGGATTAAAAAACAAGACCCATCTATATGCTGGCTACAGGAGATTCATTTTAGACCCAAGGACAAAAATAGGTTGAAAGTGAAAGGTTGGGAAAATATATTTCTTATAAACAACAATCAGAAATGAACAGGAGTAGCTATACTAATATCCAACAAATTAGACTTCAAATATCAATCAGTTCAAAGAGACAAAGAAGGACACTGTATTAATAAAAGGAACAACTCAGCAAGAAGACATAACAGTCATAAATATTTATGCACCAAGCCAGAGTGCTCCAAAATACATGGAGCAAACACTGAAAACACTGAAAGGAGAAATAGATACCTCTACCATAATAGTTGGCAACTTCAATTCCCTGCTCTCATCAATGGATAGAATATCTAGACAGAGGATCAATAAAGAAACAGAGAATTTGAATAATACAATAAATGAACTAGACTTAACAAACATTTATGGCACATTCACCACAGAACAGCAGGACACACCTTTTACTCAAGTGTGCATGGATTATTCTCAAAGATAGACCATATGCTGGGTCACAAAGCGAGTCTCAATACATTTAAAAAGATTGAAATCATACAAACCGCTTTGTTGGATCATGAAGGAATGGAGTTAGAAAGCAATAACAGGCAGAGTGCCAGAAAAAATATATGGAAGCTAAACAACACACTCTTAAACAATCAGTGGGTCAAGAAAGAATTTACAGGAGAAATCAGTAAATATCTCAAGGCAAATGAAAATGAAAATACAACATATCAAAAGATGCAGCAAAGGCAGTGCTAAGGGGGAAATTTATTACTTTAAATGCTTATATAAAAAAAGAAGAAAGAGCAAAAATCGAGGAATTAACTGTTCACTTGGAAGAACTAGAGAAAGAGCAGTGAATTAAGCCCAATGCAAGCAAAATGAAAGAAATAAAGATTAGAGCAGAAATCGATGAAATTGAGCACATGAAATCAATTGAGAAAATCAATAAAACCAGAAGTTGGTTCTTTGAGAAAATTAGTAAGATTGATGGAACCTTAGCAAAGTTGACGAAAAGAAGAGAGGGTGCATGGGCGATCCAATGGTAGAATGCCCGCCTTCCATGTAGGAGACCTGGGTTTGATTCCTGGACCATGAATATCTCCCCCCAAACAAAAAGAAGAAGAGAGAAGATGCAAATAAATAAAATCAGAAATGGAAGAGGAGACATAACCACTGACCCTGCAGAAATAAAGGAGATAATGAGAGGAAATGAGAGGATACTATGAACAACTTTATGCTAATAAAGTAGACAACATAGATTAAATGGACAACTTCTTAGAAAGGCATGAACAACCAACAGTGACTTGAGAAGAAATAGATGACCTTACCAAACCAAACACAAGTAAAAAAAAAAAAAATGAATTAGTCATTAAAAAACTCCCCCAAAAGAAAAGATCAGGACCAGATGGCTTCACA
Source organism: Tamandua tetradactyla (assembly GCF_023851605.1). Taxonomy (NCBI): domain Eukaryota; kingdom Metazoa; phylum Chordata; class Mammalia; order Pilosa; family Myrmecophagidae; genus Tamandua; species Tamandua tetradactyla. The sequence continues at coordinate 40,044,512 of NC_135341.1, forward strand.
TGTGAATTCTACCAAACAACAAGAAAGAATTAGTACCAATCCTACACAAACTCTTCAAAAAAGATTAAAGAGGAGGAAAGGCTGCCTAAAACTAAAACAATAGGGTAGATATTGGGTAATTGGAGCTGAAGGGATACAGATTGTACAGCAGGAGTGTTCTAGTTTGCCAGAAACAGAATGGCTTTTAAAAAGGGGAATTTAATAAGTTCTAAGGCCGAGAAAATGTCCCTATTAAAACAAGTCTATAGAAATGTCCAATCAAAGGCATTCATCCAGGGAAAGATACCTTGGTTCAGGAAGGTCGATGAAGTTCAGGGTTTCTCTCTCAAGTGGGAAGGCACATGGCAAACACAGTCAGGGCTTCTTTCTCAGCTGAAAGGGCACATGGTGAACACGGCATCATCTGCTAACTTTCTCTCCTGACTTCCGGTTTCATGAAGCTCCCCGGGAGGCATTTTCCTTTTTCATCTCCGAAGGTCACTTGCTGATGGATTCTCTGTTTCATGGTGCTGCAGCATTCTCTGCTCTCTCCGCATCTCCCATTCTCCAAAATGTTTCCTCTTTTATAGGACTCCAATAAACCAATCAAGACCCACCCAAATGGTGAAGACATGTCATCACCTAATCCAGTTTAACAACCACTCTTGACTAAATCACATCATCCAGGGAGATAATCTGATTACAGTTTCAAACATACAGTATTGAATAGGGATTATTTCTACCTTTATGAAATGGGATTTTGATTAAAACTTGCCTTTTCTAGGGGGCATACATCCTTTCAAACCAGCACAAGGCATTTTGCATCTAAGGGATGTGGAAAAATTGTAGCTTTTTAGGAGAATGGCCTGGACATGTACCCCGGATATAGAAAATGCATTTCTCAGTTTTGAGGCTCCTTCTCTGCATCACCCTTGTTTTGAGATTCTGTGTTGATTGTTCCCTATATATCTCAGTATCTCTCTCTCCTGCTGCAATATCTCTACTTCTGCCTTGAAGCTTTGCATCTTTGTCATTTTCACTTTCTGTCTAGCCTTGTGCCTTTGGGCAAGCCGCTGCCCTTCTGTCACCCTTGGTCTCCCCTTCCTTCAAGTGGGAACAAGCCCCTGAGTTTACAGCCTTGTGCAAATTAACCCTGGGAGTGGGGGTGGGGCATCTTGTTCTCTTCTAAGGGCTCACTGTGTCTTCCTGTACACTTTTTTCTGAAGTTTGTGGCAGACCCTGGTGGTTGCAGAATTTGAAATCTGTCCGCCATTGGCCCTGGGAGGTGAGCCTCCGGGTGGAAAATGAGCACGTCTGTGGAGGAGCCCTCATTGATCCCAGCTGGGTGGTGACTGCTGCCCACTGCATCCAAGGGTGAGTGTTGGCCATGTGCCTAGAACTTGGAGACTCAAAGCTACAATAGGCCCAACCCATCCTCCTGGTTTCCTCTGTGACTAGTGGAGGTGGGGGTGGATGGGAGCCCCAAAACAGGAAAGAGTCATGCTTACAATATCACAGGGTGTCAGGGACTTAGCTGGGGAAGGAGCACCCACGCAACAAAGCCTGTTTCCTAAGCAGGGCAATGAGGAAAACCCAGCACACATCTCCTACCCACCCCTCACCACTACATGAGAACATGTATATACATCCACACCTACACATCTGCACACAGACCAGACCACCCTGAGTCGATCTGAACTGTGAATTAGGAGGCAGTTGGATCTTTGACCCTGAAGGCCTCCAGGATGGATTAGGAAGGATGGGGCAGGCAGGGCCAATCCAGCAGGGCTTCTGCTAAGGGAGAGGTTCCTTAAGGGGGAAGTAGGAGCCCGTGTTTACTTGGGAGCCTGACATCTTCCAGGTGGGCTGTGTCTCCTGCAGCACCAAGGAGTACTCAGTGATGCTTGGCACCTCCAAGCTGAAGCCTCTGGACTTCACCGGTACCCTCTTGATCTCTGTGAGTGACATCATTTTGCACCCCAAGTACTGGGGCCGGACCTTCATTATGAATGATATTGCCCTTCTCCAGCTTCACACTCCTGCCACCTTAAGTGAGTACGTGCAACCCATCTGCCTCCCAGAGCCCAACTTCTACCTGAAGGTTGGGACTCAGTGCTGGGTGACCGGCTGGGGCCAGAGTAAACAGCGCTTCTCAGGTGAGCAGGATGAGATGGGGGGAGGGGAGAGGAGGTCCACAGTACCACAGAGAATGCATTTCTCCCTTTCTAGGGCCCTTCCCTGCTGGAACCCCTCATAGTGTGTCTTGGGAAGCTTGTGGCTGGTACCTCTGGCCCTGGGTTCTCTGGGTGTGTAAGAACTGCTGTTCATGTGGGAAGTTTTGTCATGGTTTACATTTGTGGGCTTGATATGGACTACTCTTTCAGGGCCTATCAATGCCTGGGCTGGGCATAATCATGTGCCTCTTACAGAAGCTCAGAGATGGGGATTCATTCATAGTTTCATAGTGAGTGAAAACTTGGAGCATCTCCAACAGGTTGCGTCTTTGTTGGCAATACACACCCTGCCTGCACAGACTTCATAATTGAGCTGTAGGTGGGGCACAGACTGATGAGGAAAGAGGCAAAGACCTGGTCAGGTGATCTTGAGATCAAGCTGGGAGGGATCTGGGATGAGCTCTGGACGGAGGGACTGCCTGAGATGCCTGAAGAAGGAGTCAGTGTTAGGTGGCAGCAGGAACAGACAGTGCAAAGCTCAGAGGCTGGAGAGACATAGCACTTGGCTTGGGTTTCAACTTGTAAGGCTTGGGTCTCAACTCAAATTGTCTTAAATTTGGCATTTTGCATGCCTGCATTGGCATTTGGATCATGACCTAGTTGGTTCATGAAAAGCGAAAGCTTCTCAGAGAAGGGGATCCAGAAATAAATCCTTAGAGGGCAAGGGGCTTGCCAGACATGGTCCATGCTGCAGGGGAAAGCACCAAATGAAGGACGGTATGGAGGTGTGAAAGGGTGAGGTTTGGAGGATGGAGGTGAGTCAGACACTGGATAGAGGCCAGAGCTGAGTGGGAATGAAGTGTTGGTGCTCATTCTCGCTGGGGTTCCTCTGCAGCCAACTCGACATTGAGCCCAGAGCTTCAGGAGGCCGAGGTGTTTATAATGGACAACAAGAGGTGTGACCGGATTTACCACAAGTTGTCTCTTTTCCCCCGCATTGTGCCCCTTGTCATGGGCGAAATGATCTGTGCCACCAATTATGGAGAAAATAAGTGCTATGTGAGTTTCTGGGAGGTTCCAGCAGCTTTCCTTCTGCCAGGAATGACTCCAGAATGGGGGGCAGTTCCCTGGGGTGGGGTTCACTTGACCTCTCTCCTTGTCATATCACCAGGCAGCTCACTACTCCAACCTTTCTTCCCCTTTGACTTTGATTTTGCTTTACACTCTGGGGTGAGAGTTACCAGTCAGTGTCTGGGGTGGGGTTCCCAGGGACCCAAGGAGGAGCCCTAGGTAGTGAGATCCTCCATTCTGAGTCTCCAGGAATCAAAGAAAATCTTCCAAGCAGAACTCAGAGTGGTCAGAGTGAGGCGCCTGGAGCCCAGTTGGCCCAGAGTCCCATCATTCCTCTCTCTTTTTCCAGGGGGACTCTGGGGGGCCCCTGGCTTGTGAAGTGGAGGGCAAATGGATTCTGGCTGGGGTGTTTTCCTGGGAAAAAGCCTGCACCAAAGCACAGAATCCTGGTGTGTACAGCCGCATCACCAAATATACCAAATGGATCAAGAAGCAGATGGACAATGGGGGTCTCTCAGGCCCCCAGTCTTCCATCTGGCTCCTCCTCCTGTCCCAGCTGCTGCAGCCTCGGATGGGCCCCTGATGCCCCCTCTTTACTCTTCCTGCTTAATATATTTTTGTCCATCTGTTTATTCTCAACTGCTTTGTGTTACTTTTAGTTGTGTCTCTAATAAGTGTGTCTAATAAGTGAGTGGAGATTTTTTCCTATCCAATATAAGAATTTTTGTCTTTTAAAAGTAGAATCTTATGTGTTCACATTGGTTGTGATAATATATGCTTGGTCTTTATTCAGTTATCTCTGTTTACTTATAATATCCAATGGATTCTTTTCCACAAAGGAAGAAGAGATAAGATCTCTCTTCTCTGGAGTATGTTTTAATTGTGGGGTATATATGTATGTGCATGTATATATATATGTATGTATGTATTTAATTGTTGGAGACACACACACACACATATACACATAAATTTAAATTGTGGGAGATTCTCTCTCTCTCTCTTCTTTTTCTTCTTTTCCCCTAGAAGAAATCTGATTGTAGAGTTATCATTTTCTTCCTTTTCCGCCATCAGCAATGTATCTTGTAAAAATAAATTGTTTTACCTGTTTTTGAATTTCATACGGTATGAACACTTCCGTATTTGATTTCTTTCACTCAACAGTATGTTTTCAAGTTTCACCTCTTGTAGTTGCGTGTAGCAGTAGATTATCCATCCTTTATTGCTGTCAAATATTCTGTGTATCTGTTCTGCCTTCAATGGTAGTTGGGTAGTTTTCCAGTTGGGGCTTTTTGTAATGGCACTGCTGTGACAGTCCTGCCTGTCATTTTCTTCTCTAAGTGTACATGGGTTTCCAGAGCATACAACCAGAAGAGGATAGGTTGCTGGATAGGCACACGTTCTGCTTTCCAGTTTTCCACAGTGGTTGCACCAGTTCCTTTCCATTAGTAGTGGGGGAGCGACCCCATTACTGCATGTCTTCAATACTGAAAATGAGATGGAGTGAGACTCAGCTGTTCTCTTGGGTAGTGTGGGAAGCCCAGGGTCCTTGAAAAATGGATCTCATTGGAGTGATGGGGAGGGGTCCTAAGATGTTATTTTTTCCTACTGATTCATGAAGACCCAGGCCTGCAAGGTGCTGAGAGCATCACCTTCCTCTTGAGATGCCACCTTCCCAAGCCAAAAACATACCTGATCACCCTCTCTATTCAGGAGCTGCTTTCTTAAAAATACAGACCCTGTCGGAAGAAGGAAAACTCTAGTCCCAGCTCAATCATACACTGTGGGAACTAATCATCCTTCTGCTAGTGACTCCATTTCCAGGGGGGCCTTCAAGAGGTCTTCGTAGAGGAGCCTGAGCTGGACACTGGGGTGCTTCATGGGTTAAACCCCACGTACCATCATGGGCTCAGGACTAGGCAAAGGAGTGTCATCAAGGGCCAAGGCTAAGCATCAGGTATGCTGCCAAAGGCTGGGTTCAGGGGCCATTGTCACAGGCCAGAAACCACAGGTTGTCCCAGGCCCCCAGGGCTGGGTACCAGGAGCCCTGTTCAGGGAGGTGTCTGGCAGCAGCATCACCTCATGGTCCTGGCAGAACCTCACCATGGTCTCACCTCCTCCTTCTCAGTGGAGGCCCACTCTTTACTACCCTGAATGAACAAACCATGAGTTCTAGAATCCTCACACAGCAGAGATGCCCCATCCTGCCCTGCCCTCACATTCCATTATGAGAACCAGTGGGGGCCGGGCATCTGCTTGCAATGGCAAGTGGGCCAGGGAGTCTGCAAGGCCTTGTCCCATCTCCATTTACTACTCTGAGATTTGGAGAGCTGCGTTATATTGCAGGTAGGGCTTCTGGGACATGGGAGAGAGGCAGGAGGGGTCTGTTTGCATGGCTTTCTATGTCAGCTGTCTCCATGCTTGAAGGGCCTCCAGTTGTCTGTATCTGTTGGGGATGTCCTCACCAAACTCCACGGTGTGCCAAGCTTCAGGAGCCAGGCAGTGTGGGGGCAGTTCCCATTTGCAGGATGACTATGACCACATGAGGGAAGAGCCTTATTAAAAATGGAGCTGTAAAAAAAAATGGAGGAACAAACTATCCATTGAAAGATGAGCTTGTTTGAGAGGCAAAATCTTAGGAGAGCCAGAACTTGAGATCCTGCTGCTGCTACTGTCTGAGTGGCCGTGCACCCCGTGTCAGGTGCTGCACAGACGGCTTTACATCTCGACACCCTGTAAGGCGAACTTACCAATGTCCCCATTTCACAGTGGAAAGCACAAACCCAACGAGTTTAAGCAGCTTATAAGCTGCTTACAAGTGGTGGAGCCAGGAGGTAGTATCAGTTTTGAGTAGACCTTTGAAGGAAAAAAGTTGGGGACTATAAGTGATAGAGAGTCTCTGCTGGTGAGTCCTTGATGCTTCCGTGCTCTGCTTGGCACTGCACACTGAGCTGCTAAATGAAACGGACTCTCTGTAATCTGTAATGTCAGCTTGTGATGGGGCTGGAAGGCAGATCTCTCTGTATACAGGGCTCTAAGAAGGAGCTACCCTTTGCTAGCACAGAGCACCGCTCCCCCTCTTTTCCCAGAGCCCTTGTTCCAACACTGCGGGCGGACCAGTGTTGCCTGCAGGAAGGTGAGGGGGAAGCTGGTGGAGGAAGGCAAGTGGCCATGGCAGGTGAGCATCCTGTTCCTGGGCATGCACATCTGCAGCGGCACCCTCGTCAACCGGCAGTGGGTCCTCACGGCTGCGCACTGCTTTCAAAGGTCAGTTGGGGTGGCTGCTCAGTGCCCGAAGCTTTGCCCTGATGAATCTGGGGGTCCGGGTGGAGAGGGCCTGGCTGGGCAGCCCCGTGCTCAGCCCAGGTCTCTCCGACCACTCCTGGTCTCCCTGCTGAAATTCTGCTTTCCACCCATGGCCCTGAAGATCCAAAAACACCAGTGAGTATTCCGTGAAGATGGGAATCCGCCGCCTCTCAGAAAACGGCACTCAGCTCCTGCTCAGTCACATCAAGATCCATGAGAAATTCAACAATTTCATATCCGAGGACATTGCCCTCCTGAAACTCCAGTATCCCATCACCTGGTCTTCCCATCTCAAGCCTGTCTGCCTCCCTGACGCCAAGTTCAAGCTATCTGCCGGCACCCTATGTTGGGTAACTGGGTGGGACCAACCAACGAGTCAAGGTGAGTGAAGGCAGGCAAAGGTCCCGAGATCCTTGCTTTCTCAGAACACATTCCCTCTGGTCCACCGTAAGCTCATCCCTTCATTCTATTATTCACTTGTTCACTCAGTCAACAAACATGTCCTGAGCACCTGCACATGCCCCATACTGTCCTGACCTCTGTTGATATGAAGATATACACAGTGTTGTAGTACAAAAAGACCTCGGTTCCCAAAGTCAAGTTAAATCCAATGCCAAGTCCCCACCCTGCAGCAGGACTGGCGGACAACTAATCCTCAGCTATTACTAGGATTCCCTGTCTGCAGGTTGCACGAAGGCCATGATCTCAAGAAGTATTAAGGCACTAAGGAGGGTTCTTTAGCCATTGTTACACTGGTTACCTTAAGGCACCCATAATTCTTAGAGTCTGACCCCTATTGATGCCCCCCTGGGGTCCCACAATCTAGGAGCCCTTGTAGGGTCCTGTCTTTTAGGGGGGTGCCACGCAGCCAGCCTCTCTGGGGTTTTGCCACCTTACTGGGCGACCGGGGACCATGCACCCTAATAGAACATTGAAAGTTTGGAGAAATCTTTCCTTGTCTTCACTCAGGGCCTGGCTATCTCTCTGAGCTTCCTGGAAGACTTTGGCTTAGTGTCTTTAATGACTTGGGGCTTTTACAAAAGTCAGGCTATGGAGTGGGGCTTTTATTAATCACCAGCCCAGGAAATAGCCCTGCCTCCACATTAGTAAATGTGGACAGCTCCCAGATGGAGACACGCTGAAACGTTGCGGTGATGACCAGGCAGGATCTCTATCCCTTTAGAGACCCCAAAGGCCCCCCAAAGTCTTCAGGAGGTGGCTGTCAAGATAAAAAGCAATGAGTTCTGCAATCGTCAGTACCAATTCCTTCTCTCGAAGAGCCAGAAGTTCATCAGAAAGGACATGCTGTGTGCCAGCTCAGAATGGGGCACAGACTCTTGTAAGGTGAGGAGTGTGTGGACCAGGAGAGGGAAGGGGCTTTCAGGGGACATGCCTTCCTTTTTCCAAGGCACTGGGGGTCCCTGTGAAAATCTTCTCTGGGCATCAGTATCCCAGTCTGTAAATACTGAAAATGCTTTTTTTGCTCCTCCCCATGATGATGGTAATAATATCAGTACTTCTCGGGTTATTTGGCACTGCTAAACATTAGCCATACGCCCAGGTCTGGACATAATTGGCACCAGTCATGCTTCTGCCACTTACATCTTCCACTCAGCATTATGTTTTTGAGATGTATCCATATTTATACATATAGCTCTAAGTCTCTAACAGCTCTATGATGTTCCCTTTTGTGAATATACCACAATTTATCCATTTTCCTGTGTATAAACATTGAGGTCGTTTCCAATTTTTCCACATCACACACTGCTGCTCTGATTATTCTCACACACTTCTCTCCATTTACATGTTCGAGGATTTCTCATGCAAGGAATTGGCAGGTCATGGGCTGTGCATACCGTTATCTTCATCCTTCTCGCCAAATTGTTTTCAAAGTGGTTCTAGTCAATTATACAGTTACAGCAGCATTCGAGAGTTCTGATACCCCATATCCTTGCTGACTTTTGGTATTGTCAGACTATAAAATCTTTTCCAATCTGATGGATGAAAAACAGAACCAGTTTTTTTCGCAGTTGCAAATGTGCCTGTCCCTGATTACTAGCACACTTGTGCAGCTTTTCATATTTTATTCACCAGTTATGATTTCTCTTCTGTGAATCACTTAGTCACATCTTTGCCCATTTTTTCCATGGTTTACTTTTCTTCATATAATATATTTTTGCATTCCAGATACTAAGTTTATGTCCATGGTATGAGTTGCAAATAACTTCTCCTAGTTTTCGTTTGATTTTTTGCTTTGTTTAAATGTCTTTTGCCGAAGTGATTTTTAGATCTTATCTTAGTGATGTATATCTGTGTTTTCCTTTCTGGAAATCATATTTTTGGCATCCTTTTAAAGACATCTGCTTTAGTTTGTAATCTGCCAAAATGCAATATACCAGAAACAGAACGGCTTTTAAAAAAGGAATTTATTGGACTTCCGGAGAAGATGGCGGCTTAGTAAGACGCACGGGTCTTAGTTCCTCCTCCAGAACAGCTACTAGGGGAGTAGGAACGATACAGAACAGCTCCCAGAGCCACGACAGAGATCAAGAAGACAGCGTACCCCATTCTGGAACGGCTGACTGGCTGGGAGAATATGCTCCGGTGAGATCGCCAAGGGGCGCGGGCTTCCCCGGGCCGGGGCGACAGGCGGCCGGAGCCCCTCCCTCCCTCCTTCCCGGGCCGGGTGGGAGAATTGGGCAGGCGGTCCCCTAAAGCTGCGGCGGCTGGCGCCCCCTCAATGCACGGCCCCCCAGACCCACTGGGAGAATTGGATCGGAGATCCCCAGGCCGCGGAGAACGGTGACCAGGGTCTCTTCCAAACACGTGGCTTCCCGGTCCGGCTGGGAACGGTGCACTCCCCCGGGCCATGGCGGTTGGTGCCCTCCCGCCACGCTTGGTGCCCCGGGCCGGCTAGGAGATTCGGACGGGCGCTCTCCCGGGCTGCGGCGGCTGGCGACCCTCCCTGCGTTAGGATCCCCGGGCCGGCTGGGAGATTCGGATTGGCACTCTTCCAAGCTGCTTCGGCTGGTGAACCTCCCCCACAGCGAGAGTTTTCCAAAGTTAAAGGACCCACAGCACCTTTTACTGGTGGGACCCGCAGACAAACGAGTGCTACGAGCGCCACCTACTGGGCAGGATAAGAAAAACAGAACTCAGAGATTTCACAGAAAAATCTTTCAACCTGTTGGGTCCAACACCCAGGGAAATCTGACTAAATGCCCAGAAGTCAGCAGAAGATAATGGATCACGCTCAGAAAATTGAAAATATGGCCCAGTCAAAGGAACAAACCAATAGTTCAAATGAGATACAGGAGCTGAGACAACTAATGCTGAATATACGAACAGAAATGGAAAACCTCTTCAAAAGCGAAATCGATAAATTGAGGGAGGACATGAAGAAGACATGGGCTGAACAAAAAGAAGAAATAGAAAAACTGAAAAAACAAATCACAGAACTTATGGAAGTGAAGGACAAAGTAGAAAAGATGGAAAAAACAATGGATACCTACAATGATAGATTTAAAGAGACAGAAGATAGAATTAGTGATTTGGAGGATGGAACATCTGAATTCCAAAAAGAAACAGAAACTATCGGGAAAAGAATGGAAAAATTTGAACAGGGTATCAGGGAACTGAAGGACAATATGAAGCACACAAATATACGTGTTGTGGGTGTCCCAGAAGGAGAAGAGAAGGGAAAAGGAGGAGAAAAACTAATGGAAGAAATTATCACTGAAAATTTCCCAACTCTTATGAAAGACCTAAAATTACAGATCCAAGAAGTGCAGCGCACCCCAAAGAGATTAGACCCAAATAGGCGTTCTCCAAGACACTTACTAGTTAGAATGTCAGAGGTCAAAGAGAAAGAGAGGATCTTGAAAGCAGCAAGAGAAAAACAATCCATCACATACAAGGGAAACCCAATAAGACTATGTGTAGATTTCTCAGCAGAAACCATGGAAGCTAGAAGACAGTGGGATGATATATTTAAATTACTAAAAGAGAAAAACTGCCAACCAAGACTTCTATATCCAGCAAAATTGTCCTTCAAAAATGAGGGAGAAATTAAAACATTCTCAGACAAAAAGTCACTGAGAGAATTTGTGACCAAGAGACCAGCTCTGCAAGAAATACCAAAGGGAGCACTAGAGTCAGATACGAAAAGACAGAAGAGAGAGGTATGGAGAAGAGTGTAGAAAGAAGGAAAATCAAATATGATGTACATAATACAAAAGGCAAAATGGTAGAGGAAAATACTATCCAAACAGTAATAACACTAAATGTTAATGGACTTAATTCCCCAATCAAAAGACATAGACTGGCAGAATGGATTAAAAAACAGGATCCTTCTATATGCTGTCTACAGGAAACACATCTTAGACCCAAAGATAAACATAGGTTGAAAGTGAAAGGTTGGGAAAAGATATTTCATGCAAATAAGAACCAGAAAAGAGCAGGAGTGGCTATACTAATATCCAACAAATTAGACTTCAAATGTAAAACAGTTAAAAGAGACAAAGAAGGACACTATATACTAATAAAAGGAACAATTAAACAATAAGACAAAACAATCATAAATATTTATGCACCGAACCGGAATGCCCCTAAATACATGAGGAATACACTGCAAACACTGAAAAGGGAAATAGACACATATACCATAATAGTTGGAGACTTCAATTCACCACTCTCATCAATGGACAGAACATCTAGACAGAGGATCAATAAAGAAATAGAGAATCTGAATATTACTATAAATGAGCTAGACTTAACAGACATTTATAGGACATTACATCCCACAACAGCAGGATACACCTTCTTCTCAAGTGCTCATGGATCATTCTCAAAGATAGACCATATGCTGGGTCACAAAGCAAGTCTTAACAAATTTAAAAAGATTGAAATCATACACAACACTTTCTCGGATCATAAAGGAATGAAGTTGGAAATCAATAATAGGTGGAGTGCCAGAAAATTCACAAATACGTGGAGGCTCAACAACACACTCTTAAACAACGAGTGGGTCAAAGAAGAAATTGCAAGAGAAATTAGTAAATACCTCGAGGCGAATGAAAATGAAAACACAACATATCAAAACTTATGGGACGCAGCAAAGGCAGTGCTAAGAGGGAAATTTATTGCCCTAAATGCCTAAATCAGAAAAGAAGAAAAGGCAAAAATTCAGGAATTAACTGTCCACTTGGAAGAACTGGAGAAAGAACAGCAAACTAATCCCAAAGCAAGCAAAAGGAAAGAAATAACAAAGATTAGAGCAGAAATAAATGAAATTGAAAACATGAAAACAATAGAGAAAATCAATAAGGCCAGAAGTTGGTACTATGAGAAAATCAATAAGATTGATGGGCCCTTAGCAAGATTGACAAAAAGAAGAAGAGAGAGGATGCAAATAAATAAGATCAGAAATGGAAGAGGAGACATAACTACTGACCTCACAGAAATAAAGGAGGTAATAACAGGATACTATGAACAACTTTACGCTAATAAATACAACAATTTAGATGAAATGGACGGGTTCCTGGAAAGACATGAAGAACCAACTTTGACTCAAGAAGAAATAGATGACCTCAACAAACCAATCACAAGTAAAGAAATTGAATTAGTCATTCAAAAGCTTCCTAAAAAGAAAAGTCCAAGACCAGATGGCTTCACATGTGAATTCTATCAAACATTCCAGAAAGAATTAGTACCAACTCTCCTCAAACTCTTCAAAAAAATCGAAGTGGAGGGAAAACTACATAATTCATTTTACGAAGCCAACATCACCCTCATACCAAAACCAGGCAAAGATATTACAAAAAAAGAAAACTACAGACCAATCTCTCTAATGAATATAGATGCAAAAATCCTCAATAAAATTCTAGCAAATCGTATCCAACAACACATTAAAAGAATTATACATCATGACCAAGTAGGATTCATCCCAGGTATGCAAGGATGGTTCAACATAAGAAAATCAATTAATGTAATACACCATATCAACAAATCAAAGTAGAAAAATCACATGATCATCTCAATTGATGCAGAGAAGGCATTTGACAAGATTCAACATCCTTTCCTGTTGAAAACACTTCAAAGGATAGGAATACAAGGAAACTTCCTTAAAATGATAGAGGGAATATATGAAAAACCCACAGCTAATATCATCCTCAATGGGGAAAAATTGAAAACTTTCCCCCTAAGATCAGGAACAAGACAAGGATGTCCATTATCACCACTATTATTCAACATTGTGTTGGAGGTTCTAGCCAGAGCAATTAAACAAGAAAAAGAAATACAAGGCATCAAAATTGGAAAGGAAGAAGTAAAACTATCACTGTTTGCAGACGATATGATACTATACGTTGAAAACCCGGAAAAATCCACAACAAAACTACTAGAGCTAATAAATGAGTACAGCAAAGCAGCAGGTTACAAGATCAACATTCAAAAATCTGTAGCATCTCTATACACTAGTAATGAACAAGCCGAGGGGGAAATCAAGAAACGAATCCCATTTACAATTGCAACTAAAAGAATAAAATACCTAGGAATAAATTTAACTAAAGAGACAAAAAACCTATATAAAGAAAACTACAAAAAACTGTTAAAAGAAATCACAGAAGACCTAAATAGATGGAAGGGCATACCGTGTTCATGGATTGGAAGACTAAATATAGTTAAGATGTCAGTCCTACCTAAATTGATTTACAGATTCAATGCAATACCAATCAAAATCCCAACAACTTATTTTTCAGAAATAGAAAAACCAATAAGCAAATTTATCTGGAAGGGCAGGGTGCCCCGAATTGCTAAAAACATCTTGAGGAAAAAAAACCGAAGCTGGAGGTCTCGCGCTGCCTGACTTTAAGGCATATTATGAAGCCACAGTGGTCAAAACAGCATGGTATTGGCATAAAGATAGATATATCGACCAATGGAATCGAATAGAGTGCTCAGATATAGACCCTCTCATCTATGGACATTTGATCTTTGATAAGGCAGTCAAGCCAACTCACCTGGGACAGAACAGTCTCTTCAATAAATGGTGCCTAGAGAACTGGATATCCATATGCAAAAGAATGAAAGTAGACCCGTATCTCACACCCTATATAAAAGTCAACTCCAAATGGATCAAAGATCTAAACATTAGGTCTAAGACCATAAAACAGTTAGAGGAAAATGTAGGGAGATATCTTATGAAACTTACAATTGGAGGTGGTTTTATGGACTTTAAACCTAAAGCAAGAGCACTGAAGAAGGAAATAAATAAATGGGAGCTCCTCAAAATTAAACACTTTTGTGCATCAAAGAACTTCATCAAGAAAGTAGAAAGACAGCCTACACAATGGGAGACAATATTTGGAAATGACATATCAGATAAAGGTTTAGTATCCAGAATTTATAAAGAGATTGTTCAACTCAACAACAAAAAGACAGCCAACCCAATTACAAAATGGGAAAAAGACTTGAACAGACACCTCTCAGAAGAGGAAATACAAATGGCCAAAAGGCACATGAAGAGATGCTCAATGTCCCTGGCCATTAGAGAAATGCAAATCAAAACCACAATGAGATATCATCTCACACCCACCAGAATGGCCATTATCAACAAAACCAAAAATGACAAGTGCTGGAGAGGATGCGGAGAAAGAGGCACACTTATCCACTGTTGGTGGGAATGTCAAATGGTGCAACCACTGTGGAAGGCAGTTTGGCGGTTCCTCAAAAAGCTGAATATAGAATTGCCATACGACCCAGCAATACCATTGCTAGGTATCTACTCAAAGGACTTAAGGACAGAGACACAAACGGACATTTGCACACCAATGTTTATAGCAGCGTTATTTACAATTGCAAAGAGATGGAAACAGCCAAAATGTCCATCAAGAGACAAGTGGCTAAACAAACTGTGGTATATACATACGATGGAATATTATGCAGCTTTAAGACAGGATAAACTTATGAAGCATGTAATAACATGGATGGACCTAGAGAACATTATGCTGAGTGAGTCTAGCCAAAAACTAAAGGACAAATACTGTATGGTCCCACTGATGTGAACCGACATTCGAGAATAAACTTGGAATATGTCATTGGTAACAGAGTCCAGCAGGAGTTAGAAACAGGGTAAGATAATGGGTAATTGGAGCTGAAGGGATACAGACTGTGCAACAGGACTAGATACAAAAACTCAAAAATGGACAGCACAATAATACCTAATTGTAAAGTAATCATGTTAAAACACTGAATGAAGCTGCATCTGAGCTATAGGTTTTTTTTTGTCTGTCTGTTTGTTTGTCTTTTTTTTCTTTTTCCTTTTCTTTTTTTATTTTTTTACTATTATTATTATTTTTATTTTTTTCTCTATATTAACATTCTATATCTTTTTCTGTTGTTTTGCTAGTTCTTTTCCTAAATCGATGCAAATGTACTAAGAAATGATGATCATGCATCTATGTGATAATGTTAAGAATTACTGATTGCATATGTAGAATGGAACGATTTCTAAATGTTGTGTTAATTTCTTTCTTTTCTTTAATTAATAATAAAAAAAGGAATTTATTAAGTTAAAAGTTTACAATTCTAAGGCTGTGTAAATGTCCAAATTAAGGCATCCAGAGAAAGATACCTTAACTCCAAAGAAAGGGTCAATGAAGTTTGGGGTTTCTCTTTCAGCTGGAAGAGATATGGCAATGTCTGCTAGCTTTCTCTCCTCATTTCATAAGTCTTCTCCAGGTGTTTTCCTTCTGGATGTCCAAAGTTCTCTGGCTG
Organism: Tamandua tetradactyla; assembly: GCF_023851605.1. Classification (NCBI taxonomy): domain Eukaryota; kingdom Metazoa; phylum Chordata; class Mammalia; order Pilosa; family Myrmecophagidae; genus Tamandua; species Tamandua tetradactyla. The sequence goes on from NC_135341.1 coordinate 40,059,814, forward strand.
TATGGGCTCTGTTGGTTTTCTCGGCTCATAAGCTTTTTCCAAAATGGCTCCCTCTTAAAGAGGGCTCCAGTAAGCAACCCCACCTTGAATGGGTGGAGACATATCTCTATAGTAACTATCTAATCAAAACTTACCACCAACAATTGGGTGGGTTACATCTCCATGGAAGCAATAAAAAAGACCCCACCCAGCAATATTGAATGAGGATTAGAGGACATGGTTTTTCTGGGGCACATAATAAATTCAAACTGGCATAAGATCTTTGTTACCCAAGGTCATAAAGACAATTTCCTACACTATTTTTCCCTAAAAGTTTGAAAGTTTTGGTTTCCACATTTAGCTCTTGAATCTACATGGCATTCAGTTTATGATTGGTATACAATAAGGACCTATTTTTATTTAATTCTCATGTGGAATACCTGTTGTCTCAGTGCCATTCACTTAAAAACCAATTTCCTGTATTGACTGTCACCACTTCTCTTATAAATCAGGTTCCTATATACACAAGGGTCTGTTTCTGGGATATTCATTTTGTTTCCTTGGTCTGTCTATTGTAGCACTAACATCATGCTGTCTTACTTTTTATGCTCTTACTAAGTCTGGATACCTCATAGGTCAAGCCCTCTCATTTATTTTTCTTCAGAAATTTCTTGGCTATTCTTTCCAACATTAATTTTGGATTCAATTTAAATTCTACCCCAACCCCAATGAATATTGATGTTTTTATTTGAATTGATTTTAATATATAGATTAAGTTGGGGAGAATTGACATCATCCCGACAATTCAAGCTTTTCATCCATAAATATAATGTCTGCCTCCATTCATTTAGGCCTTCTGTGGTATCATTCAATAAAACTTTAAAACTTTCCTCAGAAGCATTTTGCTCTCTCTCTCTCTCTTTTTTTTTTTTGAGATGTATCTCTGTGCACTTAATGCTTTCATGACAAGTATACATGGTATTTTTAAATATTATTTTTCTAACTGTTGCTGGAATAGAGAAACACAAATAGTTTCGTGTATTGATCTTGTTGAACTCCCCCTATTTCTAATTTTTGTTGATTCTCTTGATGTTCTATGTAGGCAATTGCACCATCTGCCAATGTAACAGTTTTGTTTCTTCTAATCAAACCCTGGGCTTGTTAAATTTTTTTTTCTCATTGTGCAATCTTGAAGAGGTGCAGGGACAGGTTGTTCTTGTTCTTGTTCCTGATTTTAAGGGAAGGCACCTAGCCTTTCTTGGCTAAGTGGAATATTTGCTCCGTCCAGTGAGGCCAATTTACTTCTATTCTAGGTGTGTCAACAATGCGTTTTCTTTTTTTAAATCATAAATGGAAATTAAATTCTGTCAAATACTTTCCCATATCATCTAAAATGATTACAGCTATGCTTCTCCTTCTGCCTGTAAACAGGATGAGTACCTGAATAGCTGTCTTTTTCATTTCTGGAAACACCCAACTTGGCCATGAACAATTTTTCTTTTAAATGTTTGCTGCTGTGTTTGGTTTTGCTTCTTTTTGAAGTGAGGATTTAACATTTCTGTGCACAAATGAAATTGACTTAATTTTCCATTTTTGAACTGCTTTTGACCAATGTTTATGTCAAGATTGTATTAGCTGTATACAATTAATTAGATGCATTCTCTATTTTTAATTCTCTAGAACAGGTTCTATGAGATTGGGATTGTTCCTTGAGATTGGGATTGTTCCTTGAATGTTTAGGAGAATTCTCCCATAAAACTGTTTTCTTTGGGGGTTGGGGGGAGTGGCAGGTTTTAAATTCCTGATTCAAGTTTTTAAATGGTGGGTCTGTTCATTCAAGTGTATTCAAGTATGCCTCTTCTTGAGTCAGCCTTGACAAGATAAATGTGTACTATACATAGACCATATCTGGATGGTTTGCTTCATCTAAGTTTTCAAATTTATCAGCATAAAATAAATTGTTCATCAATTTAAAATTATTTTAAAATATTTTCTATTTGTGTAGCTCTGTATTGCTTTTTGTTTTTGTCCTTAACATTATTTATTTGTGCCTTCTTTTTTCTTAATTTATCTTGTCAGAGACTTGCTAATTTGCATTTGTCTTCAAAGAAACACCTTTTAGTTTTGTAATTCTTAATATTATATCTTTGTTTTTCATGTACATTATTTCTACCCCACTCTTTATTATTTCCTTTCTTCTTTTGATTATTTTATTCTTTTTCTAACTTCTTGAGTTGTATACCTAGATAATTTATATTTGATCTTTCCTCTTTATCTAATACAAGTAATTAAAGCTATAAATTTCCCTCTAGATACTGCTTTAGCTTCATGTCACAAACTTTGATTGCCATCCGGTTCTAAATATTTTATGCTTTCCATTGCAATTTCTTTTTGACCCATGACTTATTTAGAAGTACATATTTTATATTTCCAAATTAATGTCTCTTCTTGTTGATTTTGATTTCCAACTCAGCAGCTCTACAATCATAAAACTAGTTCACATTGGTCCCAGTTCTGTGGATACCGGAAACTTTTTTGGTGGCCTAATATGTGGTAAAATTTTTTTAATGTTTATTTCATTTTTTCTATTTCTATTAATTCTTCTTTGGCTTTCCTTGGGTTTGATTATGTTTTCTTTTTCTGTCTTTTTGAGCAGAAAGTTTTACTCTCTCTAGTTCTTTGTTTAAACATTTAAAACCATGAAATCACATTTTAGTTGAAATTTTGATTTATCTCAAATTTGGTATTGCAATTTCATCACTACTTTATTTTTAAATATTATGTTTTATGGTTTGGAAGGAAATGCACATGCTCATTAAAATAAAAGTAATTAATACATAAATGTAAAAACTAGAAAAAGAGTTTCCTGTAATCACACTGCCCTGGACATTTTCACTTTTAGTAGTTCTGTTTATATTCCTACTACTTGTTTCCTTACACATATGACCCTATGTTTTAGGCTTTTTGAAGTGTGTTTTTTATTTTTAATGAAAAGACAGTTATAATTTCAGTCCCCAACTTTAACTTTCACTTAAAATAGATCTTGGACAACTTTTGATATCCATATATATAAATGTATTTCATTCTTCTTAACTACTGAGTAATAATTCTTTCATATGTCTATGCCGTAATCTATTTAACCATTCTATTGATAGACATTTAAGCTTTATTTCAATATTTTTCTACTATACTAGAGTAAAACTCTTTATTCCTGTATCTTTGCACATTTGTTCAAGTATTTCTCTAGAATAAATTTTTTGGGAATGTAATTACAAGATCAGTTGTATGTACATTATACATTTAAAGAGATACTGTTAAATTTACCTCCTTAGAGAGTTATATGTTAACCCCAGTGGCATGTGAGTGCCCTTTCTCCACATAATCACCAGCAGCAGGCATTATCCTTATTTTGAATTTTGCCTTTTTGGTAAACTAAAATATACATCTTACTTTTGTTTTCATTTCATGAAATTAAGCAATTCTGTAAACAGCTTGTATAACTGGATATGAAATAGGAAGTTTCATACCAAAATACAATACATATCAGGACCCAAAGAGAATTGTGTGGTTCAAATTTCCCTACATGGGTGTATTAAAGGGTCTAGAGTGTAGATCAGAAGGTGATTTTGTGAGGATTTCTTGGGACAGAGCTGCTCCTGTGCTGAGTCTCACCCCTTCCCCTTTACCAGGGTGGAGGCTATCTGCCCGCACGTCAACTCTACTGGGAGGAGTTGCAATAGGACCACTCTGAGAGTGAGAAGTATGCTCCTGAAGTCTCTGTACATCCCCCTAGGCCCAGAGAGCAGCAAGTGCCTGTGAGGTCAGACAGTTCCTGCTCCCCTTACTTTCCTTCTTTAATCGTGGCACATTCAGAAGACACCAAGCTTAGCTAGATGGAGTAGGAGGAATGGAAGCTAAGGGGCAGAGGGGGGGAAGACGCACCTCGTTTCCCCCATCCCAGGCTCTCTGCTTGCCAGAAGCTCCAGATGGTGGTGGGCAGAAGTTTTACTTTAACTCAAGTCTAATAATGTGATTATTACATGGAAATGAATATTCTGATTTCTGAATTGAGATGTTTCTGTGATGCTTCTGTAATCATTGTGATTTTTATTTCCCAAGAGTGGGCAAAAAGTCCGGGTTCGTTTACGTTTTTCTTGTCCTTTGCCCATTTTTTTTATTACACTGTTTTTATTTTTCTATTATCAAAATAATAATATATTTGTTTTATAATTTATAAAAGCTGTGGATATTAAACCCTACACCAAGTCATGGTACAAGAGCATCATGTCTTTTCCAAATTGTTATCAGATGGTTCACAAAACTTCATATTGATATTCACACGCACACATATTTAAAGAGAGAATAAAACAAATATGTAATCCTGGATAAAGAATATCAGTCTTACAACTTTCCTGTAAGTCCGATATTATTTCAAAATAAAATGTTATCAAAAAACTTTGGTTACTAGAAGTTTTAGACTTTTGTAAAAAGCTTTATGATAATTTTACTTCATTTGTCCATCATTTACCCTTTTTAATGCATAGGTGCATTCCTTCTTTATACATCTACTTAAACATTTTATGTGTTCACATTTATCATTATTTCCCTTAATGACTTTTGGTTTTATGCCACCCTTAGAAATACCTTTCCCACTCTAAGATTATAAATTATTTACTTGTATGTTTTCTAATTATTTTCCTTAAATAATTTAATTTTGACTCATTTAGAAGGTTGAGTGAAGGAATTCAGTTTTATTTTTCTCCAAAGGATAGCCAGTTATGAATAGGTCTTTTATTGAATAGGTATGCTGGGGTCTTTTCTTTTTTGTGTGTATGATAAATTAGAAATGTCCCCCTTATTAACTTCTAAATTCCATCTTATTTTTGTCTTTTTCTGCCCTTTGCAGTCTCATTCTTATACCACCACCATTCTTTAAAAATTATTGTAGTTTTAGTATTAATTTTTATATGTGGTAAAGCAAGTCCTTTTTCTTTTAAAGAATTCACCTGGAGTTCACTCATATTCATTGTAATTGAACAGCCTTAGAGAATGTTGAGAAGAAAATCGTGTGGAAATTAATAGACTAATTTAGGGAAAATAAGCATCTTTTTATTTTTGCTCTATTTCTGTTGTCCCCAGCAGGAGTTTGTAGCTTTCTCCACATAGTTCCTGCATGTGGCTTCTTATATTTATTTCTGGGTGTTATATGTTTTGTACCTATTGTGAATGGTATATTTTCTTTCACTGTATTTTCTGTTTATATTATATGTTGAATTTTTTATGTGTTTACTTTGAAATCAGTAACCTTCCTAGATTTTCTTCCACTTTCTAGGCCCAGAAACATCATCTGCAAAGGATGATAGATTTGCCTCCTTCTTTTCAATATGTATGCCTCTTCTTTCTTCTTGTCTGCTAGCAAGAACTATGTTCCAGAATATTGCTCTGTCTTCCAGGAGACACTGTTGTTTAGTTTTAGTTGTGTCTCTTGTAAATATCATTAAACTAGATACTATTTTTACAACACTTCTGAGAATCTGTCCTTTAATCCATTTACCAAGAACATTGCTTCTTTTTGTCCCCCTCACCTTCCATTTGGGTTTGATTTTTTTTTTCACTTTGCCCTTTTAGTGGTATAGAAGAAAAATGTCTCAATTTCACCGTGCTACTGGTCACCTTATATTTTCCACACATATATTTAGACTCAAATTAACACCTATAGTCACTTACTTCCTTCATTTTCCCTTTCTTCCTTTCCCTCCCCATACTCATTCTGAAAACATCTGGGACTTCAGCAAACTGAACTCAATTATTTCTAAGAGTTTCCGGTTGCCTGTTTTGGGTTTTCTAGGACTACACTCACATGAGCTGTAATTAGTAATGATTTCACTGCTTTATTTCAAGGATTTTTACCTCTTTTTTCATTGTTTTGAATACCACTCCCCAACATAACCTTGAATCCTAGATGTGCTTTTTCTTGTTGACACCTTCATGGAAGTGCTTCTAAGATTTCATCATGAAGCATGGAGCTAACTCAGTATATAATCTTTTGAGGAACGTTGTTCCTTTCTTTTATTTGTGGGGGTGGTGGGGAGGGGCAGGTGTGTGTGCATTGGCCAGTTATCAAACTTGGGTCTCCTGCATAACAGGTAACAATTCTACCACTGAACTACCCATGCACCCCTTGGTTACTTTCTATTTTACCATGGCATTTTATTTCAGGAATGAATGCACTCCTTTATAAAATGTCTTTCATGCATCTATCAAGATGACTCTATTCTTTAACTCTTAATGTGCTGAGTCAGTTCTGTGAACAGATTTCCTCATGTCCATCCACCTAGCATTCCAGAAATAATTCCTCCCTGGACATGGTGTGCTTTTGTTTCATTAATCTGCGGGGTTCAGATTTTATGTAAATATATATTTTATAACACATTTATCCATTTGTTCATCCCACGGACTCCATGTATTAAGTACTGGGCCAGGTATGGGGTGATGGTGCACGGCCCAGGAAAGGTGCTGGTCTTGGGGAGCAGAACGTCATAGGCAACACTGTCCACACAGCTTTTTTTGTTGTTTGGCCAGCTTTCCATTGGCCATGCTTTCCATTGAAGCTTTCCATTTGGCCATCGTTTTCCATTGAAGCTGTCCTCCATTTTAAGGTGGGTAGAGGAAGGCACTTCTTTATGAAGTTAAAGTATCAAGATTATGCTTCACTTGAAAAATATTAGTCTGAGTTCTGAAACATTTGAAAAACATAAATTACCTCTTCCTTGAATTTTGGATAGAAGTCGCCTCTAAAACCATAGGCCTGTGTTCTAGGACAGTGTTGAAGACAGTGGTGACAGTGGGCATCCTTGTCTTCTTCCTTATCTCAGAGGAAAAGCTGTCAGACTTTCACTATTATGTAATTAGTGAGTTTTTCATATATGTCCTTTATCATGTTGAGGAAGTTTCCTTTATTCCTACTTTTCAAAGTATTTTTTTTAAACAAAAGGGGTGGTGTATTTTGTTAAAAGCCTTTTCTGCATCAACTAAGATAATAATGTTTTTTTCCCTTCCTTTTGTTAATGTGGTATATTAAATTCATTGATTTTCTTATGTTGAATCAGCCTTGCATACCTGGGAAAATTCCACCAATCATGGCATTTAGTTCTTTCAATGTACTGTTTTATTTAGTTTGCTAGTATTTTGTTGAGGATGTTAACATCTATATTCATAAGAGAAATTGATCTTTAATTTTCTTTTCTTGTAGTATCATTTTCTGGCTTTGGTATGTGGGTGATACTGGCCTCATAAAATAAGTTAGGAAGTGTTCCCTCCTCTTCATTTTTTGAGGGAAAGTTTGAGTAGGATTGATGTCAATTCTTCTTGGAATGTTTGGAATAATTCACCAGTGATGCCATCTCATCCTGGGCTTTTATCAGTTGGGAGGTTTTTTATTACTGATTCAATTTCTTAATGTTTGTTACAATCTTTTATTTCTTTTTGAGACTGTGTAGGTAGTTTGTGTGTTTTTAGGAATTTATCCATTTCATAGAAGTTATCTAATTCATTGGTATACTGTTTTATATAGTATCCTCTGATAGCCCTTTTTATTTCTGTGGGGTCAGTAGTAATGTCTCTTTTTTCATTTCTGATTTTAGTTATTTGGGTCCTCTCTTTCTTTCTTTGTAATTCTATCTACAGGTTTGTCAATTTTATTGATCATTTCAAAGAACCAACTTTTGGTTTTGTTGATTCTCAATATTCTTTTAAATTCTCATTTATAAATTCACTTATATAAATTTCATTTATCTCCATTCTAATGTTTGTTACTTCCTTCCTTCTGCTCATTCTTGGTTTAGTTTGCTTTTCTTTTTCTAGATCCTACAGTTGTGAGGTTAGGTCTCTGATTTGAGACCTTTCTTCTTCCTCCTCTCCTCCTCCTCCTCCTCCTCCTTCTTTTTTCACATGGGCAGGCTCTGGAAATCAAACCTGGGTCTCTGGCATGGCAGGCAAGAATTCTGCCACTGAGCCACCATTGCACTGCCCTCTTCTTTTTTAATGTAGGCATTGAGAGCTGCAGGTTTCCTTCTTATCACTGCCTTTGGTGCATTCCATAAGCTTTGGTATGTTGTATTTTCATTTTCATTTACCTCAAAATATTCCCTCATTTCCTTTGAGATTTCTTCTTTGACCCACTGGTTGTTTAAGAATGCATTGTTTATCTTGATATTCTCACAAGCAGTGTGGACAACCAAAGCTATAGGGTGAGCCCCCAGTCTTGGGGTTTGTTCATATGAAACTTAACCCCACAAAGGATAGGTCAATTCTACTTAAAATCTAGGCCTAAGAGTCACCCCCAAGAGAGCCTCTTTTGTTGCTCAGATGTGACCTCTCTCTCCAGCCAGCAAAACAAGCAAACTCACCACCCTCCCCCTGTCTACTTGGGACATGACTCCCAGGGGTGTGGACCTTCCTGGCAATGTGGGACAGAGATCCTGGAATGAACTGAGACTCAGCATCAAGGGATTGAGAAAAAACCTAGAATGAGCTGAGAATTAACACCAAGGGATTGAGAGAACCTTCTCGACCAAAAGGGGGAAGAGTAAAATGAGACAAAGTGTCAATGGCTGAGAGATTCCAAACAGAGTCGAGAGGTTACCCTAGAGGTTATTCTTATGCATTAAGTAGATATCACCTTGTTGTTCAAGATGTAGTGGAGAGGCTGGGGGGAACTACCTGAAAATGTAGAGCTGTGTTCCAGTAGTCATGTTTCTTGATGATGATTGAACAATGATATAGCTTTCACAATGTGACTGTGTGATTGTGAAAACCTTATGTCTGATGCTCCTTTTATCTACCATATCAACAGACGAGTAGAACAGATGGAATAAAAATAAATAATAGGGGGGAAATGTTAAAATAAATTTAGTTTGAAATGCTAGTGATAAATGAAAGCGAGGGGTAAGGGGTATGGTATGTATAATCTTTTTTTTTCTGTTACCGTTTTATTTCTTTTTCTGTTTTTTTATTTCTTTTTCTAAATCGATGCAAATGTTCTAAGAAATGATGAATATGCAACTATGTGATGATATTGAGAATTGCTGATTGTATATGTAGAATGGAATGATTTGTTAATATTTTGTTGTTAATTTTTTTAATTAATAAAAAATTAAAAAGAATGCATTGTTTAATTTTCACATATTTATAAATTTTCTAATTCTCCATCTATTATTGATTTCTAGATTAATTCCATTATGTTTGGTGAAGATATGTGGTATGACTTCAAAGTTTTTTAATTTACTGATATTTTTGTGACCTCATATATGGTTTATCCTATAGAATGATCCATGTGCACTAGAGAAAAATGTGTATTCTACTGATATTGGATGCAGTATTCTATATGTCTATTAGGTCTGGTTGGTTATATATCATTCAAGTCTTCTATTTCCTTATTGACCTTCTGTCTAGATGTTCTGTCTATTATTGAAAGTGGTGTGTTGAAGTCTTCTTCTATTATGTAGAACCATCTATTTCTCTCTTCAGTTCTGTCAATGTTTGCTTCATATATTTTGGGCCTCTGCTATTAAGTGCATATATATTTGAAATTGTATGTGTTCTTGAAATTTCCCCTTTATCAGTACCTTATCAGTATATAGTGACCTTCTTTGTCTCTCAAAACAGTTTTTGACTTAAAGTCTATTTTATCTGATATTAGTATAGCTATCCCAGCTTTCTTTCACTTACTGCTTTCATGATATATATATTTTCCTCATCCTTTCACTTTCAGCCTATTTGTGTCTTTGAAATTAAGGTGAATCTTTGTAAACAGCATATAGTTTGGTTATGTTTTTTGTCCATTCTGCTGATCTCCAGTTACATATATGTAACTTTGGATAATGCAGGACTTTCTTTGACCATTTTGCTACATGGTTTTTGTAAGTCTTTTACCTTTTTTGTCTCTCACATCTTCTGTGAATGCCAACTTTCATATTAATTTGATTTTTTGTATTGTGAAGTTCTGAGTCCTTATTCACATGTTTGTGTATATATAGTTCATATATTTTCTTTGTGGTTACCATGAAGCTAAAATTTAACATCCTAAGTCTATAACAATCATGTTTGATTTAGTACCAACTTAACTTCAATAGCCTCATATATACTGTTCCTTAAGCCCTTCAGACACTACACTTTGTTTTTCTTATTACAAGTTATATCTTAATTCATTATATGTCCAAAACCATAGATTTATTGGTACTGTTTATGCATTTGTATTTTAGAACCCATAAGATGTAAAAAGTGGAGTTATATACCAAAATACAATATAATAGAACTGGCATTTATAGTTACCCATAGTTATCGTTACCTTTATCGGAGATCTTCATTTCTTATGTTGCTTTGATCCACTGTCTAGTGTCCTTTCCTTTCAGTCTGAAGAATTTCCTTTAGCACTGCTTGTGGGCTAGGCCTACTGGTGACTACCTCCCTCAGCTTTTGTTTATCTGGGAATGTCTTAATCTTTCCCTCATTTTTGAAGACAATCTTGCCAGGTATAAAATTCTTGGTTTTCTTTCAGCACTTTAAATATTTTGTCCAACTACATTCTTGCTTCCATGTTTCCATGGTTTCTGATGAGAAATTGGCATTTAATCTCATTGGTACTCCCTTGTACATAACATGAAACTTTTATCTTGCAACTTTCAGAACTCTCTCTTTGTCCTTGCCATCTGACAATTGACTACTATGTGTTTGGGTGTGTTTCCCTTTTAGTTTATCCTGTTTGGGGTTCACAGGCTTCTTAAATGTGCATATTTATATCTTTTGTTAAATTGAGGAAGTTTTCTACCTTTGTTTCTTTATTCTTCCTGCCCCTTTATCTCTTTCTTCTCCTTCTGAACTCCCATATGTATTGTTCTAATTTGCTAGCTGCTGGAATGCAAAATACCAGAAACAGAGTGGCTTTTAAAAGAGGGCATTTATTAAGTTGCAAGTTTAGAGTTCTAAGACCATGAAAATGTCTCAATTAAAGCAAGTCTATAAAAATGTTCAAATTAAGGCATCTTGGGGATACCTTAGTTCAAGAAGGCTGGTGAAGTTCAGGGTTTCTTTCTCAACTGGAAAGACACATGGCAAACATAGCAACATCTGCTAGCTTTCTCTCCACGCTTCTTGTTTCATGAAGCTCCCCTAGGGATGTTTTCCTTCTTCATCTCCAAAGGTCTCTGGCCTTGTGGGCTCTCTTGGTTCTCATGGATCTTGTAGCTCTCTCCGAAAATGTTTCTTCTTTAAAAGGATTACAGTAAACTGATCAAGACCCACCTGGAATGTATGAAGTCACATCTTCCTCTTAACAAAGGTTAATATCCACAATTTGGTGTGTCACATCTCTGTGGAGATAATCTAATCAAACTTCAAACCTATAGCATAGGTTGGATCAGTATTAAAACATGACTCTGTACAACCCCTTTCAATCATGTTCATCTTTAATATAGCAGTATTACTTATGCACCCACTATTGGACTGCTGGTAACTGAGGCCAAGATGGCAGCTTAGCAAGGTGTGGGATTTAGTTCATCCTCCAGAACAGCTACTAAATAGCCAGGAACTGTACAGAACAGCTCCTGGAGCCACGTCAGTGACTGGACACACAGCATACCCTAGTCTGGACCAGTGGGACCGGCTGTGAGCCCACCCAGAACCGTGAGTTCCCCAAGCCGCGGCAGCTGGTGCCACTCCCCAACAAGCTGCTTCCCAGAGGGGAAAGGAAAGAGAGTTTACCAGTAGCAGGGGCTGAGTACAACTAAGCTTCAATTGTGTAATTAATTCACAAATTCTGACTACTAAAAATAGGCCCCCAGCTCAGCTGAACCTCCTCAAAGCGGAGGTTGCTGATTTTTGCCCTGGTGCTAAGGGGGCAGGGCTGATGGAAAAAAAAAAAAGATAAAAAGAAACAGAGGTTTTTTGGATCAGATAGCACATAATACTTGAAAGGGTCTGGGCCCTGAAGGAAAGGAGGGGGCACATAGGATATGAAAGTACACAAAGAAACATACCAACTTATGCTCTTGATTGGCAAACTTGAGGAGTAGGGGTCCTGCTCTGAGAAGGATTTTTCTCTTTCTTTTTTGTGGCTCTGTTTCTACAAAGGCTTGACTGCCTTTGGATACAATGGCAGGCTTCTCAGGCTGCAACTGCCCCAGGCATAGGCAGAGAAACAAGCTTGTTTGAGAGCTTGTCTGGAACCTGTGCTTTCCCCAGGAGAGGGGTGGGCCACAGCTCAGGTGGACTCCCTCCATCAAGGAATTCAGACCCCAGGGTTTGGAAAATTGAAGTGATTAAAGCCAGCCTACAACCTATCCTCTGTCTCTACCACGCTCCCAGCAGGAAGAGTCTGCTGAAATTAAAGGTACTGCATCACCTTATGTTGGTGGGACTTACAGGCAGAAAAGTGCCACATACTGAGCAGGACACAGAGTCCAGAGACTTCATAGGAAAGTCTTTCAACCTGCTGGGTCTCACCCTCAGGGAAAACTGATGAAGGTGACTCTTTCCTCCTGACAGGAGACCAGTTTGGTCTGGGAAAATCTGGCTGGGGTCTATAACACCTAAGTAGACCCACCTAAGGTTGGAGGAAAAAAGGTATCATATGGGCAGGGCAAGAAACAAAAAAACAAGAACTGAAAAATTCTCCTCTGTTAAACAAAACCTAAGCTAGACGTCTGGAACAAGCTGAACTGAATGTCAAAAACAGATAGACAACAAAGTCATCCAGCAAGAAAATCCTAGGTAGAGAAGTGAAAACAATCTCCAGAATAAACTAATTAAGGTAATTAAATGCCTAGATGCCAGCAAAAAATAACAAATCACACTAAGAAAATTGAAGATATGGCCCAGTCAAAAGAACAAACCAACAATTCAAATGAGATACAAGAATTGAAACAATTAGTTCAGAAACAAACAGACATGGAAAACCTCATCAGAAACCAAATCAATGAATTGAGGGAGGATATAAAGAAGGCAAGGAATGAACAAAAACAAGAAATTGAAAGTCTGAAAAAACAAATCACAGAACATATGGGAATGAAAGGCACAGTACAAGAGATGAAAAAAACATTGGAAACCTATGATGTCAGATTTCAAACGGCAGAAGATAGGATTAGTGAACTGAAGGATGAAAGATCTGAAATCAGACAAGCAAAAGAAAATATAGGGGAAAAAATGGAAAAATATGAGCAGGGACTCAGGGAATTGAATGACAATATGAAGTGCACAAATATACATGTTGTGGGTGCCCCAGAAGGAGAAGAGAAGGGAAAAGGTGGAAAAAAACTAATGGAGGAAATTATCACTGAAAATTTCCCAACTCTTAAGAAAGACTTAAAATTACAGATCCAAGTAGTGAAGCATACCCCAAACAGAATAGATCCAAATAGACATACTCCAAGACACTTACTAATCAGAATGTCAGAGGTCAAAGAGAAAGAGAGAATCTTGAAAGCAGCAAGAGAAAAAGCAATCCATCACATACAAGGGAAGCCCAATAAGACTATGTGTAGATTTCTCAACAGAAACCATGGAGGTGAGAAGACAGTGGGATGATATATTTAAATTACTAAAAGAGAAAAACTTCCAACCAAGAATTCTATATTTAGCAAAATTGTCCTTAAAAAATGAGGGAGAAATTAAAATATTTTCAGACAAAAAATCACTAAGGAAATTTGTGACCAAGAGACCGGCTCTGCAAGAAATACTAAAGACAGCACTAGAGGCAGATACAAAAAGACAAGAGAGAGAGTTGTGGAGAAGAGAGTAGAAATGAAGACTATCAGTAAAAGTAAAAAGAAGGAAAATTAGATATGACATATAAAATCCAAAAGGCAAAATGGTAGAAGAAAGTACTACCCATACTGTATTAACACTAAATGTTAATGGATTAAACTCTCCAATCAAAAGACATAGACTGGGAGAATGGATTAAAAAACAGGACCCATCTATATGCTGTGTACAGGAAATGCATCTTAGACCCAAGGACAAATGTAGGTTGAAAGTGAAAGGTTGGGAAAAGATATTTCATGCAAATAACAATCAGAAAAGAGCAGGAGTAGCTATACTAAAATCTAACAAATTAGACTTCAAATGTAAAACAGTTTAAAGAGATAAAGAAGGACACTATATATTAATAAAAGGAACAATTAAACAAGAAGACATAACAATCATAAATATTTATGCACCAAGCCAGAATGCTCCAAAATATATGAGGCAAACACTGAAAAGAGAAATAGACACATCTACCATAATAGTTGGAGACTTCAATTCCACCCTCTCATCAATGGACAGAACATCTAGACAGAGGCTCAATAAAGAAATAGAGGATTTGAATAATACAATAAATGAGCTAGACTTAACAGAAATTTATAGAACATTACACCCCACAACAGCAGGATACACCTTTTTCTCAAGTGCTCATGGATCATTCTCAAGGATAGACCATATGCTGGGTCACAAAGCAAGTCTCCAACAAATTTAAAAAGATTGAAATCATACAAAACACTTTCTCAGATCATAAAGGAATGAAGTTGGAAATCAATAATAGGCACAGTGCCAGAAAATTCACAAATATGTGGAGGCTCTACAACACACTCTTAAACAACCAGTGGGTCGAGGAAGAAATTACAAGAGAAATCAGTAAATATCTTGAGGCAAATGAAAGTGAAAATACAGTATATCAAAATTTATGGAATGCAGCAAAGGCAGTACTAAGAAGGAAATTTATTGCCCTAAATGCCTATATCAAAAAAGAAGAAAGGGCAAAAATCAAGGAATTAACTGTCCACTTGGAAGAAGTAGAGAAAGAACAGCAAACTAACCCCAAAGCAACCAAAAGGAAAGATATAATGAAGATTAGAGCAGAAACAAATGAAATTGAGAACATGAAAATAATTGAGAAAATCAACAAAACCAGAAGTTGATTCCATGAGAAAATCAATAAGATTGATGGACCCTTAACGAGGTGGACAAAAAGAAGAAGACAGAGGATGTAAATAAATAAAATCAGAAATGGAAGAGGAGACATAACCACTGACCCCACAGAAATAAAGGAAGTAATGACAGGATAGTATGAACAACTTTATGCTCATAAACTCAACAATGTAGATGAAATGAACAACTTTCTAGAAAGGCATGAAAAACCAACATTGACCTGAGAAGGAATAGATGACCTCAACAAACCAAACACAAGTAAAGAAATTGAATCAGTCGTTAAGAAGCTCCCCCAAAAGAAAAGTCCAGGACCAGATGGCTTCACATGTAAATTCTACCAAACATTCCAAAAGAATTAGTACCAATCCTACTCAAATTCTTCAAAAAAATTGAAGAGGAGGGAAAGCTACTAATGAACTGCCTTCACTTCTATCCATTCCCTTACATTTAAGTTCAACCTATTAGCTAACTGTTTACGCATCCCTAACTTCTGGATATCTCTAGATCCCCTATATTCTGTACTATAAACCTCTGAGCTTGCCTTTACCAAGGTCATTATAGCAAAATCATACAGTATCTATCCTTTTCTGTTTGGCTTACATCCTCATAGATTCATCTATGTTGACATATGTTTCAGAACTTCATTTTGTCTTACTGCTGCATAATATTCCATTGTATATATATACTACTTTGTTTATCCACATAGCTAGAACTTCCAGTACAATGACCCACTGGTTGTTGAATAATATGTGACAGAGGGCATCCTTGTCTCATTCCCAATCTTAGGGGGAAGGCTTTCAGTCTCTCCCTGTTGAGTATGATACTGCTATGGATTTTTTCGTATATGCCCTTTATCATATTGAGAAAGTTTCCTTCTATTCTTACCTTTTGAAGTGTTTTTATCAGAAAAGAATGCTGAATTTTGTTGAATGCCTTTTCAGCATCAATTGGGATGTCATGTGATTTTTCCCTTTCAGTGTATTGGTGTGCTGTATTACATTGATGGATTTTCTTTTATTGAACCACCCTTACATTCCGGATATAAACTCCACTTGGTGTGGTGTATAATTCTTTTAATGTGTCATTGGACTTGATCTGCTAATATTTTGTTGAGAATTTTTGTATCTGTATTCATTAGGGAGATTGGCCTGTAATTTTCCTTTCTTGTGGCATCTTTACCTGGTTTTGATATTAGAATGATGTTAGTGTCATAAAATGAGTTAGGTAGTGTTCCTTTTTCCTCAAATTTTTGGAAGAGTTTGAAGAGAATTGGGGTTAGTTTTTTTTTTTTTTTTGAATGTTTGATAAAATTCCCCTGTGAAAGTCATTTGTTAAGTCCTAATTTCTCAGTTGTATTTCCTCCATTTCACACTAGTTACCTCTTGGGAATAGAGGTGGAAAATTGAAGATAGAACTTTAACCTTTTTTTTATATATACATGTTTGTTGTAGTACCAAATATACAACTCAAAATTTCTCATTTTTACCACTTTGAACTGCATAATTCAGTGACATTAATTCTATTCACAGGATTGTGCTACCATCACTAACATCCATACCTCATCTTTTTCATCCTCTCAAACAGAAACTCTGTATCTATTAAGCAATAACTCCCCCTTTGCCACACCCACTCCCCACTCTCCACCACTGTGGCAGCTGGTAACCTGTAATCTATCTGTCTATGAAATTTGTTTATGTGCATTTCATATAAATGAGATCATACAGTCATACAATATTTGTCTTTCTGTGTCTGGCTTATTTCATTCAAAATGACAGCTCCAAGACTCAGCCATGTTGCAGCATGAATCAGAACTTCATTCCTTTTTATGGTTGAATAATCCATGGCATGTATCAACAATATTTTGTTTATCCAATCATCTACTGATGGACACTTGGGCTGCTTCTACCTTTTGGCTATTGTGAATAAAGTTGTACAAATATCTGTTAAAAAAAAATTTCCCTGTGAAGCCATCTGGCCCTGGGCTTTTCTTTATAGGAAGATTTTTGATGACTAATTGAATCTCTTTACTTGTGATTGGTTTGATGAGGTCTTTTATTTCTTCTTAAGTCAGCATAGTTAGTTAGTGTGTTCCTTGGAATTTATCCATTTCTTCTAAGTTGTTTCTTGTTGTTTTTGGTGTATAGTTGTTCATAGTATCCTTATATATATTTCTTCAGGGTCTGTGGTAATGATCTCCCTCTCATTTCTGGTTTTGTTTCTTTGCATCCTCTCTTTTTCACTTCGTCAGTTTAGCTATGGGTCCATTGATTTACTGATTTTCTCAAAAAAAACAAAAACACAACTTTTCCTTCTATTGTTTTTGTGGTTGTGTTCTCCAATTCATTTAATTCAGCTTTAATCTTTGTTATTTCTCTTCTTTTATTTGCTTTGGGTTAGTTCCTCCAGGTGAGCACTTAAGTCCTCAATTTTGCTCTTTCTTCTTTTTTAATATAGGCATTTAGGGCAATAAATTTTCCCTTTGCCACATCCCATAAGTTCTGATATGTTGTATTTTCATTTTCATTTGTCTCCAGATAGTTACTGATTTCTCTAGCAATTTCTTCTTTGACCCACTGGTTGTTTAATAGTGTGTTATTTAACCTCCATGTATTTGTGAAAGTTCTGGTTCTTTGGTGGTTATTGATTTCCAACTACATTCTGTTGTGATCAGAGAAAGTGCTTTGAATAGTTTTAATATTTTTACATTTATAAAGACCTGTTTTGTACCCCAGCATATGATTTATCCTGGAGAATGTTTCATGAGGTCTAGAGAAGAATGTATATCTTGGTGTTTGGGGGGTATAATGATCTATGTATGTCTGTTAGGTCTAACTCATTTATCAGATTTTTTAAGTTCTCTATTTCCTTGTTGATCCTCTGTCTTGTATGTGGTGAGTAGCTTTTCTCTTGCCACTTTCAGGACTTTCTGCTTCTCTTCAACATTTGACAGACTCATTACTTTGTGTCTTGGAGTAGTCCTATTTGGATTTATTCTATTGGGGGTTCACTGGGCTTCTTCGATTTGCATACTTATGCATTTTGTCAGGGTTGGGAAGTTTTCCCCCAATATCTCCTCAACGAACCTTCTTAGCCCTTTACTCTTCTCCTCTCCTTGTGGGATGCCAATGATTCTTCTATTTGCGTGCTTCATGTTGCCCATCATTTCCCTGAGATCCAATTCAAATTTTTCCATCTCTTTTTTGCCATTTATTCTTTTGTGCATTTGCCTGGGTGTGGTCTCATATCCTCAGTGGAGTCCCAGTCGAGCCCACTCACCCCATTCTCTGCATCCCCATTCCTCAGCTTTTTCATCCAGGACCTCCCTGTATAGTGTGGAAGACTCTCTCAGATCACTCGCACCCTGGAACTGCTATCCTGATCATTTTTCCATCACTCTTCTAGTTGTTTCTTGGAGCAGGGGTGAACTGAGCCTATTCTTACAGTTTTTAAAGCTGTGGTTTCTTGATTCAGCACTCACCCAGTTACTGTGACCCTTTAACTGGTTTCCAGAGTTTTGGGGAAGATGGGTCTGTCAGTTTTTGATAGTTGCTCAAAAATCCTTTGGGGATACAGTTCTCTAGAGCATCTCATGCTGCCATCTTGGTCATTCCACCCCTTTCTATGCTCTTTAAATTAGGTTGAATGCCATGTATTTTTTTTAGAAATTGTTCATTTCAACCAGAATGCAAATTCATAAACAAGAAGTTGTAAACAGTCTTCAGATTGTGAGAAATGATATTTTCCCTGGATGTGGTTCTTGTCCCTTTCCAACTCAAACCATGAGGAATTTGTAATGCCCCGGGAGGCATTTTCCTTCTTCATCTCCAAATATCGGTGGCTGGTGGACTCTCTGATTCTTTCGTCCTTCTATTGTGGTTCTATGGCTCTCTCCTTGTTCTCAAAAGTGTCTTTCTCTGAAATATCTCCCTTTTATAGGATTCCAGTAAACTAATCAAGACCCAAGTAGAATGGGTGGAGACACATCTCCATCTAATCAAGTTTAATACCCAAAATTGATTGGGTCACGCCTCTGTGAAGATAACCTAATCAACTTTCCAACCTATGGTACTGAATAAGGATTAGAAGAAACCTTTACCCTCATAAGATTGATTAGGATTAAAATATGGCTTTTCTAGGGTACAAAAATCCTTTCAAACCGGCACATGCATAAATATCTTCTTTTGTCTTTATTAATTCCTTTTCAAGGGTTTGAGCTTGAGTAATTAATAATGAGTAACTAATGATAATGAATAATTTGTTTTCATTTGTTCTTGGTTGATATTAAAAGTATTTTAGACCAGGACTTCTCAGCATACCCTTCAAGCCCACATCACATGGGCTTTACAATATATGGTGCTCTTATGTTTCTACACTCTAATTGTAGATTTTAATTCTGCTTTTACTTTAAAATATTTGAAGGTTACAATTTTTTTACATTGAGAGGGTGGTTCACTTTTTGTTACTTATTTCACTCTGGTAAGATTACGTCCAAATACAATGTCTTTCTTTCTTTTGTTATCTCTTTTTTGAGTTCTCTCTTCCTTTAGGTTCCCGCAGTCCAGTCAACTACATAGCTCAGGGAATGGCCCTTATACTATCATCACTGGCTTGATTCTCCCCTTCATCTTCCATTTCTTCTCCACCAAAAAGTTACCTATTCAAATCTCTTTAATACTTGTACTTATAGATGTCTGTATCTTTGAAAATGTATTAAGTTGGTGTGTGTATTTTATTTTGCATAACTGATTTGACACCACCTATTTCTTTCTGTGATTGTTGGCTGAGGAGTCTCAATTTGTTAGGGTATCCATGTTAAATGGTTTTATTCTTTCACGTACTTGCCCCCGAATGCCCATTTCCAGTCTTCCCCCAACCCAACATCAATTTGAACAGCCCATAATTTTCAGTCACTTTCAGTTATTAAAAGTCCCCATTTCAGAACAGATTCAATTTGAACTTCACCTCACATTCCACGCTGCCTCCCTCCTCTACTAGGAGACTCTCCTGTGGGGGTCAGGCAGCTGTGGACTGTGAAGCATGGTGGACATGGATGTTTTCCCATCTCCCTCCAGCTGTCTTCCTACGTTCTAATTTTCAGGAATTAGATATGCTAAAAATGGACCTTTTGTTTCTTTTAGAGAAAGCAAATACCATCTCTAATTCCATCACCTACCTTCAATGAGATTTGATGTAACTGAATCTAATGCATTTTTCTTCTTAAATTCCTCCTTGTGAATTTTTAGTCTTATTTTTAAAAATATACCCCTTCCTAGGTCATTAAAAACATAGTTTCACATGTTTTAAATTAGCTTTATCTTTTTACTTTTCATATTTAGGGTTTTAATTCCTCTGGAGCTGTGTTATGGTAGGCTCCAACTTCATTTCTCTCCATCTGGTAAGCCAATTTTCTCACCATCTACTGCAGAGTCCTCTTCTCTCACAAACTTGACACTTTTTTAGCAGGTGCCGAGTCCCCATAGGTGCAGGCAGCAGGTTCCAGACTCTCATTGTCCTGTCAGTCTATATTTCTGTTTCTTTGTCAGCACCACACTATTTTTATGACTATAGCTTTGACATGTATGTATCTCAAAGTTCAAATCCGCACTTCACCACCTGACTCTCCATTCTTTGCTCTTCTTTTTGAAATTGTCATTCTATCCATGGGCTATTATAAAAAATATATCCATTTTTTTATATTGACTGTATTTTAAACTTCAACTTCTATGCGAGACCAAAGGAAGAGATGTTCAATTGGGTCAAAATTTACATTTTCAGTAGCATATTATGTTATTTAATTTGTATGGCCAACTTATTTGAACACCATAATTACATGGAATGTTGAATAGGGAGTGAGAACTTGTTGATTTGCACGGGGTTGGTGTGATGCGCCGATACATCCCAGAATAATCTGAGCAGAAGATTAAAAAATATTTGCAAAGTCCCCTTGAGAGACTGGGGAAAAAGGTGGAAATATTCAACTTCCCCACCTTGGGAAGACTTGATATTCTCACAAGCATTGGGGATGGCCAATTTGATGGACCAGGCCCTTGATCTTTGGACTTGCTCTTATGAAACCTATTCCTGCATAGGAGAAGCTAAGCCTACTTATAATTATGTCTTAGAGTCACCCCCGGAGAATCTCTTGCATTGCTCAGATGTGGCCTCTCTCTCTAAGCTAATTCTGCAGGTGAACCCACTGCCCTCCCTCCTACATGGTACAAGACTCCCAGGGCTGTAAATCTCCCTGGCAATGTGGCACATGACTCCCAGGGATGAGCCTGGCCCAGGCAATGTGGAAGTAAGAAAGACTTCTTGACCAAAAGGGGGAAGAGAAATGAATCAAAATAAAGTTTCAGTGGCTGAGAGATTTCAAATAGAGTCTTGAGGTCACTCTGGAGTTTATTCTTATGCAATGCATAGATACCTCTTCTCAGTTTTTTCATGTGTTGGAGGAGCTAGAGGGAAATACCTGAAACTATGAACTGTAATCCAGTAACCTTTGTTTAACTACTTCTTTTTATTTGGAGGTGACATATTTGCATTGATATCAGGGTGTTTGGCTGTGTCTGTGTGTGTGTGTTGGGGAGGTATTGACGTGCATTGGGTGGGAAGTGTGCAATCGGGGGATTTTTTTTTGTCTTATAGAATCTTTATTATAAATGGTCAATGTTAAAAATGTGAAACATATAGAAGTTGTTGCTTGTGAGGTCATTTACGTACCCTCACTACAGAGATGCAATATCTACTTCATTGCTATGTTTAAGTACAGATCTTTTTCCTGAGCTATATGATTTGAGTTTGCTGTCTTTATCAGAGTCTTAATAGTGAAATCATACTTTATCTATCCTTTTATGCCTGGTTTATTTCACTGAGCATTTTATTTTTTGGGTCCATCCATGTTGTCATATGCTTCAGGACCTCATTTCATCTTACTGCTGCATAATATTCCATTTTGGATATACCCCACATTTGTTTATCCACTCATTAGTTGATGGACACTTGGATTGTTTATGTCTTTTGGCAATTATGAATAGTGCTGCTATGAATTTTTGTATACATGTCTGTCTGTTCATGTCACTGCTTTCAGCAATTCTGGGTATATTCCTAATATTGGTAAAGCTGGGTTGTAGGGCAACTTGATATTTAGTTTTCTAAAGAAATGCAAACTGTCTTCCATAGCAGCATTACCATTATGCACTCCCACCAGCAGTGAATAAGTGTTCCAGTTTCTTCACATCCTCTCCAACATTTGTAGTTTCCTGCTTGTTTAATAGCAGCCATTCTTATAGGTATGAGATGATATCCCCTTAAAGTTTTGATTTGCATTTCCCTTATAGCTAATAAAAATGAACATCTTGAAATCATTCCATTCTACATATACAATCAGTAATTCTTAATATCATCACATAGATGCATATTCATCGTTTCTTAGTACATTTGCATCGATTTAGAAAAAGAAATAGAAAGACAACAGAAAAAGAAATAAAACAATAATAGAAAAAAATAAAAAATAATAAAAAAAGAAAAAAAGAAAAAAATGAACATCTCTTCACGTGCTTTTTGACCATTTGTATTTGTTCTGCAGAAAAAAAAATCTATTCATATCTTTAGCTCATTTTATAATTGAATTGTTTGTTCTTTTGTTGTTGCATTGTATGATTTCTTTATATATACAGGATACCAAACCTTCATCCAATATATGGTTACCAAATATCTTCTCCCATTGAGTTGGCTGCCTCTCCACATTTTTTTTTTAAATATTAAGTACCATCTATTTTCAGCACACTGCAGTAATGACATTCTTTTGTTCTTCCTCATGCAAAAACATTTTTTAAATTTGTACATTTAGTCACTATCATTATACACTCTAGGCATTCCTAGATTATACCATCTCAATCTTTTTCGTCTATCTTTCTTTGTGATTTCATTTAAGCCCCAGCCCTCCTCCCTCTGTCATTCTCAGATGCAGCTTCATTCAGTGTTTTAACATAATTGTATTACAGTTAGGTAATATTGTGCTGTCCATTTCTGAGTTTTTATATTCAGCCCTGTTGCACAATCTGTATCCCTTCAGCTCCAATTACCCAATATCTTACCCTATTTCTATCTTCTGATGGTCTCTGTTACGAAGGAAATATTCCAAGTTTATTCACTAATGTCAGTTCATATCAGTGAGACCATATGATATTTGTCCTTTTGTTTCTGGCTAATCACACTCAGCATAATGTCCTTAAGGTCTATTCATGTTGTTACATACTTCATAACTTTATTCTGTCTCAAAGCTGCATAATATTCCATCTTATGTAAATGTCACAGTTTGTTTAGCCAACTGTCTGTTGATGGTCATTTTGGCTGTTTCCATCTCTTGGTAATTGTAAAAATGCTACTATAAACATTGGTGTGTAAATGTCCATTTGTGTCCTTGACCTCGTGTCCTTTGAGTAGAGACAGCATATAGATGGGTCCTGTTTTTTAATCCATTCTGCCAGACTATGTCTTTTGATTGGAGAGTTTAATTCATTAACATTCAGTGCTATTACTGCATGAACAGTACTTTCTTCTACTATTTTGCCTTCCTGATTTTATATGTCATATCTAATTTTCCTTCTTTTTACCTTTACTCATAGTCTTCCTTTCTACACTCTTCTCCACACCTCTCTCTTCTGTCTTCGTATCTGTCTCTAGTGTTCCCTTTAGTATTTCTTGCAGAGCTGGTCTCTTGGTCACAAATTCTCTCAGTGATTTTTTGTCTGAAAATGTTTTAATTTCTCCCTCATTTTTGAAGGACAATTTTGCTGGATATAGAATTCTTGGTTGGCAGTTTTTCTCTTTTAATAATTTAAATATATTATCCCACTGTCTTCTCGCCTCCATGGTTTCTGCTGAGAGATCTGCACATAGTCTTATTGGGCTTCCCTCGTATGTGATGGATTGCTTTTCTCTTGCTGCTTTCAAGATCCTCTCTTTCTCTTTGACCTCTGAAATTCTGATTAGTAAATATCTTGGAGTATTTCTATTTGGATCTATTCTCTTTGGAGTACGCTGCACTCCTTGGATCTGTAATTTTAAGTCTTTCATAAGAGTTGGGAAATTTTCAGTGATAATTTCCTCCATTAGTTTTTCTCCTCCTTTTCCCTTCTCTTCTCCTTCTGGGACACCCACAACACGTATATTCATGTGCTTCATATTGTCTTTCAATTCCCTGAGTCCCTGCTCATATTTTTCCATTTTTTTTCCCTATAGTTTCTGTTTCTTGTCGGATTTCAGATGTTCCATCCTCCAGTTCAGAAATCCTATGTTCTGTCTCTCGAAATCTACCATTGCAGGTTTCCATTGTTTTTTTCATCTCTTCTACTGTCTTTCATTCCCATAAGTTCTGTGATTTGTTTTTTCAGACTTTTCAATTTCTTCTTTTTGTTCTTTCCTTGCCTTCTTTATATCCTCCCTCAATTCATTGATTTGGTTTTTGATGAGGTTTTCCATGTCTGTTCGTACATTCTGAATTAATTGTTTCAGCTCCTGTATGTCATTTGAATTGTTGGTTTGTTCCTTTGACTGGGCCATATCTTCAATTTTCCTAGTGTGATTTGTTATTTTTTGCTGGTGTCTAGGCATTTAATTACCTTAATTAGTTTATTCTGGAGATTGCTTTCACTTCTTTTATCTAGGGTTTTCTTGCTGGATGAATTTGTTGTCTATCTGTTCTTTGACATTCTGTTCAGCTATCTGGACCTTTAGCTTAAGTTTTGTTTAACAGAGGATAATTTTTCAGTTCTTGTTTTCTTGTTTCTTGCCCTGCTTGTGTGGTGCCTTTCCCCCATGCACACTTAGGAGGGTCAACTTAGATATTATAGACCCCAGTCAGATTTTCCCAGACCAAACTGGCCTCCTATCAGGAGGAAAGAGTCACCTGTGTTGGTTTTCCCTGAGGGTGAGACCCAGCAGGTTGAAAGACTTTCCTGTGAAGTCTCTGGACTCTGTTTTTCTTATCCTGCCCTGTGTGTGGTGCTAGTCTGGCTGCAGGTCCCACCAATATAAGATGATGCAGTACCTTTAACTTTGGCAGACTCTCCCTGCTGGGGGTGTGGTGGAGACAGAGGAGAGGTTGTAGGCTGGTTTTAATGGCTTCAAATTACCAAGCCTTGGTGTCTGAATTCCTTGATGGAGGGATTCCACCTGGGTGGGGCTTCACCCCTCCCCTGGGGAAGGCACAAGCTCAAGATAAGCCTCCAAAAGAGCTCACTTCTGCCTATACCTGGGGCAGTTGCAGCCTGAAAAGTCCTGCCACTGTATCCAGAGGCAGCCAAGCCTTTGTAGATACACAGCCACAAAAATCTCTGTTTCCTTCTTTTTTTTCCCCCCTTTTTCTGTCAGTCCTGCCCCCTTGGTGCTGGGGCAAAAATGAGCAGCCTCTGCTTTGATCAGGTTCACCTAAGTTGGGGGCCTATTTTTAGTAGTCAGAATTTGTTAATTAGTTCCACAATTGGCATTTGATTGTGCCCAGTCCCTGCTGCTAGTAAAGTCCTTTCCTTTCCCCTCTGGGAAGTGGCCTGTGGGGGAGGGACGCTGGCCGCCGCAGCTTTGGGAACTCACGGTTCTAGGGGGTGCTCGCAGCTGGTCCAACTGGTCCAGACTGGGGTACGCTGTGTGTCTGGTCACTATCGTGGCTCCGGGAGCTGTTCTGTACTGTTTCTGATTATTTAGTAGTTGTTCTGGAGGACGAACTAAAATGTGCATGTTGTTAAGCCACCATCTTGACCCGGAAGTCTCTCCATATTTTTGACAAACTCTTTTGAGGCAAAGAAACTTTTGATTCTGAGGAGTTCTCATTTGTCTCTTTTTTCTTTTCTGACTTGTGTTTGGGTATAAAGCTCCTATCACTAGGTCTTATAAATGTTCCACTATATATTTTTCCGGGGGTTTTATGATACTGGCTCTTATATTTATGTCTTTAATCCACTTTGAGTTAATTTTTGTATAGGGTGGAAGTTAAGGGTCCTTTTTCATTCTTTTGGCTATTGATATCCAGTTCTCCCAAGCCCATTTATTGAAAAGGCTTTGCTGCCCCAATTCAGTGGATTTGGGGGCCTTGTTGAAGATTAATGAACCATAAATTTGATGGTCAATCTCCACGTTTTCAGTTTGGTTCCATTTTCTAATACGTCTATCTCTGTGCCAGTACCAAGCTATTTTGACTACTGTGGCTTTAAAGTAAGCTTTAAAGTTGGGAAGTGTTAATCCTCTCACTTTGCTTTTGTTTTCTCAGGGTATCTTTAGCTACTTGAGGCTTCTTTCCCTTCCAAATAAATTTGATAACTAGCTTTGCCAAGTCTTCAAAATAGGTTGTTGGAATTTTAATTGATATTGCATTGAATCTGTAGATCAATTTGAATAGAATTGACATCTTAACAACATTCAACCTTCTTATTCATGAGTATGGAATATTTTTCCATCTATTAAGATCTCCTTTGATTTCTTTTATCAATGTTTTGTAATTTTTGTGTACTGATCTTTTACATCCCTGGTTAAATTTATTCCTAAATACTTGATTCATTCAGTGGCTATTTTGAGTGGAATTTTTCCTTAATTGTCTCCTCAGTGAGGTCATTACTTGTATTATAGAAACATTACTTATTTTGGTATATTAATCTTGTATCACACAAATTTTCTGAATTTGTTTATTTGCTCAAGTAGTTTTGTCTTAGATTTCTCAGGATTTTCCAAGTATAGGATTATGTCATTGCAAATAATGAAAATTTTACTTCTTCCTTTCCAATTTGGATGTATTTTATTGCTATCTCTTCCTTATTGCTCTAGCTAGAATTTCCAGTACAATGTTGAATAATAATGGTGACAATGGGTATGCTGGTCTCATTCCCGATCTTAGGGGGAATGCTTTCAATCTCTCACCATTGAGAATGATGTTGGATCAATAGCTTTGATTCTTGAAGATGACTGAATAGCAATAGAGCTTTTTTTGTTCCCCCTATTATTTATTTTTATTCCATATGTTCTACTCATCTGTTGACAAGGTAGATAAAAGGAGCATCAGACACAAGGTTTTCACAATCACACAGTCACATTGTGAAAGCTATATCATTGTTCAATCATCATCAAGAAACGTGGCTATTGGAACACAGCTCTACATTTTCAGGCAGTTCCCTCCAGCCTCTCCATTACATCTTGAATAACAGGGTGATATCTACTTAATGCGTAAGAATAACCTCCAGGATAACTTCTCGACTCTGTTTGGAATCTCTCAGCCATTGACACTCTGTCTCATTTCACTCTTCCCCTTTTTGGTCGAGAAGGTTTTCTCAATCCCTTGATGCTGAGTCTCAGCTCATTCTAGGGTTTTTCTCAATCCCTTGATGCTGAGTCTCAGCTCATTCTAGGATTTCTGTCCCACATTGCCAGGAAGGTCCACACCCCTGGGAGTCATGTCCCAAGTAGACAGGGGGAGGGTGGTGAGTTTGCTTGTTTTGCTGGCTGGAGAAAGAGGCCACATCTGAGTAACAAAAGAGGTTCTCTTGGGGGTGACTCTTAGGCCTAATTTTAAGTAGGCTTGACCTAGCTTTTGTGGGGTTAAGTTTCATATGAACAAACCCCAAGACTGGAGGCTCAGCCTATAGCTTTGGTTGTCCACACTGCTTGTGAGGATATCAAGAATTCAACTTGGGGAGGTTGAATTTTCCCCCGTTCTCACCATTCCCCGAAGGGGACTTTGCAAATACTTTTTTATTCACTGATCAAATCACTCTGGGATTTATCAGAGCATCACTCTGGACAAACCAACAAAATCTCATGTCCTATTCAAGGTTCCATGTACTTATGGTGTTCAATTAAGCTATCTACATAAGTTATATTAGGAAATACACTAGTCAAAATATAAATTTTGTACCAAATAAACATTTTTTGCTTTAGTCTCACACATAAGTTGAAATTGTAAAATATTAATTACTATCTATTTTCAGCACCCTGCAGTAATGACATTCTTTTGTTCTTCCTTATGCAAAAACATTTTAAAAATTTGTACATTTAGTCACTATCATTATACACTCTAGGCATTCCTAGATTATACCATCTCAATCTTTATCGTCTATCTTTCTTTCTAATTTCATTTGTGCCCCCACCCCTCCTCCCTCTATCATTCTCACATTCAGCTTCATTCAGTGTTTTAACATAATTGTATTACAGTTAGGTAGTGTTGTGCTGTCCATTTCTGAGTTTTTACATTCAGTCCTGTTGCAAAATTGGAGCTGAAGGGATACAGCAATAGAGCTTTTAAGGTGTGTTCATTTGATTGTGAAAACCTTGTAACTGACACCCCTTTATCCAGTATATGAACAGAAGAGTAAGAAAAAAAAAGGCAAAAAAAAAATAAATAAACAGTATAGGGGTATGGGGTATTTTGGGTGTTCTTTTTTACTTTTATTTTTATTTCTTTCTTGTTTTTAAAAACTTTGGAGTAATGAAAATGTTCAAAAGTAGATTGTGATGATGAATGCACAGCTATATGATGATACTGTGAAGCACTGATTGTACACTTTCAATGATTATATGGTATGTGAATATCTAATATGTCTCAGTGAAAAGGAAAAAATAAAACTATTATCCATTTTGGAGTCAGGGTGTCAAATTCTGCAAAAAATCCTGCTGGCAATTTAACTAGAATTGCTTGAATTTTAGGAATTGATTTCAGGAGACTTGACATTGTTATAGTATTTATTGTTTTTACTGTCTATAGAATAGATACAAGAGAAAATTTATAAAACATATGGATTCTATGATAACAGGGGTGAACTTTGAAGACATCATGCTGAGTGAAATGTCAGACACAAAAGGACAAATATCATATGATTCCACTTATATGAAGGACCTATGATAAGCAAATTCATAGAGACAGATGTTTTACAGGTTTTACCAGGGGCTGAGGGGGTGGGGATGTAGAGTTACTGCTCAGTGGGTACAGAGATTCTGTTTAGGGGGGTGAAAAAGTTTTGTTGATGGGTGGTGGTGATAGAAGTACAATATTGTGAATGTAATTAATAACACTGAATTGTATGCTTAAAAGCAGTAAAATGGGAAATTTCATGTATATATGTTACCACAAGACAAATTTTTTGAAAGATATATGGAAAATAAAGAATAATACAACCAACACCCATGTACCCACCACCAAGCATAAGAAATAGCACATTACTGGAAACTTTGAAACTTCTATATAATAATTCCACTATCTCAAGGCTTGAAGGCTCCTGATTCCTCTCTATCTTTTTTTTTTTTTCCTGTTGGCTTGGTTTTGCTTGTGATGCCTCAAACTACTTTGTGTATTGGGTGATGTTTTGAAGGTGAAGACATGTTTTTTTAGAGGGTTATCTGTAGGAATTCTCGGAGACATGGTTTCAAGGCGAACTTCTCCAAAGAGAATCTCTGTTTGCTTCTGCCAGGTGCCTGGGGATACAACCACCTGAGGCCTACTCCATATGGCGTTTCTGGTTTAGGTGTTGTGAACCACTCAGATGGTATGAATTCAAGTCTTAAGGTCATGAGGGCAAGTGCTTGCAGTTTGTCTTCACACCATCGGTGTGGTCCTGTTTAAGAGACAAAACTTCTCGCAGGTCTCTTGCTAGGCTCTTCCCTTTGGACAGGCTCTTCTCTTGAGTTTTGCCTTTTGTCCTCTGTTCCCATGGACAAAGCTGTGAAAACTGAAGCTCAGTTTCTCTGGGTTTGGCAAATGGCTTGGGCTCTGCTGACTTCTCCGGATTCCAACTCTCACTTAGTTTGGACTCTGAGGATTCCTTCTTTCTGTCTTTCTTTGCCAATTCTCCCATACATTGAAAATGATAAATCAATTCTAGTTATCTTCAGCAAGAAGGGTGGTTAGGCTATCTAGCTTCCTATACTGCAGGAAGCCAAATGTTGAGAATTGATATTTACACATTTTCCTAAATTATCTTATCTGTGAACAATGGTACATTCGTACATTAATGAAAGTCTTCTCTTATGTTCTTAGGAATAACTTTATTATGATTTTTATCAAAGGTCTTATGTACTCTTCATTAGATTATATCCTGAAAATCCTGATTTGCATTACTTTAGTTTTTTGTTATTGTTTTTTTTTGCATTACCTTAAAAAATAAATATAATCAGGTGTTTTTCTGATTTGTAAAACTTTTTCAACAATACAGAAGAGTGTAAAGAAAGTTGAAAAAAATAGTAAGAAACCCACAGTTGCAAGAAATAACTGCTATTATCTTTTAATGCATATCGTTGTAAACATTGCTCTTAGACATGAACACATTTTTGCACCAAAAGTGAGCAGGTTGGTTTGCATTTCAATAGCTCTCTCTCCAGGCAGGACTGTAGGGAAGAAGAGAGTCGACAACAACTCCTTGGAGGTCCACTGGGATGTAAGGGTAGGTTCAGAGGACAAGACCAGGGAGTTAAAGCCACAGAGTTAGAAGGAGAATAAAGAGAGCAGCAAGGTTCTGACCTCAGGCCCCAGTGCAGAGCTGACACACCACAGAGAAAAAGTTTGTAGCCACAGCCTGTCCCATCCTTCCATGGGCAGCACAGGCCTAATATAGCTCACATGGAGGATGTGGCCCAGAAAAGTATGAGTTTTATCTGTATCTGCAGCAAGACCCTCCCGTTGCCACCCTAATGCCTCCCTTCCTCCCCTCCACAGGGTGAATCTGGCAGTCCCCTCCTTTGCCAAGTGAACAAGACCTGGATCCAGATGGGGGTGGTCAGCTGGAGCTCCAGCTGCAGGCAGCACCAGTACCCAAGTATCTACACCAGTACCTCCTACTTCTCCCAGTGGATCAAGAAGCACATCTCCAACACGGACTTCATCAGTAGAGCCGGACCCACCTTTCTGAGTCCTGTCTTCCTTATTGGCTACATCCTGTTGGTTTCCTTGGGTTCCCTGTGGCTCCTGTGAGTGGTGGTCCTGTAGTGGTCACTTCTGGAGGCTGCTTCTCCCTCCCCTCTGCTCTGCCCTCAGGAGATGTGGAGACAGGAGGAACACAGGACATCAGGGCAGGTCATCCTTGGGGAGGGTCCCAGAGCCACTGTGTTTTCTGTTGTTCAATGAAGATCCTCTTGAACTTCAAGCCGCTGAAGTCATCACATTTCTTCTCAACTTAAATGACTAAGTCCCTGGAGCCCTTCAGGCACCCCATCTCCTGTCCTCCTCCTCCTCTCTCCCATCAGCTCTCCCTGTCCTCCCACACTGGGCCTTGAGACCTAGATTATAATCCTCTATCTGTCCTGTGTTTGTGGTGTGACCTTGGGAGATTGTTCCCCTCTCTCCAGGCTGTAGTTTCTTCCTCTGCTAAATAGGAGGTTGGACTCAGTGGTCCCCAGTCTCTACTTACTCATCCTCCATGCCAGGAATCCCTGGAACACTGAATGGCCAGCCCAAGTGTGCCTCCCAATACCGCAGGCAAAAGTTAGTGTCCTGGTTTGATTTAACTTTCACCTTATCTTTTATTAGGCTAGAATTTCCCAACAGCTCTTAACCAAAGGTTTTTTTTTTTCTTTTTTTTCTCACACTATTTTTAAAATATATTATCCAATCATCACTAAACCATTGAAATATCCCACAAATTTCACCATATAAAGCAGTCTCCTGCTTCCAGAATGGCACGATGGTTACCGTCACCCTTTCTCTGGATGGAAACCTCACCTTGTGCTTTCTTTCCCCAGCAGATGGGTCTGTGAAAGAGGGGCATTTGCTGAGTGGGGGAGTTGTTTAAAATGTGCAATCTTTAAAATTCATTATTTAAAGCATTTTAATCTGCTTACTTTTCATGCCCTGGGGCAAAGCTCCACTGTAGTTGTAAGGTTTAGGGGCGAAAGAGAGAAGAGGCAGACCAAAAAACCTTAGAGTGAGCGAGTTTATTCCTGCGCTCCGGGGCAGAGCTCACAGAACTCCAGGTAGGGAGTTGCGAGCTCGCCGCTGGGTCCTGGTGCGGGCGGGTTTTAAGCAAGGGGGTTATGTGACGTCTAGAAGGGGCGGCACATTTTATACAGCTCGAGTCATGGTGACCTTTCCTGTTCCCCCTGACCTAACAGTAGTTACCAGGACGGAGGAAAGGTAGGGCTTCTTCAGGATCTCGGATACCGGCCCCAGGGATTTGACCTTCATCTCATCGTGGCAAGGGCGAGGGCATGGGAAGGGCAGTGGGCTGCAGAAGACAGGAACTGGCCAAGGTTAGGTTGAACGACTCCGGGAAGGAAATAGCTAGGTCAAGAGGAATGAGAAAGAAGGGATATGTGGGGAGTGGGGTGGGGTGGAGTGGTGAGCTGTGGTCAGAAGCGCCCTCAAGGTCAGGCACCAGTCTGGGAGCATAAAGGAAGCATAAGAGAAGGGAGTAACTAGGGGCGCCAGACACCAGGAGCGCTTCGCCTGCGGCCAACGGGGGGCGTCATTGCAGACCGAACACCCGGAACGCTGGCGGCCACTGGGGGGCGCCTTCGCGGGCAGCCGCTGGGGGGCGCCGTCGCCGGCGGGGCACCAGGAGTGCCCTCGCGAAAAGAGCATCGCAGCCGAGTCACTGCTCTTGCGGGATGGAGCCCTGGCGCAGGCGGAGCCGGCGGTACCCTCAGGGCCCCTCCTGGCCTTCTGCCCCTTCCCGTGCCCGAGTTGTTCTCCTGCTGCTGATGCTGCTGAGGCCTGCGGGTGAGCCCCGCCCCTGCCCGTGCTCCCCCTCAGGCCCGCGGGCCGGCCGGTTCATGCCTGACGTGCTCTGTGTCCTTCCTCAGGTTGCTTGGGTGCAAGCGAAGCCCCGGAGGCACTGTCTGTGCCCCCTACTGCCGGTCCCCGCGCCCCTTGCGCCCCCGGGACCACCTGTTCTTTGGGCGGGACTCCCACTCCCTTGCTGCCGGAGACCGAGCAGATCTTTCCCTCTGGCAGGAAGACAAACTTTCAACCCTGTGAGTTCCGTGGACTAGGGGGGAGGGTTTCAGAGGAGTCTGAAGGGCCTTTGATCCCTGGGGAGAAAAGGGATAGGAGAGGAAAGGGGATGGCGCCGAGGCCGAGTAGAGGAGTGCTTCCTTCTCCAGTCATTTGTTGAGTATTTATGATGGGCCCTGCCTGGTTCCCTCCTGAAGGGGCAGACTTTCTGGGTCAAACCTGGTGAGGCAGGTGGGAGGCAGGGAAAGTCCAAGTCAGGATGCCGGTCCCCACCTCCTGAGCTGGCTGTGGGGCAGGTGGCCTCTGCAGAGGCAGAGCGCTCCCCCCAGTTCCTGCCCTGTGCCTGGTCCAGGCCACAGTCCCAGGTCTCCTGGGCTTTCAGGGCCACTGCTGTGTGGGCCTTCCCGTGGGTGTAAGTGGCACATGACAACACGTTCTCTTGAGAAGTGGCTTTCAAGCATGTTTTACTGAGACTTATTATGGTAAGAAATGTTTCTTGTCCATGGACTCAGCGTACACAAGTTCAATGCCACAGAAAAATCTGACAAATAAGATTTACCCATGCTCTTGCTGTGCACACTGATTCTTCCTCGTGTTATCCTTCAAAAACGCTGGTTCTGGTCCACCTACAGAGATTTCATACCCAGTAATCCATTTGGAAAGGACCTAGGGGTGAGGCTGTTTGGATCTTCAGTTTTAAAAATTGTTTTCCAGCAGTGGGTATCCGGGGAGGGGAGGTGACATGCAAATCAGCACTCAGCATCACAGACCTTTAGATTTCGCCAGTCAGGTGGTGTGGAGCTGAACTGCACTGTGATTTGCTCTGATGGGGCTGGGCAGCTTCTATGGTAATTTGCCCCTGGGGTTTCCTCCTTGGGATGTGTCTGTTAGTGTACACTGCCCATTATTCTGTTGGGTCATCTGTCTTTCTTTCGCTAAATCACAGCAGGGGGTTCCCAGAGGCGGGAAAGGGTCTGCCTTAGCCAAAGTAGGGAGCATCTGATCCCTGAGAAGGCGGAGGAAGGGGAGGGTGGAACCAGGTAGCCCAGTTTGTGAAGGGTCTGGCAGGAGCTGAGGGGGTGCTCAGCCAGGATGGAGAGGCCAGTCTTGTACCGGGCTGGTTGGCTGGGGGTGCTCTGGGGTCTAGGCCGTGGGAAAGGGGAACAGGATTCCTGGGAGCACCGAAAGCCTTCTGAGGCTGGAGACCCGAGTCTGCATATGGACAGCATCGTTCCATGGGAAGATTGGCTGGGTGCCGGCCAGTGGTTCAGAGACGTGGGAAGTCAGGGCTGAGGGGAGAGGTGTGGAGGGTGCCATGGGATGTGGCTGGAAGGACCCATCCCCCATCAAGCTCTTGCCTTCCTCCTCAGCCTGCGGTAGCTCCTTCGAGAAAGACCTCACCCTCAGGGACCCAGAGGCCATGGCTCGGAGGTGGCCGTGGATGGTCAGTGTGCGGGCCAATGGCACACACATCTGTGCAGGCACCCTCATTACTTCCCAGTGGGTGCTGACTGTGGCCCACTGCCTGAACCAGTGAGTTGGGCCCCAGGTGGGAAGGGTGAAAAGGGGGTTGGAACTGCTGAGGGCATAGTCATCTCACCTGGCTCAGCCTTCTGTGGGGCACCACAGTCCCAGCCCCAGGTTCATCCCAGCCCCAAGCATGGGGGTCTGAGCCTGCACAATCCTGCCTGGGAGCCGGTTTCTTTGAGCATACCCACACCTTGTTCCCCTGCCCCACCCTTCTGTCCTGTGTAGTCATTCTTCAGATAGGAAATGGATGCTTGAGAGCCATTTGTCCAGCCCTCCTACTCCTCTTCTCAGGAAGAAGGCCCTAATTCTTTCATTCCATACTCTTCCTCCCCATTATTCATTCACTCATTCATTCAATCAACAGTCTTTGACATTGTAAGCCCTTAGAGAGGGGATGAATCATTCCTTGTCAGTTGGTTGGGGAGACAGATAAGAAGGTAGATATCACAGGGAAGTCTTGTCAGTGTAGGGACAAAGAAATGGATGTGCCCATGTTCTGGGGCCAGGTGGGTAGACAGGGGATAACATCTGTGTTACCCATGAAGGCTGAACCAGGGCCCAGCACAGAGATTCAGAGGTCATGTGGGGAGGGGAGCCGGAGAGCGAGGACATGGGCCAAATCCACCAAGCCTCTGTCACCTGCCAGAGGACAGCATGGGGCACTAGAGTCTAGAATTTGGAACCAGGGAAAACTGGGTCCACCTCCTGATTCTACCACTTCCTAGCTGTGCAGCCTTGAGCAGGTCACTGGGCTTCTCTGAGCCTTGGTTACCCCCTCCACAAAACAAAGGGTCATCGTGAGGACTGAGCCACACAGTCTGCGTGCAGAGCACTCTTGTGAGGAGGCAATTCAGTGCTTGAAGCAGGTGGGGGTGCTGCCTGAATTTGCTCAGTGGGTTGGAGGGCAGGGATTGGAGGCTGGGGGGGATGCCTGGAGCTGATTGCAAACTCCCTCACGGTTCCCCTAGGCGCAACGTTTACTATTCAGTGCAGGTGGGGAGCCCGGTCCTGGACAAGACATCACAGTATGCCTCCAATATCACAGTGCTCCAGGTCATCGTACATAGTCAGTACCGGGCTCAGAAGTACTGGTCGTGGATTGGCCGGGCCAACGACATTGGCCTCCTCAAGCTCCAATTGGGGCTCAAGTACAGTAATTATGTCTGGCCCATCTGCTTGCCTGGCTTGGACCTGGAGGTGAAGGATGGTACCATCTGTACTGTGACGGGCTGGGGACTCCCCAAGGCTAATGGTGAGTTGAGATCCTCTCCAAACCAGGGTCGAAGATGGATCTGGGTGCAGGCTGGAAAGTTACATAGACAAACATTTCTGAGTCCCCTTCCCTGGGGAGCTTCCTGCCCCCTGGACCTCCTTGTTGGGCTCTCATTTCCCCAGTCTTCCTGGCCTTGAAGGTCTCAGTGATGACCAAGTCACAGCCATTCAGGCCCAGGCTAGGGCATGCAAACAAGTTCTCTGTTAAAGACTCCACAAGGCCAGCTAGGGGCAGAGTGCAACCCCAGGTTGGAAACTCAGGGTCCACTCATGGCTACTCCTCCCTTCCCCCATGGCCCTCGGTCCCTCTTCATCCCAGTTAAGGAGCAAGGCCCACAGAGCAGACCAGTTTGAGGGTCCATTACCTGGTGTGCCCCAAGAATGTCTGCTCTCTTTAGGGAGGTCCTGTCCCTTTTCCACAAAAGAAGAGCTTTTCTCTGTGGCCTCAGGGAGCCAATTAAACCAGGAACAGCCCACAGGGAAATGGCTGGGAACAATCCACAATCTCCTGTCCCTAGGAGCTGGCCAGGGACAGAGACAAACAACTGGGAAGGAGAGGGGAATGAGCAGTGCCTAGGCCTTATGGATTGGGCCTGGGAAAATGCTGAGAAGGAAATGGACTTCAGGAATGGCTTGAAGAAAAGGCAGAGTTTCCACCCGAGAGAGGTTTGGCAGGCATTCAGGATAGAATGAACTGCAAAAACAAAGATGCAGGGTGAGGTGTAGGAACGGAGAGGACATTAAGGGGAAGACTGGTGATCTCAATGGGTTGGAGTCTGAAGGAAACAAGACCAGAGCCAGCAAGGCCAGACTGTGGAGGAAGACTTCTCCAGGGTCTTCGTATTTAGGGACCTTTGGAAAGTGTCAGCTAGAATGGGTGGTGGGCTGGGCTTGGGGAGGTCTCCATGACCACTGTAGAAGAGACAGGGGAGTCAAGAAGAACTAATGGAGGATAGAGAGAAGGTCTGTGCCAGGTGTGGGAGAGAAGTGGCCAATCCTGTTGGGGTTCCCTGTCCCACAGGTATGTGGCCCCAGTTCCGGTCCATTCAGGAGAAGGACGTCACCATCATGAACAATAAGAAGTGTGACAACTTCTACTACAGATTCTCCAAAGTTCCCTCTTTGGTCCGGATCATCACTTCCAAGATGGTTTGTGCAGAAGACAACAACAGGGAAAATTTCTGCTATGTGAGCACCTGTCTCCATTGCTCACTCACCTCCAAGAGCACCAAGGGCACAGGGGAGGCAGGGCCAGAGGGATGGGGGAGGAGAAGAGATAAGAGAGTGGGCGGGGCATGAGCAGGGATGAGTGAGGGGGGACCTAGAAAGTCGGGGGAAGATAGATAGGAGCTGAGAGAGGTGGAGATTAGGAGTGAAAGGTGAGGGTGAGAGATGGGGATAGGAGATGGCAGTTAGATGGGGGTAGGGCAATAGTGGGGAAATGAAGGCTGGAGGATAAAGTGAGAGAGATGGGGAGATGGAAATGAGAAAGAAGGGAGAAAATGAGAGATGAAGCTCTATGAGAAAGCTCTTCTAAGTCTGAACCTCTTAGCTACATCTCAACTTCATTAACACTGAGGACAATGGAGAAGATTTTGTGTCCCTGACTGGGTCATGTTTCCCTAAGCCATGTCTGACCTGCTTGACCCTTTTTACTCCCCCATCCCTACCCCCACCTCTCGTGCAGGAGATGACTGGTGAGCCCTTGGCCTGCTCAGTGGCGGACACATGGTACCTGGTGGGAATGGTGAGCTGGGGTCCAGGCTGCAAGAATGGTGAGGCCCCGCCCATCTACCTGCAAGTCTCCTCCTACCAAGAGTGGATCTGGAATCGCATCAATGGGCAGCCTGTGGCCCTAACAGCCCCATCTGGGGCCTTGCTCTTAGCACTCCTACTGCCCCTCAGCCACCTTGCCTCACTCTGACACTCTGCACGTCATCCCTGGAATGCCCTCCTTCCCTCAGGCCCCTCTGTGCCCTCCACGCTGGAATGCCATAAGGTGCAGCCTTCACAGTCCCACAAGGCAGGGGAGAAACTAGGTGCTCAATTAAATACTTTTCTTCATGCTTTCTTTTTCCTGGGCCTTGGAGGCCCCTTACTCCCTGTGGGAGACGTGTGAACTGGACAGGTATAGAATGGGAGATTCTATCCAGTTTATACTTGAAATGTGCAGAGCTCTTCTGTCTCTGCCTTGCTCCAAAGGTTCAGAGTGGCTAACAGGGAAGGTGGAGGGAATGTGCAAGGGTTTTATTTAGATAGAGGGCCCAGAACTTATTGCTCAGACTAAGCTCGGGCTGCCAGGATGCAGCTTGAGGCTTAGGTGAGGGTGTGGCTCTGCCTGGGCCTGAAGGGTGAGTGTATTCCTTTCTGTTATACTTTAGTGGGAACTGGGCTGTCCTTGACTTTGGCATACCTCCTGACCAGTGGCTGAAACACACCCTACCATTGCCCCAGAAGCACCATAGAGGACCACAGCTTTGACCCTCCAGCCTGAAGTGGAGCAGGTGTCCAATGATATCAGATATTATCTCCACCATCAGCAGCTATGCCTACCCATAAAGGGCTAGTGGAGGCTCCAAGTTAGAGGTCAGGGAGGCCATAGGCAGGATGGGGCAGATGGAGTCCAAACTTGGACTTCCTCCAAGCTCCACTGCTATCTTCCTGTGTTACCATAAGTGGCCCCTGACCTTCTGGGTTTCTGATGCCTGGCCACACAGAAGGGCTCTGGCTGGTCTAGGTGGAATGACCTTTGCCACATCCTACACATGAGAAGCCCAAAGGCTGGGCCCTGATGGCAGAGGTCAACTTCCATAGCAGGGCCTTCTGCAATCTGTCCCCTCCCTGATCCCAAGAGTCTGCACTCCTCCTCATGCCAGCTTGGATTACTCTTCTCCTTGTATCATAATGCTCCAGGTGTGGCTCCTGTGTGTCCCCAACACTAGGCCCTGCCCATCAAAGGCCTGTTGAGAGCCAAAGGGTGGAGTAGAGGAGAGTTGAGAGCAGCCTTGTCAACTCAGCACCCAGCAGAGCAGGCAACTTTTTCTCCAACTGTGATGTTCCACCCCTGGGGATGGACAGGTGGCAGCATGAACCCCTCAGCCTCGGAGTCATTGTCTGTCTATCTCATACTAAACCAGACTGGGAAAAGAGTTGGAAGAGGGAATTTCAGCCTGGCCTGTGTCACCTTTCACCTGATAGCTGCATCACTCCCACGTAAATGCGCCAGGGACAGAGCATCCTGAGTGGGTCACTTCAGGAAGCAGCTTTGTATGCTTGCATTTGAGAAGGCACCCAGCTTTATTGACAAATGTCTGCACGCCGCAGAGGCAGTGTGAACTTTTCCAGCAGGCTACCCCTGGCTTGTAAACCTTCCTGGATGTCTCCTTTGTCTCTAGGCCTTGGTCTGAGCACCACAGCCTGAAATTTTATGCTGTCTGGGAGCCGCTCTTCGTCTCTCCTCCTCAAGGATTTCAGCCCCCAGGTGGTTATTTAGACCTCTGTCTTGTGGTCAGTATGCTTCTTTTAGGCACCCACCATTAATACAGTAGAAAAGGAAGCTGTGTGCTGTCATATTCAGCAGGTGGAAGGCTGGTTGCTGCCTCATCCCCAACCTGCCCACTGCTGTGATTCCCTAGAGCCCTGAAACCTCCCACTAGATCTGGGTATAGTAAGGGAACCCAGAACAGCCTAAGGGTCCCCTTTGACTTCTCAGATATCCCCTGGATTCCCAAGAAGAGGCCCCAGGGCCATTTTCTTTCCTGCTCCCTCTGGCCACGGACCTCAGTTCTCTGGACCTGACACACCCCTACAGCATCCCAAGCCCCTCACAGCAAGCTCTCAGTTGCCTCTGTTCTATCACAATGTGTAGAATAGAAGTAGATCCCATTGCCTTGAGCTTGGAGTCTGCTGGGCTGGGGTTTCTCTTATTTCTGGGGCCACCTCTGCTCATTCCCCTGGGCCAGAGCACCTGCCAGGCTCAGGGAAGTCCCCTTGCCACCAGGACTGCTATCTGGCTGAGTCAGAGAACCTCCTGCTGCACAACTTCCCCTAGTGACCCTCTTCCCTTCTCACACCCCAACCAATCCAGTTTAGCCATCCTATTCCAGAGAGCAAACCTCATATCTGTTTACTCTTCCATAGCCACTGCTTTTCCTTGCAGAAGTAGTGGAACAGAGGCACTTCTGGGTGCGTAGACCAGTATGAGGTTTCTCTGCATCTACGAAGGGATGGTGGTCCAAGACCAACTTTGTTCAGGAAAGCAAGGCCACAAGGATGGGTGAAAGAAGTGGAGTCCAGGCCGGGAGGCAGGATGCTGGATACAGTCTTTTCCCTGCCCCTGATGGGCCATGAGAACCCTTCTTGGGCCTCAGCTTACCCTTTGAGCAGGGAGGGGATATTCTCCAACCTCTCATCCATGCATGAACTGGGAATCCATGACGCCTGGACCTTGGCAAGGGCTTGGGTCTGAGGGCCTGCCAGCCCTAGCTGCCACCTCCAGAAAGCCCTCCTCATTTCTCCCCTTTCTTCTTCTTGGCCTCATTCTTCTCATCCTCCTCCACCTTGATGGCCACTGTGTCCACGCTGCCCTTCTTTTTCTTCTTCTTATCCTCTGTGGGGGAGGGGAGAGAAGCTGTGTAGCAGGAATGAGACATGGTCCTGGGGCCCAGGGGCCTCAGGAGGGGAAGGGCACCAGAACCACCCACCTCCTACCCTTAACTTCCTTCAAACAAACCTCTCCTGCCTGCAGAATAGGCTCCTCGTTTAACCTGCCTCACTCTGACTAATCTCTGTGCTCTGGTCTCCCGGGTCCCTTCCCTGAACCTGCTGTGGGTGGAGGGAAGGAACAGGGCAGGCGACACCTGGCAGAAGAACTGATGACCTGGCGGATTCAGCAGGGTTGGATGGTGGCAGGGGGCCGGTGCCTACTCACCTCCGGGAATTTCTGTGAGCTCATTGAGGGGAGGCACAGTCTCTAGCTTGTCTGTGTACATCTTGGCTGCCTTCCGCTGCAAGTATCGGGCTTCGATCTCCTTCCGGGTCCGTGGCACACGACAGTTGAAGACACAGCACAGGGTGATAACTGTTGGGAGGAACCGAGCAGGCTTGGCCAGGGACCAGACCTCAGGCTCCCTAGGAATGGCACCCAAGCGTCAGACCTGCCTCTATCCACTTATGTGTCTCATTCAAGAGACTCTGACAGGAGGCTCAGCATCTTGACAAAACCCGTGGGGTCCCTGGGGTCCCTGGGGTCCCTGCGGTTTCCAGTATCTTTCCTGAGCAGGACTGGCTTCATGCAATCGCATAGCACCTATATGTTTGGTTTAATGTGCTACTGCTATCTAAAAATTCTTAATAATTTTTAAAAAATGCATTTTCATTTTGCACTGGGCCTTGCAACTTAAGTAACCACTCCCGGTTCTGAGGGTCTTTCTGATTAGACTGAGAGTTCTAATTAGGGTTCCTGGAGGCTGCCCTGCACTTTGAGCTCAGGCCTCTGGGCTCCCAGTGAACCCTAGTTTTTCTTCCCCAGACTCCTGAGAGCAGGGCCCTCTGTACCGCGAATACCAAAGATGTGGCTGCAGCCGCCTCAGCCTCCCTGAGGACACAGGCCTGGGGAGGGAGCTCATGAGAGGGCACAGACCCTGGGCGTTCACCTCAGAGTTATTCCAGGAGCGGTTTTCCGGCCCGATGGCAGATGCGCCCACACCAGCTGGGCTGGGGCACCGAGCTGGCCTGCCAGGACCCGGCAGGGCTGAGTTTATTTGTCTAAGGTCCTCACCTTGGCCCCAGCCTCGGGGGATGGGACGGAGCTGGTTCCTATTATAAATCAGATGACCACACATAACTTCCTGGCAGGCTTCTGGGGGCAGGAGGGCCCCAGGCAGGACAAGGCAAGCCTATTTTGGGGACGATGTAGCCCAGGTTGGAGCACCCTCTGGGATCATTTTGTGCAGCTCCCAGCCTCAAAGCAAAGCAATGCTCCTTCAACTAAATATGGTAGCCCCTCTGGACTGACAAAAAGAAGTAAAAATTAATGAATGAAAAAATGGGATGGTCTTAGAATCTTTGCTGCTGGATTCCTGGAAGAATAGGGGGAGATGAAAGCATCCAGGCATGCTCTGGCGGGGTCTGCACTCAGCCAGAAGCCTCCTTGGGACCATGCCCACTCAGGCCCTGGGAGGTGGAGCTCCAAAGTTGCTTAGCAGGCAATTGTTGGCAGCCAGAGTAGGGCCCAAATCTGTCCCTTATTCCAGGCCTGCCCCACCCAGCCTAATCTGGTTACTTCTCCTCAAGAGAAGTGGAGAAGCAAAGTGCCTTGGAATGAGTTCCAGGGTCCAGGCAAGGGACTTGAGATGTGAGTCCCCAGGCTGAAGGAGACTACCTCCTCCCAAGACATCCCATCTCCATGGGCTTCTAGGAGTGATGCTAACACACTCCTAACAGCCACTACTGCTGGGGCCCAAGCAGTCTGGGAAGCAGGAAAGACCTGTTTCCTTCCCAAGAGATGGGCCATGTTGCCTACACTCCCTAAGACAAGCAATGGTGGGTGATGCTGCTGACTTGCTGCTAGGGGGTTGGAGGACCATCCCTTTCCCTTTCCAGCAGATGGAGCTGAGTGTAGGGGCTGGTCTGTGTGATTGATAGCCAGGTGCCTCCTCAGGTCTGGCCCTGTGTGACTTCCTTGTATGGCCCCGACACCTCTAACATGTGGGGCCAGGCAGAGCCCCAGAGAGGTCACAGTGTATCTTGAGGTCCTACTATGCCCTCACCTTTGCTCCCTCAGGTGCCCCAGATATATTCACTGAACTTGCGCTCTAGACTGTTTCAGTGGTCCCAACAGGGCAGATGCATCCCTCAACTCTGCTTGGTGCTGGAGATTGTTCCCAACTCTGGGTACCTGGGCTGAAACTTAATGTTTGTGGGGCCTCCACTGAGAGTCCTGACTGCTTCTCAGCCTTGGCTGGGAAAAAAATACAGCCTCCTGCGCCCTGCCTTTCACCCCAGTTGTGAAGAAATGGCAGAAAGTTAGGGGAAGGGGGGCATTTTCTTGCAGGGAGGGCAATTCTGGTGCCAGGAGACACACATGCAAATCAGATGTCCGTTTCTCCTTTGGAGGCCCCACATCTGGACGGGCTGTCCATGGTCCGCCCTGTCCTCCCAGGAAACTCATCCTGGGACAGCTCTGGCAGGAACTTAAATGCAGCATCAGTCTTCCCACCCAGGGTGAACCCAACAAATGTCCTTTAGACTTTAGAGGTTGTCTGTGACCTTGGGAGGAGGACATATTTCCTCCTGGTCTTTACTCACGCCATTCCATCTTCCTTGAATGCCTTTCCATTTGTCTCACCTGACAAAACTCTATCAATTTCCCAGATGCAGCTCAGAGGACTCCTCCTCTCTGAAGCATTTGCAGAGGAAGTGAGTTTTCTCCCCCATCACCCCAAACACACACACAAACACTCTCTCTCTCTCTCTGTACTTTGTGAGAATCTGCTTTGTGCCATGGCAGCCTCCCCCACAGACCTGTATTTCATGTGGCTCTCCACCCCCCTTCCCAGATTCCAGACCCCCACTCTGGAAGGAGGGCTCAGGGGAGCATGCCAAGCCTGCTTTAGCGGCAGCTTTGCATCAAGCAGCTCCTAGTCCCCAGGAGAGGGACTAGTCCTAGTCCCCAGGAGAGGCTCTCCTGCTTTTAATTGAGGCGGGTGTGAGTCATTCTTGGGAAATGGTATTTGACAAGGCAGAGTTCGCAGCCTGGGAACCACATCTGCCAGGCGTCTGGGGAGCCTCTGGGTTGAGCAGTGGCCAAGGGTGACCTTGCTGGGACACCGGGTGTGGGCCCATTTTAGGCTGGCCAGACTGCAGGAAAAGCATCAGGGGGCCAGT
Source organism: Tamandua tetradactyla (assembly GCF_023851605.1). Lineage (NCBI taxonomy): Eukaryota > Metazoa > Chordata > Mammalia > Pilosa > Myrmecophagidae > Tamandua > Tamandua tetradactyla. The sequence continues at coordinate 40,103,366 of NC_135341.1, forward strand.
GATAGGGGAAAATGACACGTCCTCCGCCTTGTCCTCATCTTTCAGTGGAGTCCCCTGTAATTACCATAATTGCTGTGTGGCCACCTCCCTGGGTCCGGCAGAATATTTCAGGTCACCATGGACCCATCAGCCCTCCACGGGGGATTTGTGTGGACTGGGAGGTGCCAGGAACCACGGCGGGCCTCCTGTGGGCGCCTGGCCCGCTTGCACTGCCCGGAATTGCTGCTCTGAGCCCGCGGGGGTGGTGCTGGGGGCGGGGGGCGGGTGTTTCTGGGAGGAACTGCGCTCCCACTGTGCTATGGTGGAGAGGGCAGGGAGCAGCTACTCACTGATGGACAGCACGAAGAGGGAGAAGATGCCCACCACGTGCCATAGGCGCATGTCCCAGAACACCACCGTCTCCTTGGTCAGAGGGGGCGGCTTCGGCTTGGGCGGGGCCGTGCTGGGCTGCGGGTCGGGAGAGAGGGGGCGAGTGAGGCAGAGGTCCGCCTGAGAGGTCCAGGTCCCAACACTGCCTCAACCCAGGCATTTCAGAATCTCCTAGAATCAAGCGCCTTAGACATTAAAACCAACACTCTAGACCTTGGGAAGTTCCAGGTTTAGAACAAGAGAACTGAGCAGAGCCCCAGAAGCATTGAATAAGGGATTGGGAGTGCCAGGGTGGTTGATGCTTCAGGAAACCAAGGTCCGGAAGGGAAATACGAACAGCCTGTCCTAGACAGGTTCAGGGCTCCTTTGGGCAGGCTTTGTGCCTCACTTCTTAAACTCCAGTTCCGGGCCCTGTATAGACAAATGGGGTCTCAGGACCAAGGCCAGAGACAAGGCAAGGCCTGTGTAGTGCTGGTGGACTGACTTTGCCTTCCTATTACCGTAGCATGGGGTTTAAGTGTTGAGCTGTCTCTGCCACCTGAGCAGGACCCTCACTGGGTGACCCCATACAGTTGCCTGCCTTACTCGGGAGTCACTCTCCTCTGATCAGAAGGCTGGACCAAAGTCCTCACAGGCCAGGACTAGATAAATAATGAAAGAAATGGGCCACAGTGTGTCAGCGACACCTGGAGGCCAAACAATGTATGCGCAGCTAAAGCGAGCCTGAGTAGAGCGCAAGAGTGGGACCTGACTACTATGGCAGTCAAGAGCACATGGCCCTACCCTATGGGTCTTAAGAGACCCTGGGGCACCTGCGCAACACACCATTCCCTGATGGTTAGTCAAATAAGGTTGAGCATGAGGAATCTCTTCTAGTTCTCTGGGAAGGAAAGGCAACCCATTCATTTCTCAGGTCCTTAAACATGGGATTGGGCACCAATCATAAGCCAGTTACTTCCTCATCTAATGAACACCACCCTTAGCACGGGTTGAAAACATTTGGCAGGAATCAATGACCTGTCCCAGGTAACCCAGAGAATTCTGTGCTGGAGTTTAAGAAACTGTTCTCTGGCTCTCTTCTCACCAGGGTGAACTGGGGTGGCAGCCTTTTTCTCTCGGGACCTTAATTATTCCATCTCCATTGAGTGGGTTGTCCCAGGTTTTCTGGCAGCCTCTCTCCACCCAACCATAGCATCATTCTAGGGACCTGTACATGTGATTAGGGTCAGACACATGTTTTGTGTAGTGTAAAGGAACACATGTTGGGATCAGGCACGTGTGAAGGTTCGGGGTTATGTATGGGTTTGGTGCACATATATGTGGGGTTGGACACATGTTTTGGATATGGAGCACATATAAGTGGTTGGGTCACATGTGGGGGACCAGGTGTATTTATGTAGGATATAAGCACACATGTTGTTGAGACACATGTGTGCATGGCCAAGCACATGTCTGTGGCATTGGGGCCAGAGTCTGGGCAGTGGCAGGGTTCCCTGTGTGGGAGGGAGATTCTGAAGATCATAATAATGTTCTCAGATTCCAAGCCTAGGAATTCAGGAGTTCACTTCTGATGGTTCTTGTACTAGCCTTGTTCTGGGTGGAGCTGAGCCTGTACTCTACCCACTGATGGGGTCTGGGTGGAAAGTAATGACAAGGGAAGGGCTTGGCCTCTCCTCGTGATGGGTTCTGTTGGGGGTCTGAATTCCGAAGCTTGTAGGCCCCCATCTCCATCAGAGCCTCACAACCTGATGGAGAGGGTAACGTTTGCAGGGCTGGGGTGGGTGGTGCCACAGAGCCCAGCCCTGCCCATATCTCTGGTGTCCCGACTAAATCCTTGGATGGGCCAGGCTCTTGCCCAAGCTGCAGGCAGATGCCAGGCAGATAGCCTCCAGAGGCAGTTTCCCTTGAAGAACTATGAGCAGATGTGTTCCTAAGAGAGTCCTTGACTCAGAATTTAATTGACCCTGTCCCCTGTCCCCAGCCTTCTGACTGCACCCTGGCCAGTTCAGTTGCTGCACCCAAGGCGTCAGGGCTCAACCCAGCCTACTCCTTTTACAGGGACACTGGAGCTGACACCTGACTCCAGCCCAGCCTCCTAGTCACGCCCCTCTGGTCAGCATCAGGGACAGGCTAGCATTAGGGTTCAGGCCTCCGTCCCCAAGTCCCACTTGGACTTTCCAAATCAGAACTGCTGTCCCCTTGGGGCTTCCCCATCTGGAGTGGGCTCTGTCCTTTCTACCCCAAACTGTTCCCTAGCACCTGCCCCTTGTAGGCTCATCTGGGCACATCTGGCCATGTCTGGCTGTCTCTCACAGTTCTGTTTCTATGCACTGCATGTTCCCTCCTCTCACAGACATCATCCCCTACTCTTTCCTGCTTCCTCTGGCCTGCCCCAGAATTCTTGGTCTGGTCTGCCACCTCCCTTTGGCTCCCCTTCCAGACTCAGCGGGATTGAGGTGGAAAGGGGACCAGGGACACTAAAAATTCCACCACCCTCACCCAAACCTGCCTCCCACCCCTGCCCCAATCTTTACTAACTCCAGCCAGGCTCCTGACTGACCATCCCCAGCCACCCTCCTCACCTTTCTAGGCCATCTCCACAGCCCCTCTCAATTCTCCTCCCTACATGCAGTTTATTCTCCTCCTAACGAACCACAAGACTCATCCTGGCTCTCCCCTGCTCAGAAAACTTCCCTTGCTCCCTTTTCTCACGAGGACCAGCTCCGATCTCCAGCGCCTGGGTCCTGCCCTGCCTTTCCTCACCTCAAGCTCAATAGCTGCTGTCTCACAATGGGTCTCGTCATAATTCCAGCCCCCTACCCTCCCTCCTGGAATGCCCTCACCTCTTTCCCCAGGCTATTAGACAGGGGTCCCCGGAGGATCCTGGAGGACATTCAACAGGAGAAGGATTTGAGGATCGGGACTGAGTCTCCCTCATTAGACTAGGCAAAGCTGTTTCTCAGATTGGGGATCCCTCAGATCAGGGTGAGTCTCTCTCATGGACTAAGGGTCCTGAAATCAGAGGCTATGCCCTTCCATTGTACCAGGGACCCCAATGTCACGGCCTGGGCTGAATCTCTCTGATGGCTTGGGAACACTTGGGGCAGGGCTGTGTCCAGACCCCAGCTCCCTCCCCCACTCCCGACCACCCACCCCCACCCCCCTACCCCAACTAAACGGGGTCTCCTAGGGCAAGAGGAGAAGGGAATAAGGCAGAGCTTGGGGTCAGAAGGGCGTCCCCCACCCCGAACCCTCCGCGCCGCCCACCTCACCTCCACCAGCTGCCCGGCGACCCCCGCGAGACCAACCCCCAGCGCGGCGCCTCCAAGCGCCCAGAGGGGCCCCGCGCCTCGCCGCTGCCCCGCCATCCGCGCGCCGGCTGCAGGCCCGGGGAGCCGAGGGAGGGACCCGCCCGGCCGCGCCGATGGGCCCAGCGACCGCCCCCTGGGCAGCCGGCGTTCAGCCGGGAGCTCTAGTCGCCGGCGGGTGAGCAGGCATCACTTATTCAACGTCGGTGTCCGGTTCCTGAGCCGCCTGCCCCCACCATCAGTGCTGTGGGGAGGGGCCCGGGCAGTGCGGACTGCAGACTCTCCCCCTCCCCCTCCCCCGCCCGCCTGGCGGGAGGAATGGGAGGGGGGGCTGTGAGGGCAGGCTGGGAGGAGGGGTCCTTGGACAACATTCCCTCTCTCCGGTGCCCAACTGGGCCTCAGTTTCTTCGTCTAGGATAAGGGGAGGGGCTGGAATCTGCTTATCTAGGAGGCCCTCCCCATTCTGACGTTCTAGTGGACCCAGGTGGGGGGTGTGTGCATGACAAGAGCAGGTTGCTATGGTGACTGTCGCTCAAGGATGTCCTAGGCTTTTCTGGGCTGGCTTCCTGCCCAGAGACAGCTCTGGTCGCTCTGGACACCAGAGCCAGATGGGGGTGGGCTGGGGTGGGGTGGGGTGGGGGTGGGGGTGGAGCAGCAGGAGACTGATATGGTTAGACCAACCAGCTACGGGTGCTACGGAAGGTTCCTGAAGGAGCCACATCCCCTGCCCATTGAACAGAGCAGGCTCCCAAGGGAGACGTTGGAGGACCATTTTCTGACTCTGGCTGACCCTCAACTTCTGCCCCTACCTGAGCACTGACCCCAGTGTGAGTCACTGCGCGACCTCACTCTGAGCCTGCGCACTGCTTCTGTTCCTGACCCGGGGGTAAGCCTTGAAAACTCAGGAGTGGAGGGGGGATCTGAGGAGCTGCAGAGACCTGCCGGAGGAGCTGAAGGCTTTGGAAGAGGAGTGAGGAGGCCTGGGTGACTCCTCTGGTCCACCCTCTCCTGCCTTGTTTCCTTCCTTCCTTCTACAGTTTATCTCCTGCCTGCTGAGTTCTAGGAGAGGACCTAGAACCTCCAGCCTCCATCTTCCACTCAGTGGAGTCCTGCTTAAGCTGGGGGTTGCTGGGCTGCCTCTGGCAAGGCTTCCTGCGCTCCTCTGTGGGCCTACTCTCCAAACTGGGAGCCTGTAGATCCAGAGCTTCGAGGGGCTCTGGAAAACCCTTACCCCTTTCTGCCTCGTTTTCCTCATCTGTGTAATGGGGAGGGAAGCACTCCCACCCCAGGGTTGATATGAGGTGATGTGAGGATTATGTGAAACAACGAATATGGGAGTGTTGAGTGGCTCAGCCTGGGAGGGGAGGGGTGTTATTCCTGTAAAGTTCGTTGTCTTTCCATCCATTGAGAGGTAGGACAAGCTCGAAGAAGAAATCTGAAAGGGAAAACAATCATATGTGCTCCCCACCCCCACCCCAAACCCCAAACAGCCACTGTTCCATGTAGCTCCACTTGCTGAACAGGCTGAGATTTTACAAGGTACCATTTATCATAGGCCTTTGTATCCAGAGCTTCTCACCTAACACGAGCATCCTAGGTCCCCTTCCACACTCTCTGTTCTAGTTTGCTGGCTGCCGGAAAGCTATACCAGAAACGGAATGGCTTCTAACAAGGGGAATTTAATGAGTTGCTGGTTTACAGTTCTAAGGCCGAGAAAATGTCCCAATTAAAACAAGTCTATAGAAATGTCCAATCTAAGGCATCCATCCAAGGGAAAGATACCTTGGTTCAAGAAGGCCGATAAAGTTCAGGGTTTCTCTCTCAAGGGAGAAGGCACATGGCAAACACAGTCAGGGCTTTTCTCTCGTCTGGAAGGGCACGTGGCATCCTGGCTTCCGGTTTCCGTGAGGCTCCCCGGGAGGCGTTTTCCTTGTTTATCTCCAAAAGTCGCTGGCTGGTGGACTCCGCTTTGTGGTGCTGCAGCATTCTCTGCTCTCTCTGAATCTCCCATTCTCCAAAATGTTTCCTCTTTTATAGGACTCCACTAAACCAATCAAGATCCACCCAAATGGGTGGAGACATGTCATCACCTAATCCAGTTTAGCAGCCACTCTTGACTAAATCACATCATCCAGGGAGATGATCTGATTACAGCTTCAAACATACAGTATTGAATAGGGATTATTCTGCCTTTATGAAATGGGATTATGATTAAAACATGGCTTTTCTAGGGGGCATACGTCCTTTCAAACCAGCACACTATCATATATTATCACACAGGCTTCAAGATCAAACTGATTCAGGTTTAGAATAGCAGGCTGCCCCGAAAGTCTTAGTGCAATTTTAAACTTTTATAACCTCAGAAGTATCGGGCTACTGATTTAAATGAAAAATCATTTGTAAATTTAATTATTTAAACTTTCATTTTCTGCTCTCTGAAGATGGCAATGTTGACTGAAAAGAATTAGAAAGTTATTATTCAATATTCACAAAACTAAACAAGTGGAAAGAGAATTTAAATAATTAAACTTTCAAATTATGCTCCTTGTAAATGTGAGCCTTATCTCTCTGAAGTTGTTAAAGCTTAAAATTGCACCAAGAATTTGGGGACATGCTCATTTTGACAGCTGTGAGACCTCAGGCAGGATACTTCTCTGAACTTTAGCCACTGATCTGTAAAATGCATAAAACTACGGTATTATGACACCTGCACATCAGGCCTTCAGAAAATGCCAGCCATTATGGCATTTTGTTTACTGTGTAATACTTCACTGTATAAAAATCCAACAACGCCTTGCACAGTTAATGGACATTTAGGTTGTTTCCAGTTCTCCAGCATTAAACACCACGGTGGAATGAACATCCTGGAAGCTAAAGCCTTTTCCATCTGGGGGAGCTTTTCAGCGTTTGGCATGACTCCTTCTCTCCTCTATTTGCTCACGAGGAATGAAGACCCAGACAGGAGTTGTGTCCTGCTTAAAGTCACACAGCAACTGGAGCCTGAATCTCAGTCTTCTGTCCCCAGCCCAGGTCTTTGCCCACTGCCCAGTACTGTTTTTGCTACCTGGAAAATCCCTACATCCCCCCTACCGCTCCTCCCAGTTGGGTTCATCGGGTCATGAAGGAGGGAGAGCTCTGGACCACTATGGCTCCCCAGTTTGGCTGCTTGGTAGACAGTGTTCCCTTCAGGCATGGTGGCATGGATATGTTCTGCAGAACCCTGCTCCTCCCATGTGTGCTATTTTTAGCTCCTATGAGTTTCCTGTAGGAAGCAGTCTAGCCCCCAGGGCTGCTGGGTTAGAAGCCATGGCAGAGGCAGTGTGTGGGGGTCACAGGATGCTGTGGGCAGCTTTTTCTCCTGGAACCTGAAACCCCAGGGCTCTCACTCCAGATGTGGAGAAGGCAGGCAGAAGGAACGGGGACCCTCAGACACAGAGCCAGGCTGGATTTGAGGTACCAAGGACTCAGCCTACAGTGAGTTAGGGACTGGGCAGCCCAAGCCTGTGACATAGCAGCTGGGGCCTGCTGGGAGCTGGCTGTCCCTGACCTTGCTGGCCCCAAGCCTGGCCCAGAATAGCTCTGGGACTGGGCCCAGCCTGTGTCAGTTCTTGTGTGTGCATGAGCAAATGCTTGTATATTCATGTACACTGAGTGCATGTGCGTTTCTAAACATGGCTGTGTATCTAGGTGTGAGTCACAGGAACCACCGACATACATGTATACGCTCCCTGGAGTAGTATATAAGTCTGGGTCCATGTGCACATACACATGATCTGCACATGTGTATCCATGTACAGGACACCCCACTAGAGTCTAGAGTTGTGCAACAAGGAGCCCTGAAAGTGAGTTCAATACTAGATGGATGGGTTTAAGTAGCACAAATGTATGTGTACCTATTCATGTGACTAGGGATGCAGGAGGTATGGGATGGTGCGGGGGAGTGTGTGCACATCCAGGGGGAACTGGGTTGGGCCCTTGGCTGTGTAGCAGGGGGTCAAGAGCAGCGGACCCAGTGGAAGCACTACCCAGGGTATAGGTGCCCCATGTGGCCCCAAGCCAAGGACAAGCTGTGAGAGAGGCTGGGCAGGTCTTGCCCCATTGGCAGATGATAAAACTGGGACTTGGCAATGCCTGTGAGGGCACCCAGTGAATAGGGAGTGGGTGGGAGGAGACTGGTCCCCAACTCGGAGCTCAGCCAGCCTTCTAATTCCCTTAGATGTGACTGAGCAGGAAGTCTGAGCTCTGGGGAGAAGCTGAGGGGGGCCTTTCCTTCCTGCCTGAGCCCAGCTGCCTTCCCTCATCTCCACATCCAGATGAGGAAACAAGTCCAGATGCTGGGGGTGGGGGGAGCTAATCCAGAGAGGCCGAGGAAGGAAGGGGAGGGCACTCCAGGATGAGGACCCAGGAGGAGGGCAATGTGGAGCAGGAGGGTTATGTCACCCGGGGCCTGTGGGTCATCAGGAGAGGGGTCCAGGGCTTCAAACCTGGTTGAGGTTGGGGAGGGCAGTTTAACAGAACTCAAACTCTCATATCTTGGCAACGCAAGGTGGGGACCTGGGAATGACAGGTGCCAGGCCCACAGTGACCTCTTCTGGGAATCATTTCCTCAGGCTGGTGGGATGGGGATGCCTAGGCACTCTCAGACTGAGCAAGGGTCTAGTGGGTCTCCCTTTCTGCTCTCTCTGAACCTAGGGCCCCTTGGCCTACGTGTCAAAGGGGCAGATGACTCCCAGTGATACGGGCCAGTTCCTGGGTGCTGTGAGACAGGGGACCACCAAGGGGGATGGGGTGGCAGACGGTAGACTTCTTTGTTACAGGCTTGCACTAAGGTCCCTCCCCCTCAGGAAATAGTCTTCAGCCACCTTCTCCAAGGTCACAGGTCCTGGCACAGAGCCTCTGGCTTCATGCTCTACCAGGCCGCTTGGAGACCCAAGAGTGACGGAGGCTCCCCCAAGGTCACACAGAGAGGAGTGGAGGCCGGCCATGGACGCTTGGCCTAGGGGGTCGCGGGGACACCTTGGTTTACCCCTCTATCAACTGCAAGTTTCATTAATCACCCAGAACCCCACTTGTGCCGGCCTCTGTGACTTGGTACAGGCCGTGGAGGTCATGTACCTGCAGAGGTTCAGGATCAGTGGACAAGACAGACAGGGTGTAGGGGGTAGGGTGGGGGCTCCCGGACCAGGAAACTGAAGTTGCCTCTGGAACACTGCTCTGTCTCAGAGCCCTTGTGGGGGAAGTGAAGAGGGAGAGGTGTCTGTTTCGGGGTGCGGAGGAGTCAAGTACTCTGCACCCCCACCCTCTCTGTCCCCGATAGGCCCCAGGGGACTTCGATCCTTTGGACCCTGGAATACAACGTAGGGAGATGTCAGGAAAGACCTCCCGCGTGGGCTGGAACCAACGCGGTGTCCCGCCGCGTCCAAGGCGGGGCCGGGGCCTCCCCACCCTCCTCCCGCCCCTCCCCGCCCTCCTCCCGCCCCTCCCCCTCCTTCTAGCGCGGCAACTCCCGAGGAGGGGCGGGGCGGGGGCGGGCCTGCGCCGAGGCCGGGGGCGGGGCCGAGTGGGGCGCCTCCCGGGTGCTCCCCCGCGCCGAGCGCTGGCGCGGCTCAGGTAAGGGCGGGTGGGAGGTCGCGCGACCGTGGGCGGGGTCCTCGTCCCGCGCCCTCCCCACGCCGGGTCGCGGCGTTCGCCTTGGCGCCCCCTCGGACTGCTGCGCCGCCGACGGCCCGCGGCTCCTCAGTCCTCCGCGGGACTCACTCCCGGGCTGCCCCGGTTCGCGCTCCGCCCTTCCTGCCCCGTGCTCACCGGCCTCGCGCTGAGGGGCGACGTGGGACGGCAGCCCGGGGTCTGGCCTGGGCCGCGGGGCGTCAGCCGGTCTGAGGGGCTGCCAGGAGGAGGTGACGCCGGGCTGGTCGGGGCGGAAAGGCTAGAACCGAGAAGCCCAGAAGGTGGTGTGGCCCGCGGTGAGGACCGCGCCGGCCAATGCCAGGAGGCTGGGACAGGGTCACGAGTTGGAAAACTCCAGTGACTGCGTGTGCCTGGGCAGGAGAGCACGGGGAGCGGTGAAATACGCTACCGGGTAGATTTGGGCGAGAAGGTGCCTTCTCTAGGGCAAGAAGCCATGGAGAGGCAGGCAAGGGTGCTGAGGAAAGAAACAGAGGTGGAGACTGAGGGGAGGGCTGAGACAGTTCAGATCCACTCCCCCGGGGAGTCCCCCTCCTCCAGTTGTCCACCTCTGGTCCGGCAGGTTGATCAAGGGGCCTCTAGAGCAGCCCAGAGAAAGCTTCACTGGCAAGTAGAACTTCCCTGCCTGTCCAGACCAGGAAATACCAGAGTAGGTGCCATGACAGGGTGCGGCTGAGGTGCGTGGGGGCCAGTCCTGAGAGGAGGCAAGGGGAGGTCCCAGTGACCCTGCCAGGAGGGATCCAGGAGGGGAAAGAGGCCAGGAGTTCAGGAGGGAGAGCAGGTCTGGCTGCTGGGTAGATCGCCATGGGGACAGGCAGCTGACTCACCTGGACCCTCCAAGGCTGGCCATTTCTGTTCTCACCCCACCCCTTGGTGAGCATCAAGGCTGCCTGGGGGCAAGGGAGGAGGCTGGGCTCTGCCAGGAACTTGCTGCGTGTCCCCAGCTGAGTCAGTCACCCTCTCTGAATCATCTAGCTGAGGTGAGACTGGTAGGGCTGGGAGCCAGAGGCCTGGGTCTGAGCCCTGCCCATGCTCTTACAGGTAGTGTCTTCAAGCCCTCCTGTCATTCTGGACTTCAGTTTCTCCATCTATACATTGTGTGCAGCCTGCCGCTAAGGTATTATGAAGGGAGGGAGTGGGTGAGTAGGCCATGCCCTTGATGCCCTTGACCAAAAGAAGGTGGGTTGTGAGTGGGACTGGGGGTTTGGGAGGGGAGTACTCCTGCTGGGTCCCCTTCATCGTAAGGTTCAGCACCTCCTCCCTCCTTCCCTCCAGAGGCACACACTCATGCGCATTTGTGCCTGGCCTGGTCCCCACCCTCACACTTTCCCCACTGTCTCCAGAATGAAGTCCAAAACTTCCTAGTCAGGGAGCAGGGCCCCTTGACACCATCAAACCAATCCCCCAGCCTCAGCTGCACCCTTTCCCTTACCCTCCACCCCACCAGCCAGCCATGCCTAACCTCTGGCCTTTCCTCAAGATGGTGTGACTCAGTTTCCTGGGGTTAGAGATCCCTCAAGGCCACAGTCCTGAAAGGGTCCCCAGTGATTGGCTGCCAGCCTGAGTATATAAGACTCACTCCAAGTAACTCCAGGACCACTGTGGGGGTGAGGAAGGCTGAAGACAAGTTCTCACACCCAGAGCAGCTCCCCTGAAGCAGTTTGTTCTTTTGAGGGGTAACTAAAATAGTTTGGAAAGCTTGTATCTTGTCGGATCCTCATTTTATAAAGGAAATAACTGAAGCCCAGAGAGAAGCAGGAATGTGAATGAGCCATGGATCCCGGGTAGGGGAACAGCTATTCATGGCCCTGTAGGCAGAACTGGGCAGTGACCAGCCCCACAGGAGAGAGGCGGGGAATGTCTGAGGTGGAGAGCTCCCTGCCCAGGGTGTAGCATTGGGTGGGGTTGGGGTACACGACCCCAAGTTGAATGTGTGGTGCTGGTGTCAAGACATCCCAGCCAGTGAATTAATTACTGCTGTTTCTTTTCTCCTTGCCCTGATCTGATGATTCCTAGTCCACACCTCCCGTTCTGCTCCCCACCCTATCTCACCCCCACTTGGCCAGCCCTGGGATTTTCCTCTTGGCCCAGACTCAGAGTTGACTGCCTGCTGAGGATGGAAAGGTCATCTTCCAAAGGGCCTTTCTGTTCCACCAGTTTCTGGAGACTGGGTGAGGGTCACGTTGACCCAGGCCTCACTTGTGTACCCTTGGCCCCTTGGCTAGACTCTCCTGGCCTGCCTGAGTTCACCTGGAACCTCCTGCCTCCCTGGGGGCAGGAGCTGCATCAGGGGCCACAGAGAGAAGATGGCTGCAGCAGGGCATCCAGCTGCTTCCTCTTCCTGCCTCTCCCTCCTGCCCTGGCCTCGCCTCCCACCTCCCAAGCAACAGCAGGAAAGGTGGGGCAGGAATGCCTGGGTCAGGCCTTGGCCAGAGTCTGAGGTGCCTGCCCCACTCCACCCCAGAGCTAATTCCCTGGGAGTTTTGAACTCTTCCAGGAGCCTGGAATTCCCTGTGAGGTGAAGTGATCTTTGGCAGGATGGGGAGGCTGAGACCCCTTCCGGTTTGCTTTTTGGACCCTGCCTGTGTCTCCTGCCCATCACCGGCTGCCTATCAACAGCAGCCAATTGATTATGTCCCCTGTCTCACCCAAGTGTGCTAACTCCAGAAGCTCAGAGTGTCAAGGCCAGGGAGAGGCCTAACCTGAGGGCCTTTGGACTAAAAGATCCTCTGACTCCCACCCCTCAGAGGTCTGATCAGATCACCTGGGCAGGAAACCTCCTGGGCCAAGAGATGGCACCAAAGTTTGGCAGGGGAGGGTTCTATCCAAATGGAGGCTGCAGCCTGCATGTTGGTGGGGGATAGATTTGAGCCCAGGCCCTTTGCTGCCCCCTCTCTTCAGTCAGAAGTCTGGATTCTCAGGTGATCTCTACCTTCTCACAGGTTCCCTCATCCTAGAGCAGGGATTCAAAGGCTCAAGCCACCTGCCTAGCCACAGTGGCACCTACCTTGAGTAGGACACATCTGGCGGGCTTATCTAGATTAGGGGGCACAGAGGATCAAGGATTCTGCCTATGTATCTTTTCCCTCTTACTGTTCTGTACCATCTCCTCTGCATTGTCACGAAGTCTTTCTCCCCAAGTCTGACTTTGGGTCCTGCCACTACCTTGCTCTGAAGTCCTCTGTGGCTCTTCATTCTTGACTGAGGCAAAGCCAAGTTCCTTGACTAGCCAAATAGTGTGCTGCATGGTGGACCTATCCCAAAGGCTGGGCTCTCACACCCATGAACCTACCTGCGTACCACTTCCTCCTGTCTGCCTTTGTTTCTGCCCATCTTGTTTGTAGCAGGAAGCCTCCAAACTCCCCTTCCTTCTACAGGCCTCTCCTTGTTTATACAGCCCTGTTAAGTGACAGGGAGCCCTGAGCCACAGTCTCAAGGTCAAGGCTGGACCCCTCTGACAGCATTTCCCTGTCTCCAGAGGCTCAGCAGAGAAGAGTACCACTGGAGTAATCAGAGTATCACTAGATGTTACCTGAAGCACTAGGGAGCCATGGTATATTTTGGAGCAGGAGAGGGAGCAGGTCAGAACTGAGTTTGAGGAGTGTCTGCACTTTGAAAAAAAAGAGTTGCTTTCCTTGGCAGTTCTAACCCTTCTTGCTCACTCCGTCAGCCTTCCTTAGTTGGGCCTAGGCAAACAGGAGGATAAGAGATCAACAGTCAATCCAGGGGCTCCCTTTAAGGCTACTGGGGCTCACTGTTCAGTTCTGATGAGAAGTGATTGTGAGCCTTGTTTCCAGGCACCTGTCCTGACAGTGATAGGTACTGACCCTGCTCCCAATAGCACTGCCTGACTCTAACCTGTGCCTTGTCCAGGAGCCCCTGGCCATGTGCAGTCCTGAGGAGTCAGCCCTGCTGCGGCAAGAGGAGGTCTTCTCAGCCACCCTTGCCCGCATCAACAGCCTTGTCCTCCAGCCCCTGCTCTTGACCGGTGAGTCTAGGTCTCAGTGGTGGGGAAAGTGGGAACATACCCAAGGTCAGGAATTCTACCTTGCTAGGCCCTCTGAAACCATGGCTTTCTCAACCTCAAATAGGGTGGTGGTACTTGATATGGTATCTCCTGATGGGTACTGGGGCCCTGGCCCCCAGTTGCTGGCTATTCCCATCTCAAAGGGACCGGAGGGGCTGTACCATGAACCCATGTCCTAGTCCAAGCCTGGCTGTACATGCATGTCAAGTTCCACCCCTCATAGGGCACAGGACTGGTAGCAGCCCTCTGCCTGCTTTCTCATCTTGCTCCCACCCAGAGCATCTGGTAGTACCAGGAAAGGCCCTGACTGAGGACAGGATGTCTGAGTTTAATATTCAGTTTTGGGTCTCACTTGTGAAGAGACTTTGAGCAGGTTGTGGCCTCCTGGGACCCCTGTGCGTCTATGAAATGGCAGAGCACCAGATGACCATATGAACTCCACTCCCTGGATCCTGGGAGTCCAGGGACAAGAAAACCCAGAGACACAGGGGGAATTAGTGTACTGAATTCCCCTAGGTTCTCAGTATTATCTCTTTTAAGTGAGGAGGTGGACACTGCTCCTATTTACTCCTCCAGGTCACTGCCTACTCTTCTAGCCTGTTCTTCCTCCACTAAGCTCAAGGGGACACATCCATTTCCAATCCTGTCATGAGGACCTCAGGGTTGCAGGGACCTGCCTGCAGCTCCAGGGCTCTGGGCTGCTGCTGGCCTTCGTGTGACCCCTGGGGCCTCTGTGTGGTCCCTGGGAGATGGAGCAATGTCCCATCTCACAATATGGCTGTGCTCCTGCCCCAGGCCCAGAGCCCTCAGACTTCCAGGGCAGAGAGTGCCTGCGACTTTTGCAGCAGCTACACAGGAGCTCCCAGCAGCTCTGGGAGGTGACAGAGCAGAGCCTGCACTCACTGCGGGAGAGGCTCCGCCACCCGGATTCTGTCGGTCTGGAATCTCTGCTGCTGCTGCGTAGTGCTGACCACGTCCTTCAGGTCCATATGGAGTAAGATAGACCGGGCAGGGTTGGGGCTCACCTGCTGCTGACCTGCGGTACAGGGAGGGCTCACCTGGGCTTGGAGGTCAACCGGAAGGCAGGTTCAAGCACTCTAGATCCTCAAACTTTGGGGCCTCCCAAGGAGGAAACCCTTTGTGAGTTATAACTGTTTAGTTGGATCAGGACTTAAGGTCACCAGTGCCCAGAACTGGCTACAGTCTGGACCCTTAGGACTGTAGCTGCCCAGTGGGTGGGATCCTGGGAGCCCAGAAGGGCAGGGGCATGGGTCCGGAGCCGGGGCTGGGCTTGCAGGGTGTCCTGTGTGCTGCCTAAAGGTACATCGAGTCCTATACAAGCTGTGTGGTGGTGCAGGCCTTTCAGAAGGCAGCCAGGAGGAGGTGAGCTCGGGTGTGCTGCACTGGGCCTCTGGGTGGGTGGGGCGTCTGGTGGAGGGTGAGATTGGGGAAGCCTGGTCCCCAGAGCAGTGGCGCCATAGCCAGTGGCTCATCCTGGAGCACTCTGGTTCTAACAGTTCTGCAAGGATCCACAACGGAAGAGGGAGGAAAGGCCTGCTAAGGCTGGGAGCGGAATCCAGATGTTGTTTAGCCAGGGATGACCCTGAGGCAGGAAAGGGCTGGGCAGTTCCTGCTCAGAGTGAATGGTGGTAACTAGTAATCCTGTCAAACTCAGATATTCCTACTAAAT
The DNA here is from genome assembly GCF_023851605.1 of Tamandua tetradactyla. NCBI lineage: Eukaryota > Metazoa > Chordata > Mammalia > Pilosa > Myrmecophagidae > Tamandua > Tamandua tetradactyla. The sequence continues at coordinate 40,118,445 of NC_135341.1, forward strand.
CCCCAGTGGGGGCAACTCAGGTGCAGTGTTTGTCTGATAGAGGAGAGATTTGCCATCAGGGGCTGGTCTTGGGTCCTGGGTTCTGAGGGACTAGCCAGGCAGGGAGGCAGTGGTGGTGGGAGACAGTGGCTGAAATGGAGGTGAGGAGAGCAAAGGTGTGTGTGGCCCTCCCTCAGCGAGTACTGGCGAGGCCAGCGGAAGACGCTGAGGCAGCTCCTGGCGAGCGTGGGCTCCGAGGGCTCTGTGGGCATGGCGCTGGGCCAGGTCCTCTGCCAGCCACTCGCCCATCACCTGCAGCAGTGCGTGCTCCTCCTGCTGAGCCTCGTGGACACCATCGGGGAGGTGGGTACCAGGGGTGCAAGAGGGCGAGCGTTTCTCACTGGGCCTGCAGTCTGTGGGGAGTGGGAGTTGAGGGTAGAGTGGAGAAATGGAGCCCACCCTTCAGGAGGCCTGGTCTGAGGAGGGCCAGCCACGCCTTGGGGGTCTGCAGGGGTCATAACGCTGCCCTGGGGTGTTTAAGGGGGCATGCCCCTGCCTGGGGCCTGAGGGCATGGCTCTGCCCTGGAGGTCTTAGTGGGTCACAGCCCTGCCCTGGAGTGTCTGAGGGTACCCAGCTCTGCCATGGTAGAGCCATCAGAGACCCAGAGATGATGTACAAGCAAGGACTGGATGTGAGGAATGGTCTTGACTCCCTTGGGAGCACCCACCTCGGTGCCCAGCCCCAAGGAGGAGGAGCAGGAGCAGCTGTGGCCTAGTCTCAGGCCTCCTGACCACTCAGACCAGGCCAGGGCAGGGAAAGTCATTCCTGGGTGGGGGAAGGGTCCTGCAAATCTCACTGGCTGCCCATTCGCCCTACAGCATCATCCTGCCCAGGAGCTGGTAGTGCATGCAGCCACCCTGTTTGGGAACCTACAGTCATTCATGAAGCAGGCATTAGACGAGGCTGTGGCCACGCAGGCCCTCTGGCATAGCCTGGGCAGTCGGCTAAGAGTGAGTTTGGGGCCTGAGGACTGGTTAGGGAAGGGGTTTCCCCATTGGGCATGGGTCTGCTGGGTGGCTCAAGTTGCTTGCATTATTCTCTATGCTCAGCTTCCCCATTAGGGAAAGGAGTGGGTGGTTGAACCAAGTGGCTGTAAGGCCCCTCTGTAGAGCCGTCATCATCCATTTGCTGAGTACCTCCTGGCTGGCTCTGTACCTTCTTTCCAAGGACCCCTTCTTTCCTAGCCCGTCCAGTGTGGGGATGGGATGTCACCAAACACTCGCACCCCTGCATTACTGCCTACCGTGGTGTGTGCTGCCCTGTAGTGAGGAGAGTGCCCGATCGCCTGAGAGGATTGGGCTTGAGGACCAGTGTAGAGAATTAGGAGAACAGGTAGAGTGAACAAGATTGCCAGAGGGAGACAGGGTGAGAGTTGATGGGGGCTCAACTGGGGCCATGCACAGGGGTGGAGTGTTTTGGGGGACAAAGCAAAGCTCCAAGAGAGAGAAATTGTGCTGCCCTGTGGGAGTGGCCAGGAATGACCCCCCAATCTTGGATCCCATGTGCTCATCCAGTGAGGGTCCCGGGAGTCACCCTACTGCCTCTGGAGAAGGCCCTCAGAAGGTGTCTGGATGCAGAGGGCAAGGCAGTGTTGGGGCAGTCAGGACAGGGGTTCCTGAGCCTTGAGCCTCCCTTCTTCCCCCCCACCCCCACCCCTAGGATGTGCTCTGCACCCCTGCCCACCGACTCTTAGAAGATAGCAAGGACATGCCTGTGACAGTGGCCCCACTGCGGGCTGAGCGTGTGCTACTCTTTGATGATGCTCTCGTCCTGCTGCAGGTTGGAGTGGGGCTGACTCGGGGTCTTGGGCCACAGTGGGTTCCTGGGTTTCTGGTTAAAGGAGGCATGGGAAAGGGACATGACCCTGGGAGTGAAACTTGGGCTTGGAGAACTTATTGGGGACAGATAGATGGAGTGCTGGGCTGGGGACTGCCAGCTAGGAGCAGTGTGCAATTCTGGAAGGAGCAAGGGCAGTGGTGAAAGGCTGCTCAAGGTACAACCCTTCCCAGCTGGCATCCTTGGTTAAATATCTTCACTTCATTTTCCTTATCTGAAAATTGTTGTATTCAGGAATGCACAAAAAGTAGTTACCAGGGTATAATTATTAGTGAGTTTGTCCTATAGCTAGTGCCAGAAAACTGTTAGATCCCTTCTTCCTCAAAAACGAGAGAACCAGTGGGAGGTCATGGGTAGCCTGTGGTGGCCGAGGAGGCTAGATGACCCATGTAGGGCATGTACAAGGCTTGTGCAGAAGAGGATCACCTAAAGGCAGTGCCTGGGCTCTTAGCATTACAGAAATCAGGAGGGAGCTAGGCCTGGGCTTTGGGAATCATTACTTGGCCAGTAACCTTGACTATGCTTAGTCCCTCCTGCACTCATATTGCTCTTGTGACATCCTTATGATATCTTCTCTACCTGCTAGAATATCAGTCTGGAAGTCTCTGATTATTGCAGACAGGGAGGCAGAGGCCCAGAAGAGACCCAGTCTAATCCCATGTCTCCTGATGCCTGGTTTTGGTGTTCGTTCTGATATAGTTTGAGTTCCCCTCTACTCCTGGCTTCACACTCTGTGCTCCAGATAAAGAGATTTTTTCACTTGAATGCAGCAAGCCTTTCCCACCTCCAGACCTTTGCACTTGCTTTTTCTTCTGCCTCATTTACTCTTGTTCCTGGCCTGCATCTAGGCCTAATGCCTTCTCCTCCAAGGAGCCTTCTAAGGCAGTGGAGCAGGAACTGGTCTGCCTGGGCAAGGTGGGAGGTAGCTGTATAAACTCTCCCCAGAGGGAGAGTGGGGGTGGCACTCCAAGCAGAAGAAACAGCACAAACAAAGGTTCAGAGTGAGGAAAGTTTGGGACAAGCCTGTGAAGGTCTGAGTGTGGAGAGGCCACGACACAGGGGTGTGAAGAGCAGTGGGGTAGAGGCACAGGAGCCCAGAGTGGTCCATGTAGGGCTTGAATGTTAAACTCAGCACTGAGGTCTCCATCCTTCCAGGAGTAGGAGCCTTGGCAAGGTATCCAGCAAGGACTTATAGGATCAGGGCTGTGTTTCCAGGAGACCTGGTGATCAAACGGAGATGGATGCAGGAGGGAAAGGCTGATTCAAGCTTCCTGGCCAGGCCCTTTGTGGGGAGGGAAATAGAAGTACTGCTCCTGGGATGGGAACAAGCAGGGATGGTGAGGGCCTTGGTGCTGGCATGCTGGCCTGAGCTGCCTGGGGTCTCCTGGGTTGGTGCTGACAGGGCTGGCGATTGGGTTAAGCCTGAACCAGAGGTGCCGTGAGTGTCTGGCTCGGGTTCCCACTGACAATTGTGCTTGTCTTCTCCCAGGGCCACAATGTCCGCACTTTTGACCTGAAGCTGGTATGGGTGGATCCTGGGCAGGATGGGTGAGCAGCCCCCTCCATGGACACCCCAAGCCTTACCTCCTTCCACCCCTGTGAAAACTGCCCACATCCAAGGCTTAGATTTACTCCACCCCCCACCCCCAATATTGGACAAAGTTGTCGCCTCTGTCTATATAGGTACACATTTCACCTCATCACACCTGAAGAAGACTTCTCCTTTTGCACCAAGGACCCCCAGAGCCAGGTGAGTGAGGGTGAGCTATGAATTGGAGGAGAGGGGTTGGGGAAGTGAGGGAAGGGGACAACTGGGTAAGGGGAGCACAGAAATGTTCAACCTTGGAGGGCTCCACAGTAGTGCAGGACAAGGGGCTGTCAGGATTCTAGGGTCATGGACAGGGTGAGTGGGTGTCAGCCTGGGGTTTGTGGTTGGCCTTCAGGTCAGCTTGAGGTCAGCCTGGAGCCAGACATCACAATGCCATAGAGAACGGAGTTTTTACTCTGTGAAGCCAGGATCGGGGCCTGTGTTGATTCCTGCCCCATGGTCTTGTCTGGTCCCTCTGGGCAGGCCCTGTAACATCAGGGGAGCATTTCACATCTGGCTGGAAGGCCTTGGGCAGCAGTGGGAAGCCATTGGAGGTTACCTGAAGAGACAGAGTGGGAGTGAGACACTGGGAGGGGTGGTACCTGTGGCCCTTAATAGCCTGTGCCTGATCCAGGAAGCCTTCCTGGAGGGATGTACCCAGCAGCAGTGACCTGTGTTTCCCTGTCCCTACCAGGCAGTCTGGCAGAGGAAGGTGACCCAGGCGGTGTGCCAGGCCCTGCGTGGGAAAAAGGACTTCCTGGTGCTGGGGGCAGGCCTGGAGCCCCCTGAGCTCCCCTCCTGCCGCTGTGGAGCATACACCTTCTGTGGGGAGGGCCGTCTCTGCCAGGCCACCTATGAGGGAGAGTGGTGCCGGGGCAGGCCGCATGGCAGGTGAGTGGCTGGGACTCTGCGCTGGGCAAGGTGGGCTTCTCCTGGCCTGTGGTTTCCTCTCCACCAATGGGGATGATCCACCCCTTTCTGGAGTTGTTGAGACCCTGATTCTCCACCTCAGCTGCATACCCCTGGCAAGGCCCTGCCCGTCAGTTGCCTGCTCCCTAGAACAGGAGCAGTAATAGGGGTGACCTCATGGGGCATCGTGAAGATTAAATATAGACCCCGCGGGCCTGAGGGGCAGATGGGATCCACACAGACCTAATTACCTCAGGGCCTGCTGTTCTCCCTGTGGTTGGTGGGTCAGCTGTCTGTCCCCAGAGTCTCTCTTAAGTTCACTTGGATGGACTGGCCATACTAGGTCTGTGCCTAATATTCCTCTTGATGTTGTTGACACTTGGGGGCATGGAGCCAACCTTAGGTGGTGGGCCTGCAGTTGCCATTCCATTCTTAGGAGGATGAAGGAGTTCTTCTCACCCTTGCACAACATTGTGTGGTGGTGGTGAATATGGTTTGCACCCTTTGTCTCTGTTGGTCTTCACAAGGACAATCTGGGATGTGTCATTGTCACCCCATTTTATAATTGCAGAAATGAGACTGGGAGGCTGGCATGACCTGAGGGCAAGTCTAGATGACACTACAAAGCAACAAGACCTTTAAAGAATATGCCTCTGCCCACCTCCCCCCAGAGCAGCTAGGAAAACCAGAGAACAGAATGCATTACTGAGGTTACACTCTTAAGCATATTCATTAGTTTCTTTTACCCACCTATTTCCAGAAAGGACTTGAGGAGGCTTAGGAACAAAGACAGAGAAAAACAATGCCATGCAGAAGAGGGAAGGCAGATGGTAGAAACTCCACTGACTAACATTTGGCTTGAGCTTGAAGTTAAACTCAAAGCTTCTGTTGGCCAAGGGTGAAAGGGAGCCAGGCTCTCCCTATGGCATGGTTGCTATGCCCCATGTGGCTGTGGGGCAGTTGTTCCAGGAGTAAAGGGCTAAAGGGCTTTCTGTGGCTTAGAGCTCAGGCAGGAAAGCTGGGCACTGGGCAGGTATTCCAGTCCAGGGGTGAATCTGGGGGTTAGGGAAGGGAAGACCGCCAATAAAAGTCTGCAGATGAGGCCAGCTGGGGGCCCTTGGGTGTGCTCAGGGTGGATCTGGTGGGCCTGATGCCTGTGGACCATGACTGTGTTCCAGGGGGACCCTGAAGTGGCCAGATGGGAGGAATCATGTGGGGGATTTCTACCAAGGCCTGGAGCATGGGTAAGGCTGGCTGTGGCCGATGCTGGCGGGTTGTGGGCAGGGGAGTGGTTTTCTCTCCTGCTGTAGTTACCAGTCTGCTGCCATCCAGAATTCCCAAACCTCAATCAGGGACGTAGAAACCATCTGGTTAAGCACCCTCTCATTGCGCAAAAGGGGAAACCTAGGTTCCGAGGTCAAGGAAGAAGGTGGTTACAGGGCCAGAAGGTGCTCGGAGGGAACACAGGAGCAGGAAGGAGGGAGGGGGTGTCCGGAGAGGGGCCCTTGGGAGGAAGAGAGGGAGTAGAGCACCTTTGAGATTTTCCCCGCCATCTGAGAAGTCTCCTTGGATGGCATGGAGGGGGTACAGTGGGGTGCCTCAGGTCAGGGCTTCCCAGATAGCTGCCCATGCTTGCTTCTCATCCTGCCCAATCATGCCTGTTCAGCTTTGGCATCCACCTGGTGCCCCAGGCCTCTGAAGACAAGTTTGACTGTTACAAGTGCCACTGGCAGGAAGGCAGCATGAATGGCTACGGCATCTGTGAGTAAGTGACCCCTTGGCCTGAAGGGGGTGGGGGTGTTCATGGGATGGGCAGGTCCTCTGGGCCAAGCGCTCTGGAGCAGGGCTGACCTTTCCTGACTCTCCAGGTACAGCACTGATGAGGTGTACAAGGGCTACTTCCAGGCGGGTCTGCGGCATGGATTTGGGGTCCTTGAGAGCACCCCACAGGCCCCCCAGCCCTGCAAATACACAGGCCACTGGGAGCGGGGCCAAAGAAGTGGCTATGGTATCCAGGAGGACAGAGATAGGTGAGCACTCTGCAGCACCCTCAACCACCCAAGGACCAAGGCAGCACAGTCCCACCCTGGGGATCTGAAGAGCAGACAGGATTCTCACAGACTGTTCTAGTTTGCTAGCTGCCGGAATGCAATATACCAGAAACAGAATGGCTTTGTAAAAGGGGAATTTAATAAGTTGCTAGTTTACAATTCTAAGGCCGAGAAAATGTCCCAATTAAAACAAGTCTATAGAAATGTCCAATCAAAGGCATCCAGGGAAAGATACCTTGGTTCAGAGAGGCCGATGAAGTTCAGGGTTTCTCTCTCAAGTTGAAAGGCACATGGTGAACACGGTAAGGGTTCCTCTCTCAGCTGGAAGGGCACACGGTGAACACAGCATCATCTGCTAGCTTCTCTCCTGGCTTCCGGTTTCATGAAGCTCCCCGGGAGGCATTTTCCTTCATCTCCAAAGGTCGCTGACTCGTGGACTCTCTGCTTTGTGGTGCTGCAGCATTCTCTGCACTCTCAGAATCTCTCATTCTCCAAAATGTTTCTTTTTTTTATAGGACTCCAGAAACTAATCAAGACCCACCTAAATGGGTGGAAACACGCCTCTGCCTAATCCAGTTTAATAACCACTCTTGATTAAATCACATCTCCAGGGAGATGATCTGATTACAGTTTCAAACGTGCAATACTGAATAGGGATTAGAAGAAACGGCTGCCTTTACGAAATGGGATTAAGGTTAAAACATGGCTTTTCTAGGGGACATACATCATTTCAAACCAGCACACAGACCAAATGATCTCAGGGAGCCACAGGCTCCCTGTGGTCAGTAGGTCAATTCTGTTTGTTACCCAGAGTTTCTCTTAGTAACTGTTACCCAGTCTTTCTCACTTTCTTTCCACTCTCCGAGTCATTGCTGAGGCTCTGCGAGGGAGCTGGGACCTCCCTGACTGCAGGCCTCCCCCTCTCTGCCAACCCCCTCTATGTGCTGTTGGAGAGGTAATTCCGACTTCCTGATCTGATTCCATGTAAGGATTACAGCCCTTCCGCTCAGTCTGGTCCTTGGCCTGGCATTTGAGGCCTTACGTGTTCTTTTGACCTCACCTCTGTCATGCTTTCCATGTGCCTTTCTGGACCAATCAACATTCCCAGCATCATACACTCCTGTCTTCATGGGTTTGCATGTGTGTGAATCATACTCCCACTCCATCTGTCCTTCCTGCCACCTCCCTTGGGAAGCCTTCCTGGTTGCCCTCCCCCAGGCACAGTCCCTCCTTCCTGCCCCTTTCCTCTTTGGAGTCCCAACTTCACCTGCCCTGTGTCTGAGTTGAGTAGGTTCAGGCGATGTGTCACTGCTCCTTATCCCTCCCACCCCACCCCCTCCTCCTGCAGGGGCGAGCGCTTTATCGGCATGTGGCAGGCTGACCAGCGTCATGGCCCGGGGGTCGTGGTCACACAGGCAGGTGTCTGCTACCAAGGCATCTTCCAGGTGGACAAGATCGTGGTGAGTGGGTTGACTTTTATGTGTCCTGAGCTGTCCCTTCCCTTGTACCCAAAGCTGGGCTGAAATTCTGAAGCCTCCCTTCTCCCATCCCTGAAGCCAAGCAGAGGCTGGTCAAGAGCAGACAGGGCAGGAAGCTGGGTTCCTGGGTACTGGGGGCAGCTGGAACAAGTCAGGAAGCCAGCTCTGCCACTCCCCCTATCTTGGCTTTGGCCAAGTTCCTGCCCTTCCAAGCTTCAGTTTCCCTCTTGGTAACTCAGATTAATAGTACTTATCATAAAGGCTCAACAAACTAGCGAGGATAAGGTGCATGGTCATGATGATGCCAGGAGCCACTGCAGCTAACACTTATTATCCCCTGACTCATTGGCTGGCTCTGGACTGAGACTCCAGTGTAATCTCCTGTGATCACCTGGTAGCCCTGCAGGTCAACATCAACGTTCCTAATGTCTGCTTTACAAATGCAAGGCTCAGATCAGTCAGAGAACCTGCAGGACACCCAAGGGTCCTGAACCTGGGCACCCCAGCACTTGCCTTCTTTCTCACCCGTACCTGCCAGGTGCTTGGCACATAGGAGGGTTCTGCCCCGATGGCCTATTATTGTTATTATGGCTTATTTCTTTCTGCTCTACTTTGTTCTATAAAGGATTGAAGGAGGACTATAAGGGAAAAGGGGGAAAAAAGGCAAGACTGGGCACATAAAGTAGATTCAGAAATAAGTTGAATACAAATTGCATCCTGTTTCGCTCTGAGCTTCCTGGTAACCAATGCAGTGAGGGAGCTTGATGAGCTCTACTATCCCCAGGGCCAGCAAGATAAAAGCAGGGAAGGTTCAGGAGAAACCCAGAACTTCCTCAGCCTTGGGTGGGAAGGATGGGTGTCCCAGAGGCTCTCTGGTGGTGAGGAGCCAGGTCCAAGGGTATAGTTTAGGAGAACCCAGGGATGAGGTCATAGAGTTGGTGCTTAGCAGACTGAGGGCTGATCTCCCACCTTGGTATAGACCCGAGGAGTGCTGTGACGGGGCTCAGGCCTCTTGGTTCATGGGTTGATGGCCACCTCTCCTTTTCTACCCTGTCCCCAGGGTCCTGGCCCTTCCTAAATGCTCCTACTCTCTCCGGCTTCCTTTCCCAGGGTTCAGGGATCCTCCTCTCTGAAGATGACTCCCTGTACGAGGGCACCTTCACCAGGGACTTAACCCTCATGGGAAAGGTGAGGGTCACTGACACCCCTCTCCATCTGCCAAGACCTTGGCTGGGGTCTGTAATCATGCCTCTTGGACCCAGGGCTGAGGGTACAGGCAAGGAGGATGTAGAGATGGTCCTCTCCAGCCTGCATCACCTCCTAGGGACAGGCACAGCAGCTGTTCCCCAAGCCAAGAGGGAACAGACTGGCTTGCCCCGGGTCCAGCTGATGCTGGTGGTCTCCTCCCTGCTGTCTCTCCATCGGTCCTGTCGTTTAGAATACCTCCCACCCACCCACCCACACCCAGTCCCTCAGCAGGTGTCCCTAGAGTCACTGCCTTTTGGTATGTTCCTGCCTGAGCTCACCCTGTAGGAAGAAGTATGCCCTTCCTGTGGCCCTTTGAAATTTGGAAGCTGTTTTGGTTTAATATGACAGTGGAGGTGGATAGGGGGCACTATACTACTGGTGTCTAATGGGTGGACCAAGGGTGCTATGCTTGGGAAAACCCATGCAGCAAAGGATTGTCTCTCCCTCAATGCTGATGGTGCCCCGTCCCTTCCCCAGGCCTCTACCTGCCTCTAGACTCCTCTCCTCCAGCCCCACAGTGGTCGTTCTTCCCATTCAGTTCCATGACGCACCTCCCCTTTGCCTTCTCCCACTCTTCTCCCTCCCATCTCAGACAGTAGCCCTTGGGTGGTGGGCACAGCTGTTGGTGGAGGGACTCCTGCAGGAGTAGAGGATTATGAGCCCCTCAGGGTGGGGCAGGTATGAAACCCACCCATCAGCCCCTCACCTTTATGACCCAGGATGGATGTGAGGCCCTAAGGCCTATTGTGATTGGATGGAAGGGCAGCTGGGCAGACAGACAAGTTGAAAGATGGATGTCCTTGACCCCATCTTGGCTTCCAGGGCAAGATCACCTTCCCCAATGGCTTCACCCTGGAGGGCTCTTTTGGCAGCGGGATAGAGAGAGGACTGCAGATGCAGGGCATGCTGGATACAGCTGCCTTCCCACCAGAGCCGAACAGCACCTGCAAGCGGTGAGAGCCTGGCTTCTTTGGCTGAGCATCTTGGAGTTTGTTTCAGGGTGTCTTTTCCACCCCAAAGGAATCAGGTATCATCAGAGAGTCTTCTCTGAGATTCCTCTTGGCATGTTAGCAAGTTCAGAGGGTACACAGAAGGATAAACAACCCTCCAGTCAGAGACTGTTTGACTCAAGGGCTAAGTGGTGATAACTCTGCATGCCACAGAACTGGAGAAAAATATTGTGTGTTAGCTTTTTTTAGGCTGCTTTTTTCTAGGAAGAGTATAAGACATTTTACAAAACAAACAAACAATAACATAGGAAATAAAATTATGATTCAAGCTTAAAAGAAAGGGAGGAAGCAATTTTGATTGAGCATTTGCCTGGTCAAGTTCCCTGCCAGCCAGAGTGAAGAAGGAAGCTTGCTAAGTGGCATCACTGTCACTTTCATGGGGGATTTGAGAGGGGGATTGTTCTAGTTTGCAAGTTGCCGGAATGTGATATACCAGAAATGGAATGCCCAAATTAAGGCACCAACAGGAGGTTACTGTCACTCAAGAAAGGCTGATGAATTTCAGAGTTTCTCTCTCAACTGGAAGGGCACATGGCAAAGTCTGCTAGCTTTATCTTCTGGCTTCTTGTTTCATGAAGCTCCCTTAGGGGCGTTTTCCTTCTTCATCTCCAAAGGTCTCTGGCTGCGTAGGCTCTAAAGCTTTTTCCAAAATGATTCCCTCTTAAAGAGCTCCAGTAAACAACCCCACCTTGAATGGATTGAGATGCATCTCCATGGAAACCATCTAATCAGAAGTTACACCCACAACTGGGTGGGTCACATCTCCATGGAAGCAGTCAGAAAGCTCCCACCGAGCAATATTGAATGAGGATTAAAGGACATGGTTTTTCTGGGATTCAGAACAGATTCAAACCGGCACATTCCACACTTCGGACCCTAAAAAGACATGTTCCTTTCAAGTGCAAAATACATTTATTCCATAACAATATCAGAAAGCCTTAAACCATTTCAGTAACAATACAAATGCAACATAAAGTTAGAAATAGTACAAAAATCTCATGAAAGTCAGCTTCCAGCATGGTCTGTCCTAAGAAAATTCTCTTCTGGCTCTGGACCTGTAAACTCAGAACAAGTTATTTGCTGCCAACATACTAAGGAGGAACAGTCATAAGATACATATTCCCATTTCCATAGGGAGAAATTGGAAGGAATACAAGGGGTACCAGACCCAAGCAGTCTCGAAAACCTGAAGGGCAAATTCCATTAGATTTCAAAGTCTAAGAGTGATTTATCTTTGGGGCTTTAGAAAGTGGCAGTCCCACCCTTTCTAAGGGCCTACACAGCGGCCTGCCTCTCTGAATGCAACCTTGGGGTATATTGGAGAGACCACCTTTTTCTCATCAGTTTTGATTGAGCATTTGCCTGGCTGAGTTCCCTGCCAGCCAGGGTGAAGAAGGAAACTTGTTAAGTGGCATCAGTGTTACTATCATGGGATATTTGAAAGGGGGATAGACTTCTTTTCCTATGGGGATAGAGTTCTTCCTTGGAAAACTGTAGTTCAGGTGTTGACTTTTACCATGTCTATTGAGGAAGACTTGGCAGATTACACCAATGAGGGAATCTGTGTGGGTGGCGGGTGCTAATGGAGTATAGACCTAACATTCACCGAACCCTTAGGTGCATCTCAGATGTAGGGAGGGGTCAGGCTGACTACTTGATCCATCCTTCCTATGTGCTTTCTCTCCCTGACAGCAGGAACTGGGAGTGGATGGCAAATTTGGGGGGTACAACAACCTTGGTGGGGTACAGGCTTAGGGTGACCAGTGTGTGAGACAAGGGAGGGTCAGCCATCCATTAGACAGTGCGACCCCCCCCCCGCCCCAACTCAGATCCCTGGGCCTGTTGGTCAAGGTGGGGATCGACCTCAAGAAGGAACCAGGTTTAAAGAATACAGTGGCTTTTAAACTGCAGTTACTGTGTTCTTCATGAAGCAGTATCCCAAATTCTATTCTTTTGGAGCAGTCGTGGGGTTGAATGAAAGATAAAAACAAGAGAAGTTGTGCTTTCAAAGGGGACTGCCTTGTTCCCATCTGTATGGATAAGTGAATCCTTCCATGCACAAGGAGCCCTGAGCCAACTCAGAATCTGCCTTTTCCAACACAGTTCCTAGGTTCCTAGGACAAAGTTTGGGTACTTGGCCCAGACCTTTCAAGAGAGGGAAGAATGCATCAGAAACTAAAGTGGGGTGGTAATCTGTGTTCACCTTTACTATTAGTTCTTGTTACCTCAGTGATGTTAAACTAATGGTTGGAAAGATAAAAAAGCTTTCCTGGTTCTTTACACCATACTGATGAAATCACTCACGTAATCTTGATGATCCCATTTTGTATAAGGGCAGCTAGCACTAAAAGAAGGGGGAAAGAGATTGACTAAGACTAGAGAAGTAGCTTGTTGGAGAACTGAGATTTTTATTTTCTTGGGCCATTTTTTCTATTGACCAAGTTACCTGTAAACTGGAGTTTAAAAGGGGTGTTGGATAACCCTTTTCTGTTTCTATAATCTGAGAAAGTGAGAGGAGAGGATATGTAAATAAAAATTTTAAATCCAGTAATGTTTTAGGTTAAGTCACTTTTTCTCTTATTCCCCATCCCTGTTTGCAGCATGATTTTTTTTTCTTACTTTGTTGGATGACTGAAACTATTAATAGTGGATTGGGGTAAGTATACCAGTTTTGAGAGTGCATGTTAAAAAACTGAAGGGAAAGTACTTGAGATGCCTTAAGAATCATCCCATGAAAATGTATTGTTTTGTCCCAATAAAATATTCATAGAGATAAAGATAAAAAGAAGGAACCAGTTCTGGTGGAAAGGCAGACTGGGGTCTCATGACAGGGAAATCTCAAACTTGGGTACGGTCTCTTGAGTTAAAACTCCACTCTGAACTTTGGGCACCAACTCTCCAAGTCTGCTCACCTTTCTGTCTCCATCTCTCCAGGGTTCTGTGTCCCGGTCTCTCTTCTCCATCATGGGTAGCTTCTCTCCCTTTCTCAGTCTCTCCTTTCTCCTCCTGCAGCCTTTGAGGTCAGCCCAATCTGCATCCCCTGATCCATCCACCCTTCCCTGGCTCTGACTCTGGGCTGAGCTGGGTACCTCCACCCCTCCAAGGGTTGGGTCCTGGCCCCATCACTCCATCTTCTTCTCCTTTGCAGTCAGCTCGGTCTGGGTGCCTTCCCTGTGGAGAGCCGCTGGCAGGGCGTTTATAGCCCATTCCGGGACTTCGTGCGTGCTGGTTGCCCTGGGGACCTGCAGGAGGCGCTGCTGGGCTTCCACGTGCAAAGCTCAAGGGAGCTGCGCAAGTCTCAGGAGTACCTATGCTGTGAGAGGTGAGGCCCAGGCATCATGTGGACAACCAGTGGGCTGGTGTCAGGGCTGCTGTGGCTCAGAGTGGGCTGGGGAGGAAGACTTTTCAGAGGGGAGGGCCTGGGCCCAGGCATGGGTGAGGGACGCGTGTGTGATGTTCCAGGACCCACCCTGAGGATGGTGCAAGCAGTATTGAAGACATCCTGGAGGAGCTGCTGCAGCACCAGGAGCCCAGAGCCCTACAGCAGTACCTTGGGAAGGTGAGAGTCTTGTGGGGAGGGGACGCAATGCCGACTGGAGGTGACAGGCCTGTGGTCACCTTCTCTTCAGAAGACCTCAGTGTTCCTGTCTGTGAACTGGGGGCAGTTGTGGGAGTCTTGCCTGGGCATACTTTGCTCTAGCCCCTTGTGTCAAGCTTCTTTTCATTGTCAATGCCCTGGCCCAGGCTCTGAGCAACTCGCTGCACCCCCTGGGAAAGCTGCTCAGGACACTGATGCTGACCTTCCAGGCCACCTATTCAGGTGTCGGGGCCAACAAGCACCTGCAGGGGATGGCCCAGGAGGAGGTGAAGCAGCATGCCCAGGAACTGTGGGCCTCCTACAGGTGAGCACAGTGGCACGTGGGAACAGCCACCACCCTGCAACCCAGGGTACAGGGGTCTGCCCTTTCCAAGTGGTACTTCTACCTCAGGTCTGGGCTGACAAAGAGCCAGAGGGTTGGTCAATGTGGGGCTGGTAAACAAAGGGATTAGAGGGTGGGGAGATGAGAGCAAGGACCCAACTTCAGCCCTTATGCCAAATCCAATCTCCAGTCAGGCTCTGGGCTAACTCCTGATCCTCAAGGAACTCTACCCGCCCTGCAGGCTGAGCCCTGATCCTCAAAAAACTCTACCCCCATTGCAGGCTGAGCCCTGATCCTCAGGAATTCTATACCCCCTGCAGGCTGAGCCCTGATCCTCAGATGGGCTCCTCAGATCCCATCTCCAGTCCCAGGCTGAGCTGTGACCTCATCAAACATATTGCAAATAGGAACCCTACCTGCCACAGTTTCTTCTGTTGCTGGAATTCGAGAATTCTCTGTGCTGACATTCTGTTGTCCCAGCTTTTTAACCCCCGTAGTTTGAGAGGCTAGACTCTGCAGGCCCTTGTTCCACAGTTCTGGTAACTAAGAGGGTGGACCTCCTGCTTCCTTGGCACATGGCAGCCACACCATCTCTCTCTCACTGTTTTGCAGGGGTCTGCTGCAGGTTGCCTTACAGCAGAAGGGCCAAGTTCTGGAGGATGAAGATGTGGAGACAAGGTGTGCAGAGAGAGCTTTCCAAGGCTCCCTCAGTTTCAGGGAGGCCTTGTGCTTCTGCTCTTGGGGCCCCCCTTGGGGGAAAGAGGCGCTTCTGAGGAAGTTTTGGGGGATTCATCCTATCGGCCAAGTCTTGTTCCAGACCATTTGTGGGTCAGAATGACTCATGACCCCTGTCCCATGAGCAACTAGAGAAGGGGCACTGCCACAGTACATCAAAAGCATCTTTATTTTAAATGCATTATCCCAGCCTCATCTCTTGGGTGTGCAGAGAGAGCTTTCCAAGGCCCCCTCTTTCGCCTTGTGCGCAGATGGGAAAACTGAGGCTCGGAAGTGGGTGTTTTAGAAGTCATGCAGTGATAGCAGGAGTTGGGTGGGTCATTAAATCCATTCCCTGGACACAGAACCCTATAATTTGCCTCCAAATTCCAGGCCCAGAGATGTTCCTGATCAGAGAAACCTTTTGTCACTGCACCGCAGAGGGGAGAATGAGTTTAGACATTAGGGAGAACTTTCCCCTGGAATCCTAGGAGGCACAGCAAACTAGGATGGCTGCTGAGAACTTTGCTGCAAGTCACTTGCCCATTAAGGGCCCTGGGTTTGCTTTCAGTCAAATGGGGAACAAAATCGTGTTCCACCCTGGTTTACTGGTTCTGAAAGTCAAATGAGAGAATGAGGTGATTGACAGTTATCAGTTGAATGAGTGAATTAAAACAGGCTTCAGAATGGGTTTTCTAGGCAGTGGAGTGGAGGAGGCTGAAAGCAGGGACTGTTTGTTTGTGGGAGTAGGGGCTCCCCGGGCTTTTTGAGAAGTAGCCCCATGTAGTGGTCTCCATCCCTTGCACCAATACCCTGCTAGCCCCAATGCCTGTCCTGGTCTCTGTCACCCAGGGACCTGCAGGTACATGGATTGGTGCTGCCCCTCATGCTGCCGAGCTTCCACCCAGAGCTCTTCACTCTGTACCTGCTTCTTCATGAGAAGGAGGACAGTCTCTACAGCCAGGGCATCACCAACTTGAGCCTCTTCCCTGACATCAAGCTGCTTGAATTCCTGGAAGTACAGAAGTAAGCCCCCTCCACTGCCATACCACATTAACCAGGGTTCTTGGAGTAGCAGAGGATGCGAACTCAAACTATTCTCAGTAAAAAAAAAAAGGGGGGGTGGCGTTTAATGTGCTCATGAACTTGAGAAGTTCCAGGGGGTTGTGCGTTCAGGTGTGGCTGTATCTACATGCTCAAACACATGACAAAGGGAAGCACCTTCTGTTTCTGTATTTCTCTGGCTCCCCTTTGTGGTGACAAACATGGCATCATTCAGTTGAGGATTGTACTCTTCCAGCTCAGCCTTTCTTTGCAGTGAGCTGGTGCCTCCTTCCCAACAGCTCCAGCAAAGTCGCTGGAGTCTCTCACTAGCTTGGCTTGGGTCCTGAGTCCACCTCTGAACACTGACTGTGGTTCCCATTAACTAGGTTGGCCTCAGTTTCTACCTCTAGGGCTCTGGGCTCTTAGACTGAGAGTGTGGAAGGGGAGAACCCCAAAGGGAAAAGCAAGGGCTAGTTCCAGAGAAGGTCAGGGGGTGTTTACCACATCCTAGGAGCAGGACCTCCCCTAAGGCCTCCCTTCCATCCTCAGCTACCAAAACAGCCTTTCTCCTCAGTGGTCTGATCCATTGATGCCACAAGTTACTCCCTACCCCCATGGAGGGCATGGGTGCCCACTCTCCCATCTCCCATACCTGGGTCTCCTTTGTCACAGGATGGTGCTTCCCACATACACCCTCAAACCCTGTTTCTTCTTCTGTCTTGGTAAATGTTTCCTGTATCTGCCTAGTCACCAGGACAGAGACCTGGCTGCCAACAGCCTCCCAAGCTTTCTTCCTCCTCTCACCTTCCTGCTGCCTCCTCCACATGGTGCCACCTCCTCCACACTGACCTCTCAGCTCCTCTCTCTCCCAGCCCCTGCCCCACACTGCAGCCACTGCGATAGTTTCTGTATCCTTTCCTATACATCCGCCTGTGCTGGCTCCCTCCCACCTCCAGAACAGAGTTCATTCTCAGCTCTTACTCTCTGGCCCATGGCCAGCCCTTCCCTCTCCTCATCCTCTCCAGGTTCAACTCCTCTTTCAGGGTCCAGGAGAAGCATTGCCTTCTCCAGGAATCTCTCTGGCTTCCTTTTTCTCAGGCTCCACATTTCACAGCCTGGCTCAGGGAGGCCTTGCGGACCATCCCCTTCCCCTTCCCTGTACTAGCACAGAGCACTGCTGGGGGTCCTGGTGGCACAGACCCTGCTCGCTGTCTGTCAAAGCCTCCTTTTCCTACTCTTAATTTCAGGCACCTGTGGCCCCTCAAGGACCTCACTCTAACAACCAATCAGGTGAGGGGTTGGGTCCATTACTTGCCCCAAGAAGGTGGGAGTTTGGGAGGGCCTGAGCTCAGAGCTGGGTCTACAGCCTAGAGATGGCCTAGGGCCTCCAAGGAGCGCCCTCACTTAACATCATTGGTTGGAAGCTGCAGAGGAGCTGGGCAGGGGCAGAGGTGAGGAGGAGGCTCTAGGCTTTCTGCATTATTCTAACCTCCCTGTGTGGCTAGGCCAGGCTCAAGCACAGGCTCCACCCCTTTATTGGCTGTTCACCTTGGGCAAGGTACTTGATCTCCATGTCTCAGTTTCCTCTTTGGTAAGAGAGAGGTAATACTAGCACTAGTTCATGGGTTTGCTGTGAGGGTGAAGAGGGCCAGTACAATGAAGCGAGGGTTCTCCAAGTGTGCTGACCTGACCAGCAGCACCAGTATCTTCTGGGAATCTGTTAGAAAAAAAAGATTCTTGGGCCCATGCCAGACCTTCTTAAATCAGAAACCCAGGGGGTGGGCCCAGGAATCGGTGATTCCTCCAGGAGATTGAGAAGTACTGACATGGGCCCTCAGAACTGGGAGATACGTAGTGACCATCAGCCATTATGATGATCTCCCTTGCCTATTTTGAGCCTCCCAACTTCTGGAGACCATTTCCCCTGTTTTACAGTTGGATAAACTGAGGCCCACAGTGGAGCTGTGACTTGTCCTTGTTCACTCGGCCCTCAGGGCCAGGACTGTGCTGAAGGAGTGGGTGGCAAGGGGCTCAGGGTCAACCCGGTCCCAGGAAGTGGGGGTTGACAGAGCCAGAGGGCTACAGCTATGACCATCACGCCCTGTCCAACCTGGCTTCCTCCACCATGTAGAGATACTCTCTGGTCAGGGACAAGTGCTTCCTGTCGGCCACCGAGTGCCTGCAGAAGATCATGTGAGTCCTCCTGCCCTGGGGAGG
This sequence comes from Tamandua tetradactyla, assembly GCF_023851605.1. Lineage (NCBI taxonomy): Eukaryota > Metazoa > Chordata > Mammalia > Pilosa > Myrmecophagidae > Tamandua > Tamandua tetradactyla. The sequence goes on from NC_135341.1 coordinate 40,136,500, forward strand.
GTGCAGAAGGCAGGGGTATTGGGGGCTCCCAGTTGGCCTTGAACCTGAGGGCCTTGACCCAGAGCCAGCTCCTCTTCTGCAGCACCACAATGGACCCACGGGAGAAACTGGAAGTGCTGGAGAAGACATATGGGGAAATTGAGGCCACCGTGTCCCGGGTGCTGGGCCGGGAGTACAAGCTGCCCATGGATGACCTGTTGCCACTGCTCATCTACGTGGCAGCACGTGCCCAGTGAGCTCCCATCCTCCCCATCCCCAACCACGATATGTGCCCAAGTCCTTGGACATGAGGATTTATGAATATAGCCTTTTATGGTGCAGATGGGGAAGCTGAGGCCCAGGGAGGAGAGGGTCCCACCCAGGGTCCTGTGGGTGCAAGAGACAGATCAGGGACCACCCCCCAGGCAACCAGCCACCCAGGCTAGGGCTTTGTTCCCCAACCATTCGGTGCCTGGCTCTGACGACCGCCCCCGCCCCCTGCTTCTTCTCTCCCTCCCTCTCTTGGAGGGGTTATTCCCCAGAATCCAGCACCTGGGAGCCGAGATCCATCTGATCCGTGACATGATGGACCCCATCCACACAGGAGGCCTGTATGACTTCCTGCTCACAGCCCTGGAGGTGAGAAGCGGAGGCTGGCAGGCTGGGCAGCGATGCCCCGGCCACTGAAAGACCCTCTCCCTGCCCCAGCCCTCATGGTGGGGAGGAGCTCACATTGACAGGCTCATGTAGTCTCTACGAGAGGGTCCTCACACTGGTCCTCTTGTTAAAAGAACAAAGGCGTAGTTCAGTGTTAGAATGCTCACCTGCCATGCGGGGGACCTGGGTTCTATTCCAGGCCCATGCACTGCCCTGCCTCCCGCCCCCCACCCCCCCACAGTAAGAAAGACTAGGGGCAGGGACTCACTAAGGCCTTGTGGTGCATCTCAGTCCTGGGGACTGTGGTAACCACGTCTTTGGGCCCAGTAGGAGAGAGAAAGCCCTACTTCCCTTGCAGACTGTGGCTGAGGGAAGAATTGGAGACATGGTTGGGAAGGCAGGCACACCTGGGTATTGGCCCCAGAGCCCATGCATGCCATGGCCGGCAGCTTCAGCCTCTCCTCTCTTCACCAGTCCTGTTACGAGCACATCCAGAAGGAAGATATGAGACTGCACCACTTGCCCGGCTGCTGGGAGCCGGGAGGCCTGGTAGCCCAGGCTCTACCTTACAGACAGCAGAACTGAGAGGAACCACATGGACTTCCTGTGGGAACAAGCATAGCCTGCCAGGCCCTTCACTGCCCAAGGGGCAGAGGACAGGATGGATCCGTGGAGGCAGCTTGTGGGAAGGGTAGACGTTTTATTTTTTGCAGGAAGATGCTGCTGCTACCCTGCCTGGGAATGAGGGGAAGGAGGACTGTGACCCCTGCCACCACTCTCTAGGCCCTGGTCCAGTCCTGAATGACCCCACTGACCTTCAGCAGCTAACAGGCAGGGAGCAAGCAGTCCCTGGCTCCTCCTAACCCGAACTTTGCTCCCAAATCACTGAGCCTTTCTGGTTGAATCCTACTGAATTCTGGAGTCCTTCTGGAAGTCTGACTTCAGTCTGTTGGGCTGTAACTGAAATTCTCATGTCACTGTTGGCCTCAATCCCTGTTTCTCCAAGCTGTAAGTGACCACCCTATTTATTGGGTCTGTCTCCCCTGGGTGATCTCCTGGGGACCTGGCTTCCTCCCAGCTCTGAACCAGCCTCCCAGGGCTGCAAGGCAGGAAGAGCTCCTGCCTGCTGGGTGACTCAGGCAAGGCCTTTTCACTCACTGGGTGTGCAGTTGAGAGGTGGTGGGCTTGGGAGTCTCTGAACTACAGTCCACTCTTATATAATATAAACGGCAGTGCTGGAGCAAGCGGGACGGAATAAATTTGCTTTGCTTGACTGAGTACCAGCAGGCCCCAAGTGGCATGTGAATTACATACCTTTGACTGCTGTGCAGCTCTGTACATATGAGGCTGGCCTGGGCCACTGACCACTAAGCTCTTTGCTTCAGGACCATTCCAGTTAGAGGCAAATGCCAGAGGGAGCTCAGTTGCCTTTGGGAGGGGAGGGTTATATTTAAATAGTGGTTCTAATGTGGGACCCAGAGATGCAGGAGCTGGGTCTTGGTATAGCTTCATTCCTGCTGGGCCTCAGTTTCTCTCCTGACATGGAGGGGTTTGGGCCAGGCGACTTGCAGGGACTCCCCTGCCCAAACTAGAGATGTGACAGTGGGCAGTATGACCATGTTCTGAAATGATCCAGGGCAGGAAGCCTGGGGAGAGGGTGGGTTGATGCAGGGGTATAAGGCATTCGTGGGCAAGCTGGGCCCGGATTTTGGACCTGCTCCTGCCACCATCATGCCTTGAACTGTAAGCTAATCAGGTCATTGTTCTTGGCTCCTGGTGTCCCTTCCATAAATGCAGCTCTGGCTCCTTGGGCTGAAGGAAGCTCCGAAAAAGCCCAATCACACCTGAGTCCCAGACTGTAGAGCCTCAGGGACACCCACTGAGCCACAGAGATTGGGCAGTGCAGGGGTTGCAGAGACCCAGGGAGGGGCAAGGCTTTCTCTGGCTGGTTCCAACATATGTAGTGGCTTGAATGAAGGGCTCTGGCTCTGGTTCTCCTAGCACCTGTGGTTTTGCACAAAGGTCCTCTTCTAGTTTGCTAGCTGCCGGAATGCAACACACCAGAGATAGATTGGCTTTTAATAAAAAGGGATTTGTTTTGTTAGTTCTTCAGAGGAAAGGCAGCTAACTTTCAACTGAGGTTCTTCCTTATGTGGAAAAGCACAGGATGGTCTCTGCTGGCCTTCTCTCCAGGCTTCTGGGTTCCAACAACTTTCCCCAGGGTGATTTCTTTCTGCATCTCCAAAGGCCTGGGCTGAGCTGTGATTGCTGAGATGAGGTATGCTGAGCTGCTTGGGCTGTGCTATGTTGAGCTCTCTCATTTAAGCACCAGCCAATTAAATCAAACATCATTCATTGCAGCAGACACGCCTCCTAGCCGACTGCAGATGTAATCAGCAACAGATGAGGTTTACACACAATTGGCTCATGTCTACAGCAATAGATCTAGGCACCTTCACCTGGCCAAGTTGACAACTGACTCTAACTACCGCAGATCCCCAGGAGATGGCTAAACTGATGAAGAGCAATGCTATACAGGGTGCCACAGGCATTCCCACTCACCTGTGACTATGGCAGCTCAGCAGTATTTCAGTCCTCCCAACGGTTACCGCCTAGATCTTGCCCCTTCGCAGTTGAGAACAACGTGTACGCCTGACTCAGAGGCAGCCCTGAGTTCTTGCAGTGCTGCGGCCCCACTCTGGAGATCCTGACACGCTTTCCAGCCTCTTTCAGGAATCCTTGCTGCAGTTCATATCTACCAAGACTCTTCTCACTTGCCCTTTCACCAGGCTTCACCCAAGACCAACTAGACAGGGCTTTGGGAGGTTCCAACAGAAACCAGGGCTGTATCAGACCCTTACGAGAAAACCTGTAGAGTAGGGGCTGCTCGCTTTAGACAGTTGAGGAAATTAACAGCTGAGGACAGTGCTTCATTTATGGGAGGGACATCTGGAGCTGGGACGCCTGATGGAGATGGGCCCCCTATGGTCAGGGCAAGTCTATATGCCGACTCCTCCCTGGCACAGAGCTCAAGGAATGAGAGTGAGGCTGCTGCAGGAGCTCCTTAGGCTGCAGGGATGATGGACTGGTGGTCCCTCTGGAAGTTGGGATTGTTAATCAAAGACCCCAGCACCTTAGCCATCTGGTGGGGTCCTTTCTGCCCTCCACCTTTCCAGTCCCCATCTTGTTCTCCAGGATGAAGGCTCTTTTCAGCAATGATCTTCAGGAGGTGGTAGAATTCTTCATTATCAATCCTGAATGAGACTTCGGGATCACTTGGGCCACAGACACTGCTCGTTTACAGACCCCTGGAGACCTTCTAATAGCCAAGGGCAGAGTTCTGGGCTATGATGGGACCCAAACACCCTTAAGGACCAATTGGAGCTGAGAATCAGACACCCAAGAGGTCATCAGTGAGCGGACGTGTCCAAGTCCTGCAGCCTGGCCCTTAAGTGACATGCTTTCCCCAGACTGCATCCCTGATAACCTACCTCCCCTCACAACTTCAGCCCTGATCCTGGTGATCAAGCCACCTGCACATTCACTCTCTCAACTCCTGCTTTCTCCACACCAACTACTATCCTTCAGTTAAACCACTACCACCACCACCCTGCTCCCCAGCTGTATCATTCTATCCACCAGAAATGCCCTCCTCTAGTCCCACCAGGTCCCAGGCTGATTACAGTCTTGCAGGCCCAGTTCATGTAAACCACCTGTCCCCAAGAAAGGGCCCTCCTCTACTCCACAGCCCTCTTCCAGGGTCCCCTTCCCCAGCCCCATTCCATTCTATCGTGGGGTCCTCTTATTGGTACACACAGTTCAGCAAGCCATCTGATGCCAAGTGGGTGCCTGCTTCCCTTCCTCTCCATACACACTACTCTGCTTTACCTTGAGCTGGTGCTTCAGGGGCAATAGGAGACAAGGGTAGACACACAGCTTGGCAAGGGGAAGGTTAGACTGTGAAAGACTCTGAATTCCAAGTCCTGGTCTACCTTTAAGATTGGCTGGAGCTGCATCTAAACAAATAGAATTTTGTTCCTTGGGTGTGGCTAGGACAAATGGGACCCATAGGGAAATGGAAACGTGGGGAAACTCAGGCTGAAAGAAGACAGGACATTGACAACAAAACTGCAGGAGAGGGGGAGGAGAAGACAGACATTCGATCTGCCTATTTCTAGGGCCCAGGCTGAACTCACCTGGGCACCAGCAGCTCGGGCTTGGTCCTCCTAGCCCAGGGCTGTGTCCATCCCTGGCAACGATGATGACAGTCCAGCATCTCTTCCTTCATTGGTCTCTGGCTGCAGAACATGCCACGTGGTAGCCAGGTTACAGCCATTGCCCCAGCTGTGGTTGATGGAGATGATGTCTTTCTGAAAGGAACAAGAGCATAGGGTGACCCCATGAAGCCCACTGCAGGGACCGCCTCCTGCCCTCAGGAAGCATTAACCTCTTTGGGGTCTTGGGTAGAACAGGGTGGACATAGTTCCAGCCCTTCTCAATAGGGAAGGGCTCTCCAAAAAAAGACTATCTGTGCTTACTAGGCAGAGAGGAGGAAACAGAGTGGAATAAATTGAGGCTGCTGCTAACCCCAAGTGAGAGCTGGCAGACAAGGTGAGAACTGCTGACCAGCCTCTGCTTATCCAGATCACCTCTGAGGGTGCTGGGAGCCAGCACATTTGGGGTAGCCCCATTGTATGTGACCCCTTCCCACTGCTGCCCCAGGAAAGGCTGGAGGTCGTGGGAGTGCTAGGGGACAGTTAGAGGGGTGATCCTGGAGAGGTCCTTAGCAACAGTGAGTGAATGATGCAAATGTCCCTTGAGCAGGGACCTGAGATAGGGCTCCTTGGCCTCAGCTGTGGGCTTCCTCAGAGGGATGGGATCTGAGGAAGAAGGGATCGGTGAAGTGAGGCACACTAGAACAGGGAGAGAGAGGAGAGAGAACCATGAAGGATCCCTTGAGCAAGGCTGGTTAATCAAAATCAGCAGGCCCTGTGTCGGGCACAGACACCCTGCCCAGGGGGCTACCCGGGTAACAGGAAACACCCAGCGACAGCCCACCCACCTGGAAACAAAGGACTCCCAGCTGAATGAGCCATCCATGGAGAAGGGTGGAAACAACTGACCCATCATATGGACTATCTACCATCAAGCACCGCCCTGGAGAGGTGGTGGGGGAGGGAAGTAAGTGAAGCAAACCAGTAAGAGCAGATGGCCCCAATGTTAGGGGCCTCTGGCCATCCAGCTTTCTTGCTAGAGGGCTCGCATATCTTCTTAACGTGTGTACTTAATAAATTTCCTACCTACTCACTCTATCTGTGCTGTCCTTCTGAATTCTTTCGTTGCAGCGCAGCCAAAAACCTGGAAAAGCGAAATCTGGTAACAGAAGGAGGTGGGAACCTAACCTCCCCTGGAAACCGGGCAAGGATAAGGTTAGGGTCAGGGTCAGGGTTAGGGATTAGGTTAAGGTCAAGGTTAGAGGTTAAGATTGGGGTTAAGTTTACATGAGAGTTTAGAGTAAGGGATTAGGGTGAGGGTTAAGTTCAGATTCAGATCAGGTCAAGATCTTGATCCCATTAGTTATGGCTTTTCCTGGTCAGTTTTGTTGAGGATTGTACTGACGTGAGCTGAGTCTTTTACTCTTGTCTTGGGGAAAAACTGGGTTGGGGGCCAGGCTGCCAGGGCCTTGATCGCTTCCTGACCTTGGACAAGTCTTTCCTTTAACTGGGTCCTGCTTGTTGTCTGCAAGAGGAGATGCGAGGCACCGCTGTTCTGACATCAGGGAGAGTAGGAAGAAGAAGATGACACCCAGCACTCTCTACAGGTAAAGCCAGGCAATAGTTGCAGTTTGGGCTCTGGGTGCTTTGGAGAAGGCGTTCTCTGACACTGACGGACATTCCTGGTGTGCCAGGCTCCAGGCTAAGCACTTAACATCCTTTATCTCAATTTCTTCCTAACCACAGCCCCAGGAAACTGAGGCCCTCAGGGGAAGAAGGAACACCTGTTCTGCTCCTTGATAAACTGTGGAATGAGTGGTGAGATCCAACTGGGACCAAAGGATCTCTAGAGCCCAAGGGCCAGTTGCTCAATTGCAGGGCCTCAGTGTTTCCACTTCCTCAAGGGTGGGAGGAGGAGGTGAGGTGAGCCAGGAACCCAAGTGTCCAGACAGCCTGCTCCCTCTACCTCCTCTCTCTCCTACAGAAGTTGCCTCAAGGTTGCCAAGTCTCTCCCAAAGCAAAATCTAGATATGTCCCTTGGCAGAGATCCAGCCCCCTTAGGTCCAAGGTTGGCTGTGAAGAAATTAGGATGGTGGCTCCCGGGAGTCACTACCTCCTGGGGTCTCTTCCAAGCTGTCAAGCAATCCCTAAACAGTAGCTGGGTGGCTGGCACCCCTGCAGCTATTTTTTGCTTTGCCACATGCTGTTAGATTTGGCTGGTAAAGAGTTAGTGAGCCCACATGAATTCAAACAGTTTACACTCACCTAGTTAGCATAAGCAGTGTCAGCAGTGTCAGCTCCCTTTGTCCCCAGTCCCACAGGTCAACACTGAGCCAGAGGAGCCAGAGAATGGGTGGCCCAGGCAGTAGGCTGCTCTGTGGGTGGAGGAGCATCCTCTAAAGGACAGTCATGCATTTTATAGATGGAAGCCTGTAGCTATTTGTTACTGAAACTAGAGATGGGGATGAAAAAGGACCTTGTGGCGGTCTCCTGCAAGATATGGATGAGAAACTGCCTGGGGTGGAGGCGGGGGGCTGCTCCTCGCCAGGCTTATCCCCTCTAGGAAGAACCTTGGAATTCCATCATGCTGTGGTAGGGCCTTGCCTACATGGCCTATGACTCCACCCCTGTCTTTCTATAGGTGTGACGTGATTCCCTTCTGCATAGCAGATGTGGGACCTCCTATCCCTGAACTCCTAAATGGATCATATAATATATTTGAATCCTCTAAGAATTTTTTTTTTTAAGGCTAGACCATCCCATTAGATACTCTAACTGGTTGTACTGATATGGCCATGGACCAAATCCATTCTATTTGTCTTAGGCGACACTGGATATGAGTGTTCATGGCTATGACTCACGATCAGGCTCACTTGGATTCCACTGTATGTAGACTGGACCCCCATTCAGGACCAAGCCAATTAAATATGTCATTAATCCAGGAGCAGCAAGAGGTGTTGGCAACAGCATACCCTCCAGTGGGACTGGCCAGGAGGAAGCCCAGAACAATGCAATTGTCCATTGTCATTTGCAGGAGAGAGTTTAGATGGTTTTGGATTTGTAACAACCCCTGCAGCAGTATGCTAAGGGACAAGACCCAAGCCTAAAGGTTGCGATTAATATGGTGAGGGAACCTGCAATACCAGAAAGGACTTAAAAAAAATACTTCTACCTTTGAAATGTTTGAAGGAACAGCTATTAAGATTTTGGCAGCATAGTCAGGTGGGAGATGACAGATCCTGCAATCAGTTAAATTTAGAGCAGTTGCTGTGCTCTGGAAAAAATATATAAAAGAGGTTTTTTGCTTTTGTATTTTTAGCAGTAGAGGGAGACCACAGGGTTCCAACAATAATAAAACAAGGCTAAGGGGGACCATATCAGTATCCAGAAAATTCATCTGATTCTGTTGATTTGTTGGAGGCCATCCTGCCTCCACCAAAGTCCTCAGTCTAAGGTCTCTGGAGAGAATGAGTGTCCAGTGGTTGGATTGAGGGCAATGGTCATAGTCTGCAGGAGGTTACCAAAGCCTTCTGAGAGGATAGGCTGGGTCAGGTGTCCCACAGATGAGAGCCAAGAGAAGTTAATGGTCTTCCCAGTTCCCTTCTGCATCCCCACCATGGACCTCCAGGGTCCAAGGTGTCCCTTCCCTAGCAGGAGAGTTGTTGCTCTCTGTGCCAGCTTGAGAGGATTATGTACCTTAGAAAAGCCATGTTTTAATCCTGATCATCTAGTGGAGGCAGCCTTTCTTTTAATCCCTATTCAGCATATTTGATTGGAAACTCGATCAGATTATTTCCAGGGAGATGTGACTTGCCCAATTGTGGGTATTAACCTTTGATTAGATGGAGATGTGACTCCACCCAATTCCAAGTGGGTCTTGATTAGTTTACTGGAATCCTTTAGAAGAGGGAACATTTTGGAGAAAGCCACAAGAACTATGGGAGTCCACCTAACCAGAGACATTTGGAGGAGCTTCATGAAGCAAGAAGCCTGGAGAGAAAGCTAGCAGACATCATCGTATTTGCCATGTGCCTTCCCAGTTGAGAGAGAAACCCTGAATGTCGCTGGCCTTCTTGAACCAAGGTACCTTTCCCTGAAAGCCTTAAATTGTACATTTCTATAGGCTTGTTTTAATTTGGACATTTTCACAGCTTTAGAATTGTAAACTTGCAACTTAATAAATTCACCTTTTGAAAAGCCATTCTGTTTTTGGTATATTGCATTCCAGCAGCTAGTGAACTAGAATACTCTCTTTTTCAGAGCTACAAGCTTGTAGAACTGACCCCGCAGTAACCACTTAACCCTTTAAAAAATTCTCACCATTTCTAACCCATATCATTTGGCTGGATTCATCCCTAGATGATTATCTTGTGCCATCCTAGAGCATCTCCAGCTGGCCTTCCCTCCTCTGTCCTCCTGCCTCTTGGTGCTGGATAACCCTCTAGAGCCATGGCCACTGTGGCCTTCCCCTGGCTAGCACTGTTCAGTGGCTTCCCGTGATTTTTAAGAGAAGCTCAAACTTGTCAGCAAAGCTATGTTCTTCTTGCTCTGCTCTGGCTTTGCTAAATGTGTCCCCCCAAGGCACTGGGGACATGTAAGCCTCTGAATCATACATGCTTGCTTGGACTTAACTAACCTGTTCTTACAAAGCCCTTCTTCAGCCAGGCTGGGCCCTCTAGGGTGTAGGTGCTGCTACTGGGGGCCCTTCTGTGCTCATGTCCAGCACGCTTCTTTGCCTTGACTTATCTGCTCTCTTCCCTAGGCAGTACCTTAGGGGACCTCTTGAGCTGGCACCTCTGATTTTTCTTTGCCATATCCTGGTTGCCTAGCACAGTCCTGGCATGTGGAATAAGTAAATGAACAGATGGAGTGGCTAGTCAGAACTTCCTCTTGATTTCCCCTCCTCAGTGACTCTTCACCTACATTTTTCTGCCTCACTCTACCTCATTTAGATTCCAGCAGCGTTCTGTAGTTCATGCTGGCAGGTCTTTACTCCTGAGAGCCTCTCAGCCCGGCAAGCCCGTCTTCTCTTCTCCCTCTGTTCCTATTTTCCTCCTACAGCCAACAAAGTGTCCTTCATTGAAACATTCTCAAATTTCCCCAGCTGGAATCATGGTTTATTAGTTGGATTCAATCTCCAACTGAGTGAGAGACCTTAGGGGGAGGGAGGGTTCTGAATCCCGATTTCTGGACTGTGTAACTATGGAATCTGGGGAAATGCTCCCCCAACCCCTCCTGTCTCCTGTGGCTCCCATCGCCCCCGTGGGAGGCTAGTCGGTTCCCAGGGCTGTGGATGGAAGCGCTTCATGCCATATCAGGGCATTGGAAGGTCTGGAACCCCATGCCGACCGCTGTGCCCAAATCGCCCCCACCTTGCTCTCTGAGTCCCCTGAAAACACTGTCTCCGTGTATTTGTGGCCTTGCAGGTGGCCACCAGGGCTTTCCACCATGCATCTCTCTGCTCCCTTCCCCGGGTTAAAAGCTGTTGCCCGGCTCCGCGCGCACAGCTCGCGGCTGCAAAGGAGCTAGAACGCGGCCGCGGTGCCGCTGGACGTTCCCTGTGACGTGCTGGCTCCGCATCGCCCAGGCGCGGACAGCCGTTGGACGTCCGGTGTCGATGGTGGCAGCAGCGGCAGCATAAGCATCAACACCTCGCAGCGCCCCAGCTCTCGCTTCACCCTGCCTCATTCTCTAGCCCCTATCACCCCATCTGCCCAAAGGCGCTGGGCAGATTCGCGGCGGCTGCAGCGGTGGGGGGCAGGATGAGCGCCCGAAGTGAAGGCGCCGCGCAACGGTCCGCGTCGGACGAGGGACAGCGGGCCACCCCGGCGCCGCAGAAGAGAGGACGTGGCCGGCCCAGGAAGCAGCGGCGAGAGCCAACGGGTGAGCCCTCCCCTAAGAGACCCAGGGGAAGACCTAAAGGCCGCAAGAACAAGAGGCCCTCGAAAGCCGCTCCAAAGAAAGCAGGAGTCACTGGAGAAAGCCCAGCGGCAGGCCTAGGAAATAGACGCAACGGGTGGTCCAGAAGCACCCAGCTCAGAAGGAGCCTGAAGAGCCCTGCTCGCGTGGGTCTGCGCAAGAAGATTAGGGACGTGACTGTTCGAGTTCTACCTCAGCAGCAGCTGGATCTTTAGAAAGAAGACTCTACAGCGACCACTATTAATCCCTGTTGTCACGGTCACTCCACTTTCATCTGGGGTGGGTGGGGTTGGGAGGGGTGAGGGGGCGAAATTACATAACCGGAGAAAGGACTCTCTTAATCACCTTCTTTGCAATCCCTGCGTGGCCCCAGGGTTAGTGAAAAACTGCTGTAGCCCAGGGGACGCAGTTTAACAATGCAAATTTTAATTGCTGTTTTCTTTTTGCTTAGCCTATGAATTATTTGTTGATCTGATAAGCAAGAGGTGGAGTGGGGTGGGGGACGGTGAGACAAACTTCACATTGGGTTTAGTCAGTCACTGCACTTCACACAGACAAAAACGTGTCACGTTGGTGACCTGGGGCGTCCATATAGGAAAGGCACAGTGTGGTATGTCACGCTGTGAACCTCTCTGACCCCGTGCCTGACCCGCTCCTGTAGTGAATTCTGTTTAGAACACCTAAGATAAGGGACAGATGATTCTCTCCTTCGTATCATTTCATAGACATGTACTTGACGATAACTTTTACTTCTAAATGGAATGAATGATGCATCCTTTCATTCAGCTAGCAAAACCAGAAAATGTTATTTTGCAGAAAGGGAAGTAAGTAGATGAATATCAGCAACTCCTCTATTTAGGGATCTCCCACATACCAGCTGGAGTAAAAATTGTATTTGTAGCAGTTGTTTTCAGAAGAAAAAAATCATCCAGGTAGAATCTACTTCCTACAGTGCCAAACACCATTTAGCAATAAATGATATTTAGCCTCAAAGTAATAGAAAACCTAGACAAGTAAAATGATCCTCTTTATATTTAATGGGAAGATACAAAAGAGAATAATGCATGGGGAACTCAACTGAATTGAGAGGTGTGAGGAGTGAAATCTAAATTTCTTTTGCTATTGTCATACCACAGTTTAAAAAAAAGTAGTTTCTCTCTTTTCATTGAGTATCAGTTTCCATGAAAGACCTAAATGCCACTTACTTCAAACTAAGCTTACTTGTTACCTCAATATGTTTTGACATAGTATGATTAACCGAAGTGCTTTATTTTTGCTTTATCTCTTCATTCAAACTGCACTTTTAGCCAAAGATTAAATATATCCCTACTACTCAATACTACCTCTGAATGTTACAATCTATACTTCACTACTTAATAGTGGCTGCTATACACAAGCAATGCAAGAAAAAATTACTGGGTAGATGTTTCTAATCTGTGGTTCTTTTTGTACATTAAATTACAGTGGAAGAAGCAATCTCCTTAATATGTTTCAGCATGGTTATGCATTTTTCTTTTTTTTTTTAATTAAAATTTTTACAAATATTTAAAAACAAAGCTATTGCCCCAGGCTCAGTCCCGTTCTACTCTTAGAAGCAACACTGTTTTTCTGGACCTGAGAGAGGGCTGGGGAGTGACAGTGACATTTCAAAATCTGGAATCTATCTGGTAAGTGGATTTTGTTTGAGATGGCCAGATGTACCTAAGCTGAGCTGATGGAGAGCTAGCGAGCCAGTGCAAGCATTCAGAGATTTAAAACAATGCAAAGAAGTGATGGCGGGACAATCAGGTTTATTAGAATTTCCTGATTTTATTGAATGATTCTAGCTAAATTTTTTTTATTGAAAAAGCTAAGTATATTCGCGTGAAGAAAAAATTATTAGATCAATTGATTCTCAAACCTTATTTTAATGATTTATTTACAATATTTGTATTTCTACATGTAGGTGCTTTTTTTTGTCTCAGAAAAAGAAAACAAATTATTTTCTAGGAAACATATGCGAAGCAAAATGACTGTGCAGTGTCTAAATTATTACCATCAAGATCATTTCCTTTGGTGCATTAGAATTGAAAACATTTGGATTTTAAAGTTAGAAGAAAATTATATAGAAATTATATTGCTTAGAGCTTTGATATTCGATAACCTCATCTTTAGAGATAGTTTGGATTATATTTGTATATCCATAAGGAGAAGACAGATTTGGAAAACTCCCATTTAGCATTGGGAAGGGATTTACAGGTAAATCCTGTAGGTAGGGAAACAATAGCATGAAATCTGTTTTGAAAAAGCAGAGACTCAGGGATTTGCATTGGCTTTTCCTAGCAGAGTGGCTTGTATGCTTTGTGTCCTCATGTGAATGAAGCAGGAAGCTCTCAGCCAACATTTGCACGCTTTTCAGTCTCATCTGGATTGTTACGCAGCCTCAGCCTTGTTTCCACCTTCTGCTTCCATTCTTCTCTGAGTCTGAAAATAGAACAGAATACGCACAGAAGGAGCATCCCTCTCCAAGGCTGTTGGCCCAGGGACACTTCCTTTTTCTTCCCTGAAGGTTGTGTGCTTGTTTGTGTGTTCAGGTTTTAAAAGATATGCAGAGATTTGCAAATTTAAATATCCGTAGTTTGACTCAGTTCGGTTTAAAGTATCCTACTTTTAATCCTCTGAACTTTCTTTTGAAAGTACATTATCTTTAAAGTTCTGGGAAAAAACCTCTAGAATTCCTTACCTAGCAAAACTATTTTTCAAAAACAGAGGTGAAATAAAGACATTTTCGGACATATAATGAAATTGCCATCAACAGGCTGTCACTATAGGGCATGTTAAAGGAAACCCTTTCAAGCAGAAGGAAAATAAACCCTGATGGAAACCTGAATCTAGAAAAAGAATGAAGAGCCTGAAAAAGCAAGTGTTCATATTTTTTTTCCTTACTATTTAAATCTCTTTAAAAATCAGTGGTTGAAAGCAAAAATATTGTTGATATATTGTGGGGTTTGGAATATAAGAGAATGTGAAATGCACTAATCACAAAAATTAAACTTTTTCCAGTAAGCACAAAGGTGGGAAGAGAGGTAGGGAAATGGTAGGATCATGTTTTAAGGGCATCACACATCTGGAAAATGATATAATGTCACTTGAAGATAGACTGTGATAAGGATGTTTAAATCCTAAAGCAGGTGCTAAAGTAACATGATTATAGCTAAAAGCTAATAGAGGAGATAACATGGAATAAAAAAAATTCAGTGAATCCAAAAGAAGGCAGAAAAAGAGGCGAAAGGGAACAAAGAACACACGAGACAAATAGAAGACAAACAGCAAGATAGTAGAATCACAAACTGTTTGAATAGATCATTAAACCACCCAAACACATGGAACCCAGAATGGGAATAAGGGCTTGTAACTCTGTATAGCTTAATCTAAGGCCTGGATATATCCCAGGTATATGAGCAGATAATTTTAAACTATTGGCAAAGTTCCTTGAGGGATGGGAGAAAAAACATGAAACTATTAAACTTTATCACCCGGGAAACCCCTAATACTGTCTCAAACATTAGGGACTCCCAAGTCAAAAAGCCAAACCCTTGATCTTAAGTCTTGCTCTTGTGAAGCTTATGTATGTAGTAGAGAAGCTTAGCCTACCTATGGTTATGCCTAAGAGTTACTTCCAGAGGACCTCTTTTGTTACTCAGATGTAGTCTCTAAACCCAAGTCTGCAAGTAAAATCATTACCATCTCCACTATGTGGGACATGACATCCAGGGGTGAACGTTTCCCTGGCAAAGTGGGATATGACTCCTGGCCCTGGCACCATGGGATTGACAACGTCTTCTTGACCAAAAAAAGTAAAAGAATTGTAGTAAATAAGGTGTCAGTGGCTGAGAGAATTCAAATAGAGTCAAGAAGATACTCTAAAGGCTACTCTTAAGCAAGCTTCAGCGAGATATTTCTGTGTACCATGGTTTGCTGACTCCCAACCAAAACCATTCCTGCCAACCCTAAAGAACCTAGAACTTTATCTGAGATTCTGCAAAGATTTCATGCACTGTGATTACTTTGCAGAAACGTACAACCTCCGGATGGGTTCTGTTTTAGTTTGTAAGCTGCCAGAATGCAATATACCAGTAATAGAAAGGCTTTTAAAAAGGGAATTTATTAAGTTGCAAGTTTACAGTTCTAAGGCCATGAAAATGTCCATATTAAGGCATCCAGATAAAGATAACTGTCATGGTCAGCTTCATGTGTCAGCTTGGCCAGGTGGTGGTGTCCAGTTGTCTGGTCAGGCAAGCGCTGGCCTGTCTGTTGGTATGAGGACATTTCATGGACTTAAATCATAACTACTTTGGTGGCATTCATAGCTGATTGCATTTGCGTCTTGTTTCTTTCTCAACTGGAAAGGTATGTGACGAACATGGCGAGGTCTGCTAGCTTTCTCTCCAGGCTTCTTGTTTCAAGAAGCTCCCCGGGAACGTATTCCTTCTTCAGCTCCCAAGGTCTCTGGTGGCAGGGCTCTCTGCTTCATGACTCTTGTCATTCTATCATCATTCTCTGCTCTCTCAGAATCTCAAGACTTTTCCAAAATGCTTCCTCTTTTAATGGATTCCAGTAAAATAATCAAGACCCCCCCTGGAATGGGTAGAGTCACATCTCCCTCTACTCAAAAGTTCATACCCACAATCGGGTGACTCACATTTCCTTGGAGATAACCTAATTAAGTTTCCAACCTATATTATTGAATAAGGATTAAGAAAAATGGTTGTTCCCACAAGATTGATTAGGATTAAAACCTGGCTTTTCTAGGGTACATAAATCCTTTCAAACTAGCACAGGTTATATATGTGTTATTTTTCACAATTAAAAAATATATATATAGTTGAGTTAAAGCCCAATCCACAATTAATGATCAAAATGTTCCAACTGAAATACAAAGATTGTCAAATTTGATTTAAGAAGCAATACTCAAATATATGCTGCCTAAAAGAAACCCACTTTAAATGGAAACACAAATAGATTAAGATATTAAAAAGATATTCCATGTTAATCCTAATCAAAGACAGCTGGAATGGTTATGTTAGTATTGGATAAAGTAGATTTCATAGCAAAGAATATTACCAGAGAGAAAGTTGTCACAAAATAAAGGGATCAGTATTTATTCATCAAAAGGATATGATCATCATAAACAAATTATGCATCTAATAGAGATTCAAAATACTTGAGGCAAAATGTGAAAGAACTGCAAAGAGATATAGACAAATCCACAATTATAGCCAATATTTCGATTCTCATCTTTCAAGAGTTGATAAAACTCACAAGAAATGAGAATATAAAAGATTTGAACAGGGCAGGTCACGGTGGCTCAGCAGGCAGAGTTTTCGCCTGCCAGGCTGGAGACCTGGGTTCGATTCCCGGTGCCTGCCCATGCAAAAAAAGAAGACTTGAACAACACTATCAAACAACTTGACATAATTGACATTTATAGAACTCTCCACTCAACACCAGCAGAATGCATGCTCTTTTTAAGCACATGGGACATTTACCAAGATAGAAAATATTCTGGGTCATAAAACAAGCCTCAACATATTTTAAAAGATTCAAGTCATATAAAGTATGTTCTCTGACCATGCTGGGATTTACTTAGAATCAATAGAGAAAGATATCTGGAAAGTCTCCCCAAATTTGGAAAATAACACAATTCGAAATACCTGTGGATCAAAAAATTGTATTTCATTATACTAGTGACTATTGGAAATTGAAATAAAAATACAATTTATAATATCATAAAAATCTGAAATAGATATAAATCTGACAGAAGATGTGCAAAGAGCTATATGCTGAAAACTACAAACCATTCTTGAGAAAAAGTAGACTAAGTAAAAGGAGATATATACTGTGTTTATGTATCAGAAATGAAGAAGATTACTAGGATGTCATTTCTCTCCAAATTGATCTATAGATTCAACTCCACCCCAGTCAAACCCAGCAGGCTAAGTTTTTTAAAAAGTAGAAATGGATAAGCTGATTCTAAAATTCACAGTGCAAAGGACCTAGAATAGCCAAAACAACTTTGAAAAAAAATTGGAAGACTTACACTGCCTGATCAAGAATAATGATAAGGCTAAGTCAATAAGACAGGATGATATTGGCACCAAGACAGACAAATAAATCAGCGGAAATAGAGTCCCCAAATAGGTTTATATATGTGAGAAAGTGTTTTTCGTCAAAGGCACAGGACAGTGCAGTGGAGAAAGGATAGTCTTTTCATCAAATGGTCTAGAATAATTGGGTATCCTTATGCCAAAAAGTGAACTTCAATCTGTACTTTACATCATATTAAACATTTAGACCAAAGTGGATTATTGGCCTAAATATAAAACTTAAAACTGTAAAACTCACTAGAAAAAAGATAGAAGATAATCTTTGAGAACTTGGGTTATGCAAAGATTTTTTAGATACAACACCAAAAGCATAATCCTAAAAGAAAAAACTTGCTAAATTGGACTTCTTCAAAACTGAGAACTTTTTTGCAAAAGAGCTGTTAAAAGAATGAAAAGACAAGTCACAGACTGATAGAGACTATTTGCGTATCACTTAGCAGATAAAGGACTTGTACCTAGAATATAAACAACTGAATAAAAAAGTGAGGGAGAGGAGATGATTTGAACTGTAATGGGTGGCAAATAAGCACATGAAATCATGTTCAACATCACTAATCATTAGGGATATTCAAATCAAACTAAAAAGTTATACCACTGCACATATATGAAAGTGAATACGATTAAAATGACTGACCAGACCAACTGTTGACAAATATGTGCAACAAATATGTTCCCACCTTATAAACTGATGGTGGGAAAATAAAAATGGTCCAATGACTTTGGAAAAAAACAGTCTGGCGGTTTCTTAAAAAGTTAAACATCTACCTACCATATGACCTAGCCATTCCACTCCTAGGGGTTTTATTTAAGATGAATGGAAGCATATGTCTATACAAAGACTTGTATACAAATGTTTGTAGTCGCTTCATTTGTATTAGTCTAAAAAAGGAAGCAACTCAAATGCACATCAATGGGTGAATGAATAAACATAATGTGGTATATGTATACAGTGAAATGCTACTCAGCAACGAAAAGGTATGAATTACTGATATGTTGGACAACATGGATCAGTCTGACCGAAAAAGGATCAGACAGAAAGCACATACTGTGTGATTCCATTTACACAAAATTCTAAAAACTGAAAACTAATTTTCAGGAGGCAGAAAGCAGATCAGTAGTGGCTGCAGATGGGAGCGGGTAAGGAAAGCCGTAGGAAGAGCTTATAGGGGGCCGCAGGGGAACATCTGGGAGTGATGTGTATGGTCATCATTTTGATTGTAGTGATGGTCTCATGAGCATACGTATGTGTCAAACTTATCAAATTCTACACTCTAAATATATGGATGTTATTGTATGTCAATTATGCCTCAATAAATCTGTTTTAAAAATGGAAAAATTTAAAGAGATATACTAAAAAAAATTGAAAATTAGCTTTCAATATGTGGGCTACATCTAAAGCTGTATTTAGAGAGAGATTATATCCTTGCGTGATTCCATTAAAAGTACTGAAAAGCAATGAAGTATGCACACAATTCAAAAAGTTGGGGAAAAAAATGCAACAGAATAGATGCAAAGAAAACGGAAAGAAGATGATAATAAAGATAAGAGCAGAAACTAGTGAAGCAATTCTTATTTTGTTAAGAAGATTCAGAGATCAATTCAAAGACTAAGAAAAGAATATAAAAGAATAGTCATAGAGGGGCAAAAATGAAACACTGTAAGAAACTAAGAGAGTAGAAATAAGTCCATTATAATAAATGTAAAAGGATTAAACTCACTAGTTAATGACAAAATATATCAGATAGAAAAAAAATCCAATCCAACTATATACTGCTTAAAACAGTAGTCCAAAATTATAAGGATGGAGATAAGTTGAAAATAAAGACATGGGAAAAGATATATAAGCAAATAGTAGTCAAAAGAATGTTGCCGGTTATATTAATAGACTTAGATGAAAAGTATCAGTAATGATAGAGTAATTGCCTAATAATAAAAAAGTTTACCTCACCCTGAAGATAATACAATTTACTAAAAAAAAATGTTTTTTTATTATAAACAGCAAACGAACATACAAACATTCTTGACATACAAACATTCTTGATATGGTTACTATCAATGGCTCACAATATCATCACATAGTAGTGTGTTCATCATCATGAATACACACATATATAATCAGCATATTGCAAAGAACTCAGAATGCTAATTATATTGTTATTTCATCTATTTCATCCTTAAAAGATAAGAGCTCTTTAAAAAGGAACTATCATGTCATCACACTTTAAAAATTTAACCAGTGATGCTCAATATCATCTATAACCAGTTAGCTCTGATTATAGAGCTAGCTCTATATCTATATGTAATCACAATTCCCTGATTGTCTTATAATTTCTAATGGTTTGGTTGGCTTAATTAGGATCCAAATAAAGTCATATATTCCACGATGTTCCTATATCTTTTTTCTATTTTTTTGTTTCTGAAGATTTAAAAATATATATTTTTATTGATAAACAACTTACAAACACAAACATTCTTAACATACAAACATTCTATACATGGTGTACAATCAATGGCTCACAATATTATCACATGGTTGTGTATTTATCACCATGATCATTTTTCAGAACATTTGCATCACTCCAGAAAAAGAAAAAAGAAAAAACTCATACATACCATACTCCCTACTCCTCCTTCTCATTGACCACTAGTATTTCCATCTACCCAATATATTTTAACCTTTGCTCCCCCATTATTTATTTATTTTAAGTATTTTAGCATATAGTATAACATATATACAAAGCAAATAAATAAAAAAGGCAGTAGTTTTCAAAGCACTCTTCAACAAGTAGTTACAGGACAGATCCCAGTTTGTCAAGGGCTACCGTACGATGTTCTCATATTTTCCCTTCTAGCTGCTCCAGAATATAGGAAACTAGAGGGCTTAAATATTTTTTTATCATCACAATCGACTTTTTTTCCTTCTTTTTTTGGGGGGAAAAATAACATATATACAAAAAAGCTATGAATTTCAAAGCCCAGCACCACAATTAGTTGTAGAACACATTTCAGAGTTTGAAATGGGTTACAATTCCACAATTTTAGTTTTTTACTTCTAGCTGTCCTTAAATACTGGAGACTAAAAGAGATATCAATTTAATGATTTAGCATTCAGAGTCATTCATTAGATCCTACCTTCTCTGTATAACTCCACCACCACCTTTGATCTTTCCATCCCTCTCTTTAGGCGTGTTTGGGCTATGGCAATTCTAAGTATCTTCCTATATCTTTTGCACTTCTTTTAACCCTCACCCTTGCAGTTTTTTGGAAACATTGTTTTCTGTAGAACTTGCACAGTCTGGATTTTGCTAACCAAATTCTAGGGTGACTTAACCTGTTCTTATGTTTCCTGTATGTACTGTCAATTGGCTGGCAGAGCTAGAGGCTTGATCCGATTCAGGTCTGATTTCATATGAAAAGACTACTTCATAGGGGATATAGTGGACTTCCATCATCTGTGGTTCTCTCTCTCTCTTTAATGTTTTATTTTGAAATAATTTCAAACTTACAGGACAGTTGCAAAAATAATACAAAACCAACAGAGAACTCCAACATACTCCACCCCAGAAACCCAGACTCACCAATTTCTAACATTTTGCCACGTTTGCCAGTCATTCTGTCTATACATTCATCTGTCTGTCTATCTATTTTCTAAGCATTTGAACATAGATTGTTCACATCATACTCTTAAACACTTAAAACTTCCATGCGCATTTCTTAAGAACAAGGATATTCAACTTAGGTGCTTATGTGACCATTTTAAGTACAGTTATCAAATTTAAAATAAGCTTACAGTTTATATTCCAATTTTTCATATGTCCCAATAATATCCGTTTGGACATTTTCTCCTTCATTATTAGATCCAATCCAGGATCATGTCTGTCATTTAGTTGTCATTGTCTCTTTAGTCTCACTTTAAAAAAAAATTGTGGACACTTATATACAACATAAACTTTCCCATCTCAACCACTCCGAGGCATACAATTGAGTGGAATCAATCACATTCACAGAGTTGTCCTATCTTCACCACTATCCATTATGGGAACTCTCCCTTCATCCCAATCAGAAGCCCATCAATCATTTTATATTAACTCTCCATTCCCCATTCCCACCTTCTCTCCCCCCACCCCCCTGACAACCTGTCCTCTACATTCTGTCTCTTATGAATTTGCTTACTCTAGATATTTCATGTAAATGGAACCATACAATATCTGTACCTTTGTGTCTGACTTATTTCACTCAACATGATGGCTTCACAATTCATCTACGTTGTAGCATTTATCAGAGCTTCATTCTTTTTTACAGCCAGATAATATTCTATTGTATGTATATGCCACATTTTATTTATCCATTCATCTGTTGCTGGAGACTTGGGTTGCTTCCACTTTTTGGCTATTATAAATAATCCTGTGGTGAACACTGGTGTTCAAATATCTGTCCAAGACTCTGTTTTGATTCTTTTGATTTTTTTTCCTAGGTGGAATGCACCTAGAAGTGGGATGCCAGTTCATATGGCAGTTTAGGTTTATGTTTTACATTCCCACCAACAATGTACTAGGGTTTCTATTTCTCTACATCCTTGCCAGCACTTATTTAGTTTTCAAATAATAGCCATCCTTGTTGGTGTCGGGTGGTTTTGATTTGCATTTCCCTAATGGCTAATGATGTTCAGCATCTTCTCATATGCTTTTTGGCTATTTGTATATCTTCTTTGGAGAAATGTCTATTCAAGTCCTTTTTTAAATTGGATGGTCTTTTTGTTTTTGAATGAAGGAATTCTTTATATATTCTAGATAATAAACCCTTGTCAGATTATGGTTTCCAAATATATTCTCCCATTCTGTTGGTTGTCTTTTCACTTTCTTGAAAAGGTCCCTTGATGCAATTTCTTTTTGATGTTAGATTGATGACCATTGTTTAGATCCTATTTATTTTCTTTCAGTATTGCCACTTGTCAATATTTTGATTCCATCCATCCTTTTCCATGTACTTGCTGGAGCCTAAAGTCAGGCAGCAGGGGCCTTCAGCAAGAACTACAGTCTGAAAGGGATGAAGTTACTGCCAGAAGATCCACAGAGGTCAGAAGGGTACAGAGAAGGATTAGTTTGACATCTCATCTCCCCATCTCCTGTTGACTAAAACCCCACAAAAAGCCAGAGGACGGGGTGATCCAGGTGTTAGCATGGGAAAAAGGGTCAGCAGAGAAGGGAGAATTTATGAGGATGAGAGGACTAAAAGAGATTATCCAGTCTGGCAGTGAAGCTAACAATGGGGGGAAAGGGTTCTGGCTGAGACTGAGACAGAAATGACCCATACAAGAGACAATTCCTTGGTTCTCTTGAATCTAGTCAGTCAAGTATTTCTTGAGCACCTATTACATGTTCAGTGCTGCAGTAGGGAGTTAGGGGAATGTTCTAGTTTGCTAGCTGCTGGAATGCAATATACCAGAAACGGAATGGCTTTTAAAAAGGGGAATTTTTTAATTTTTAAAACTAATCAAGACCCACTCAAATGGGTGGAGACATGTCATCCCCTAATCCAGTTTAACAACCATTCTTAACTAAATCTCATCAATCAGGGAGATGATCTCATTACAGTTTCAAACATACAGTATTGAATAGAGATCATTCTACCTTTATGAAATGGGATTTATATTAAAACATGG
This sequence comes from Tamandua tetradactyla, assembly GCF_023851605.1. Lineage (NCBI taxonomy): Eukaryota > Metazoa > Chordata > Mammalia > Pilosa > Myrmecophagidae > Tamandua > Tamandua tetradactyla. The sequence continues at coordinate 40,159,077 of NC_135341.1, forward strand.
CGGGCGGGCCGCGGTGGCTCAGCGGGCAAAGTGCTTGCCTGCTATGCCGGAGGACCTCGGTTCGATTCCCGGCCCCAGCCCATGTAACAAAAACGGAAAAACAAAATACAATAAAGCAAGAAAATGTTTGGAGATGTTTCCCTTTCTTCCTTCCTTCCTTCCTTCTATCCTTCCTTCCTTCTCTCTGTCTTTCCTTAAAAAAAAATAAAAAAAAAAAGAAAACATGGCTTTTCTTAGGGGGCATGCTTCCTTTCAGACCAGCACAGGGAATAAGAAGAAATATATATAAATGGTTGTGCTTCCATTCTGCAAATGTGGCAAGCTCTTCCCCTGACTTCTGTCATTTGCACGTGCCATTTTGTCTCCCTGGAATGCTCTTCTCCACCCTCCATCTTTGCCTAGCTCACCCTTTCCTACAGATGTTGAGAGTGGTGGATGCCAGAAAGATAGGGAGCCAAACCTCAGAGCAAGGGTATCAGCTAGGGCTGGTGACCCTAACATTCCAGCATGTCCACGCACCAGCTCTACAAGCCACTGTACACCGAGGGCCAAGGTGAGCGAGCCCCACAGCCAAGACTCCTACAAGGCAACGGAAAGGAACTCTTGGGCCCTGCAGGTGGCAGATGGGAGACTGCAACATCTGTGTCAGCCCTCAGACCAATTCCATAGCCCTTGCCCAAAAAGAGAATGGTCGCATCAGGTGCTGGCAGACTTCCTCTGTTAATGAAGGAGAAAGATCAAGGGCACACCTACTCTATTTGCCACTGAAAAAAGGATAGTAAGTCCTCAACTTTTCCCTTACTTCTCTTAGTATCTGTTTCTCTATGATAAAAATAATGAAGAGGAAGTTGACGCACAGAGAGATTTGGTAACTCAAATCTCTGCAGCCCCAAGGGGCAGGGCTGAGGTTTAAATCCAGGTAGCTGGGCTGCAGGGGGTGTCTGCCCTTAACTGCTCTGTGCCCGCTCTCACCATTGCCCCCCTCTGCCACTTTCTTTTCCTCTTGTTTGCTCTCGTGCAGGTGATGTCTTCCTTTGGCATTTCACAACCACTATATTCAACCCTGTATTAAGTGGACGTGCTATAGCGGAAGGGGGGCTAACGTTTCTGAGCCCTGTGCTGGGGCCCAGTGCTGTGCTGGCACTTCTGGTGCATTTTTAAAATTTAAACCTCATAACAGCCTAATAAGTTGGGAACTGTCTTCTCCCTTTTGGGAAGGGACAATATAGAGGGGTGATCAAGAGCAGAGACCCTCTGCTCAGACTACATGGGGTCACATTGAAAAAGGGGGAGACAGATAAGGAATACTTTCAAAGTCTCCTGCCATCTCACCAACTAGAAAGCTTATTTTCTTGCAGTCTTTTTTTATACGCACAGATGCATTTTAATGTTTTAACAAACTGCACAGTTTGTTTATGCGCCTGTTTTGTTCCTCCCTGGCTGGCTACTCTCCTGGAGGCTTTGGATTCTGCATCTTCCTCAGGCCAGTTTCACTCCACCTGAGGGCGTTCGTGTGCTCCCAGGGACACAGGGTATGAGACTCACTGCAGCATGCCCAGTGGTCTGGGCTGGAGGGGAGCGAGATGGCAGAGGCTGCAGAGATGGCTGACCTCTGCCTCAGCTTCTCTGTGCATCCCTGAATGGGGCACCCTAACAGGGTGCTTCAGCAAGAGGAGCTATCTACTTTTGTTTACCAGCGGCTGTGAATGTGGCTGAGTGAGTCTCTTAACTGTGGAGGATGCTGATAAGCCCCAGGACTCAGGACAAGGTTTTGCAAGACAACGGTGAGTATGACACAGGTGAACAAATGCATGTTAGCCCAGCAATCACTGGGCAGACAACACGGGGTCCGGGGCCCTGCTGTCTGGCCAGCTCACACCTGCCACGCCAGCACCCCGCCATGTACCAGCTGGGCTTTAGTGAGCCCTCAGCTGGCTGAGCTGCTCTTTCAGGGGACAGAGAACCCAGACAGGCCTGTCCTCATGCCAGCTGGCGGGTGGGCTCTGGCAGCAGGCAGGGGTAGTGGTGATGGTGGTGGGGGCGGTGAGCTGGATTGTCTCCCACAGTGACACTGGCCCTTGTCTGCTCACGAGAGTCGCTGCTGTCCTCTAGGCAGGTGGCTTGGCCAGAACATCAGGGTGCACACGAGAAGGGAGGAGAGCCCATGGGCCCCCACCAGGGAGCACGCAGGGCATTCTCCTGCTCACCCAGCGAGCGCTGAGGGCTGGCAACCGCTTCCTCTGCTCAAATGCATTTCACAGATGCATCGACCTACTCCCCAAATTTGGTGTAACCCTCATGTGCTAGCAACTGTGGCAGAGGGGCAAGAAAGAGAGATTTTTCCAGTTTATAAAGATAAGAATTAGAGGGCACATTTGTTAAATTAAAAGAGTTTTTAAAATTACTGCCCACGACTATAGAGGGTGGCAGGACTGTTTGCGTGGAATGGTAAGATAATTTAGTCCCCAAAGATGCCCCATCTGGCATTTTTCTGGGGAAATAAAGGTTGCTTTAAAACCGTAGAGAAACAGGCCACCTACCTTCTCAGGGCACTTCTCCCCAGGCGATGCTCCTCCCATTCTCGGTAGCAAGTCTGCTTGCCAATTTCCTTTTCCCAGAAGCGTTTGAGCTCCAGACAGGTGTCCCGGCAGAAGACCTCCCGGCGGATGTACTGATTGTTCATCCCCTGAAAGAGAAGACCACAGCCAGAACCCTAGAGCACGACCCCTTGGACTCTGGACCTTCCATCCACGCGAGGGAGGCCCCGGGCCGGCCGTGAGCCTCTGCAGGATGATTTCCTTGTCTGCCCAGGGGGGTGCCCCCCTGCCCCCTGCCCCCTGCCCGTGGAAGGCGGACACAGATACTCCCCATGTGGAGCCAGACATTGTTTCTAGACTCATTTTCTCACGAATTTGGTGTGCCTTCTGCTGTCACATCAATTCTCCGGGCCTCAGTCTCCTTTGTCTGTAGCTCGAATTCAATCATGAATGTGAGTGTTCTGCAATTTACAGAGTTCTGAATGAATGTAACTTTTGTGGTCTTGAACTCTACATTGTACAGGGCATGTAACTATAGTTAACAAACACCCCTACTAACCTGCCCCAGCTTTCTCGTCTGTAGAGATGAAAACCAGACCAAACCAAACCCACTCCCCTTCTCTTTTGGTTTGGAAAGATCTTGGCTGCTCATTGGAATATACTCCAGGAGCTCGACCGAGCAGGGGTGGCTGGGCTGTGGCCTGCGTGTCAGGATTGGGGAAAGCTGCCACGTGGTTCTCCCGTGGGGCCGAGGTTGAGAGCTGCAGTCCCTGGTCACGTCCTCCCAGCCCAGCCCAGCTGGCCCCAAGGCGCCATCTTCCTGGGTAGGCCCTCTTTTTCCCACTTTGCTGATAAGGAAGCTAGATGGTAATTGACCTTATCAATGTCATACAGCTGATAAGTGGAGTGGCTGTGGGGGGCTCTGTCCACTGCCTCCAGCCACCTCCCAGGGAGGAGGAAAGTGACCTTTTTATCCCCTGAAGGTGGTCAGTGGTCACCCACTTCCCTGGTAAAATAACAGAGGTGTTCCTGACTTCTCAGATGCCTCCTCCTCCCTCCCCCCAGAGCAGAGTTCTTTGGGGAAGGTGACTACCCTATGTTTTATTTAAATACCTTAAAGCATGCAGTGAATGGTCAATAAATATTTGTCATATTGAATTAATTGACTCTCCTCTCCCCAAGGTTTTATCCTAAACAGCTGCCTGGAAGTGGCGACGGTCCCTTTGGTGGTGCTTCGAGCATGGAGGAAAATTCTGCAGGGACAGTATGAGGGCCCCCTAAGTCACCTCGGCATTCTCACCTTTAGTGTTAGAGAGCTAGACCCTTCTCTGGCCCTAGGCTTCTCAACTTTAAAAGCGCAGGAATCTCCTGGGGATCTCATTGAGATGCTGATTCTGAGGCAGTAGGTTTGGGTGGGGCCAAACCTAACAAGCATTTCTAACATGCGCCCAGGAGTGCCCACGCTGCTGACCCAGGACCACGCCAGGGCACTGGGCAGCCATTCCTTCACTCTCCAGCCCTGAAAGTGGAGCCACAACCATGCAAATGGCAGTCCTTTCCTTTGACCTCCCTGGGAGGCATGCTTGGCAGTGACATGTGCCTGCAAAATCAAAGGGAAGCTCCAGCATCCTTATTCTGCCTGTCCTCGCAGTCCATAAAAATGAAGTGGTGTTTACAAAACAGTGACAAATGTAAATGTCTCTACCTGCAGAGCTTAAATGGCATGTGGGCTCTTCTGTAGCAGTTACGGTTCCATGTGTGTTCCCTGCAGCTCCCAATGTAGCTATACTCAACATTTTCCTGCATGCCACCTCTCCCTGTGCAAATATAGAAGAATGCCAGAGCCCCCTTGGACTTGGCAGGTGTGGTCAGAGAGGCACATGGCTCTCAGGGAAGGCTAAGGAAGGAACTCAGAATGATCCTGATGATTTCAACTTCATAGGAAGTTTTCTGGCATTCAGAGAAGAAATATTTTAAAGAAATAAGTGCTTAGTAGACTTTCTTGCACAAAGTTTAGAGAGTTCATTTTACTCTTGAAGCATTTATTTAAGAAGAAATTAGAAGGCTCAGTTTGTATATAGAGTGTTCACATTGTCTGGGAACTTCCCAAGTGGCCCTCTAGAAATACTGCATGTGTTGGGGTCCGGATGGTGCCAAAGCTATAGACTTCAGAGCCAGGTTCAGAGAACAGCTGAGAACAAGGGAGGCTTCCACTATTAAGGAGAAAATCACACCAGGGTGGGCCCAGGAGAATGCAGGTGGTGAGCTGTGAAACCTCTCACTCTGTATCTGCAGCCATCCCCTTTTCTACCAAGTTTTCTGGGGTCCAGGCTAGTGGAGTCACTGAGCACAGAGAACATTAAGCCAGAATCACAGACTAAGCACTCCTGGGGCCAGAGGAGCATCATATGGGAATGAAGCAGCTGTGTCCTGCATCCCTGGACACAGCTGCAGGGAGTCAAGGGATGTAGATAGCCAGAGAGTCCATCCATGCCCAACTAAGGGCATCTTTTCTAAGACGCTGCTGGCCAAAGGAAAGATGAGTTGGGGCCAGAGTCAGCCACCAGTCTGTAGTGACAAATTTAACAGCATCATATGCTGCTGATGAGGATGAATTCCCAGCCCTGTCCCCCAGTCTTGGCCTCCCAGAATTGTCTGGAGATGTCTACCCCTGCTTCTGACAGGGTCTACATGCTCTCACGATCTCTCTGCTAGAGACTCAGGGTCCTTTTGGCCCTCCCCAAGCTATCTTGCCTGGAATGCAAAGGGTCACCCTGGTTTGCTGATTTTCCTGTCATTTAAGCAGCACCTGCAATCTAATGTTCTTCATGGAATCTCACCTTGCTTCTCACCTGTGCAGATGTACCTGCCCTGCCTGCCAACGCTCTCTGTTTCTTGCTCACTCTGGGCCCAGAATCACAGTGTGACAAGCCAAGAGGGCGAGCATCAGAGTGTGCCACGTGTCGTCACCTCAGAGCCTCAGGAATCTGGGCAAGTACATTCTTTACGTGTTCTTCACCTCAGTTTTGCCATCTGTGAAATGGGATTGCTGTGCAGATGAAATAAAATCGCATCCATAAGACTGCCTAATGCACAAGTGTGTGAAGCATCATCCTGGCCGCCTGGCTCCAGTGAGCTTAGGCCCAGCCATCTGGTTTTCCTAGACTGCTGTCAGGCATGAGCGAGGCCACCAGCCAAAGCTAGTAGAATGTCACTGACAACTCCAAAGTAGGTGTAAATTTTCTTTGTTGATAATAGTAAATGTTTGGCCTCTTGGGTGTGTGGCTGAAATTTATTTACCTCTGCCTTGGTCTATCAACCACCACTTGGATTACTTAAATGACAGAACATAAGTCTGTTCTCAGGTTGTACGATGTCCCACGTGGGACTGTACCCAGAGGAACATTTGTGAGAGCTTCTGATTGTCTTCTTTCTTATGTCCTTTTGCCTCTGGTGGTACTTCAGAGCCAAGCCTCACCACGCCCCTTCACTGGGAGGTGTGTGGCACGTGTAAGAAGGAAGATGCCTGCATTTTCCAGAAAAACCAGAGATCTCCCTGGCTGAAGATTCGCTTCCATCTCCACCGTGTTGCTTTACAACCTAACTGGCTGTAGTGCTAGAAATTGCTTGTGGCACAATGGTGAAAACAAGTAAGAACTTCTCTAAGGAAACATGTATTTTGTTTTTAGATAGACCATCTTGCCTTCTTATTTTAATCATTGTCCCTGACTTGAGAAAAACTGTAGCAGCGTCTATCACCAGTTTTGTAGCCTCAAGGAAGCAAAATTGATGATGACATTAGAAAAATGCTTTTTAAGGCAGGAAAGAGGGAATAAAAGATGTCCCATCCCCTATCCTGCCCCACTTTGCAGCCCAAGGACATGAACGTCAGGGTTCCGCCTGGAGTGTGTAGATGCAGCCCCGCCCCAGGCACCAGCGCTTCAGTGCACCGAGAGTCCCTGACCTGGTCTGAGGGCCTCCTGGGGGAAGGAGAGACTGGAGCACGGGAAGAGATCCGAAGTGAGACGGCCCTGCAGAACAGAGTGACAGAAAGCAGAGATCGGGGCAGGGGGCTGGCAGCAAAGGGGCAAGGGGGACTTTTTAGGATTATGGAAATGATCTATATCGTGTTTACAGTGGGAGGTAGTACAGTCATATCCAATTGCCAAACTCATCAAAAACTGTACACTTCAAATGGATGAATTTTATTACACATAAATTACACCTCCATAAAGGCTGGAAAAAACTTTCTCCTGTTTTTGGACTAGAGATTCATTTGGGGTCTTTCTGGCTCTAATCCACTGGGAGACTGTCAGAATTACATCTGTTAGGGTTTGTGGCCCTCCCTTTTCAGGGACACGTGTTTCTGTATTTGTGTTCCTGTTTTCTGACTTCTAAAATGCAGATACCTGCTCAACCTTGCAGAGAGGTGAAGAGTATCGATAGGTGGGAAGCCCTTGGGGCGTGCAGGGGCTATCCTTGATAAATAAAGAGCTTGATTCTCCTGCATATCCTTTGGCCAAGAACTCTGTCTGCCAGATTGCATCTCTATAGAAAGAACACGTGCAGCCACTTCTAGACAATCACCAATTTGGGAAAACCATAATTCCGTTGACAATTATAGGCTTTAGTTCACATGATTAACTAATGCTCAGAGAGAACTATAGTGTGTAGCATTTTTGCATTAATTCAGCTCTACATTTGTTGAACTTCTGCCATCTGTGAGGTAGTCACATGGCAGGGAGACCCACCAATGTCCCATGAGCCAACTAAAACAAAGGAACACCTGTCCATCATGAGCTCTGATGCTGTGCCAACAATTTAATTTCCCAAGCCTTGGGTTGTCATCCCCAAGATGAGGAATGTGAGAGTTTTTTACAGTTTTGGCTTAAAACTGGTCATTCTCCTGGCTCCTGGCTACAGTGACGCGTATGTGAGCTGGACAGTGATTGTGGCCAGTGTCCGTGGTGCATATCCAACACCTCATGAAAGCAACGGTTTTGTGATTTTTTTTCACAAAATACATTTTGGATCTCTTTTAAACATTTTCTTTATAGTCATAACTTGAAACAGAACAGAAGGGTTCTGGTTCCAGATACGGTGGGCTAAGCACATTCCACTCTCCCCAAGAATGCCACTCAAAACCTGGACAGATTGTACGGAGCAACTATTTGAGGACTTGGAAAAGCAAATAGTGGCAGGTGGTTGAGGAAGACCAGAATTCAAAGTACCATTGAGCTGGTGGTGAGTTCTCCATTTTCATGCTGGATCCCCAGTTTAGACTCAAGGCAACATGAGACCCAGAAATGGGCATATGGATGGACAGAGGGGGCTTCAGAAGCTTCTGGTTCTGATTGAGGAGCCAGAAAAGGGACCCCTAACACTTAGAGGGAAAGAGGGAGTTGCTTGTTTTTATTTTCTCTTCTCGTGCCTCTGATGAGACAGTGAGAGGCAGCAGGGTCTGCAGAGACAAAACTCTGAAACTTGCTCTCTCTCTCCAGTTGGAGTTGCTGTGGCCCTACTAGGGTAGTGGGGCCATTGCTGCTTTTTCCCTTCTCTCAGCCCTTCTGACACTTGAATGTAGATGGGAGTGCAGCTAAGGTAAGAGTTTGGAAGAGTGAGGTAACGGTGTCTGGCCAAAGAACCACGGAATGCCCTTTCAGAAATACAGCTAAACCCTGATGAGATACTACCTTGTGCCTATGATAGTGGCAAATAAAAAATACTGACTGTGCTGGGTTGAAACTGTTGTGTACCCCAGAAAAGTCATGTTCTTACCTTATTCAATATTGCCAGGTGGGATTTTTTGGTTGTTTCCATGGAAATGTGACCCATCCAATTGTGGATGGAACATTTTGATTAGATGGTTTCCATGGAGATGTGTCTCTACCTGGAAAGGTGGGGTTGCTTACTGGAGCCCTTTAAAAGGGAACCATGTGGAAAAAGCTTTGGAGTCCACACTTTTGACTTTAGGAGATATGGAATGAAAACACCTCCGGGGAAGCCATTTGAAGAAACTGGTGGAGAAAGCTAGCAGATATCACCATGTCCCTTCTCAGCTGAAGGAAAAAATGAACTTCATCAGCCCTTTCTTTGAGTTAGGTATCTTTCTCTGCATGTCTTGGTTTGGACATTTCTATGGCCTTAGAACTGTTAATTTGCAACTTAATAATTCCTTTTTAAAAGTCATTAAAAATAATAATAAAGCCATTTAATCCATTTTGTTAACTGTTTTGCTCTGTAGACTTCAGCCAAGTCATTTAACTGGGTGCAAATGGCCTCATTTCAATTGTGTTGTGAGGATAAAAAGAGATCAATGGAAACATTCTACAAAGAAAGAAAATTTAATAAACCAAACATTGTTACAAAAAAAAAAAGCCATTTAAAATGTCCATTTCTGATATATTGCTTTCCAACAGCATTAACAAACTAAAAAAAAAAAAAACACTGGCAATGCCAGCTGGAGCTGACGGATGCAGAGCGACTGCAGCCCTCATACTTTGCTGATGAGAATGCAAAATGGTACAGGTGCTCTGGAAAACAGCTCGGCACTTCCTTTCAAAATTAAACCTATACTTACCATATGACCCAACAATCTCACTCCTAGAGGTATTTAGCCTAGAGAAACATAAATTTATGTTCACGCAAACACCTGTTTATCTGTACACAGCTCTATTCACAATTGCCTGAAACTAGAAACAGTACAATGATCCTTCAATGGATAAATGAATAAGCAAATGGTAGACTATTCTTACAACGGAATACCATTCAGCAATAAAAAAAGGAACAAACGATTGATACATGTGACAACTTGGTTGAATCTCAAAGTCATCACACTAAGTAGAAGTCAATGTCAAAAAGATTATATACTCCATATAGCTCCATTTTTATGGCATTCTTTTTTTTTTTTTGCATGGGCAGGCACTAGGAATCGAACCCGGGTCTCCGTAATGGCAGGCGAGAATTCTGCCACTAGGCCACCATGGCCTGTCCTATATGGCATTCTTGAAAGGAAAAATTATAGTGAATGCCTGGGGTTAGGATTAGGGAAGGGGATGCCTACTTAAGCACAGCATGAGGGAATTTGGGGTGGGGGCGCGATAGAAATGTTCTCTGTATTCTAACTGTGATGGTCATTACATGAGTCCATATGTGTACTAAAATTCTAAACCTGGATACACACAAAATAATCTTTTTTTCTTGCATGTTGATTTTAAAAAAGAAATTTAAAATAACAGCATAAACTTTTTTAGGAAAAACATATTTTGAATTGTTGCTGCTCCCAAAAGATTTAAATCACAGAAGCCTCAAACATTATTTACTGCCCCTGATATACCACGGAAACTTCTACTCAATTGGCCATGAACCAGTGACATTGTGTCACCTGGGAGCTTGTTCCAGATGCAGAATTTATCCAAGACCAAAATCTGAATAAAAAATCTGCTTTTTAATCAGATCCCAGGGTGATTCTTGTACACACCAAATTTTTTAAAAACTCTGCTTCAGAATTACAAAGCCCAGAACTAAGGTTTTGCATCAGTCATCTGCAAAACCTGATTGAGCATCTCTACTTGAACATTCCTTGGAGATGTCTGTTCCACTCGGCTGTGACATCCCCCAGTTGATACGAATTGATTTACTTTACTGCATTTTACCCTTTCACAGCCTTGTTAAGTGGAAACTGGCACTGATTTCTGGCTTTCTCACACAGTTGAACTTCTCTTTTTTGAGGGGGAAGTGCATGGTCCGAGAATCGAACCTGGGTCTCCTGCATGAAAGGCGAGCATTCTACCGCTGAGCCACCCGCGTACCCTAATGTGTCATTGAAGTGTATAAATTGGACATGAAAATGTCCACTAAGATTCTAAGTCCTTCCCAAGCAGATGCAAGGTAGGAAGCTCAGAGGGAACAATGAATCCTGCGGCTGAAAAAAGACAGATTTACAGGATTATCCCATTTCCCTACCCTCCAGAAATGTAAGATCAGCTTCCATCCCAGGTGCACTGAAGGTCAGCATTCTTTACCTTTGTGATGAATCTGCTACTGTCCGCTGTGCAAGAGGGCCGGTGTGCCAGGTCTCCTTTCCTCGGCTCTATCCGGGGTTTACCAAGGCCACGGCCTGGCCCTGAAACCTCAGGCTCTCAGCCTTTTTATATGCACAGAGGCAGAGGTGCAGACTTGCCAAGTTAGTAGCAGAATCATAGGGATCTCATTCCAGGGACCTGGCAGCCTTCGGCCTAGGGAGAGCTAGCGCCATCCCCTGCACCCATTACCCACCCCAAGGCCGGCAAGCTCCTACTCTGGCAGGCCCTGCAGGGGCCATGACTTGGCTGGAACCAAGAGGTGTTGTTTAGAACATGCTCTGGATTATTTGTGCAAAGCTGCCCTCCACCCCTGGGGAAGGTAAAGGAGCCCGGGACGGTGTGACAAGTCACACTTGGGGGTCACCTTACAGGATGACTTATTAGAGAGTCGTGTTGTGCTTTGGGGCCACTAATCCGTGATGGAGTTTGGTGATATTTCACAATCTGCCGAGCCGTGCTCCCAGGGGAGGTAGGAAGCCGCCACAGTGATGGTTTTCCAGCAGCAGACACCAAAGCGAGAAGGGCTGCTCAGTTGAAAGGGGGCCCTTCAGCTATTCGGAGGAGTGGCCATTCTTAAGTTAAAATCTGGACGGGTTTCTTGTCTGAGAACAGACACAGCTCAGGCTGCCGTGACACCCTGCTATGCCGCTCTTAAGCAGACCGACAACTTGGGTTGCACAAAAAGTGGGCTCAGCCCTCGAACCTCAGGGCAAAAGCTGAGGGCAGGACAGCAGGGGGGAACATCTGATGGAATGACTGACATCAGTCTGATGGGTGGGGGGTTAATAAACCAATTAGCAGCAGAATCACAGGGATCTCTCTCCAGGGATCTGGTGGCCTCCTCCTCTGAATGCAAATGCCCAGTGAAACCTCAGAAACCAGATCCGGCAGGTGAGGTTTTTCCATGGAGAGATTGGGAAGCCTCTCCTCACAGCACCACCTACCCAAAGGCCACGTGTTCAAAAGAAATGAAGTCGCTAAAATGATACCAAGGGGAGCACTGATATCAGTGCATTTTAAAGGTAAAGGTGCCCCCTTTGCTTTAGTGTTTTTCTGTGGATAGATGTTATATGCAAGCAGAGAGGATAGGATACAAATAGTAGTAAAATATTTTCTGTCATCTTTATAAACACCGTTTTCCCCTTTAAAATTAAATCCACAGGGAACTGAATATTTAGTAGATGAGATTCTTTCCTTTTCGCTGCCACTCTACATGCTGGGAAGGCCCTCTGGTTGCGTAAGAATTCTCAAACTGTCGCAGCCATTAGCAAATCCTCCAAGAAAAATTTCTCAGGTGTTGCTACCTGCCTTGGGCTCACAACTGATGTGTGACTGGCTTTTTTTGTTCAGTAAATTTTCCTTGCGATCCATCCAAATTGTTGTGTGTATCAAAAGTCCGTTCCTTGTTATTAGGGCTGAGGAATCATTCGTGGTATGAATGTGGCACAGGTTTTTAACTCTTCATCCACTGAAGGACGCTTTGGTTGTTTCGTTTTTGGATATTACAAATAAAGCTGCTGAATGGGCCACGGTGGCTCAGCAGGCAGAGTTCTCACCTGCTATGCTGGAGACTCGGCTTTGATTCCTGGTGCGTGCCCGTGCAAAAAAAATAAATAAATAAAAAATAAAAACAAATAAAGCTGCTATGAACGTAAAGTTCATTTCTCTGGTATAAATGCCCAAGAATGCAATTGCTGGGCTTGTATAGTAAATGTCTACTTAGTTTTTAAAGACCCCACTACATTATTTCCAAAGTGCCTGTACAATGCTACATTCCCACCCTGTGTGTTTTTAATTTAATATCTGCCCTTTTTACTTGTCATGTTCTGCTTTGTTTTTAAATTTTCTTATTTTGAAATAATTTCACACTTAACAGAAAGGTGAGACAGTACCAAGAATTCACATACGCTCTTCACCAAGATTAACCAAATGCTAATTTTTTCCCATTTCCTTCAGCATTCCTTCTGTCTCTTTTCTGAACCATTTGAAATTAAGTTATAGACATCACACTCCTAAATGCTTCAGTGCACATTTTCTAAGAACAAGGATATTGACTTACACCACCATCAAAATTATTAAATTTAGGAAATTTAATAATTTTTATCTCAAATACAAATGTTTTACAAATTTTGCTAATGCAGTTTACAGTAAACATTTTTTCTAGTCCATGGTCCAGTTACAGGTCACACATTACATTTATTTACTGCGTCTCATTAGTCTCCTTAAATCTGCAACATTTCCTCAGTCCTTTTGGGTTTTGTTCTTTACAGTCTTTCATGACACTGACGTTTTTGAAGACCAGCATTTTGTGGCATGTCTCTCAATTTTGCTTTGTTTGATGTTTCTTCATGATTAAAATCAGATTATGGATTTTGGGCGCAAACACCATTACTGTGATACTGTTTCCTGCTTAGGGCGACGTCTCAGGAGGTACAGGATGGCCATTTGTTCCAACACTGGTAATGTCAAGTTTGATCACTTAAGATTGTATTTGACACTTTTTCCACTTGTCCTTTTATAATCAATGCATATTAGGAGATACTTTGAGACTATGAAAATATCCTGCTGCTCATTAAATTTTCAGATTGTAGTTTTAGCGTCCCCTGGTGCTTCCTGCTTGGAACAATTTTTATTATGATGGTTGCAAGTGTGATTTTCTAATTCTATCTTTCCTTCTACATTCATTACTTGGCATTCTATAAGTAGAGAAGAGTTTTCTCATCCAGCAGTAAATCTAGTTATCTCAATATCTATCAGAATGGACACATGGATTCTTATTTTATTCAATGAATTATAACCCATTACTCTTATTTTTAATTTTGATGACCAAATTCTCCCAGATCTGGTGCAGGGACCTCTTCAAGCTTGTTGCTGTGTCTTCTGACATATCCCCGTCATTCTTTGAGCACCTCTTCACTTTTTGGCACAAGATGCTCCAGGCACAGCTCGTCCTTCCCCTCCGCCAGTCCCGCCATCGGCTCTTTCCTCCATGTATCCTTGGTTCCTTTTGTTGGGGACACATCTGGGTGCTGGGTGTGCTCATGGCAGTGGGGCTGGTGTTGCTTCCAGGCCCACTCAGAGGCTGCAGTGAGTTATGGGAATGGGGCAGAGCTTCGTCGGCTTGGTTGGTTTCTGGCCACGTTGGCTCCTGAGACAGCCACTAGGGTCAACATGGTGCATTTTCCCAGGCAGGGGTTTCAGTGACTCCCTCCTCACGCTTGCCCTGGCCCAGTGGGGCAGCAGCCTGAGCTGTGTGGCAGAAGCGGTTCTCAGAGGGCAGGAGAGAAGCAGGGGCTGCAGCCCCAGGAGAAGCCTCGTGAAATACCAACAGGGCAGAGTGTTGGGAAAATAAACCTGCTTTGCCTTCTATGTAGCTCCTGGCTCAGAGGAGGCCCTAGTAGATGGGAGAAGTTGGTGCTTCTATTATCATTGTTACCTGGTGTCACCCAAACAGAACCCTTCTTCTTTCTCCTTTCTTGGAAATGGGAGTGTTATGCTACTTTAATTTTTGACTATGGGTTGTCCCAAAATGGTGAAGGAAGATACCAGAGGGTGCCAAGGTCCAACAGGATCTTAAGACATTCACATTCAGTATAGCATACTCTTGGCTCTGAGAACTGAGTTATCAGATATGGTGAGGGGAGGAGGGTCTGGGACTGAAATAAAGAGCATGACAAGGGAACAGTCCTGTGGAAGGGCACACCCAGGTTTAAAAACCGTCAGTCAAGTTGGGGCGGGGTGGGGGCAAGTGAGGTGAGCTTTGCAAGGGCAGGGTAAGAGTCTGTCTTCATTTAAAATATTGGTAGTTCCTGGTGCCTGCCCAAGCAAAAAATATATCTATCTATCTATATCTATATCTATATTTATAGATATAGATATAGATATATAGATATTTTGTCTGTCATGGATTTTTGCATTGACTTTGTGTTTTAAAATGTTGCATGAAAATATGATTTATCTTGATTCCAGAGATTTTTGGCCTCCTTTTTAAAAAAAATCCTCAGCCAGATGGAGAAGAAAAACCCAGCCAGTGAGACCAGCCTGCAAACCATGAATCCTAACCATTGAGAGATGATTCAGCTCCAGGTAAATAGCAAGCCAGTCTAACAAGCAAATTCAAATATTTGGAAGACATACCATTCCTAAGGAAGTGGGGCTACTTATGGAGTTTGGGGGCTGAGTGGAAGCAGAAATTCTGAAACCAGAGTCACTGGTCAGAAGAGAGCTGGCAGGAAACGAGATTGAGCTGAGTCGGTGGACTTGGCAGAGCCCCCGGGAAAGGGCCATGTCTGTGCTGTGGTCCTGCCTTTATGACAAGGCTCCTGGAAGCCCTTGTCGGAGGGAGATGCTTTCATTCACCCTTGAGATGCAAGTACTGCCTCTCAACAGTGCTTCAGCCTTTCATAGGCAAGTTCAAGGTAAACAAAGCAAAAATCAGGGAGCCAATTAGGACCATCCATTTCTTTAGCTGGTCCCAGCTCTTACAGATTGTTCTAGTTTGCTAGCCCCAAGCCTTTCTGTGAGCAGAGTGATGGCCTTCCTTCTAGAGCCTCACTGGGGCAAGACCCATTCCCTCCAGGGCCTTGCAGTGCTTTACATATGACATATTAGTATCTCATTTTTTCATAGTCAGGAGTGCAAAAATAACAAAAAGAGGGGATGCTAACATTTAAGCATAATTTCCTGAGAGAAGGAGAAAGAATGGGGAAGATGAAACAAATATTTATGTAGGTTACATTGTGTTTTACGCTATGCTATGGATCTTCACTGAAGCCCTCACAAGCCGTCATCATCCCTGTTTGATGGACATGAAAACTGACACCGAGAAAGACTGAATAACGTGCTTGAGCTCCCATGAGTGTAAATGGCAGAGCTGGAATTCCAACCTATGTCTGTCTGACCTGGAAGCAAGTGACTGCTCTTGGAGCTGGTGTGCTTATGTCCAGTTGAAACTGGCCCGTTTATTTAGGTGCATTAAATATAAATTGCAAATGTCCATATAAAGCAAGGCTTCCGTTGTTTAATTTGAGTCACACGACTCTAAAATATGTCAACATTTCATCATTTTAATTGGGAAGAGGTAAGGGAATTCAAAGTCAAAAATTCAATGCTTAAATAGCAAACAGCTACTAGCATGTGCAGTAAATTAAAAAACAGATGAAAAAAGGGAAAAAAATAGATAAAATAAATGACCAAAATGAATGACCAAAATAAATGAATGGTTTGACCTTTTGAAAGTGAGGATGACAGTTGGGGTGGAGTCTAAGGAGGCAGGGTCTGAAATCCAACTCACTCCACGCACGGCCTGGGCTTTCCCCTCTGTTGTGACATGGCCAACCATTGAATGGAAAGCAAGAAACACTCATGAACGTGCAGCCCAAAAGGACTGTGTCACCAAGGCAGACAGTTAAAAGGTGCATGTGGTCGAGATTGCTCAGACAGTAACCAGTCCACCCCGAGTTTCGAGGACAGTCCAGACTTCAAACATTTCTACCTATGATCCCTGAACCCCACCAGAGCTTGAAGAGTGTGTTATCTCTTTGATTTGTAAATTATGGCCGTTGCAAGTAAGGAGGGCTCTGGGTGGCTGGGAGAAACCTGAGAGGAAGTCTCAAGTGGATCAGTAGCCTGCTGTATCTCTGGGTGGATTCAACCTTGGGCAAACCTGCACTTTTTTTTTTTTTTCAGAGCGGAAGAGTTTATTACTAGGCGTGTAGTAAGAGAGCAGATGGCCTAGCGGCCCAAAATCTGTCTCCTTGGACTCTAGTAATTCTGATAGTTTTATCAGAGAAAAAGATGAGCAGGATTTAGGATAATGAGCACAGTAGCCCCAGATGATGTAATTAGAGGTGATTTAATTATTGAGCATGTGCAGATTGATTCCGTGCTTAGTTACATGATGTGTGTAAGAAAATGGGGGAGAGGTACAAATGACTTGTAGGTTAAAGTCTAAGCTATGGTACATGTCAGCAGGCCCAGTTTGGTTAGATCCAGTCTTGATCCTGAAGATAACTTTAGATTTGGGGTGGGTTAGTTCTGGGCTGACCCAAGGCACTTCATTAATAAACATTAGGGGCTGTCTTTAGTGATTACAAGACTCCAAAGTTGAAAAACTGGATACCAATGAAGGTTAGTCACAAGGACTTTACAATCGCAAGAGCAGAAGGTAATGGCTATACAATCATTATGAGCAATCAAGGCAGCTGAATTATAATTTAGAGATTTCAAAACCTGCGCTTCTTTACTAGGGCCCACCAGAGACTGTCAAACAGGCAGCAGTTGAGCATCACTGTTTCCCCTGTCCCCTCTCAGCAGTTCCTTTACCTTGATTCCTTACTTCCAGCCTCCTCTTTTTTTTTTTTTTTTTTAAAGGAAAGACAGAGAGAAGGAAGGAAGGAAGGAAGAAAGGGAAACATAGACAGATAGAAGGAAGGAAGGATAGAAGGAAGGAAGAAAGGGAAACATCTTTAAACATTTTCTTGTTTTATTGTATTTTGTTTTTCCGTTTTTTGTTACATGGGCTGGGGCCGGGAATCGAACCGAGGTCCTCCGGCATAGCAGGCAAGCACTTTGCCCGCTGAGCCACCGCGGCCCACCCCTTCCAGCCTCCTCTTGACCAACGGAGAAGTCAAGGGCCTGAGTGACCACTCTGATCCTGCAAAGCTAAAATTCAATACTGATTTTGTAGGATACTCTTAGTTTAGGAAGCACTTTTAATTACATTATTGAATTTAATGAGCTATCAACAAGGATAAGGAAAGTGTTAAGTGTAATCAGTATAACACAAGTCATAAGACAAGTGTGGAAAGTTCCCTGAAACATGCTCCCTGCTGCAGGGAGTGGAGTCTGTAGGTGAGTGGGCCTGCGGGTGCCTGGCTGCATGGGCTCACCCACTAATCCCTCTTCTCAAGTGGCCCAGTCCCTGGCTTGCCTCAGCACCTAGATCTGGAGTTTCTCCAAGAAGCATCCCCTGCAAACTCTGACTGAAGCCTCCCTGCGTCTCCCAGAGGCTTCCAGTGAGCCTGGAAGACAGGACCAACTTGTGATGCACAAATCTGAAGTGAGTTGGAAGTCTTTCCCATTGACCATTTATCTTCGGGTATCTCATTTAAAATCATGCATTGTAAAAGATAAGAGTTGAGAAATTGGCAGTGTTTGAGTTTGTATCTTTCTTAGCCTGACTTTTGCAACCACGTTATGAATCTGATCCATGTTCCATTACCTTCTGGTAAGCAGTCCCTGCCTGGCTGTTAAGGTGGATTCTAGTTTATCAGCCACCCTGGATTACATGGGCATTTTCACTGGAGTCTTCCCTGTCATTCTCTGAAGAAAAATGAGAACAGGGAGATTCTCTGGTGGTGCCAAAGGGGAAGATGCTTTCGGGCAGGGGACTTTTTGGGGTCCTTCCAGACACACTGAGACCAAGGCTGCTGAGTCCAGTGGTGTCTGGCCAGGCACGTCCTTAGGCTTCCAGGGATATAGCTGGGGAAGGGCTGGGCTGCCCACACAGAGCTGCTCTCAGGGCAGCCCTTGAGGGCAGCTCCATGGAGATGGGGTGGGGACTGAGGTGACAATAAGGGGGACTTGGGAGGGTGAGCAATATGAGGTGGAGGTGGTGAGGGTTGCACCCCATGGCTGGGCATCTGTGGGTGACCAGTGCTCCCAGCCAGGGCTGCTGCTGTAGAACGGGTTATCCCTGCAGCCGGATTTGAGGCTATTCTGGTTAATAAGCAAATGAAAAGATGCTCTATTTCAAAAAATACTAATGAAAATAACAATGAAATATTAGGTTGACACGTTTGCTGAAGATTAAAAACGGGCTAATAACCAATATTGAGATGGTGCAGGAAAACAGGCACTCTCAGAGTCTTTTGGTGGGAATGTAAATTTTTAAAACATGTACTATTATGCTAATTTATTTGAGGTATTGAGTTGTTTTATTTTTATAATAATAGGTGAATGCTTTTACTTGGTGTAAAAGGTTCAAAGAACACAGAGATACACAGAATTAGAAACAATGCTTGCCTTCATTGCTGTATCATCTCACCCAACCTAATCCCATTTACTTTTTTGGGTGCAACCACTCCCAAGTTTGGAGTGAGTCCTAGTCCTTTTTCTAGGCATATGCACAAATATAGGAAGAAACAAGATATGTGACTTTTTAAATATAAATGAAGTAAACACATGCTTCAACTTCAAATTCTTTCCATGTTTTGTGCATATAGGTTTTGTTCTCCTTTTAAATATTTGTATAGTTTCCACAGTAGGGATATCCCATACTTTGTTTAACCATTGCTTTACTTATAAGCTGTTTTGGTTTGCTAAATGCTGCCAGAATGCAATATAACAGAAATGAACAGCTTCTAAAAACGGAATTTATTAAGTTATAAGTTTACAGTTGGGGCCATAAAATGTCCAAATTAAGGCATCTAGAGACAGATACCTTGACTCAAGAAAGACTGAGGTCTATCACATGCGAAGGCATGTGGCTGGTGTCTGCTGGTCCTTGTGCCTGGTTCCATTGCTTCCAGCTTCTGATTCCAGTGGTTTCCTTTCTAAGCACCTACGGGACTTCACTTAGTTCTCTGGGACACAACTCTGCATTCTGGCTTGCTTACCATCTCATGGGAAGGGACACCATGATGTCTGCTGGGCTCTGCATCTCCAAATGTCAGTGACTTAGTATCTGCTGTCTCTGTCAGCACTCCAAGCATCTCCAAATGTCTGTGCCTCTGTCAGCTCTGAGGCAAATGTTGGCTCTCTGGGCTCCTGACATCTCCTGGGGTTTCTGCATTTCCAAAGATCTGTGATTGTATCTTCATCTGAGTTTTTTTTCCCAAATGTTTCCCCTTTTAAAGGAACCCAGTAAACTTTCACATCTCCATCTAATCAAAAGGTCACTCCACAATTGGGTGTGTCACATCTCCATGGAAACAGTCCAATCAAAGGGTTTCCACCCTACAATATTGAATCAGGATTAAAAGAAACATGACTGCCCCCACAAGATTGGATCAGGGAAAATGACATGGCTTTTCTGGGGTACATCACAGCTTCAAACCTGAACATAAACATTTAGGTTGTTCTCAGGAATTTTGCCCTTAGGAGTTATGTCACTGACATATGGACTTCTTTATGCACAGGTGCAGTTCTTTTGGTGAGGTAGGTTCAATGTCTAATATGTTTAACGTGACAATCCCATGGTGGTCCTGACGAAGGCTCTAGAAACTTGCCTTCTTACCAGGAATTTACATGAAAATCTGCTTTTATAATTAAAAAAAGAAAAAGATTTTTGAACACAATCTGTTAATTTGTATCAAAATTTTACCATCACACTGAAACAATCCCCCAGGTGGACAAAGGGACAGATAAATAGGGATGATCATTGCAGAGACAACGAAGAGCTGAAAACTGACCATGCATCCAGCAAAAGATAACTGGGTGAGAATTCCTGGAGTCTCGAACTGTGTGCAGGTGAGGATGAGTCCATGTGTCAGAAGAGTCTCAGGGTCCTGAGAAGATGTTAAAGCCCACACCTGTTACTCTCAGGTGTGCTCAACCTCCTGGAATCCCAGCTGCCTTTATGCCTCTGCCCTCCCTAAGCACGCCGAGCACCCTCCGTAATGAGATGGAGGCAGGGGTGCTCCAATGTGCATTCCACGCCAGCCCTCAGCCTTGCACAGCTCCTGCCGGGTAGGATGGGCTCAGGCCTGGGAAACTGTGAATCTGCAGTCCTGCAAAGGGCTCCTGCAATGTAGGAACAAAGTAAATTTCTGATTCCCTCTGCACGAGAACTGCTTGTCCTAGCTCTACTGCCCTTCCTAGGGCTTTACTGCGATGACATCTGTAACAGGTTAATTTGGGTGAAAATCTCCCCAAATCCACCAGGAAAAAGGCTGCGCAGCTTAGGAACACTCCCAGCCCTCTGGCTTACGTGCTGCCTCATACATTCCTGTAGAGCTCAAATAGTTTGGGCAGGTACATATTATTTTTATAATTTTAAACAAGAAGGGGAATGAAAAAATTTCAAACGAAAAGTGGCAAATTAAATCCAGCAGCACATTCATAGAATACTATTGTGTCATGTGGCTTTCGTTTTCCCCTCCGCTGTCCATCTTGGCCAGCTGAGGCCCTGGGAGCCGAGCTGTGTGGTTTCCCACCATGGGGTCCTGGCCCCCCGCTGGCGTGGATTTGACCAACGAGGAGCCCCAGCAACGGGCTTGCAGGAAGTAGGAGAATAAGGCACTTATTCCCTGGCTCGGCGCCTCTTGTGGGTTCTCCTGACCTGTGCTGTCCTCACAAGGTCTCTGCCACCTTTGGGGTTCCGATGGCTGGGTCGTCCTGCGGGGGGCGGGGTTGGGGGCTGTGCAGCTCTGCTCCAAACCAACATCTCTGCAAAGAGACCTTTTGTAAATAAGCCCTACTTTGAGAGAGGTAGCTGCTTTCTGTTGGGACCCTAATAGATATCCTGTGACCAAATCAGGTTAATTCCAAGAATGCAAGGCAAGTCAGAAAATATGCAAAAATATATGTAAGTATGCCATTTAAAGGAGACTCAATAGTGCTAAAATATCTTTTAATAATATCCAGCACTTACTATTAGTTAAAAAATTCCAAGTAACTAGAATTAGAAGGATGTTAGTTACACATATAAATACACTTTATTGTAAATACCAAACTGTATAGTTTAGTTTTTGCTTATAAGAATTTTCATACATAGCACCGACAAGTAGGGTTGCCTCTCTCTATTTGAACAGTGTAAGCTAGAAGGAGACAGTGATACCTTCTGCTTCCATGATTGTTCAACCTGTTTCAGAGCTTCCAGCTAACGGAGTGAAAGCAAAAATGAAATATTAAGCAAAACTTTTGGGAAAAATGGGCATATTGATCACCTGACTATATAACTAGAAAACCTAAGCACCTCAGCCCAAACTATTAGAACTAATAAGAGATGTTAGTAAGGTTATGAATTCAAGATAAAACAAAAATAAAAACAAGTCAGTACAAAATAAAGTTTCAGTGGCTGAGAGATTTCAAACAGAGGTGTTAGGTTATCCTGGAGGTTATTCTTATGCACTATATAGATATCCCTTTGCAGTTTATGGCGCATTGCAGTGGCTGGAGAGAAGGACCTGAAACTGTTGAGCTGTGTTCCCGTAGCCCTGATTCTTGAAGACGATTGTATAACTATATAGCTTTTACAATGTGACTGTGTGATTGTGAAAACCTTGTCTGATGCTCCTTTTACCCAGGGAATGGACAGATGAGTAAAGAAATAGGGAATAATAAACACATAAATAATAGGTGAGGTAAGGCATAAAAAAATTGGGTAGATTGAAATACTAGTGGTCAATGAGAGGGAGGGGCAAGGGGTATGGAATGTATGAGTTTGTGTTTTCCTTTTTATTTTCTTTCTGGAGTGATGCAAATGTTCTAAAAATGATCATAATGATGAACACACAACTATGTGATGATACTGTGAGCCAGTGATTTTGTATACTGTGGACAGATTGTATATGTGTGAAGATTTCTCATTATTTTAAAAAACCACCCAGTAACTTTTTTTTCTGTACCAGTAATATTAAATTAAAAATGAAAATAGAAACAGAAATGGTAAAATAAATTCCATTCGAAACAGCAAGACACACTCTAAAATACTCAGGAATGAATTTAAGAAAGGTACAGGCACATGAATACAAGGTATTAATAATAGGGTGGTATATGGGAACTCTGTATTTTATACATGATTTTTCTGTAAACCTACCATTTCTCTAATTAAGAAAAAAAGAAAGGTGTAGGGCCTATGTGAGAAAACCGTAGCTCTTTCCAGAAGGACATAAAGGAGAGGCATAGCAAAGCCTGGAAGGAATGATTTTAAAGAATAAAAGTATGCATACAAACTATGGTGGCCAGGAGCTATATGTACCCCAAAAGACATGTTCTTAAACTTAACCCATTCCTGTGGGTGTGAACCCATCGTAAATAGGGCCTTTGGCTGGGGTTACTACAGTTAAAGTGTGGCCCGACAGAATGCAGATGGGTCTTAACCCTATTATTGAAGGTTTTTTAGGGACAATCACAGAGAGGGAAAGCCACAGAGGCAGCAGCCAGAGATTGAACAGCAGCAGAACCCAGGAGAAAAAGGAGAAGCCAGGGGAGGCCATCATGTATATTACCAGGTGATAGAAAAGCCAGGGACAAGGATTGCCAGCAGCCAGCCCCAGGACACCACAGTCTTCTGGAAGAAAGCATTGCCTTGTTGACACCTTGATTTTGGAAATGAATTAGCCTCAAACTCGTGAGCCAAAAAATTCCTCCTGTCTAAGCCAACCCATTGCATGGTATTTGCTTTAGTTACAACCCAACCTAAATCAACATAAAATGCAATCCCAATTATAATCCAAATAGATTATTAATTTGGGGGGAGGGATGGGATTGAGTAAAATGATCTTGAAGTTCCTGGGGGGGAAAATGCTTAGTCCTAGCCTTAAAGGTAGTGTTCCTGCCTTAAACAATGGTGAGACGAAACAAAAATAATTTCGCTGATTGCCACAGGAAATGTCTGCGCCTGGACCATCACTCACTCACCAAGACTGACAGCTTGCTTATAAGGCTCCGTTCAGGTGCACCAGTCCAAAGGTACCACGTCACCAGTTCATCTCAGTCCCAACCAGTTTTCTTCTTGCAAGACCCAACCCAGGTCCATACCACTATCTTGGGGCATCCTTGCCTCCTCTCTCTCCCTCGCAGGTCCGGACCAGTCAGTCTGCCAAGTCCTGACCCATACCAGACCCGTCACCAGGCTGCTGACAACCCTGGGGGTAAACCACACTCCCTTTACTACAGCCTACAAGGCTCCGCAGATCTGACTTCCCTGTTCCTGGGCCAAGCTCCTTCCAGCTCCATGTTTTTCACCTCGCTGCTTGGAACGCTGTCTGCAGCTCCTCTGAAAACTTACTCCTCTCTATCATCCAGATCTCAGTAAATGTCCCTCCTCAGAGAGGGCTTCCCTGTGCTCAGAGCTCCTGCCTTGAATGGCACATTTCTGTTCGCTTGCTGTCCCTGCGCTGGTCGCTCTCCTGAGGTAGCCTGTTCATCACCAAGTGTCCTTGTTTAGTGTCTATTCTCCTTACCAGGGCGTGAGACCCACGTGAGGGAAATACAAGGTAAAAACACCACAAGATATCACTACACCAATCGAATGGCTGAACAAAACCAAAAACAAAGCCAAAAGATAACCAGTATGACCAATGCCGGTGAGGACATGGGGCCCTCACACATTGCTGGTGGGGAAGCAAAATGTTGCATCCATTTTGGAAGAACGTAGCCAGTTGCTTATGAAGTCAAACATGCACCTGCTATGTGACCCAGCAACCCCACGACCCAAAAGAAACAAAAACTTATGTTCACACAAAAGCTTGCTATAACATATATTTACAGCAATTTTACTCATAATTGCTAAAAACTGGAAACAACCTAGATATCCTTCAGTCAGGGAACAGATAAACTGTGGGCCAGGCAGACAGTGGAATGATACAGGATAGGAAAATGGAACAGACTGTTGACACAAGCAGCCACATGGAGGGACCTCAGAATAATTATGTAAGTGAAAACAATCAGACTCCAAAGACCACACACACTGTACGATTCCACTTATATGATCTTTTGAAAGAGGAAAAATGATAGGTGTTCAAGGAGTGGGAGGGCTAGCCCACCCTAGGGGTAAAAGAGGCAGCCCGGGGGAGGATTTGGGGGTGACTGAGTTGTGGCGCAGGTGTGGACAACCATTTTGGGTTTTTGCTGCCTGCTCACTCTATGGAAAGGAGCTAAAGGGGCAACAAAGACCCGGGACGCAGAAATGTGACTGGGAGAACTACAGACCACGGAAGGAAGAAGAAACCTTGAAACCCACGTGCAGGGCAGTGCGATGGTGGCTCAGTGGCAGAATTCTCACCTGTCATGCTGGAGACCTGGGTTCAATTCCTGGTGCCTGCCCATGCAAAAAAAAAAAAACAAAAAAACTCTTAAAACCTGCTTGCAAGGAGACCCCCTTCTAGTCCACAATACATTTGGAAGGAGTCATCATGGAACCAAATGAGCCTAGAAGGTGGGTGGAAACTGTTGAAATGCCAGCTGCTTTGAGTGGGCGGCAGTGGGGTGGGGGTGGGGACACACAGAGATGCGGTGTTTTGAGGGTGAGAACTACACCATCTTGAACTCACTCTAAACAAAGAGGAAGAAAACCTGTGAAATGAATGAAAAATTCCACTGAGAGGGAATTTGGGGCCATGAAGATAATCCCACCAGAGTCTGCTAAAAGCAGATCAAGTAGAAACAGCTAACAGCCTAAGAAGCGGAGATGGAAATAGTGAGAAAAGAAAGCCGTGAGACTCGAGGAAAACACCATTTGGGTGAAAAGGGAGAAAAGTTGGCTGTAGTCACTCAAGGATAAGTCTCTGCTTTGTGGTCTTGGGCTCTGGAGCCCAGAAACCATCTTGCCTTTGGTTCCAAATGTTTTGAGAAAAGTCGGTGTCACAGAGACTTTGGAACCCGTTGGCTATTCTTGACTCATCGATAAGAAACCAAGAAGGGACGTGACGTGCCGTGCCCGGAGCCTCATGGCCAGGGAGGGACAAAGAGGGGACACAAAGAGAGGAAAAAAATGAAATGTTTTCTCATTTCAAATGAGGGCTTCCCACCTCCCCACCCCACTCCCCAAGCCTTTCAAGGTCTAAAGAAAAGAGTGTGGACATTGCAGAGTGTGGCCCGTGCCTCACACCATGTGTGCCAGCCCTGTGCGTGCTCTGACAAGGAAAGAAGCATTATGTTCCTTATCTCACAGGTGGCCAGAAGGTCAGAATAACTGTGCAGAGTTCCACGGCGGGGCCGTTGGGGGGGCGCTATCTTGCAGGGCCTGACGTGGCCCCAGTGAAACAACACCCTGGCAGTCTCCTGTGGCTGTCCCTTGCTGTGTGCCGGGCTCAGAGATGAGCCAGACCTCCCCATGCTGCTCTCCAGGAACAGCTCAGGGCCTGAGTGGACTTTATCACTTGCCTGGACTCGAGGCCTCTCCTGGGCCTGGGCACAACTGCACTTGGTGGACGCTCTGTGAGGCTGTACAGTTGTAAAGGTGACAATTAAGACATATAACGTGGTGACCCTATGTGTGACCGTAGGCCACCTGCTTATCTCCTTCAGCGCCCTTAGGGGTCCAGTGGGGTCAACAGCTCTAACACTGTTTGATACTTTAGATGTATAAACCACCTTCTGCTGAAAGGCCCATTGAAGAGGTAGGAGCTATAAACATGAAACCTTTACAAGGTTTCCCTTATTCTTGTAACAACTTTTGTTGATCACCTACTGTGTGCTAGGCATTTTTCTAGATGCCACAGTGAACAAGGCACAAATATCTTGGCCCTCACGAAGCTTAAATCCTGGTAGAGGCAAGCAGTGCAGATAATCAAAGCTATAGGCTAAGTCCCTAATCTTGGGGTTTGTTCATATGAAACTTAACCCCACAAAAGATAGGCTAAGCCTACTTAAAATTAGGCCTAAGAGTCACCCCAAAGAGAACCTCTTTTGTTACTCAGATGTGGCTTCTCTCTCCAGCCAACACAACAAGCAAATTCACCACCCTCTCCCGTCTACGTCTACGTGGAACATGACTCCCAGGGGTGTGGACCTTCCTGGCAACGTGGAACAGAAATCCTGGAATGAGCTGGGACTCAGTATCAAGGGATTGAGAAAACCTTCTCATGCCTTTCTAGGAAGTTGTCCATTTCATCTACATTGTTGTATTTATTAGCATAAAGTTGTTCATAGTATCCTGTTATTACCTCCTTTATTTCTGTGGGGTCAGTGGTTATGTCTCCTCTTCCATTTCTGATCTTATTTATTTGCATCCTCTTTCTTCTTTTTGTCAATCTTGCTAAGGGCCTGTATTAGTTAGGGTTCTCTAGAGAAACAGAATCAACAGGGAACACTTGCAAATATAAAATTTATGAAAGTGTCTCACGTGACCGTAGGAATGCAGAGTCCACGTGACCGTAGGAATGCAGAGTCCAAAATCCACAGGGCAGGCTGCGAAGCCGATGACTCCAATGGATGGCCTGGATGAACTCCACAGGAGAGGCTCACCAGCCAAAGCAGGAATGCAACCTGTCTCCTCTGAGTCCTCCTTAAAAGGCTTCCCATGATTGGATTTAGCATCACTAATTGCAGAAGACACTCCCCTTTGGCTGATTATAAATGGAATCAGCTGTGGATGTAGCTGACGTGATCATGACCTAATCCTATGAAATGTCCTCATTGCAACAGACAGGCCAGCGCTTGCCCAATCAGATGAACAGGTACCACAACTTGGCCAAGTTGACACCTGTCCCTAACCATGACAGTCCACCCCTTGTCAACTTGGCACATATATATATATATATATATATATATCACCTTAGACCATACTTAATTTCCAAATGAAAACAAATAAGCACACATTTTTTCTTTTACCTGACAATACTCAACTGTCCTGCATATAACTGGAAACACATTAAATCTCTCCAGAATAGCATGTAAATCCTTGGGCAACATTCATTCTTAAACTTGATATCTTACAACTTAAATAGTATAACACAAACAAAACAGCATTACAGTCCTCGTTTCTGTAACTGATCACGTGGTCGAAGTTCATATTTATCACTACCTTCTTCCACTACCCATTCCATGTTCCCTTTCCCCTCAGCAAGCACTTCAGCTGGCCATGGTTCTTTGCCTGGTGGGGTGACCCAAACCTTCATTCCTGAAGTCTCAGAGCCATTAGTGGTCTTGCCTGGATTGTGTTGTTGCAGTTTTCCATTGATTTTAATCACAGGGCATGGTAGTACTAATAGACGCCCCAGGGGATCTCCTATATTCCAAGAAAACTCTTCTTTACCTCCATTATGTAGTTGCAGTCCTACTTCCTTCTGATAGTCAGGGTCAATTACCCCAGACAATAATGTAATCCCCTTCTTGGTGTGTTGATCCAGAGGCATAAGTAGCCCAAAGTGGCCAGGTGGCAATCTTAACTTCCAGTTCAGTGGTATCACTGTTGTTCCTCCTGGAGAAAGCATACCCCGTTTTGGAACTAAAACCTGTAGACCAGCAGAACTCAGGGTAGCAGGGACAGGAAGCAAAAATTTTCCTAGTGGATCACTAGGAGTAATAGTGAATGGCACCACACCCATTTCCACCCCTTGGTTCCTGGACCCAAGGATCCTGGCTATGGGAGAAACAGCACCATACAGTGGACGCTGATTCAGAGCATACACAGCTTCCTGGAGAACATTACCCCAGCGTTTCAAGTTTTTGCCACCTAGTTGGCACCATAATTGAGTTTTCAAAAGGCCATTCCACCGTTCTATCAATCCAGCAGCTTCTGGATGATGGGGAACATGGTAAGACCAGAGAATTCCATGAGCATGTGCCCATTCCCGCACTTCATTTGCTGTGAAGTGTGTTCCTTGATCCGAAGCAATGCTATGTGGAATACCATGACGATGGATAAGGCATTCTGTAAGCCCACGGATAGTAGTTTTGGCAGAAGCATTGCGTGCAGGGAAAGCAAACCCATATCCAGAGTATGTGTCTATTCCAGTTAGAACAAATCGCTGCCCCTTCCATGAAGGGAGTGGTCCAATGTAATCAACCTGCCACCATGTAGCTGGCTGGTCACCTCGGGGAATGGTGCCATATCGGGGGCTGAGTGTGGGTCTCTGCTGCTGGCAGATTGGGCACTCAGCAGTGGCTGTAGCCAGGTCAGCCTTGGTGAGTGGAAGTCCATGTTGCTGAGCCCATGCATAACCTCCATCCCTACCACAATGACCACTTTGTTCACGAGCCCATTGGGCAATAACAGGAGTTGCTGGGGAAACAGGCTGACTGGTATCCATAGAACGGGTCATCTTATCCACTTGATTATTAAAATCTTCCTCTGCTGAAGTCACCTTCTGGTGTGCATTCACATGGGACACAAATATCTTCATGTTTTTAGCCCACTCAGAAAGGTCTATCCACATACTTCTTCCCCAGACTTCTTTGTCACCAATTTTCCAATTATGGTCTTTCCAAGTCCCTGACCATCCAGCCAAACCATTAGCAACAGCCCATGAGTCAGTATACAAATGCACCTCTGGCCAGTTTTCCTTCCAAGCAAAATGAACAACCAGGTGCACTGCTCGAAGTTCTGCCCACTGGGAGGATTTCCCCTCACCACTGTCCTTCAAGGACACCCCAGAAAGGGGTTGTAATGCTGCAGCTGTCCACTTCCGGGTGGTACCTGCATATCGTGCTGAACCATCTGTAAACCAGGCCCGAGTTTTCTCTTCCTCAGTCAATTCACTGTAAGGAACTCCCCAAGAGGCCATAGCTCTGGTCTGGGAAAGAGAAGGTAATGTGGCAGCAGGAGCGGAAACCATGGGCATTTGTGCCACTTCTTCATGTAACTTACTTGTGCCTTCAGGACCTGCTCTGGCTCTATCTCGTATATACCATTTCCACTTTACAATAGAGTGCTGCTGTGCACGCCCAACTTTATGGCTTGGTGGGTCAGACAACACCCAACTCATGATAGGCAACTCAGGTCTCATGGTAACTTGGTGGCCCATGGTTAAGCGTTCAGTCTCTACTAAGGCCCAGTAGCAGGCCAAAAGCTGTTTCTCAAAAGGAGAGTAGTTATCCGCAGCAGATGGTAAGGCTTTGCTCCAAAATCCTAAGGGTCTGCGCTGTGATTCTCCTACAGGGGCCTGCCAAAGGCTCCAGACAGCATCTCTATTTGCCACTGACACTTCCAGCACCATTGGATCTGCTGGATCATATGGCCCAAGTGGCAGAGCAGCTTGCACAGCAGCCTGGACCTGTCGCAGAGCCTCCTCTTGTTCAGGTCCCCACTCAAAATTAGCAGCTTTTCTGGTCACTCGATAAATGGGCCGGAGTAGCACACCCAAATGAGGAATATGTTGTCGCCAAAATCCAAAAAGACCCACTAGGCGTTGTGCCTCTTTTTTGGTTGTGGGAGGGGCCAGATGCAGCAATTTATCTTTCACCTTAGAAGGGATATCTCGACATGCCCCACACCACTGGACACCTAGAAATTTTACTGAGGTGGAAGGCCCCTGTATTTTTGTTGGATTTATCTCCCATCCTCTGACACGCAAATGCCTTACCAGTAAATCTAGAGTAGTTGCTACTTCTTGCTCACTAGGTCCAATCAACATGATATCATCAATATAATGGACCAGTGTGATGTCTTGTGGGAGGGAGAAACGATCAAGGTCTCTGCGAACAAGATTATGACATAAGGCTGGAGAGTTGATATACCCCTGAGGTAGGACAGTGAAAGTATATTGCTGACCTTGCCAGCTGAAAGCAAACTGTTTCTGGTGGTCCTTACTAATAGCTATTGAGAAAAAAGCATTTGCCAGATCAATAGCTGCATACCAGGTACCAGGGGATGTATTGATTTGCTCAAGCAATGATACTACATCTGGAACAGCAGCTGCAATTGGAGTTACCACCTGGTTGAGTTTACGATAATCCACTGTCATTCTCCAAGACCCATCTGTTTTCTGCACAGGCCAAATAGGAGAGTTGAATGGGGATGTGGTGGGAATCACCACCCCTGCATCTTTCAAGTCCTTCAGAGTGGCAGTAATCTCTGCAATCCCTCCAGGAATATGGTATTGCTTTTGATTTACTATTTTGCTTGGTAGGGGCAGTTCTAGTGGCTTCCACTTGGCCTTTCCCACCATAATAGCCCTCACTGCATGAGTCAGAGAACCAACGTGGGAATTCTGCCAGTTGCTCAGTATGTCTATGCCAATTATACATTCCAGAACTGGGGAAATAACTACAGGATGGGTCCGGGAGCCCACTGGGCCCACTGTGAGACGGACCTGAGCTAAAACTCCATTGATCACCTGGCCTCCATAAGCCCCCACTCTGACTGGTGGTCCAGAGTGATGTTTTGGGTCCCCTGGAATTAATGTCACTTCTGAACCAGTGTCTAATAATCCCCGAAATATCTGATCATTTCCTTTTCCCCAATGCACAGTTACCCTGGTAAAAGGCCGTCGGTCTCCTTAGGGAAGACTTAGAGGAAGGTTAACAGTATAAATTTGTGGCAGTGTAACAGGTTTCTTCCCCATAGGGACCTGGCCTCCCCTTCATTCAAGGGGCTCAGGGTCTGTAAACTGTTTCAAGTCTGGAAATTGGTTAAGGGACCGTGACTCTGTGTTTTTGTAATTCAGGTTAGACTTCTGTTCCCTTGACCTAGAACTCTTTTGTTTATACAGCTCCAACAAGAATTTAGTAGGCTGCCCTTCTATTGTATTTCTAGGCACCCCATGATTTACTAGCCAATGCCACAAATCTCTGCATGTCATATAATTTTGATGCCTCCTTTGAGTTTGTTGTCTATTATAATACCCACGTCTACCCTGTCTTTGGTGATTAAGTGCTGCCACCTGGCTTCTGCCAACTCGGGATCCTGTCATCCCCATTGTGTTTAAGGATTCCAGCTCAGTGACAGCAGTTCCTACAGTAATATCTGACCTACAGAGAAGTGCAACCACAGAGCTCTTCAGGGATGATGGTGCTAGTCTCACAAATTTATTTCTCACTGTTCTGGTAAAAGGTGCATCCTCTGGACATTCCTGGGGTGTAAGAGCAGGCTTTGCATGATAAATCCACTCTAACATCCCAATCTCTCTAAGCCTCTGGATCCCCTCATCTACATTATACCAGGGCAGTTCTGGCATTTCAACCTCAGGTAATGTTGGCCACCTTTTGATCCATGTTTCAACCAACCACCCAAACAAGCTGTTAACACCTTTTCTAACTGCTCTAGCTATAACATTGAATGCAGAATCTCTGCTTAGTGGGCCCATATCAATAAATTCAGCCTGATCCAGCCTTATATTCCTCCCACCATTATCCCACACTCTTAAAATCCATTGCCACACATATTCCCCTGATTTCTGTCTATATAAATTGGAAAACTCACACAGTTCTTTTTTTTCTTATGAGGAGAGTATAATGTACCTCCTCATGTGTGATACTTTGTACCTCACCTTTAGGGGCCTGTTGGGACTTTAGTCTAGTTATAGGTCTAGAAGAAATGAGGGGTGGTGGGGGTGGGTCATGAAAAGAATTAGAAATATCTTCCAAGCCATTTGCTTCAGGGCTTTCATTTGCAGTTTCATCTGGTGAAACAGGATTAATAACTCTAGGGCTAATCCCTTCAGGAGGAGGTTGGGTGGCCAATTCCTCAAGGCAGGCTGGAGGTGGGGCGGCTATGTCCTCAGGGCAGACTATTACAGGGTTATCTAAAGAAGGCTCAGCATGGTCTAGGGTTTCAACCTCACCCCCAACATCATTATCAATTCATATGTCACCATCCCATTTTTCAGGGTCCCACTCCTTTCCAATCAATGCCCTCACTTTAACGGCAGACACCGTGCAAGACTGAGATTTCAGTTTACATTGTAAAGTTGCTACTCTAACAATAAGATTCTGAGTCTGATTTTCAGAGATCTCAAGTCTACGGCTACAGGAAATAAAATTTTCCTTCAGGATACTCATAGAAACCTCTACATCTTTCAGACGGCACTTAAGCTTCTTGTTTGAAGCCTTAAGCCCATCCCTTTCACCCTTTAATGTAGACAGTGTATCTAACAACAACCAACCAACATCTCTAAAACTCTTATTTCTACAAAACTCTGTAAAGGTGTCAAAAACATTATCCCCCAGAGTCTGGCTTCGTACAAGCGAAACATTAGGAGAATCGAATGATGATATTTTGACTATCTCCTTTGCCAATTCAGTCCATGGATTGGGAGTGTCATTCTGATTACGGGAATCAGAGTCCTTAGTGCCTCTGAGCCCAGTCAGAGTAGAAAACCATTCATAAAAACCCATTTTTAAGATTCTGTTCCTTAAGAACCACTCCTGGTACCAAGATGTATTAGTTAGGGTTCTCTAGAGAAACAGAATCAACAGGGAACACTTGCAAATATAAAATTTATGAAAGTGTCTCACGTGACCGTAGGAACGCAGAGTCCATGTGACCGTAGGAATGCAGAGTCCAAAATCCACAGGGCATCCTTTCCTGTGGAAAACACTTCAAAAGATAGGAATACAAGGGAACTTCCTTAAAATGATACAGGGAATATATGAAAAACCCACAGCTAATATCATCCTCAATGGGGAAAAATTGAAAACTTTCCCCCTACGATCAGGAACAAGACAAGGATGGCCACTATCACCACTATTATTCAACATTGTGTTGGAGGTTCTAGCCAGAGCAATTAGACAAGAAAAAGAAATACAAGGTATCAAAATTGGAAAGGAAGAAGTAAAACTATCACTGTTTGCAGACGATATGATACTATACGTCAAAAACCCGGAAAAATCCACAACAAAACTACTAGAGCTAATAAATGAGTACAGCAAAGTAGCAGGTTACAAGATCAACATTCAAAAATCTGTAGCATTTCTATACACTAGTAATGAACAAGCTGAGGGGGAAATCAAGAAATGAATCCCATTTACAATTGCAACTAAAAGAATAAAATACCTAGGAATAAATTTAACTAAAGAGACAAAAAACCTATATAAAGAAAACTACAAAAAACTGCTAAAAGAAATCACAGAAGACCTAAATAGATGGAAGGGCATACCGTGTTCATGGATTGGAAGACTAAATATAGTTAAGATGTCAATCCTACCTAAATTGATTTACAGATTCAATGCAATACCAATCAAAATCCAAACAACTTATTTTTCAGAAATAGAAAAACCAATAAGCAAATTTATCTGGAAGGGCAGGGTGCCCCGAATTGCTAAAAACATCTTGAGGGAAAAAAACGAAGCTGGAGGTCTCGCGCTGCCTGACTTTAAGGCATATTATGAAGCCACAGTGGTCAAAACAGCATGGTATTGGCATAAAGATAGATATATCGACCAATGGAATCGAATAGAGTGCTCAGATATAGACCCTCTCATCTATGGACATTTGATCTTTGATAAGGCAGTCAAGCCAACTCACCTGGGACAGAGCAGTCTCTTCAATAAATGGTGCCTAGAGAACTGGATATCCATATGCAAAAGAATGAAAGAGGACCCGTATCTCACACCCTATACAAAAGTTAACTCAAAATGGATCAAAGATCTAAACATTAGGTCTAAGACCATAAAACAGTTAGAGGAAAATGTTGGGAAATATCTTATGGATCTTACAACTGGAGGCGGTTTTATGGACCTTAAACCTAAAGCAAGAGCACTGAAGAAGGAAATAAATAAATGGGAACTCCTCAAAATTAAACACTTTTGTGCATCAAAGAACTTCATCAAGAAAGTAGAAAGACAGCCTTCACAATGGGAGATAATATTTGGAAATGATATATCAGATAAAGGCCTAGTATCCAGAATTTATAAAGAGATTGTTCATCTCAACAACAAAAAGACAGCCAACCCAATTACAAAATGGGAAAAAGACTTGAACAGACACCTATCAGAAGAGGAAATACAAATGGCCAAAAGGCACATGAAGAGATGCTCAATGTCCCTGGCCATTAGAGAAATGCAAATCAAAACCACAATGAGATATCATCTCACACCCACCAGAATGGCCATTATCAACAAAACAGAAAATGACAAGTGCTGGAGAGGATGCGGAGAAAGAGGCACACTTATCCACTGTTGGTGGAAATGTCAAATGGTGCAACCACTGTGGAAGGCAGTTTGG
Source organism: Tamandua tetradactyla (assembly GCF_023851605.1). Lineage (NCBI taxonomy): Eukaryota > Metazoa > Chordata > Mammalia > Pilosa > Myrmecophagidae > Tamandua > Tamandua tetradactyla. Next base: position 40,193,471 of record NC_135341.1, read on the forward strand.
CAGTTCCTCAAAAAGCTGAATATAGAATTGCCATACGACCCAGCAATACCATTGCTGGGAATATACTCAAAGGACTTAAGGGCAAAGACACAAACGGACATTTGCACACCAATGTTTATAGCAGCGTTATTTACAATTGCAAAGAGATGGAAACAGCCGAAATCTCCATCAACAGAAGAGTGGCTAAACAAACTGTGGTATATACATACGATGGAATACTATGCAGCTTTAAGACAGGATAAACTTATGAAGCATGTAATAACATGGATGGACCTAGAGAACATTATGCTGAGTGAGTCTAGCCAAAAACTAAAGGACAAATACTGTATGGTCCCACTGATGTGAACAGACATTCGAGAATAAATTTGGAATATGTCCTTGATAACAGAGTCCAGCAGGAGGTAGAAACAGGGTAAGATAATGGCCAATTGGAGTTGAAGGGATACAGACGGTGTAACAGGACTAGATACAAAAACTCAAAAATGGACAGCACAATAATACCTAATTGTAAAGTAATCATGTTAAAACACTGAATGAAGCTGCATATGAGCTATAGGTTTTTGTTTTGTTTTGTTTTGATTTTACTATTATTACTTTTATTTTTTTCTCTATATTAACATTCTATATCTTTTTCGGTTATGTTGCTAGTTCTTCTAAACCAATGCATATGTACTAAGAAATGATGATCATGCATCTATGTGATGATGTTAAGAATTAATGATTGCATGTGTAGAATGGTATGATCTCTAAATGTTGGGTTAATTTCTTTTTTTCCGTTAATTAAAAAAAAAAAAGAGAGAAGGGATAATTGGAGATGAAGGGATACAGACTGTACAACGGGACTGGATATAAAAACTCAGAAATGGACAGCACAATACTACCCAATTGTAATGCAATTATGTTAAAACACTGAATGAAGCTGCATGTGAGGTATAGGTTTTTTGTTTTTGTTTTTTTTTGTTTTTTTTTTCTTTCTATTATTGTTTTAATTCTTATTCTGTTGTCTTTTTATTTCTTTTTCTAAATTGATGCAAATGTACTAAGAAATGATGAATATGCAACTATGTGATGTTATTAAGAATTACTGATTGTACATGTAGATTGGAATGATTTCTAATTGTTTTGTTAATTCTTTTTTTAATTAATAAAAAAAAAATTAAAAAAAAAAGAATTAATGATTGCATATGTAGAAAGCTATGATCTCTAAATGTTGGGTTAATTTCTTTTTTTCCGTTAATTAAAAAAAAAAAAAAGAGAAGGGATAATTGGAGCTGAAGGGATACAGACTGTACAACGGGACTGGATATAAAAACTCAGAAATGGACAGCACAATACTACCCAATTGTAATGCAATTATGTTAAAACACTGAATGAAGCTGCATGTGAGGTATAGGTTTTTTGTTTTTGTTTTTGTTTTTTTTTTTCTTTCTATTATTGTTTTAATTCTTATTCTGTTGTCTTTTTATTTCTTTTTCTAAATCGATGCAAATGTACTAAGAAATGATGAATATGCAACTATGTGATGTTATTAAGAATTACTGATTGTACATGTAGATTGGAATGATTTCTAATTGTTTTGTTAATTCTTTTTTTAATTAATAAAAAAAAAAATCCACAGGGCAGGCTGCAAAGCTGATGACTCCAATGGATGGCCTGGATGAACTCCACAGGAGAAGCTCACCAGCCAAAGCAGGAATGCAACCTGTCTCCTCTGAGTCCTCCTTAAAAGGCTTCCCATGATTGGATTTAGCATCACTAATTGCAGAAGACACTCCCCTTTGGCTGATTATAAATGGAATCAGCTGTGGATGTAGCTGACGTGATCATGACCTAATCCTATGAAATGTCCTCATTGCAACAGACAGGCCAGCGCTTGCCCAATCAGATGAACAGGTACCACAACTTGGCCAAGTTGACACCTGTCCCTAACCATGACAGGGCCCATCAATCTTATTGATTTTCTCATAGAAGCAACTTCTGGTTTTATTGATTTTTCTCAATTGTTTTCATGTTCTCAATTTCATTTATTTCTACTCTGATCCTTGTTATTTCTTTCCTTTTGCTTGCTTTGGGGTTAGTTTGCTGTTCTTTCTTCAGTTCTTCCAAGTGGACAGTTAATTCCTGTATCTTTGCCCTTTCTTCTTTTTTGATATAGGCATTTAGGGCAATAAACTTCCCTCTTAACACTGCCTTTGGAGCATCCCATAAGTTTTGATATGTTGTGCTTTCATTTTCATTTGCCCCGAGATATTTACTGATTTCTCTTGTAATTTCTTCCTTCACCCACTGGTTGTTTAAGAGTGTGTTGTTGAGCCTCCACATATTTGTGAATTTTCTGGCACTCTGCCTATTATTGATTTCCAACTTCATTCCTTTATGATCTGTGAAAGTGTTTTGTATGATTTCAATCTTTTTAAATTTGTTGAGTCTTGCTTTGTGACCCAGCATATGGTCTATCTTTGAGAATGATCCATCAGCACTTGAGAAAAAGATGTATCCTGCTGTTGTGGGGTGTAATGTCCTATAAATGTCTGTTAAGTCTAGCTCATTTATTGTATTATTCAAATTCTCTGTTTCTTTATTGATCCTCTGTCTAGATGTTCTGTCCATTGATGAGAGTGGGGAATTGAAGTCTCCAATTATTATGGTAGATGTATCTATTTCCCTTTTCAGTGTTTGCAGTGTTTGGGGCATTCTGGTTCGGTGCATAAATATTTATGATTGTTATGTCTTCATGTTGAATTGTTCCTTTTATTAGTACATGGTATCCTTCTTTGTCTCTTTTAACTGTTTTACATTTGAAGTCTAATTTGTTGAATATTAGTATAGCTATTCCTGCTCTTTTCTGGTTGTTATTTGCATGAAATATCTTTTCCCAACCTTTCACTTTCAACCTATGTTTATCTTTGGGTCTAAGAGGTGTTTCCTGTAGACAGCATATAGAAGGATCCTGTTTTTTAATCCATTCTGCCAGTCTATGTCTTTTGATTGGGGAGTTCAATCCATTAACATTTAGTGTTATTACTGTTTGGGTAGTACTTTCTTTTACTATTTTGCCTTTTGTATTTTATATGTCATATCTAATTTCCCTTCTTTCTACACCCTTCTCCACACCTCTCTCTTCTGTCTTTTCGTATCTTTCTCTAGTGCTCCCTTTAGTATTTCTTGCAGAGCTGGTCTCTTGGTCACAAATTCTCTCAGTGATTTTTTTGTCTGAAAATGTTTTAATTTCTCCCTCATTTTTGAAGGACAATTTTGCTGGGTATAGAATACTTGGTTGGCAGTTTTTCTCTTTTAGTAATTTAAATATATCATCCCACTGTCTTCTCACCTCCATGGTTTCTGCTGAGAAATTTACACATAGTCTTATTGGGTTTCCCTTGTATGTGATGGATTGCTTTTCTCTTGCTGCTTTCAAGATCCTCTCTTTCTCTTTGACTTCTGACATTCTGACTAGTAAGTGTCTTAGAGAACGTCTATTTGGATCTATTCTCTTTGGGGTGTGCTGTACTTCTTGGATCTGTAATGTTAGGTCTTTCATAAGAGTTGGGAAATTTTCAGTGATAATTTCTTTCATTAGTTTTTCTCCTCCTTTTCCCTTCTCTTCTCCTTCTGGGACACCCACAACACGTATATTTGTGCGCTTCATATTATCATTCAGTTCCCTGAGTCCCTGCTCATATTTTTCCATTTTTTTCCCTATAGTTTCTATTTCTTTTTGGATTTCAGATGTTCCATCCTCCAGTTCACTAATCCTAACCTCTGTCTCCTGAAATCTACCATTGTAGGTTTCCATTGTTTTTTTTTATCTCTTCTACTGTGTCTTTCATTCCCATAAGTTCTGTGATTTGTTTTTTCAGACTTTCCATTTTTTCTTTTTGTTCATTCCTTGCCTTCTTCATATCCTCCCTCAATTCATTGATTTGGTTTTTGATGAGGTTTTCCATGTCTGTTCGTATATTCTGAATTAATTGTTTCAGTTCCTGTATGTCATTTGAATTGTTGGTTTGTTCCTTTGACTGGGCCATATCTTCAATTTTCCTGGTGTGATTTGTTATTTTTTGCTGGCATCTAGACATTTAATTACTTTAATTAGTTTATTCTGGAGATTCTTTCACTTCTCTTACCTAGGGTTTTCTTGCTAGATGAGTTTGTTGTTTATCTGTTCTTTGACCTTCAGTTCAGCTTTTTCTGGACCTCTAGCTTAGGTTTTGTTTAACAGAGGAGAATTTTTCAGTTCTTGTTTTCTTGTTTCTTGCCCTGCTTGTATGGTGCCTTTTCCCTCCCCACCCTTAGGAGGGTCTACTTAGGTATTATAGACTCCAGCCATGTTTTCCCAGACTAAATTGGCCTCCTATCAGGGCAAAGGAGTCACCTGCATTAGTTTTCGCTGAGGGTGAGACCCAGCAAGTTAAAAGACTTTCCTGTGAAGTCTCTGGGCTCTGTTTTTCTTATCCTGCCCAGTATGTGGCGCTTGTCTGTCTGTGGGTCATACAAGCAAAAGATGTTAAGGCTCCTTTAACTTTGGAAGACTCTCCCTGCTGGGGGCTTGGTGGAGACAGAGGAGAGGTTGTAGACTGGTTTTAATGGCTTCAAATTGCCAAGCCCTGGTGTCTGAATTCCTTGAGGGAGGGATTCCACCTGAGCTGGGCTTCGCCCCTCCCATGGGGAAGGCACAGGTGGGAGACAGCCCTGAAAGCAGCCCGTTTCTGCCTATGCCTGGGGCAGTTGCAGCCGAGAAGTCCCGCCACTGAATCCAGAGTCTGCCAAGTCTCCATAGAAACACAACCACTAAAACCTCCGTTTCCTCCCCTTTCCTCTTTTTCCGTTAGCCCAATGAGCAACCTCAGTCTTGACCAGGTTTAGAGTCTCTTTCCTTTCCCTCTGGGAAGCCGCCTGTGGAGGAGGGACACCGGCCACCGGCTGCCACGACTTGGGGAACTCACGGTTCTGGGGAGGCTTGCAGCTGGTCCAGCTGGTCCAGACTGGGGTACGCTGTGTGTCTGGTCACTGACGTGGCTCCGGGAGCTGTTCTGTACTGTTTCTGGTTATTTAGTAGTTGTTCTGGAGGACGAACTAAAACACGCACATTGCTAAGCCGCCATCTTGGCCCTTCCTCCTGAGAAAACCTTCTCCACTGAAAGGGGGAAGAATAAAAATAAGACAAAATAAAGTATCAATGGCTGAGAGATTCCAAATAGAGTCCAGAGGTTATCCCAGCGGTTATTCTTGTGCATTAAATAGATATCACCTTGTTAGTCAAGATGTAATGGAGAGGCTGGAGGGAACTGCCTGAAAATGTGGAGCTGTGTTCCAGTAGCCATGTTTCTTGAAGATGATTGAATAATGATACAGCTTTCACAATGTGACTGTGTGATTGTGAAAAGCTTTTGTCTGATGCTCCTTTTATCTACCTTATCAACAGATGAGTAAAATATATGGAATGAAGGTGAATAATAGGGGGAACAAATGTTAAAATAAATTTAGAGTAAAATGCTGGTGATCGGTATGGTATGTATGATTTTTTTTCTGTTTTCTTTTATTTCTTTTTCTGAATAGATGCAAATGTTCCAAGAAATTATCATGATGATGAATATGCAACTATGTAATGATATTGTGAATTACTGGTTATATATGTAGAACAGAATGATCAAAAATTACGAATGTTTGCATTTGTTTGGTGTTTTTTAGTATTTAAAAAAATTTTTTTAATTAATAAAAAAAAATCCTGGTGGAGGAATACGATGACAATAAACAAGAGAGACAATTTCACCTGGTGAGTGATGATACGAAGGAAAACGAGATCTTGTGATGGCAGCTGCCTGGGAGGGGTGATCTGAGAGCAGCCAGGGGTCCCTGAAAAGGTGACACGTCGGGGGTGCATCAAATGATGAGGAAGAGCCCTTCTGGGGGGAGCCCCAAATACCCAGTGGGCAGAGCCCACAGTCAGGGGAAGGAGCATCTGTGCTTTCTGCCTCCAGGACGCGGGGCTGCTCTGCTGGCAGGTCCGGGGAGGCTGGTGGGACTCGGGACAAGGTGGGCCATTCTGCCTCGCTCCAGCAGTGCGAAGAGACCCATAGGAGCCCCTGGAGACTAACCCGGCCAGTGGGAGCCTGCTCTGCACAAACCACTCAGTCACCCCCCGTCTGGGGAAGAACAAACCCACTTGCATGTGGGTCTGGGGGCCTGGGCCGGTGGAAACATTGTTTTCAGAAAAAAATCAGCAAAGTATATTCAGAGAAATCATCTTTTGGGTTTTAGTCGATGTAGCTCCTGAGATGGAGGCTGGGCAGGGATGAGCCCGGGGCTGGCCCTCTCCAGCCAGGCCATGGTCCCACTCAGGAAGGCTGACCGCAACTTACTGAACACTGAACACTGAGGGTGTGTGCGTGTGGCCAACTACAAAGCGTTCTGCAAAAACAACTGTGAAAGATTAAATGCACAAAGGGAAGGAGAAAAGGAAAACAACACAGCCCCCTTGGTAAGCCAATTAAAATGAAATTTTTATATTTTCAGAAACCACTGAACCAGGCTGCTCCATGCTCATCTCTGTCGGGTGGTTTGGTTAGGGGTGTTTAGCACAGATGCTCTAGATTATGGCTGCACAGCTGGAAAACGGTTGGAAGAGACTTACAGGAAGAGCTAGCAATTACTGGAAATCCAACCATAGGATCTTCCTTCCATTTGTTTTCAAAACATTTGTTGGGTGTTGTTTATCTGCCAGGCCTGGACTAGCCCTTGTTTTGCTCAGGAGCGGTTTAACTACTTTCTAGAACTTAATGGAGCTGAGCTTGGCTCGTAGGCTGTCAAGTCCAAATCTCTCTGCTGGAAGGGAGACCAAGGTTTGGATGGGACCAGCTCTTGACAGCTTGAGAAGTATTTCTGTGGTCCCCTGCTCTCCCATATCCTCTTTAAAGGTGTTTCTTTCTCACCACACCTCTTCCCAGAGGAGGGCAACCTGAGAAGGAAGGTTTCTTTCCCTGAGTGCCTGGGAAGGGTTCTTTTGACTTTCTTTCTCAGGTTCAAAGGGGGAAACTGGTGGGTTGATAAAGAGGCAGAAATCGCCTACGATGATATACGATTTTCCACTGCCGTCTGCATGTGTGTACGTTTGTGTGTACGCATCCATTTATCTCTTGATTTATGGCTCTGGGCCTTCTTTTGGCCATTTGTAAAATGGGCAGTTAAGACAACTCATGTCCTAGTGAGAGCATCTTCCCCAATGATTAACAGAAACCATATGCATTTCAGAGAACACCAGCTTTACATACCCAGCAGTTTTCGGGGCAGTGGGGGTGTGGGTGGGACGTGGATATTTTGGGGTGTGTGTGAATAAATCTTTCCAAATCTGCGCCCTGGGTGGTTTGCTGGCTCAGGAGACCAATGCACACCAGGCTGCTGTCCCCTCTTCTAATAAGCAAGAAGAGGGGATAGTTCAATTGAGAACCAGCTCCAAAGAGCTGCTCTCTGAGACTCCAGCTCAGAAGAGGCTGGGCTTCCCTGTGTTTCCAGGAAGACTGAGCTGAAAGGAACAGAAGGGCGTATTACCAGTTGTTCTCACCTAATGGTTCTCTCTCTGTTTTTTTAATGGCTCTGGAGGTGCGAAGCAACTGCTCATTATTTCCCTCTGTGACCTTCCCTCCTCCTTCCTCTGACCACAGAGTTTTCTTGGACTTGGAGCTACTTGGCCGAATCTGCCCAGTGGGAGCCAAGTCAAGCAGTAGGGCGTGTTCCAATCAAGAGCTCTGAATGGAGAGAGCCTTTAAGCTTCAAGGGAGGGTCTTATGCAAAGGATCCCCTGAGCGAATTCTTTGTCTGATGGGACTTTCGACATTTGTACGTTTTGACTGATGCATGCACACACCCGGTTGTTTATTTATGGACGCCCTTCTGAGGGAAACACCTATTATTCAAGTATCTTCAGTTACTGCAGAAAAAGCGACCTCTTGCTTTTCACAGCACTGTATGAGATGCTGTGTTCTTTTCATAGCATGTGTTTTTTTATTTGATGGGCTCGGTCTGGTAAAACTAAACTGCGTTGACTTTTTTGAAGATTGAATCCTACAATAACCAGCATTAATATTTCAGATTGACATTATGGGCTGATTTACCTAGTCCTTAGTCTTTTAGTTTTCCAATAAAAACACACTCTGAGAGATTTGGGATTATATAATTTCCCACTTTTCTTTTGCTTTCTCACGTTGGAATCTGACGTGGATTTCTTCCTCTACTAAACTGTGGCTTATCTGTGAAGAATGAATTTATATCATATATTCAGCACAAGAAATAATTGTGCAGTTTAGAAGTACCAGGAGCTCCCTGTACGTTCATCTCCTCTCCTTTTTTTTTTTTTTTCCTGGTCAGGGTTGAACCCTCTGTGCAGACAGGGGGACAGGGGCTGGGGCGGGGAGAAGGGCTGATTCTGCACAGGGACCCTGGAGGGTGCTTTGCTCCCTAGCTGTTGGATGACCACCCCTGGGGGTGTAGAGAGAACTCACTCCTTAGAAGGGGTGCCACACTGCCCTAAAAATGCAATCTCCTTTATCATCTTCCCTCTTGGTAGGGGTGTAACAATCTCAAGAAGTGCTAATTGTGAAAAAAAGAAAGAAAGTTTGCTGATAATGAAAAAGGAGAAGATAAGGCAACGGGCCTCTTGTCAGTCTCTCTGCCTCCCTCCCCTTCTCTTCTCTCCCTTCTCCTCCTTTTATTCCTTCTTTCTTCCATCTATCAAGCATGACTGAAAAATCTCCTGGGTCCCAGGCATCTGGCACACAGGTGCTGAGGATGCTTCCAGACCCCTGGAGGGGGGCAGATGTGAAAACAAATCAGTGTGATAAAGTGTTATGGAATCTCTAAGAGGTGTGGGAAGAGATTCAGTGGCAGCTCAAAGGAGAGGTGCTTTCCCCACCAGAGGGGTGGTGGGGTGAAGGGAGCCCAGGTTGTGTTTCACTCTCCTGGATGCAAGGTGCTTGCATTATACGGGGCCAGCTGTCCCTGGGGCCACAGTAGGCTTTGCTCTGGAATTATTAATGTCATTAATAATGTCATGTTTACTGATGTGCCCTGATTGCTGATTTTTTTGGTCTTGCATATTTTTATAGTGTATGTATTATATTAGCAAGTAATACATATGTAGAATATACATTGGGGTATTATATGCTACAGCAGCATCTCCCAATGGGATGAGTGGTCAAAAAAGTCTGGGACTGTTGATCTCAGCAGAAAATCAAAATGGAAAACAGCAAATTCAAGCTGAGGAAGGCTCAGAATACACACAACTGCCAAAGGCATAGACATTCTGAAAAGTCTGTTTTCAGAGCCCACGCAGCACCTTTCCTTTCTGCCAAGATACTTAGTTAAATAGCATCAGAGGGGAAGGGGGGGCAGTCCCTGGGGGCTCCTGGGTGGTTCAGAGAGGACCCACGGGTCACAAACCAGCATCCCCCAGGGAAAATCAGGAGCACAGGCACAGCTGGGTTGCCCTGCAGAAAAAAACCCTGACAGATTGGCTGTGATGCCTTCAGTGGCAGCCTGGCTACCTCCTGCTGTCCCATTACCTGCCTGGCCTTGGAAGACATCTTTCTGGGCTACCCACAAACACACCTGCAAAACCTCACCATTTTGAAAGACACTCCTTGGTGAGTTGATTTCTATTGAACTGAGTTTCAGGAAAATATCACTTCATACGTACCTAACTGCCTCCTTCACGCTTGATCTGCCGTGTTTGATAGTGTCGATACGCTGAGTCACTGTTGCAAGTTCAGAGTGTGGCAGTCAGCTGGGACAAAAAGAAAAAGATGATTGTTCATTTCATTCATGATAGCCCCAAACTGTAAAAAAAAAAAAAAAAAACATAAAAAAGGGCCCATCAATAGGGGAATGGGTAAACAAATTATAATAGAGCCATAAATGTAATACTCAGCAATAGAAAGGAACAAACTACTGTAACACACAGAACCATGGTTTATCTCATGAACACTGTGCTGAAGGAAAGATGCCAGATGCAAGAGAGTATATGATTTTAAAATTTCATTTATATGAAGTTCAGGAACAGGCAAAGCTGATACATGGTGAAAAGCGTTAGAATGATCGCCTCTGGCAGGGACACAAAGAACCTTCCGAGATGGACAATTTCTATATTTTGATAGTAGTGTGGGTTTCATGGGTGTACACATTTGATAAAAGTCATTAACATTATATCCTTAAGAGCTGTGCAGTTTACTGTATGTAAATTCCAACTCCAAATATTTAAATGAATATGAAACTCTAGTTGGTAGGTTCGTCTTTTGTGGTTATATGGGATAGCTAATCTGAAACCACTGCCATGAATTCTTGGTTTGAGCAAATGAATAAATATTTTGAAAATGAGAGCCAGAGGCTTCCAACTCTCTGTTGGAAAAGTTACAAATGGAAAGAGGGAGGTTAGAAGTAACCATGTGGTTTGGGTTAAAATCAGATCCAAGTGAACTCATTTTTTAGAAAATATTTTTATTGACAAATCTTCACACACATACAGCCCATACATGGTGTACAATCAATAGCTCACAATATCATCACATAGTTGTATATTCTTCACCATGATCAATTTTTTAGAACATTTGTATCACTCCAGAAAAAGAAATCAAAAGAAAAAACTCACACATCCCATACCCCTTACCCCCCTCTCATTGACTATCAGTATTTCCATCTACCCGATTTGTTTTTACCCCTTATCCCCCTTATTATTTATTTATTTTTTATCCATATTTTTTCACTCATCTGTCCACACCCTGGATAAAAGGAGCATCAGACACAAGGTTTCCACAATCACAGTCACATTGTAAAAGTTATAGCTTTATACAATTGTCTTCAAGAATCAAGGCTACTTAGAATGAGCTGAGACTCAGCATCAAGGGATTGAGAAAACCTTCTGGACCAAAAGGGGGAAGAGTGAAATGAGACAAAATGCCAATGGCTGAGAGATTCCAAACAGAGTCGAGAGGTTATCCTGGAGGTTATTCTTACGCATTAAATAGATATCACCTTGTTATTCAAGATGTAATGGAGAGGCTGGAGGGAACTGCCTGAAAACGTGGAGCTGTGTTCCAGTAGCCATGTTTCTTGATGATGATTGTATAATGATAAAGCTTTCACAATGTGACTGTGTGATTGTGAAAACCTTGTGTCTGATGCTCCTTTTATCTACCTTGTCAACAGATGAGTTGAACATATGGAATAAAAATGAATAATGGGGGAACAAATGTTAAAATAAATTTAGATTGAAATGCTAGTGATCAATGAAAGGGAGGGGTAAGGGGTATGGTATGTATAATTTTTTTTTTCTGTTTTTGTTTTATTTCTTTCTCTGTTGTCTTTTTCTGAATAGATGCAAATGTTCTAAGAAATGATCATGATAATGAATATGCAACTATGTGATGATATTTGAATTACTGATTATATATGTAGAACGGAATGATCGTATGTTAAGAATGTTTGTGTTTCTTTCTTCTCATATGTATTTTTTAATTTAAAAATTAATTTAAAAAAATTTAAAAAAAAGAATCAAGGCTACTAGAACACAGCTCAACTTCCCTCCAGCCACTCCAGTACACCATAAACTAAAAAGGTGTATCTATATAGTGCATAAGAATAACCTCCAAGGATAACCTCTCAACTCTGTTTGAGATCTCTTAGCCACTGAAACTTTATTTGCTCATTTATCTCTTTCCCCTTTTGGTCGAGAAGGCTTTCTCAATCCCTACTTACTGGGTCTCAGCTTATCACGGGAGTCCTCTCCCAGTTTACCAGGAAGAATTATACCCCTGGGAGTCATGTCCCAAACTCATTGTTATTTATTATTTTATTTTATTTTGAAAAATAACATATATACAAAAAAGCAATACATTTCAAAGCACACCTCAACAATTACCTATAGAACAGATTTCAGAGTTTAGTATGGGTTACAGTTCCTCAATTTTAGGTTTTTCCTTCTGGCTGCTCCAAGACACTGGAGACTAAAAGAAAGATCAATACGATGATTCAGGAATCATACTCATTTGTTAAATCCTATCTCCCCTTTTATAACCCTACCTTCTCCTTTGATCTCTTTTTAAAAATTTATTTATTTTATTGATACATATTTTCTATTCACAGTTCATGTAAACATCCAAAGTGAACTATCAATGATTCACATCATCATATAACTGCATTCATCATTACAATAGACTTTTCATTTTTTGTTAAAAATAGCATATACAGAAAAAAAACAATAAATTTGAAAGCACATTGCAACAGTTAGTTGTAGAACAGATTTCAGAGTTTGGCATGGGTTCCAACTCCATAATTCTAGGTTTTTACTTCTAGCTGCTCTAAGATACTGGAGAGTTAGAGAAATATCAATATATGATTCAGCAATCACACTCATTTGTTAAACCCTACCTTCTCTATTTAACTCCACCATCACCTTTGATCTTTCTTCCACTCTTTAGGGGCATTTGGGCTGTGCCCACTCGAACTTTTTCCTGTTGGAAGGGGCTGTCGATAATATGGGATGGGGGATGGAACTAGCTGATGTTCTGAAGAATCTAGCCCCTCTGTGTTTCAGGACTTACCTGGTCCAGGACCCATCTGGAGGTTTTAGGCTTTTGGAAAGTTACCCTAGTGCATGGAATCTTTGTAGAATCTTATATAATGTCCTAGGTGTTCTTTAGGATTGGCAGGAATGATTTTGGTTGGGTTTGGCAAGTTATGATAGGTAGCAATATCTAACTGAAGTTGCATAAGAGTGACCTTCAGAGTAGCCTCCTGACTCTATCTGAACTGTCTCAGCCACTGATACCTTATTTGTTACACTTCTTTCCTCCCTTTTGATAAGGATGGCATTGTTGATTGCACAGTGCCAGGGTCAGTCTTGTCCCTGGGAGTCATCTCCCACATCGCCAGGGAGACTTTCACCCCTGGTTGTCATGTTCCACATAGAGGGGAGGGCAATGATTTCACTTGCAGAGTTGGTCTTAAAGAGAGAGAGGCCACATCAGAGCAACAAAAGAGGTTCTCTAGAAGTAACTCTTAGGCATACCTATAGGGAGGCCAAGCTTCTTCATTGCATAAGCTTCACAAACCTTCACAAGATCAAGGGCTTGGTCTATTGATTTGGGTGTCCCTAATGTTTGAAAAAGCACTAGGGGTTTCCCTGGTGGTAACTTTTAATAGTTTCATTTTTTCTTCTCCCATACCTCAAGGGACTTTGCCAATACTTTTTGACTATCTGCTTAATATACGCTGGGATGTATCCAGGCATTACATTAAGCTATACAGGATTAAAGACCCCCATTCTTACTCTGGGCTTTGTGCGTTTGGATTATTTAAATGATCTATCCAGACAGGTTGAGTTAGATTATGTGCTACAGAAAATTTAGATCCTGGACAAAATAAACCTTTCTTCCTTTGGTCTCAAAGAATAGATGAGGTTCTAAAATACAGACAATGTCTTCCTTACCCCTGTATTCTGAATGTGCTGGTTTGAATCTGTGGTGGACCCCAGAAAAGCCATGTCCTTTAATCCTCATTCAATATTGCTGGGTGGGAGCATATTGATGTTCCCATGGAGATGTGACCCGCCCAATTGTGGGTAGTAACTTTTGATTAGATGATTTCCATGGAGGTGTGTCTTCACCCACTGAAGGTGGAGTTGCTTCCTGGAATCCTTTAAAAGAGGAAACATTTTGGAGAGAGTTCCTTTTGTAGAGCCACGAGAAAGCCAGAAGACACTGCTAAATTTGCCAAGTGCCTTTCCCGCTGAGAGAGAAACATTGAACTTCATTGGCCTTCTTGAACTAAGGTATCTTGTCTCTGGATGCCTTAAATTGGACATTTCTATGGACTTGTTTCAATTGGGACCATTTCTCAGCCTTAAAACTGTAAATTAGCAACTTATTAAATTCTGCTTTTTAAAAGCCATTCCATTTCTGGCATATTACATTCCGGCAGCTAGCAAACTGAAATACTGAATTACCTTAATCCCAACTTGATTGGCTTCCTTATCTGTAATATGTATGTTTTATACATATACAAAACAGCCTGTCAAAATCCAGAGAGAACAATTACCCCTCCAGACTAGATGTGACTGTATAAGAGTTTACAATCTAGGCCTGTTTTCTTATTATTTTCTAAATGAGATCATACAATATTTGCTCTTTTGTTCCTGGCTTATTTTGCCTAAGAGCAATGATATCCAGTAGGCAACAGAAGCCTGAGGCTGGCTAACCTGAGGCTCAGCCTGATTTTGGTGGTTGCCCTGGCAGGAGGGGGCTTTGCATCATGAGGTCATGTTTGGGGGTGAGAGTTTTGTGCAACTTGATGATTATAATAACGTTCTTGACCCTCCCCAGACAAACATGGCTGGCCACCCCTACCCTGACATGTGTGTGACCACCTCATGCAGTCAGGGTGTTGGTCTTGGGTCACCACCCCAGTGCCCAACCCCCCACCCCCAGATCTTGGCTTTAGCAGACTAAATCTCAAACTCGTTTTCTGATCCTGTGACTCTTTTATTTCTCTATGTGTTTTGCCAAATGAAAGCTGCAGCCGCCAAATCTTGGCTCTGTGATGATGAGTGACAGCTCAGAGATATTTGCTGAAAGTTACCTTGCAAATAGAAAATATTAAGAACATTGCAGTTTAAGGCTCATAACCCCTTTATATATATATATATATATATATATGTATATTTCAAATGTATATTTTTTGTTAGTATGTATTATTTTCTTTTCTTTTTCTTTTTTTATTTTTTACATGGGCAGGCACCGGGAAATGAACCCGGGTCCTCTGGTATGGCAGGCAAGCATTCTTGCCTGCTGAGCCACCGTGGCCTGCCCAGTTTGTATGTATTCTTGAATAATGGGTAAAGCTCTTTAGTATGGATGCATTCAAAAATTTTAATACTATATTTTACTGAACCCAATATGACCAAAATATTTCCTTCTCAATGTGTTATCAATATAAAAATTATTAATGAGATATTTTGTACTATATCTTTGAAATCTAGTATGTCTTTTACTCTTATAGACTAGCTCAGTTTGGATGCTTAAATTTTCATCAGGAATACTTGATCAGTATTTAGACGTCATAAAATTCACAGGTGAAGAAGTAGGTTCACATACTTGTTATTCCAAGCATACTTTATAGTTTTCCAATAACTGCATCAAATACCAAAAACATCACTCACTTTACTTTAATATTCGCATCCATATTTACAAAACTGCTTCAGCTATTTTAGAAGAATTTATTTGACTTTGAAGCAAAAGCATATTAGTTTCAAAACTACATCTGTCCAAGTTAATTCACCAACTCTTGCATCATCTCATTGTTAACATCAAATTCAAAGGGCTATTGTATAAATTGAAAAGCAACTCTAAATTTATTAATTTGACAAACCAGCCTTTAATCTTTTGTAATTTTTTGCAGCCAATTTTCATAATGCTGTTAACAATTAAAACCTTCTGCATATTCATATTGGAAAAATTCATAACCCCTTCTTAAGGCCCACAGAAAGCTCTGCCAGCTTTTAAAATTTGGTGTTTGTCCTTGCTGTGCTCCTGGACCAGCTTGTGAGGTCAGGCTCCTGGGGTGGCCAGTGTGTGGTCAGCAGGGCCTGGGGTGCATGTCCCTGGGGTTTGTTCTGGTTTGAAGCTACTGTGTGTACCCAGAAAAACCATGTTCTTTAATCCTGGTTCAATATTGTTGGGTGAGAACTTTTTGTTTTTTAACTTTTAATCATTTCGTTCTACATATATAACAAGCAATTCACAATATCATCACATAGTTGCATATTCATCATCGTGATCATTTCTTAGAACATTTGCATCAATTCAGAAAAAGAAATAAGACAACAGAAAAAAATTCATACATACCATACCCCTTACCCCTCCCTTTCATCAATCACTAGCATTTCAATCTAAATTTATTTTAACATTTGTTTCCCCTATTATTTATTTTTATTCCATATGCTTTACTTGTCTGTTGATAAGGTAGGTAAAAGGAGCATCAGACACAAGGTTTTCACAATCACACATTCACATTGTGAAAGCTGCTATCATTATTAAATCATTTTCAAGAAACATGGCTACTGGAACACGCTCCACATTTTCAGGCAGTTCCCTCCAGCCTCTCCATTACATCTTGAGTAACATGGTGATATCTATTTAATGCGTACAAATAACCTCCAGGATAACCTCTCTACTCTGTTTGGAACCTCTTCAGCCACTGACACTTTATTTTGTCTCATTTTGGTCTTCCCCCTTTTGGTCAAGATTTTCTCAATCCCTTGATGCTGAGTCCCAGCTCATTCCAGGATTTCTGTCCTACGTTGCCAGGAAGGTCCACACCCCTGGGAGTCATGTCCCATGTAGACAGGGAGAGGGCAGTGAGTTTGCTTGTTGTGTTGGCTGGAGAGAGGCCACATCTGAGCAACAAAAGAGGTTCTCTTGGGGGTGACTCTTAGGCCTAATTTTAAGTAGGCTTGACCTATCCTTCATGGGGTTAAGTTTCATATGAACAAACCCCAAGACTTGGGGCTCAGCCTATAGCTTTGGTTGCCCACACTGCTTGTGAGAATATCAAGAATTCAACTTGAGGAAGTGGGTGAGAACTTTTTGATGAAGTTGTTTCCATGGAGGTGTGATCCACCCAATTTTGGATGAAACCTTTTGATTAGGTTGTTTCCCTAGAAATGCATCTCCACCCATTCAGGTTTGGTCCCTTCCTGGGGTCTTTTAAGAGGGAACCATTTCGGAAAAAGCTTCAGAGCCCACGCAGAGAGATATTTGGAGATGTAGAAAGAAAACACACCCAAGGAAGCTGTTTTTTTTTTAATTAAAAAAAAATGTTTATTATAAACAACGAACAAAGATGCAGTCTTGACATACAAACATTCTTGACATGGTTACAATCAATGGCTCACAATATCACATAGTTGTATATTCATCGCCATGTTCATTTTTTTTGAACATTTGCATCTCTTCAGCAAAAGAAAGAAAAAATCATACATGCCATACCCTTTACCATTCCCTCTCATTGATCACCAGTATTTCAATCTACTCAATTTATTTTAACCTTGGTTCCCCCATTCTTTATTTCTTATCCATATTTTTTACTCATCTGTCCATACCGTAGATAAAAGGAACATCAGACACAAGGTTTTCACAATCACACAGTCACATTGTGAAAGCTACATCATTATACAATTATCTTCAAGAAATATGGCTACTAGAACACAGCTCTACAGTTTTAGGTAATTCCCTCTAGCCACTCTAATACACCATAACTAAAAAGGGGTATCTGTATAATGTGTAAGAACAAGCGTCAGGATAACCTCTTGATTCAGTTTGATATCTCTCAGCCAATGACAGTTTATTTTGTCTCATTTCTCTTTTCCCCCTTTCAGTTGAGGTTTTCTCAATCCCTTGATGCCAAGTCCCAGCTCATTCTAGGATTTCTGTCCCACACTGCCAGGAAGGTCCACACCCCTGGGAGTCATGCCCCACGTAGAGTAGGGGAGAGCAGCGAGTTTGCTTGCCATGTTGGTTGAGAGAGACAGGCCACATCTGAGCAACAGAAGAGATTCTCTGGGTGTGACTCTTAGGCCTAATTGTAAGTAGGCTTAGCCTATCCTTTGTGGGGATAAGTTTCATAGGGACAAACCCCAGGATTGAGGGCTTGGCCTGTTGATTTGGTTGTCCCTCTGCTGACAAGAATATCATGAATTCTCCAAATGCGGAAGTTGAATTTTTCCCCCTTTCTCACCATTCCCCCAAGGGGGCTTTGCAAATACTTCTTTATTCACTGTTCAAATCACTCTGGGATTTATTGGGACATCACACTAACCTGGACAAACCTACTAAGTCTCATGGTTCCATGAGGTTCCATGTATTTAAGGTGTTCAATTAAACTGTCCATATAAGTTAAATTAGGAAATGCACTAGTCAAAGAATAAATTTCATACCAAGTATTTCTTGCTTTAGTCTCACACAGAAGTTGAAGTTTTAAAATATGAATGACCATCTATTTTCAAGACCCTGCAATTTTGACATTCCTTTGTTCTTCCTCATGTAAAAACCCTTTTTAATTTGTACATTTAGTCACTATCACTGTACACTCTAGGCACCAGGGAAGCTGTTTGAAACCAAAAGCCAAAGGACCAGCAGATGCCAGCCACATGCCTTCCTGGCTGACAGGTGTTCCAGATGCCATCGGCCTTTCTTGAGTCAAGGTATCTTTCCCTGGATGCCTTAGTTTGGTCATTTTTATGGCCTTAGAACTGTGATCTTGTAACTTAATAAATCCCCTTCATAAAAGCCAACCCATTATTATACTAATAACACATTTTGGCAGCATTAGGAATCTAAAACAGGGTTGAAATCAGTTTCCTTTCTGACTTCTCTGCACATTTACTGTGGTCAGTACACTTCTGGGAATTCCCTCTACCTTTACGTTCTCTCCATGGGTTGTGCCTTCTTCTTCCACCTGCTCCTCTGATGCTTGTTAGGGGTGACCTTGTCCGAGTCCTTAGCACTGCATCCCAGTGCTGGCCTCCCTCTGTATTTCCTGCCACCTTCTTTACTGCAATTTAGTCTACTTCTTTCATTGTTTTTGGTTTTCTTATCAAAGGAGTGTAGGTACCTAGTTTACCAAGCTGAGTACTCTTGACGCTGGTACAAATAATGTACAGTCAAATGATCTTGTGGACTTTGGAATTATTATTTTTTTAATGAGCTTTAAAAAAAAAGCAGCTCAAAGTCAAAACAGTGAGTTCACACTCTAACTGCATTCTTCCTTCTTGCTCATACAAGGAATCTCGAAAGCCTCCACTAGACTCCATAGGCTGGCAGCCTTTGTAGAGGCTGATCATGGCCACGTTCCTGCTGCCCTGATTACCACCCAGCAGAGGGAAGGGACTGGACATGAGCTGACACCTATGTGTGTCAGGTCCTGCAGAGAAAGTATGGGGTAGGACTCTCTAGACCAAGAATCAATATGGACAAAAAGAATGTGAATAATATGATGAATGAACCAGACCTAACAAACATATACAGAACACTGCACTCCAAGGCTGAGTCCCAAAACAGATCTCAATACATTTATAAAGATTGAAATTATACAAAGCCCATTCTCTTAACATAATGGAATGAAGCTAGAAATCAGTAACAGGCAGAGAACTGGAAAACTCACAAACAGATGGAGGTTAAACAACACACTATTAATCAGTGGGTCAAAGAAGAAATTTCAGAGGAAATCAGTCAATATCTCAAGATGAATGAAAATGAGAGC
Organism: Tamandua tetradactyla; assembly: GCF_023851605.1. Classification (NCBI taxonomy): domain Eukaryota; kingdom Metazoa; phylum Chordata; class Mammalia; order Pilosa; family Myrmecophagidae; genus Tamandua; species Tamandua tetradactyla. The sequence continues at coordinate 40,212,776 of NC_135341.1, forward strand.
ACACATATCAAAACCTATGGGATTCAGCAAAGGAAGTGCTGAGAGGGAAATTTATAGCCCTAAACACCTACATTAAAAAGGAAGAGCTAAAATTAAAGACCTAACTGCACATCTCGAAGAACTAGAAAAAAAGAACAGCAACTAATCCCAAAGCAAGCAGAAGGAAAGAAATAACAGAGATTAGAGCATAAATAAATAAAATTCAGAACAAAAATAATTAAGAGAAGCAATAAAACCAAAAGTTGGTTCTTTGAGAAGATCAACGAAATTCACAACCCCTTAGCTAGATTGATAAAGACGAAAGGAGAGAAGATAAATTTATTCTGATAAATAAAATCAGAAATGAGAGAGCAGGTCCATGGTCATAAGAGGATACTATGATCAACTGTATGCCAACAAACTAGACAACGTAGATGAAATGTTTAAGTTCCTAGAAGCACACGAACAACCTACACTGACTCTAGACTAGAAGACCTCAATAAACCAATCAGAGATTGGCTTATGCAAATGTAAGAAGGTGCACCCACTTTGGAAGGACTTGGTGGTTCCTTAGGAAACTAAGTATAGAATTACCATATGATCTATCAATCCTGCTGCTAGGTATATTCCCAGAAGTAGTGAAAGCAGGGCTAGAACCAGACATTTGCACATTGAGGGTCAAAGCAGCATTACTCACAATTGCCAAATAAAGGAAGCCACCCAAAGATCAACGACCAATGAGCGGATCTATGTATGACGGATTATTATTCAGCAGTATGAAGGAATGAAGTCCTGAAGCATGTGACTAGATGGATGAACCTTGAGGACATTATGTTGACCGAAATAAGTCAGACACAAAAGGGAAAATACTGTATGATGTCACTGATATGAACTAATATAATAAGCAAATTTATAATATTAGTGTCTAGAAAATCGATTACCAGGAGATAGAATGGGGAGAATTTGTACAGAATTTCTATTTAGGTTGATTGTACATGTTTGGAAATGGATAGTAGTGATGGTAGCACATTACCATGAATGTAATTAACAGTATTATGTTTGTGAATGTGATTGAAAGGGAAGTTTTAGGTCATGCATGTTATTAGAAGGAAAGTCAGAAGACACTGGGCTGTGCCACAGTGAGCCCTGTTGTGGACAATGCACTGTGGGTACAAGTACAAGAATGTTCTTTTACGAATTATAACAAATGTATAACACTATTACAAGATGTTCATAATAAGGTGGAATATGGGAAAAATACACCTAATGTAAACTATGGACTATGGTTAACAGTAATATTTTAATACTTCCCTCAAAAGAACAAAGTACCATACTAATGCAAAGTGTCAATAGCAGGGCATATGGGAACATTGCATTTTTTACATGACTTTTCTGCAGACCTAAAATTTCTATTTTAAAAAAGCTAATTAACAGCCACACACAAAAAACCATTATGCTAAGTGAAAGCAACCAGATACAAAGTTTTACATAAAATGTAAATATAAACACATCTATAGAGATTGAATTAGATCAGTGCTTTTGTAGGGCTGGTGAACCATAGAAGGAATGAGAGGTAACTGCTAAGGGGGATGGGGTTTTCTTTTTGAAGAAATAAAAATGTTCTAATATTGATTGTGGTGAAGCATGTACAACTGTGATTACACTAAAAGCTACTGATTGTATACTTTGGATTGCATGGTATGTGAATATATCTCAATAAAACTGCTTTTAAAAAACAAAACTGGGCAACTACCCTAAGCTCTTGGTTTTTATGGTCTCTTATTTTTAAGGCAGATGTAGTCTTCATGTTCCCTATGAAAACAAACACAATATATCCTCGCCATGGAAACTACAAAAGTGCATCAAGGAAAAAACCCACCACCACACAGCATGTTCACTTTAACACCTAGAAATAACTTGTTTACTTTTTGGCTAATATAGTCCCCATTTTTTTGTGCATACAAAAACACACCACATATTTAAAAAATGGGATTTACAATATCTAGTTTGATCAGCTGGTTTTTAACTAAACATATTGTAAACGTTTTCCCTTGTCATCTACAACAGTTAAAATAATTGTATAGCCTGAAAGAAAACAATTTATTAACCAATCTTACTGGGAGAAATTCAGATATAATTTTTTCTCCAGGAGACTTTCTCCTCCTTACAATGCCTTGGGAAAAGGGGGCATTCTTGTCTTATGTGACTTCCCAGAGGTGAGAGAAAATTGCTCTTCAATTTAGTTTTCTAACTTGCTTCTCTACATCAATCTAAACAGCAAATAATTAATTTTCTCTTCTCCACTCTCTCTCCGTTTGCTTCCTCTTTTCTTCCCTGGCTCTCTGGTACAAAGGCATCCTTCCATTTCTTTTAAAGATACTGTCTTAGATTTTAATCGACTCTACTCAAAACTTTATCTTCTGTTCCACATTAGGATTAGACTTTAGTAACCTGGAGACAGAACTGAATTGCTTGAAAGAAAATATTAACTCATTATTATTAGTTAGCACTAATGATTTGAGAAACACAGGATAAGGGCACAATATAGATATGACCGGCTTTTTTTTTTTTTAAAGTCTTTTTATTGTGTGTGTGGAGAGAGGGCTGGGGGTGGAGTTGTGAAAGTAGTACTAGTACTTTAAGGAAGTATTAGGGACTATCATGGAACTATACTCATTATTTCAAGGTAATTAACAAACGATCATCTTTCAGTTATGATATTAGAGTGGCAACTTCAGAGGCTGCCATGAAATTTTCACAGCATCTAATCTCATTCCAGAGAAAGGCAAACGTTGATTAATAACTTTGGGTAGAAAGGTAGAAGCCAGCCAGCAGTAGAGTGGTACATGCAGATGGTGCCAATTTTGGAGTCCTGGAAGCCATGAGGGGCTCGTCCATCACATGGCCGTCTGGAAGGTAGGGATACTTGGTCATTGAAGAAAATCTCTCCAGCAATTTATCCTGCTGCCCACACACATGGCCTATCTATGCAAGCCAAAAACTCTGGAGTCCAACAGTTTGAGTACAGTGACCCCCTAAGCAGGGGATCAACAGTACAGGTAAAAGACTTCCCAGAAAAAGACTTTCAACAAAAGTTGCCATGGGCCTATTGTTGGCTCACTCTTCCCTGGACACATGCTTTCATGCTTTGTAACCTGCCCCCAAGGGTGATACCTTTAATTGCAGGGGCGGGACAGAATTTAGTTAGGCTCTGATAAGGGGATGGCATGCTTTGGGCCTCCAATTCCAGGAAGAAAACATGGTACCCAACGGTCTGTTAAACCTGCCTTCCTTGTGCCTGACACTGGGGAATGCATGGAAAAGACATAATCCTTGTCTGGGTTGAAGGTCCCATCGAAGTCCTTTCTGGGTCAGGACCATGAAGGGCATCCGAACTGGACTGGTCCTAGAAGTCTGGCCCAGTTGGGGTGGGAAGAAGACCCTATCTTGTGTCCTCCCGGACCCTGCCTTTCTTTTCATTGCTTTTCTCAAACTAATGTGAACCAAAAAGGTGAAAGTGTTCTGAGACCAATTACTAAAGGGGCCATGTAGGAAGAAGTTCCTAAAGGATGAAAGTGGGGTCAAGCCTTTGGTGCAAATTTAGGGGTGCTCATTGGATTTCGGTGCCCTGACACTGCTGTTCACTGCTGTGCTGGTTTGAAACTATTATGAACCCCAGAAAAGCCATGTTCTTCTAATCCAATCTTATGGGTGAGATTAGGCGGCTTTCATGGAGATGAGACCCACCCACTCAAGGAGGGCTTAATCCTTTTACTAGAGTCCTCTATGAAGAGACTACAAAGCAGAAAACAGAGAGAGCTCAGAGCTGACATAGAGAGCAGAGAGATGAAACCAGACATAGATGTTTGGAGATGCTAAGAGATGAAACCCAAAGTCTGCCCCTGAGAAGCTAAGTGAGGACCCACAGACACTTAGAAAGAAAGCCACTGGAAACAGGAGCTGAGAGAGCTGTTTGAAACCAGAAGCTGGTAGAGGACAGCAGTTATCACCATGTGCCTTCCCATGCCTTTCTTCAGAGTCAAAGTATCTTTCTTTGGATGCCTTAATTCAGACATTTTCATGGCCTGAGGACAGTACATCTGTAATGTAATAAATCCTCTTTGAAAAAGCCAACCCATTTCTAGTACATTGCATTCTAGCAGCTTCAGCAAACCAAAACAGCTACCAATTGAGTGGTCCATCCTGGAAATAATTTGGGGTCTCCTCCCCAAAGAAAAGTAACATCAGAGAGCACCTCTTAGTGTTATAACAGACTAAGTGCTTGTTTATTTCTTCAGCAAAGGCTCAAAGAATATAAAAGGATGTCAAATAGACTGGAAACGGCTCTCTATCCGAAAGGTAACAAGACCAGCTACATGTCTGAGGGAGCAAACACCAAGGTTGCCGATGTGATTATCTTCTCTGGAGTTTCACTGATGCTTTTACAAACAGAACTTTGGTCTTTTCTGACAGGAGGGTCTAGGGAGCCATGAGGTATGAAGGGATACCCTGTTAACTCAGTGCCAACAGGCAACTAACCTGAGAGGGCATAAGAGAGGCACACCTACTCACCACAACCAGGTAGAAATGTCTGGGAGAAGCAGTGAAGCCAGCCTTCCCAGCATTTGCACAGGGAACACTTCCTGGGGAGCCAGGTGCCATGGCTCACAGAGTCACAGTTCCTGAGAATGAACAGACAAGGCAATACATATACATTTTAAATTCCAACTGCTCCTTTCCATTACTCTCCATTCTCTCCCCTTCTCCCCTTAAATGGCTTACTTCCTGCGCCTGTCATGCTCACAGTTCCGTCCATAGAAGTACGGGGTGCAGGCACAAAAGGACCCCAGCATGCAGGTTCCCCCATTCAGACAGCAGGTTTTGTTGAGTTCTTGAGCTGAAATGTGAGCAGAGTTGGAAAGGGTGAAGGGATTGAAAAGCCCGGAGGGCAATTCCTGTGAGCAAAGGCTAATTGGTTTAGGACTTAATCTTCCCCAAAGTGTTTACAGATGTCCCCAAAGTGTGATCCTCACAGTAAGACTATGCCTTTTATACCTATGCCCATTTGCAGGCCCAGTGGTGGGTGCCCGAATCCCAAGGGGCAGAAGTGGAATCAGAAGAGGGAGACAGAGTTCCACCGAGGTGAACTACAAAATCCCAGTCTCATCTCCACAACCCAAACCAGTCCAACCCCCTGCCCAGCTCACCAGAATCAGGTGAAATGAGTCACTCTTAGGGAAAAAGTCAAAGAAGAACTCAAGAGTCAAATGAAGGACGGTAACCAAGATCTCACGCCATAGATTTAAGGCAGGTACAACTTACTCTTCTGGATTCCCGGGAATGGCACCAACTGGAGATACTGATCATGAGTTGCAGGCTTCTCCTGGGACCGAGCGTCGCCACCTCTTAAGTCCGGGTCTCCCTGTGATGGACGTGCAAGTTCACCGTGGCCCAATGCTTAAAGACAAAATCAACCCATGCAGTCTGTGTTTCAGGCCACCTAAAAATTGTTAGTGATCAGAAGAAAAATAAAAGTCTCTCACCAGCAACTAATCCCAGCTCAAATACTTTGGAAATGGCCATGATAAAAATCACACTAGGAGGAGGAAATCAGACATCTGTTAGCAAAACAAAGCAAAGCAAACCCTTGCAGTTTAACACCTGGGTCCACTCTAACACCAGGACCACAGAAGACAAAGGGGATTTTTGTAAGCTCCACCTCTTTCATTTTCTTTTCCCTTTCTTATTTTAATGGTTGACTAATTCATGCAACCACATAAAGAAAAAAATCCAACTCTTTTCCCGATGCATTATTACGTAGCCCTGTGTTCATATTATTCTAAGTAGACATAAATCCTTTATCTTCTATTTCACATAACACACTTTTCTCATAAGAATTTTAAAATGGCTGCATGTTTCACCTTATCGATGAATCACTTTTTACAAACTTTTTCACTTGAATCAGTTGTTTAAAAGGTTGAAGGTTAAATTTTTTTTCTATTAAACTGAATGGTTTCGCAGATATTGACTCTATCTCTACTTTTAACCTTTTCAGAAAGTTTTAATTTGGTTGCGAGATTGGCCGTTTCACACACAAAGCGCAGGAAAACGCCAACCATTTCATAGGCAAAGCCAGAAACGGGATTAACAATGTTCAGAGCCAATAAATAGTAAAGTTAGATGTAACTTTAAGTGTGAGCTTCCCTGTCTGCCAAGAAAAACAGCTGCACCACTAGCTCTTTAGAGGTCTAAGCAAGACAAAATCAAACAAAAGACTGCCGCAGAACATTAATTCCTAACCTAGCAGCCTCTAATCACCAAATATTCAAGATTGGTTCTTACCTGGAAAAAAAGCACTCCATCTTCCTGCCGTCCACAGCTCTCAATTTAAGGGAAAAAATGATAGCATGGCTTTAACGGACCCGGGGCATCGCCAAAACCCTCAAAGAAAAACACTACTTTCCCGAAGTGAAACGGGAATTTTAAAAGAGAAATATTCCGAATAAAAAATGCGCTTTTCCCAGAAGGAATTAGGAGAAGCCGGAATTCGGATGGGCAAGAAGCCGGGCTTCAAAACACTCTTCAGCCGTAATGAATGCTTTGACCTTAAGCCCGGAATTTGGTCTTTCCGGGGAATCTCTTTCCTCAACAACAAACCTCCAGGGCGGCGGGGAAAACTCTCAGGTGTGGGTGGGGCCAGGCCGGCGCCCAGGACAAAGCCCAAACGCCCCAGGGCCCGAGGTGAGCGGCGGCCAAACGGCTGAAAGAATGCCAGATAAGGAAAAGGCCGAGCCTTGCAAAACTGTGGTTAACTAGTCCCGAGTGTCTCTATCGATATTTGATGGTTAAAAATCTGATTTAGTCTTTGCAGAAAAGGGAAATCAATTTACTCTACCAAGTTAGAGAAAGTGGTGGAAAGATGGGTCTCTCGGGGCGTTTGGTATTTTATTTCCAGGTTTCATTTCTTGAAATTTGCTTTCCTCTTTGTTTTTCCAAGAAAAGTGTGTCGGGCCCTACGCTTGGTCCTGGGGGTACCCAGGTAGCCAAGAAAGGTAAGCGGGAAATTAGGTTCGTGGAGAGAAAGACCAGGAAGCTTGCAATGGAGCTGCAGCCTGGGCGGCGCTGGGTCGCGAAGTTCAGGGGCGCCCCCGGGGTTGCAGACCTCGTGGGAGTGCGTCAGTTCCAGGCGGACCTGAGCTGCATGCCAAGGCTGGAAGCCGGCGGCAGCGGGCGCCGGGTGCACGCGCCGAGGACTGGCCGAGCCGGAGCGGCGAAGGTGCGGGGAGGCTGGGGGTGGGGGCGCGACCGCCGGGGGTCTGCAGCGGGGAGCGGGGGAGGCCGCCTGTAATCTCCAACCTGTGCACCAGGGAAGACTTTTGTTAACTGCAATCCCGCCGGGAGGCCACTTCAGCCTTGCCACTGGACTCTGCTTCGTCTTTATTTCAGACTCTGCCGTCCCTCCCGCCGCACCCCCCACGCCCAGGCACTGGGAATGACCCCCAGAGTTAGCCACGTCACTTGTTTCCGCGTGAAGCCCGAGACCAGAGGCGAAATCCTGTCACCTGATGTCTCAATCCTCCAGGTTATTCAGGGCGTTGGTAAATACGTCCAAAGGCATGAAAAGTTGAGAAATCTCATGTAATTCTAATTTTAAAGTAAAAGCCTCAAATTTACCCATATTGCTAGGCCCACGAATCTGAAGCTTTCGTGTCAGTGTTCACCGGTCTCAGTTTGCTGGGTGTCTGCGGTGGCAGATGCCAGGCCACTCAGCTTCAGTGCCTGCGAGTGCGAAGGGCTCACGGGTGCTGCCTAGAGCCGTTATTTCCTTTTACATTGCGTCTCGAGAGAATTCCATTAAAACTTATTTTTATTGGGGAATAGGGCATCATCCGAGCAAACGTGGGATGCAGCCCTTTTGTCTATAACCAGCATTTCCAACTGGGCAGTAATCAGCTATTTAATTCCTCCTGCGAAACAACTGCTTGTGTGGCTTTTCAGTTTCTTCAAGATTCTTCCAGTTCTGGGAAACTTGAGGTGAAGCTCTAGGATCCCGGAAGTGGGGGAGAGCCCCGGGGGCTGAAGGTTAGCCTACGACCCCCCCCAGCTGCAAGAAGAAAGCTCAAAGACAGTATCGTGCATTTCCATGGCACTTTTTGCATCACAATTCAATGTGCTAAATAGATATGTAGGGTCGGCATTATAGGCCCATTTTAAGGAAGAAACAACTGATTCCATTGGGGATTTAAAATTTTTCTTTTTAAAATTGTTACGGGGTCAGGCAGATCTGTGGCAGAACCCAACCTCGGGGCATCTACTTCCATCCCTGGGCTATGGAAATGGGGGTTCACCCATTAGTTCACCTCTCGGCTTCGGTGGTACCCTTCCATGCTGCTCTTTGCACTATTGTCTATTGAAAACTGGGCCATGGGGGACAGAATTGTGTGCTTAATAATCACAACACAAATAAGCATTTGACTTAAAACCATCCAAGTAATCAGTCAACAAAAATTAGTAGGAGCAAAAGCATTGTAATCGAAGGACAGACTTCCAGAGGCTGTCTAAAATTCAAAGAAGAAAACAAATTTGGAGAATGGGATAGATCTTAGGTGTAAGGAGTCAATGTAACCGTGTTTCAATTGTTGGAAACCTAGAGAATTAAACCTTGGCCAAGGAGTTAATTAAATAAATAATCGTTTTCTGCAGCACAAGGTTTTAAGATAGAAGCATATTTTTATCTTAGGATTCTGAGACACCTTAAGAAGTGTTCCCCAAGCAGTCTAGCAGGCCAATAGCTGGGTGAGTGTGGCAGACTGCTGTACCCTCTGGAGGGGAATGGTGGGGCTTCTCTCATCCCTTGCTGAGCTGTTACCCACTGCAGTGTGCCGGGCCCATTCATTAACAAGTTAATGGCTGTATGTTTTTACTGGTGAACTAACAGAGATAGCATCTGGAAACCTATTCTCTCTTAGTCACAGGTCTCTGCGTAGGAGTTAAAGATTAGATTCCTGCTCTCAAAATCTACACCCTTGGGGAGGCCATGGTGGCTCAGTGGCAGAGCTCTTGCTTGCCATCCATGTCATCCCAGAGATCCGGTTCCGGGTTCGATTCCCAGTGCCCGCCCATCCAAAACAAACGAAAAACCGCACCCTCAGGCAGAGGTGCACAAAGACCAAAAAGGGTTTATGAGAGGACCCTCGAGGTGGAGGAGGAGGCTTCCCTACTTAGGTCTGGGCCTTTCCCCCTGCACCCCACTTGATCCGTGATTACATGAAAGAGGGTCAGGGTGGGGGTACCTTCTTTGCTTATACTTATGCTAACAGGAAGTATTTGCCTGGCTGTTTCTCTAACTCACTGTGCTTACTTGTGATCCCCAGTGTGTGAAAGACACCTTCTGTTTCCACTTTTTGTGGGGGTATATCGTAATTCTTCCTAAACAGATATTCCATAAATTATTTTATCAATGAGTGGGCACCAGGCGTGTTTCTGTTCTGCCTTGAACTCCTTTGTAGATATATTTGGATGAACTCCTGAGGATGTATCCAGTAAATTTCTAGTACTTGGTTAAAGGGGGGTTGTTGCCAAATTAGTCTTCAAGAAGGCTGCACAAGCACACCCCCTCCCCCTCCTTAGGTCGATAGCCTGTCTGCAAGTCCCTGACAGCTCAGGCTGCAACAAGCATTTTAATGTTTGCTGATTCCATCTGTGAAAAATGGTATCTCTTTATTGTTTGGATTTGCATTGATTCCTGTGTTTATTTGTATTTCTTTTTCTATGATCAACTGCTATAGGAACTTTGATGCCCTCCTCATCAGCAGTTACTTGGTGGGGATCTTTGAATGGCTTCTATGAGACTCAGCCCCATCTTTTGCTCTGGGCAGCCCTTCCTGACCCCATTGTCTCTTGTTGCCTCCGGATATGCTGAGAGCGCTCACCTTTGCTCCCACTGCCCGCCGAGTTTACTTTACCCTGACAATGCTCCATTGTAAACTGCTTGCTTTCTTGCTTTTCAACAACCTTTTCCCTGTTCCCATTCCCTGGACCAGGAAATCCAGAAATCTTCTGGAAATCTCTGCTCCCCCAACCTCAAGTGCATTGTCTGACCCGTGCTGGTTTCCTTTTGACTAAATCTTCTCTATCTGGCAGATAGACATGTTCACTCTGGGTCCTGTTTTCTAAATTGAGGGAAGGGTGGAGCATGGACAATGAAAACCCAGGTAAACAACTTCCTCAAGCCCGAGCCTGGAAATACAACAAAGAATTATACCTGTCCCCAACAACAAAGGAAGACAGGCATTTAAGCGATCATTCATTGAATTCTGGGTGACTTAGTCGACCTTGCTCACCATACACAAGACAAGATAATTGTGTTGCATTTACTGGAAACCATGTTGGGTTAAGATAAGTCTGATTTTAGACTTTTAGACACAGCGATGACTTAGAATTATTTTGTGTCCCAGTTTTTCTCTTTCTGATCAAACTCAACAAATATTTACCGATCAGCTATTCTGTGCCGAGTACAATGAGGGAGGCAGAGGTCCTGTTCCCGCTCCCTTACTCTCCCCAAGTGAAACAAGCCCTGTAATCTATGCCATTCTAGTGTTATCAATAAATTGCCGATGGGAGTGTTAGGCGTGGAAGACCGAAAAATCTTCCCCACTTCTCCGAGGCCATGTCACCCAGCAGGATCAAAACCCTTCGTACCTAGGTCCACCCCTGCACCACAAACGGTCAGCCTGCCCTGAAAACAATGTGAACTTGAAACCTGTAGCTCTAAGACCACCCTCCGTGACGATACACGGTCAGCCTGCCCTGAAAACAATGTGAACTTGAAACCCGTAGCTCTAAGACCACCCTCCGTGACGATACACGGTCAGCCTGCCCTGAAAACAATTTCACAGAGCAGAATTGGAATTTACCCCGCCAAGTTTTTCTTTGCACCAACTCCCTGCACCCAAGCCATAAAAAATCTGTCTCCCCCACCCCTCCTGAGCACAGCTGGGGCAGTTCTATTTCTTCCTGAAATAAAACCTTTGTCTGAAATCCATTCTCGCCTCGTTCTGGGTGAGCTTGCCTTTCAGGGAGGGTGTAGGCACTTCCTGCTGGCCAGTCAGTCTCAGCAGACAAATGAATGGACAGACTCCCAGATGCTGATGCAGGAAGGCAAACTAAGGTCCCACTTGGTTTTCATGAGACCTGGATAATCTCATCTAAAAGTGCTTTTTATGTGGATTTTGTGTTTGATTATATTTGGGCGTTCTTCCCAGCTCTTAATGGTTTTGAAATGGATTAAATGTAAAATGAAAAGAAGGAGGCAGGGATGCAAAACTCAGGTTACCAGAAGTGGATTAAACTGCTCTAGTGTAAAGGGCGTCCTGTATTCAAATGACCCTGGAGTACTTTTAAATGTGTCCCACTTTGTGGAAACGTGCATAAAACACTTGTCTTTCTCATGTTTTCTTATGGTTTTATTGTTCCTTTGTGCAATGTGTAGATGCTAAAAATATGTCATAACCAATTTAGACCATTAACATAACCAATTTAGACCATTAACCATTAATAGCCCCCTAAGCCATATTGATAATAATGATGATGATAATAATAACCTCTAAAGCAATGACTGAGGACCAATTACTAATGGGTGCCCAAACTGATGCAGGTTAGAATTAGGATGGCGCCTAGCTAAGATAAGGGCAAACTCCAAAAAGCGGTAAGTTCTTTAGGAGAAAAATATCTCTGAGAAGAACAGCAACAAACAGCACCTGGGGGCCAAATGACCCCCACCTTAGTGAGTCATCTAAGGAGAAGGGTGGAGCCAACCCACCTACCCAAATGGACTGTCTACCACCAGAATGGCACCACCCTGCAAAGAAGGGAGGGTAGGAGGAAGAGTCCCAAACAGGTGAGGGGGAGGGGGAGGAAATAAAGGTAATCTGTGAAAGCAAATGCTCCCGCATGGCTGGGCATCTTGTCTCCCTCACCTCTGTCTTTGTCAGAGTGACTGCATTTCCTTTCACATGTGTACCTACTAAATTTTCTACCTGCTTACTCTATGCTGCGCTGTGCCCTTGAATTCTTTTCTCGCAGCATGGCCAAGAAGTCGAAATCCAGCGATAAAACCTTTGGGAGGCAGGTTGTCAGACACCAAAGGGAAATCATAGTCTTAATGTGCAGCCCCACCTGTGACTTAGCCATTTAGCAAGGGGAAAACGTTCCTTGGCAAAGGGAAGTGTTCCTGTCCAAAGGCTGCTGTGGCACCAGCAGCTGGGCAGCACATTGTAATTTCACCTGGCACAACTTGCTCATGGGTTTGTGCTTTTTCGTCTCATTTTTAGGTCTCAGCATTTATCATATCCTAAGCACTTAACATGTAATTGCTACCTGACAGTAGCTGCACCTGCTATACTTGAAGCCAAGCAAAGCAAAAGGTGTATTCCTTTAAAAAGTTAACGAAGTTTAGAGAATTTTGGCAATAATTACCCCCCCTTTTTAGTATTAAAAAAATAATAATTAATTAGAAAAAAACACAACCCAGAAGGCCCCCTACTGAGGTTCTAGTTTATGCCCCTTTGTGGGCTCTCTTCCAAGGCACAGCACCTTGAACAGAGAGGCATTAACGGAATGCTTTGTCTATCAGCGATTGCAGCTGGTTTCCACTTAGGCCACAGGTAAGATGCAATCCTGGGTAAAATCTCATCTTTCTGCCTACTGTTTTAACCCAGACTGCCAATTCACATCGTGCTGCTGTAGTTTACAAAGAATTAATTCATTAAAAGAAAAACAAATTCTCCAGAACATGTAACTTTGGAAGTGTCAATCCTCCGGGAGGCCAGCTTTTCTGAAAACATTGTGTTATTTGGGGACAGTATTTCTCCGTGATGCTGGGGGTCTGCTGGGTGAGAATTTCGGGGGGAAAAGGTTAAAGGAGGTGGGCTGGGAGATGGCACAAGCAGCATATTGGTCAGAGCCCCAGTAGGAAACAGAGGACTCATGCCAAGTAGGAGATTTCAGGAGGGGTTTTTTATAGTCTCAGTTTGCCAGGGCGAATACCATGAACCGGTTGACTTAAACAACAGGAATTTATTGCCTCGGATTTGGAGGCTACAAGTCCCAAATCAAGGTGATGGCGGGGCTTACTTTCTCCCAGAACCCACAGTGTTCTGGCAGTCCTCTGTCCCACGGCGATCTCTTTCTCTCTGTGTCTCCTCTGGTTTCTGCTGACTTCTGGTTTCTACTGACTAAATGTGTCCCAGCTTCCTCTGCTCATAAGGATTTTAGCCATGCTGGAGCAAGGCCCACCCTCGTTCAGTTTGGCCTCATCTGAATAGGATCTTCCAAGATTTTATTCACAAATGAGTCCACACCTTAATTAATAATACATCTTCAAAGTTCTTATTTGCAACTGGGTTTACACCCTCAGAACTGGGGTTTAGGGCTTGAACATACCTTTTGTGGGGCACATGATTCAATCTACCACATTTACAGAGGGGCTATTGACGAGGGTGTGGGGGAACCGCAAAGAAGCAGGGCTAGCATCAGCATCTGGAGGAAGCTGCCTGAAAAGGAGCCATTTTAGTTTACTGGCTACTAAAACATACTGTGGGTTGGCTTAACAACAGGAACTTTTTGGCTCTTGGTTTTGAGGTTGGGGGAAGTCCAAAATGCAGGCATCAGCAAGGCAATACTTTCTGCCTGAAGATGTGGTGTACTGTGGCTGGCTGCAAGCAATCTTTGGACCCTGGATTTCCGTCACCTGGTGATATCTTCTCCTTTCTCTGGGTTCTGTTGCCTTCCAGCTTCTCCCCCTGTGGCCTTTTCCATGCACCTTCTTTAAAGACCTTCAGTGAAAGGATTAAGACCAATCTTGATTCAGTTTGCCATGCCTTACCTAAAAGAATGTCATCCAAAGGTCCTATTTATAATAGGTTCATACACATGGAAATGGATTAAGATTAAGAATATGTTTTTTTCTGGGGTAAATAACTCTCTGCATAGCATGAGCTATGACTTGGTCAAGAGATCAAAGCTTAGTCAAGAGACCTAGCATTAAAAAATAATGGCATTGGCATTGCTTCCCATTGTGATAATCTATCAATGAACTCCATGGCATGTCTGGCGTTTCCATCTGTCAAATGGGTGAGTAAAATGGGTGTGAAGTTGGTGTTACCAATCTCTGCAATTTCTTCAGGAGAACAGGATTGCTTCTGGTTCCTTCTTGGTAGAGGTGAGGGGAAGGCAGTTCAGGGGGCTTCCTCTTGCCTCTTTCTATCCTAATAGCCCTATTCCATGGGTCAAGGAACCCCTCTCGGAATTCTGGCAGTTAGCAAGTATGTCTATTCCCTCCATACATTCTGGAACTGAGTAAACACCACAGAACCAGTTTACTATGCTCACTGTTCATAGGACTGTCAGATAAAATACAAGATGCCCAATTAAATTTGAATTTCAGATAAATAATGAATGATATTTTTAGTATAAGTATGTTCTAAGTATTTCATGGGATATACTTACACTAAAACATTATCATTTATATGAAATTCAAATTTAACTGGGCTTTCTATATTTTTGTTTGCCAAATCTGACAACCCTACCTTTTGGGTGGACACTCACTCCCACAAGCTCACACTGATGAGTGGGTCCACAATGGCTTTGTGGTTCTCAATGGATCAGTGCAAGCCTGATCTAAAACCTCCTGGAAAGTCTGAGTTTTCTCTTTCTTACTGTACAACACCTTGATATAGCTGTGGTCTCTCCAGGGAAGGCTTGGGGGGTTTCATGGTATGTATCTGTGGCCATACTGCAGGCTCCTTCCTCAAAAGAGGCCAGCCTTTTTCTTATTTCAGGGTCTCTGTCTAGGGACCTATGTGCTATTAGGTATTACCATAACTCTCTGCAGGTCAAAGCACTGTAGTTGACCATTTTATCCCTGTGGCTTAATTTGGCAATTGTGCCTACCTTGGTTCTGAAGGTTGAGTACTGACACCTGGCCTTTACCAGGCAGGGGTCCATTAGTGCCTCCAGCTCCTCCCTAGCTTATCAGAGAATGCAAATCCACTGCAACACTTGTACTGCCATCCCCCAGAGCTCTTCAATGTTGCTGATACTTCCTTTGCCAATGCATTTCTGAATGTTTGGGAAAGAGAATGGCATGTCATCTAGGCCTTTCTAGGCATTGTGCTTAGGGGTGGCTGAGCAAGTTGCATTTGCAACATGCCCACTTCTCTGACCCTTCAGATTATAGCTCTACAGCAGTGGTTCTAACTTGAGTGTATTAGAATCACGCAAGCGCTTGTTAAAACACATTGTTGGACTACCCCAGAGTTTAGATGGTTTGGTAGGTCTGGAGTGAGGCCTGAGAATTTGCCTTCTAAAGACATTTCCAGGTGATATTGCTCCTGGTCCAGGGACTGCACTTTGAAAATCACTGGTTTACATATGTCAGGGAGTTTAGATTTTTTTTTGAATTTATTTATTAATTAAAAAAATTAACAAACCAAATAAAACATCAACATATATAATCAGTAATTCACAATATCATCACTTAGTTGCATATTCATCATTTCTTAGAACATTTGCATTAATTCAGAAAAAGAAATAAAAAGACAATATAAAAAGAAATAAAACAAACACAGAAAAGAAAAAAAAAGATTATACCTACCATACCCCTTACCCCTCACTTTCATTTATCACTAGCATTTCAAACTAAATTTATTTTAGCATTTGTTCCCCCTATTATTTATTTTTATTCCATATGTTCTACTCATCTGTTGACAAGGTAGATAAAAGGAGCATCAGACACAAGGTTTTCACAATCACACAGTCACACTGTGAAAGCTATATCATTATTCAATCATCCTCAAAAAACATGGCTACTGGAACACAGCTGGTACATTTTCAGGCAGTTTCCTCCAGCCTCTCCATTACATCTTGAATAACAAGATGATATCTACTTAATGCATAAGAATAACCTCCAGGATAGCCTCTCGACTCTGTTTGGAATCTCTCAACCACTGACACCCTGTCTCATTTCACTCTCCCCCCCTACCCAACCCCCGGTTGAGAAGCCTTCCTCAATCCCTTGATGCTGAGTCCCAGCTCATTCTAGGGTTTTTCTCAATCCCTTGGTGCTGAGCCTCAGCTCATTCTAGGATTTCCGTCCCATGCTGCCAGGAAGGGCCACATCCCTGGGAGTCATGTCCCACGCAGACGGGGAGGGCGGTGAGACTGCTTGCTGCGTTGGCTGGAGAGAGAGGCCACATCTGAGCAACAAAAGAGGCTCTCTTGGGGGTGACTCCTAGGCCTAAATTTTAAGTAGACTTGACCTATCCTCTGTGGGGTTAAGTTTCATATGAACAAACTCCAAGACTAGGGGCTCAGCCTATAGCTTTGGTTGTCCACACTGCTTGTGAGAATATCAAGAATTCAACTTGGGGAAGTTGAATTTCTCCCCGTTCTCACCATTCCCTGAATGGGGCTTTGCAAATACTTTTCCACTCACTGATTGAATCACTCTGGGATTCATTGGGGCATCACTCTGGACAAACCAACAAAATCTCATGTCCTACCTGAGATTCCAAGTACTTATGGTGTTCAATCAAACTATCTACATAAGTTATATTAGGAAATGCACCAGTCAAAATACAAACTTTGTAACAAATAAACCTTTTTTGCTTTAATCTCACACATAAGTTGAAATTCTAAAATATTAATTACCATCTATTTTCAGCACCCTGCAATAATGACATTCCTTTGTTCTTCCTCATGCAAAAACATTTTTAGAATTGGTACATTTAGTCACCACTATTATACACACTAGGCATTCCTAGATCACACCATCCCAATCCTTAACATCTATCTTTCCTTCTGATTTCATTTATGTCCCCAGCCCTCCTCCCTCCACCACTCTCACATGCAGCTTCATTCAGTGTTCTAACATAACTGTACCACAGTTAGACAGTACCGTGCCGTCCATTTCTGAGTTTTTGTATTCAGTCCTGTTGCACAGTCTGTATCCCCCCAGCTCCAACCACCCAATATCTTACCCTATGTCTATCTCCTGATGGTCTCTGTTGCCAACGAAATATTCCAAGCTTATTCACTAATGTTAGTTCATATCAGTGAGAACATACACTACCTGTCCCCTTGTTTTTGGCTAGTCTCACTCAGCACAATGTTCTCAAGGTCCATCCATGTTGTTACATACTTCACAACTCCATTCTGTCCTAAAGCTGCATAATATTCCATCGTATGTGTATACCACAGTTTGTTTAGCCACTCGTCTGTTGATGGGTATTTTGGCTGCCTCCATCTCTCTGCAACTGTAAATAACGCTGCTATAAACATTGGTGTGCAAATGTCTGTTTGTGTCTTTGCCCCCATGTCCTCTGAGTAGACACCTAGCAGGGCATTGCTGAGTCATATGGCAATTCTATATTCAACTTTTTGAGGAACCGCCAAACTGCCCTCCACAGCGGCTGCACCACTAGACATTCCCACCAACAGTGAACAAGTGTGCCTCTCTCCACATCCTCTCCAGCACATCATTCTCTGTTTTATTGATAATGGCCATTCTGGTGGGTGTGAGATGACATATCATTGTGGTTTTGATTTGCATTTCTCTAATAGCCAGGGACATTGAGCATCTCTTCATGTGCCCCTTGGCCATCTGTATTTCCTCTTCTGAGAAGTGTCTGCTCAAGTCCTTTTCCCATTTTGCAATTGGATTGGCTGTCCCCCGTTGTTGAGTTGAACAATCTCTCCATAAATTCTGGGTACCAGATCTTTATCTGACATGTCATTTCCAAATATTGTCTCCCATTGTGTAGGCTGTCTTTTTACTTTCTTGATGAAGTTCTTTGATGTGCAAAAGTGTTTAATTTTGAGTGGTTCCCATTTCTTTCTTTCTTTCTTCAATTCTCTTGCTTTGGGTGTAAAGTCTATAAAACCACCTCCAACTATAAGATTTATAAGATATTTCCCTACATTTTCCTCCAACTGTTTTATGGTCTTAGACCTAGTGTTTAGATCTTTGATCCATTTTGAGTTAGCTTTTGTATAGGGTGCGAGATACGGGTCCTCTTTCATTCCCCTGCATATGGATATCCAGTTCTCTAGGCACCATTTATTGAAGAGACTGTTCTGTCCCAGGTGAGTGACTTGATGGCTTTATCAAAGACCAAATGTCCATAGATGAGAGGGCATATATCTAAACACTCTATTAGATTCCATTGGTCAATATATCTATCTTTATGCCAGTACCATGCTGTTTTGACCACTGTGACTTCATAATATGCCTTAAAGTCAGACAGTGTGGAACCTCCAGCTTCGTTTTTTTCCCTCAAGATACTTTTAGCAATTCGGGGCACCCTGCCTTTCCAGAGAAATTTGCTTATTGGTTTTTCTATTTCTGAAAAGTAAGATGTTGGGATTTTGATTGGTATTGCATTGAATCTGTAAATCGATTTAGGTAGAATGGACATCTTAACTATATTTAATCTTCCAATCCATGAACATGGTATGCCCTTCCATCTATTTAGGTCTTCTGTGATTTTTTTAAACAATTTCTTGTAGTTTTCTTTGTATAGGTTATCTGTCTCTTTAGTTAAATTTATTCCTAAGTATTTTATTCTTCTAGTTGCAATTGTAAATGGAATTCGTTTCTTGATTTCCCCCTCAGATTTTTCATTACTAGTGTATAGAAACACTACAGATTTTTGAATGTTGATCTTGTAACCTGCCACTTTGCTGTACTTGTTTATTAGCTCTAGTAGTTTTGCTGTGGATTTTTCAGGGTTTTTGATGTATAGTATCATATCATCTGCAAACAGTGGGAGTTTTACTTCTTCCTTTCCAATTTTGATGCCTTGTATTTCTTTTTCTTGTCTAATTGCTCTGGCTAGAACTTCCAACACAATGTTGAATAACAGTGGTGATAGTGGACATCCTTGGCATGTTTCTGATCTTAGGGGGAAATTTTTCAGTTTTTCCCCATTGAGGATGATATTAGCTGTGGGTTTTTCATATATTCCCTTTATCATTTTAAGGAAGTTCCCTTGTATTCCTATCCTTTGAAGTGTTTTCAACAGGAAAGGATGTTGAATCTTGTCAAATGCCTTCTCTGCATCAATTGAGATGATCATGTGATTTTTCTGCTTTGATTTGTTGATATGGTGTATTACATTAATTGATTTTCTTATGTTGAACCATCCTTGCATACTTGGGATGAATCCTACTTGGTCATGATGTATAATTCTTTTAATATGTTGCTGGATTCGATCTGCTAGAGTTTTGTTGAGGATTTTTGCATCTATATTCATTAGAGAGATTGGTCTGTAGTTTTCTTTTTTTGTAATGTCTTTGTCTGGTTTTGGTATGAGGTTGATGTTGGCTTCGTAGAATGAGTTAGGTAGCTTTCCCTCCTCTTCAATTTTTTTGAAGAGTTTGAGCAGGATTGGTGCTAATTCTTTCTGGAATATTTGGTAGAATTCACATGTGAAGCCATCTGGTCCTGGACTTTTCTTTTTGGGAAGCTTTTTAATGACTGATTCAATTTCTTTACCTGTGATTGGTTTGTTGAGGTCATCTGTTTCTTCTCGAGTCAAAGTTGGTTGTTCATTCCTTTCTAGGAAGTTGTCCATTTCATCTACATTGTTGTATTTATTAGCATAAAGTTGTTCATAGTATCCTGTTATTACCTCCTTTATTTCTGTGGGGTCAGTGGTTATGTCTCCTCTTCCATTTCTGATCTTATTTATTTGCATCCTCTCTCTTCTTCTTTTTTGTCAATCTTGCTAAGGGCCCATCAATCTTATTGATTTTCTCATAGAACCAGCTTCTGGTTTTATTGATTTTCTCAATTGTTTTCATGTTCTCAATTTCATTTATTTCTGCTCTAATCTTTGTTATTTCTTTCCTTTTGCTTGCCTTGGGGTTAGTTTGCTGTTCTTTCTCCAGTTCTTCCAAGTGGACAGTTAATTCCTGAATTTTTGCCCTTTCTTCTTTTTTGATATAGGCATTTAGGGCAATAAATTTCCCTCTTAGCACTGCCTTTGCTGCATCCTATAAGGTTTGATATGTTGTGTTTTCATTATCATTTGCCTCGAGATATTTACTGATTTCTCTTGTAATTTCTTCCTTGACCCACTGGTTGTTTAAGAGTATGTTGTTGAGCCAGTGAGTTTAGATTTTAGGACCTCATTAACTGTAGGCCACCTTTGTGTTCAGACTCTGCTAGCCAATTTGGCAGACCAAGGGTCTGCAAACTTCAACTGCAAAGGGCCAGGTATTAAGTGTTTTAGGCTTTGAGTGTCATGCAGTCTTTGACACAACTACTCATCTCTGTAGTTATAGTGTAAAAGCGGTTATAGTGAGAACATAAATGAAGGGGCAGTACTATGTTCCAATAAAATTTTATTTACAAAAATAGACAGTAGGCCAGATTTGGGGCCATAGTTTGTTGGTCCTGGTGGTAGAATTTTTTTTTTAAAGATTGTGTTAAAATATATACAATGTGACAATTCATGTAAGTATGCAATTCAGTGGTGTTAATTACATTCAGGGCTCTGTGCTACCATCACCATCCTCCATTAAGAAAACTTTTCCATCACCTCAAACAGCAACTTTATATCCATTGAGCAGTCACCCTCCATTTCCCACCCCTGGTAACTTATAATTTTCATTCTGTTTCTATGAATTTGCTTATTCTGGGTTTTTCATATAAGTGAGACCATATAATATTTGTCTTTTTGTGTCTGGTTTATTTCACTCAATATGATGTCTTCACGGTTCATCCATGTTGTAGTATAAATCAGGACTTGATTCATTTTTATGGATGAATAATATTCCATTGTATGTATTTACCACATTTTGTTTGTCCATTCATTGCTTTCAATTTCAATCTATACCAAGCAATGGGATTGCCAGGTCATGGACAATTCTATACTTTGCTTGCTGAGGAACTGCCAAACTGTCTTCCACAGTGGTTACACAATTTTATATTACCCCCAGCAGTGAATGAGTGTTCCTATTTCTCCACATTCTCTCCAACATCTGTAGCTTTCTGTTTGTTTAATAGTGGCTATTCTAATAAGTGTGAAAAGAAATCTCATCGTGGTTTTGACTTGCATTTCCCTAATGGTTCATGATGTTGACCATGTTCTTATGTGCTCCCTGGGGTAGATTCTCTATTCTGAATTCCAAGTGAACCTACATGTCCTTCCCCACCAAAATAGATTCATCTCAATTGAGTCTCTTGGATCTTTTTTAAGAATACCTGCCTCTCTATCATCCCCATGCCCTTGTCAATATATTAATGAGATCTTGCATCTCTGTTGTGTAGGCTACCTCCTTCCCAGGAAGAACTGGGAGAGGTTCAAGGGAATTTGGGGTTCAATATTCTTAGCCTCATCCAAGTCTGCCCAAATGTCCCCAACTAGTGCCCTTAGCTTAGTGCAAGAGTCCTGAAGGGACTGGACACTTGATTAGTTTGTCTACAGCCCTTATTATCAGATCCTGGGCTTGACCTCAGTTTATTTCCTGTGCTTATAGGAGAAGAGCGTCTCTTTCAAAGTTACCATGGTTTAATTGTTTAAAATAATAAACTTTATTTATCAATCAACGAGAGAAAGAGTTTATTACTATGCACATAGTAGGAGGGCAGGTGGCCTAGCAGCCCAAAATCTGTCTTCTGGAACTGAAGTAATTTGGGTAATTTTATTAGAAAAAAGATGGACTGGGTTTAAGGCAATGAGCACAGTGGCCTCAGATGATGTAATTAGAGGTGATTTAATTATACAGCATGCTCAAATTGATTACATGCTGTTTTAGTTTGCCAGCTGCCAGAATGCAATACACTGGAAATGAAATGGATTTTAAAAACGGGAATTTAACAAGTTGCTACTTTACAGTTCTAAGGCCATGGAAATGTCCCAATTAAAACAAGTTTATAGAAATGTCCAATCTAAGGCATCCAGGGAAAGATACCTTGGTTCAAGAAGGCCAGTGAAATTCAGAGTTTCTCTCTCAAGTTAGAAGGCACATGGTGAACACAGTCAGGGTTTCTCTCTCATCTGGAAGGGCACATGGCGAACAGGGCATCATCTCTAGCTCCCTCTCCTGGCTTCCTGTTTCATGAAGCTCCAAAGGTTGCTGGCTGGTGGACTCCTGGTTCTCATGGCTATGTCATTCTGCAGTGTTCTGTCATCTTTCTCCGCTCTCTCCAAATCTCTCCCACTCTCCAAAATATTTGCTCTATTATAGGATTCCAGTAAACTAATCAAGACCCACCCAAATGGGTGGAGACATGTCTCCATCTAATTCAGTTTAACAATCACTTTTTTTAATTGATTTTTTTAAAATTTTTTCTTATTAATTAAAAAAAATAAACTAACACAACATTTAGAAATCATTCCATTCTACATATGCAATCAGTAATTCTTAATATCATCACATAGATGTATGATCATCATTTCTTAGTACATATGCATCGATTTAGAAAAAGAAATAGCATGACAACAGAAAAAGAAAGAAAATGATAATATAGAGAAAAAATAAAAATAAAAATAAAAAATACAAAAATACATAAGAAAAAAAAAACTATAGCTCAGATGCAGCTTCATTCAGTGTTTTAACATAATTACATTACAATTAGGTAGTATTGTGCTGTCCATTTTTTTTTTTTTTTTTAGAAATCATACCATTCTACATATGCAATCAGTAATTCTTAACATCATCACAGATGCATGATCATCGTTTCTTAGTACATTTGCATCGGTTTAGAAGAACTAGCAATATAATCGAAAAAGATATAGAATGTTAATATAGAGAAAAAATAAAAGTAATAATAGTAAGAACAAAACAAAACAAAACAAAAACCTATAGCTCGGATGCAGCTTCATTCAGTGTTTTAACATGATTACTTTACAATTAGGTATTATTGTGCTGTCCATTTTTGAGTTTTTGTATCTAGTCCTATTGCACAATCACTTTTGATTGAGTCACATCCCCAGGGAGATGATCTAATTACAGTTTCAAACATACAGTACTGAATAGGGATTAGAAGAAATGTCTGCCTTTACAAAATGGGATTAGGAATAAAACATGGCTTTTCTAGGGTACATACATCCTTGCAAACCAGTACACATGCTTAGTCACAGAATGTGTGTAAGAAAATGTCAGAGGTATAGGTGACTTGTAGGTTAAAGGCTAAGCTGCTGCTCATCATGTCAGGCAGGCCCCCTTTGGTTAGATCCAGTCTCGATTATCAAGATAACTTTAAATTGGGGGGGGTATTTCTGGGTTGATTGAAGACCCTTCATTAATAAACATTAGGGGCTGTTTTAGCAATGACAAGACTCTAAAGTTGAAAAACTGGATAACTGGGTACAAATGAAGGTTAGTCACAAGGTTTTTACAATCTCAGGGACAGAAGATAAGGGCTGTACGATCATTAACAGAGATTAAGGCAGAAGATTACAATTTAGAGGTTTCAGGAATTTCACTCTTTCTACTCCAATATACCAGAAAGCAAAAAGGAATATCTACATACTGATTCAGGAATCAAAATCATCCGTTAAATCCTAATTTCTTGGTTATAGTTCCTCCCTCTCATTTGATAATTATCTCTCGATCTTGAGGAGAATCTGGGTGATGACTCTCTAACTGCTTCAAGGCGGAAAAGGGGCATTGTTATTAAGGGGCAAGGGTTGAAACAATTAAGCCGGTTGTTATTCTTGCAGAGTCCAGTATCTCTGGGATTCAGAGCTTCTCTGGCATTGAAATAATCTGGAGGTTTCAAGTCTCTGAAAAAGAAACTTAAGCAAAATTTTATAGAGCACAGGATATCTTTCAGGGTTTCCAGGAATATTATTGGTTGGCGTTTGCCATATTGTGGCAGTTTGCAATATCTGGCTGAAACTTGCATAAGAGTAACCTCCAGAATGACCTCTCAACTCTATTTGAAATCTCTTAGCCATTGAAACTCTATTTCTTTACCCCTTTTTGGTCAGCTCATCCATGATGCCAGGGCCGGGCTTATCCTTGGAACTTGTCTCATGATGCCAGGGCCCATGATGCCAGTTATGTCTCAGAATGCCCATGATGCCAGGTCCGGTTATATTTTACACTGCCAGTGCCAGGCTTACACCCCTGGGAATTATGTCCCAAGTAGGGGAGAAACTCAGAGTTTGGCTTAGAGAGAGACCACATTTGAGCAACAGCGAGATTTTCTGGAGATGGCTCTTAGGCACTAATCCTAAGCAAGTTTAGTTTACTATTACAGAAATAAGTTTCATAAGGGCAAGCCTCCAAATTGAGACCTTGGCTTATTAAATTGGGAGCCCCTCTTGCTTAAAAAAATGTCAGGCACTCCCCAGGTGGGGAAGCTTAATAGCTCTATCTTTCCCAATCCTTCAAAGGACTTTGCAAGCACTTTTCATTTTCTGCCCAAAATACTCTGAAATGCATCATTGCATAACATTTATTTGTATAGAACGTTAAGATTTTGTTCATTATCCCAGGTTCTATATCAAATAAAGCTGAATTAGGTTGTTTAACTGACTAGACAGATTAAATTAGATAGTGCAAATTTGGGGCAAAATGAACATTTTTCTTTTTCTCTCACACAAATGTTAAAGCTTTAAAATATAGGCATTTATTCTTTACCTCATATATTGATTTACCTTAGTTTTAACCAGATCAGTTTTATCACATCATTAATTGGAGTTTGATCATTTTCAGTTTTTGTTTTTTTTAAACAGTTGCAGTGTGGATTTATGTTGACTTTCAGCACTGGAGAACTAAATCTGAGTCTCAGGTGTCACATGGATACTTAAAGTTTCAAGGAACTACTAGGTTATATAAAGAGCAAAGCATTTCAGAATTTAAAGATAGCACTTACAATCTGAGCTTTAATTTTTATAAGTATTTTTAAATGAAGCTGCTTTCATATATTAAGAAACCATAGCAGAGGTTTTGTTCTCTTTCCCTTTTACACATTTACCAGTTGTGTTAATTAACAGATACAATATAATATATATATATATATATTTGTAGTGCCTTTCCTTTAAAGTTTTTCCTTGTTGCAGATGGAGCTCTGACCTATAGTTGATCACGTTTACTTTTGGAGATGTATTAGAGCGAAGCAGTGCAAATGACAATTTGGCTGTTTCTATGACCTGTAGCCTTTTAAGAATAGCTAAAACCATGACTAACAACACTGTAGCATTGCTTACCATCATGCAGACTAGTGTCAGATACAACATGGGCAGTGAGAACATTGTCAAATTTTTATGAATTTTATGTAGTCTCTAAATATATGAATATTTACCTATATAATTTTAACCAGCAACAAGATAGAAAATCCCTTTTAACCACTGTAGTCTACCCCAAAACCTCCTTTGTAATAGGTTAAACTATTTGAGCACCTTACTTACACTAGGTGAAAGAACAGACTTTGTAATAGTTTTTCCCTTAACAGTGAGAAGATTTGTCTTCTGAAATAAAAGAGGAGAGGGCCAAGGATATTAACAAGAATATTATTCTGATGTAAGATCTATGTTTTATAGACAGAGTACTCAGATGATTAAGAAGAACTTTAAAAAAAAAATCTTTACATTTAAGAGCAGACTAATAACCCACGTTATTTTAACAGGAATAAAGCTAAACTTTAGTTTTGCCTGAATACTCGGCTTGATGCAAAAACTTTCTTTCTTCTTCTTCTTCTTTTCTTTTTAAATATATGATAATAAATTTACAAAGCTTTTTTTTAAACTTTTTTTATTAATTAAAAAAAATTAACAAACAAAACATTAAGATATCATTCCATTCTACATATACAATCAGTAATTCTTAATATCATCACATAGTTGCATATTCATCATTTCTTAGAACATTTGCATTGATTTAGAAAAAGAAATAAAAAGACAACAGAAAAAGAAATAAAACGATAATAGAGAAAAAAAAGATTGTGCATACCATACCCCTTACCCCTCGCTTTCATTTACCACTAGCATTTCAAACTAAATTTATTTTAACATTTGTTCCCCCCTATTATTTATTTTTATTCCATATGTTCTACTCTTTTGTTGATATAGTAGCTAAAAGGAGCATCAGACACAAAGTTTTCACATTCACAGAAAACCTTGTGAATGTTTTCACAATGAGAAAACATTCATTGTTAAAGCTATATCATTGTTCAATCATCATCAAGAAACATGGCTACTGGATTTACAAAGCTTTTGACCCTACGTACTTCCTTCCAATAACAGTACTCATGAAGGGGAGAATAGACAGAGATACTACAAAATAATGGAAGAAGGAAGAAATTTATGCTTGGGTTTGGAACATAGCCAGGCATCTATACACTTTATACTCAGAACACACAGGTAATTACTTTACAATATGTCTAAAATCTATCAATCCAATTCAGCACTACCTTCAAAGGTCAGAAAAGCCCCAAGCTTAAAATATAATCAGTTTTTTAATATTTAAGGGATTTATATCCAGAAAAAACCCTCAAATTTTTCTCTACATTATTCCCAACTACCTAATAATACCAGGAATGTGTTAATTTGCAAAATCAGGTATGGCTTCTAAAAAACTAGTTCAGAGCTCTATTTTTTTAAAATGCTAGTCTTTTATTTGGAAGTCTTACAAGTCTCATCTCTTCTATGAAGTCTTCTTAGGTCATTCTTTATCTATCTGCTTTTTAAAGTTTTCCAGCATTTTTATTCCTTCCTTATTACTCTCTTACACTATATGCCCTTGTACAACTAAATTCTAACTAGAATACAAACTCTTTGAAGCTAAGAACTAGGTTTTCTCTATTTATGACAGCAATTATTCACAGAAATATTCTGATTGACGTTAACAAAGCCACTACAAACTTTGAAGTTTTATTAAGTTTACTGAGGTGGGGTTTTATCCATGTCTAGTACATTCCAGACTGATTTAATTCTCACCCCCTTACTGTATTCCAGCTTCTGTCCCATTGATCCGAATCAGGGATTTGTTGTATTTCTGGTGTCCATGGCAAGGCTATTTATGTAGAGAGCAGAGATGACAGATGCAGCCATACTGGGGGGAAGCTGTAGGTCAGGAGACTTGGCTTCTGTGCCTGGCCTGACTTCTCAGTGTAGCACAATGGCTTCTATAGTCACTGGAGCAGTTTCAGACAGTCTATTTTAATCCCCACCTATCCAATCACTTCTTTCAACTCAACATAGATAATAGAGCTCATTTATTGGGCTGCATCCCATTTATTCTCTCCCCTCAACAACCCAGGAGAGAATTCCTCAGTGTCTAAGGCTCCCTCCCTTGGGTGCCTGTGGCTGATGGGGTAATGCCATATTAATCACCTTTCTGAGTTGACTATGTGGAATTCCTGCCAAGGTCCCAACTGGAGAAAGAGCAGGAAAAATTTGTAGGGCACTGGCAAATGGAAGAATTTTTTTCTTGTTCTCATTTTTTGGCTATTTTGAGTTCCTTGCATTTCTATATGAATTTTAAGATCAATTTGTCAATTTCTCCCAAAAAG
Source organism: Tamandua tetradactyla (assembly GCF_023851605.1). NCBI lineage: Eukaryota > Metazoa > Chordata > Mammalia > Pilosa > Myrmecophagidae > Tamandua > Tamandua tetradactyla. The sequence continues at coordinate 40,240,284 of NC_135341.1, forward strand.
GGCTCCTGGGATTTTGATAGAGATTGCATTGAATCTGTAGATCAATTTAGGGGGTATTCCCACCTTGACAATATTAAGTCCTCTAATCCATGAACATGGGATGTCCTCCATTTATTTAGATATTTAATTTCTTTCAATAATGTTTTGTAATTTTCAGTATATGTGCACTTCTTGTGTTACATTTGTTCGTGTGCATTTTTATCCTTTTGATGCTATTATAAATGGAATTGCTTCCTTGATTTCATCTTCAGATTGTTCGTTTTTAGCATATAGAAATATAACTGATTTTTTTGTATGTTGCTCTTGTATTCTGTAACCTTTTTAAACCCATTTATTAGCTCTTATGGTTTTCTTTTTCCCTTGGCCATGGTGATTGGCTCAGGGTTGACACTTGACCTAGACTAGTCCAATCAGAGTGAACTTCAGGGCTTCCATGGGGGATGCAGGCCAAAGACTGCTGTTTTTCCCAGGAGCTGGGGCTGTGGAGCTGTGAGACTTGGCCCTGCTGTAGCTGCCTGTTGTGTGTACTGCAGCACCCTACAGGGGGAGCCCTCCTGCCCCACTGTGATAACTGAGAGGAAGCTGAGACAAAACGTGGATAGCAGCATTGTAGTCTGAGTCCTGGATCAAGCTATGCCTGAGCTCTTCAGCCAGCACGAGTGAGGCATTAATCTGTGCAGTTAGTTTATTTAAGCCCCCACCTTGATGACTTTACTGCTCACCCCCTCGGCTCCACCTTGGTTCCCGTCACTCCTGGATCTGATTCTGGTGGAGTCTGTGCTGTCCCATCTCCTATCCCGGTGCTCCACTGACAGCCCTGAGGCCAAGTCCCCCATGACAGGACTTGGTCTCCAACTTGGATCGCCCCTCCTCATCCTACAAGTGAGCAGCTCACTATGTGGTCTGCCCCTGCCTGGTGGGGGAGACCCTGGAACCTTCTTTATTTCAATAAACTCTTCATATATAAAGAGACACACTGATGCTACATCTGACAACCTGAACACCAGTACATAACCATGATGGAAATTAATTAGCAAGATGGCCAGTGACACCAAGCAGACCAGCGTGTCTTAGGGTTTTCCTAAGAAGGTTTATTCTGGGGCTCAATCAAGAGTTGCTATTGGTTGGGCTTTGTTTACAAAGCTTTATTTTTAGGTATTCTTTGTGTCTGTGTTCCAGAGACACTGCTATGCCAGCTTGATGCCAACACATAACACCATGCTTCTTGGACTTTCTCAGCAAATACATTTAATGTGAGGGAGCCAGATGGATGCATACTCCTGGGCATATTCAACTTGCCTTAGGTTTCTTCAGTTCCTTGTCTTTAAAATGGGGATATTAATACCTATTAGGCAGAGATGTTCTAAGAGAAACAACGAATGTTACTCTCTTTTTACATACCTCTTCCTCCTAAGGCAGGGTCAAGTGGTATCCATTCATTTATTCTTTTATTTATTTATTATTTTTTTTATCATCACAATAGATTTTTTTTGTGAAAAATAGCATATACAAAAAAAGCAATAACTTTCAAAGCACATCACAACAATTAGTTGTAGAACAGATTTCAGAGTTTAATATGGGTCACAATTCCACATTTTTAGGTTGTTACTACCAACTGCTCCCAGACACTGGGGGTTAAAAGAAATTTCAATATAAAGATTCAGCACTTATACTCATTTGTTAAACCCGGTCTTCTCTGTATAACTCCACCATCACCATCTTTATCCCACTCTTTAGTGGTATTTGGGCTATGCCTATTCTAACATTTTCATGTTGGAAGGGGCCATCAATAATATGAGATAGGGGGATGGAACTTATTGATGTTCTGGGGAGGCTGGCTTCTCTGCATTTTAGGAAATATCTGGTCTAGGGACCCATCTGGAGGTTGTAGGTTTCTGGAAAGTTATCCGAGTGCATGGAACCATTGTAGAATCTTATATAATGTCCTAGGTGTTCTTTAGGATTGGCTGAAATGGTTTTGGTTGGGGTTTGGCAAGCTATGATAGGTAGTAAGGTCTAACTGAAGCTTGCATAAGAGTGACCACCAGAGTAGCCTCTTGACTCTATTTGAACTTTCTCAGCCACGGATACCTTATTTGTTTCACTTCTTTTCATCCTTTTGGTTAGGATGGAATTGTTGATCCTGTGGTGCCAGAGTCATCCCAGGAAGTCATCCCTGGAAATCATCTCCCATCCTGCCAGGGATTCTTTCACCCCTGGATGTCATGTCCCATATTGGCAGGAGGGCAATGATTTCACTTGCAGAGTTGGGCTTAGAGAGTGAGGCCACATCTGAGCAACAAGAGAGGTCCTCCAGAAGTTACTCTTAGGCATACCTATAGGTAGGCTAAGCTTTTCTGCTACATACATAAGCTTCACAAGAGCAAGCCTCAAGATCAAGGGCTTGGCTATTGATTTGGGTGTCTCTAATGTTTGATGCAGTACTGGGGGTTTCCCTGGTGGTAAAGTTTAATACTTTCATATTTTTTCTCCCATTCCTCAAGGGACTTTGCCAATACTTTTTAATTATCTGCTTAATGTACTTTGGGATGTATTCAGGCATTACATTAGGCTATACAGGATTAAAGGCCCTCATTCTTATTCTGGGCTCCCTGTGTTTGGATTGTTTAAATGATCTATCCATACAGGTTGAGTTGCATTATGTGCTACAGAAAATTTAGGTCCTGGACAAAATAAACCTTTCTTCCTTTGGTCTCAAAGACTAGGCGAAGTTCTAAAATACAGATATTAAAACAGACATCCTGCTCTCAGATGGACACTTACCCATTCATTTATTCTTTCATGTGGCAGGTAATGGGTAAGGTGCTATGGCTGCCAAGATTTAATCAAACAGACAATGTTCCTATGCTTGGGTTCACAGTCAAGAGGAAATGGACATTTAATTAAGTGAGTCTAATGTTGGAGGGTCTGTGGTCAGTACGCTATTGTGGCAGAAAGGAATAAGGAGCCATTTTTCTAGGAATGAGGGAGACAGAGAGGAAACGTGTTTGTAGGTGTATGAGGTAGAGAACATTTTTGGGAGAGAGGACAGAGCAAGGCACAGAAGCATGAATGAGCCTAGCTGAAAGAGTGAACAGGAAGTGAGGTTGAGCTGGCAAATTGTGATGGAGGTCAGTGACAAGTGAGGCCATGGAGACCAGCAGGAGACAGGTGATAGGGACCTTAGATCCCAAGGACCTTACCTTCTGATTGTAGAAATGCAAAGAATTCAAGCAGCAGGAAGGTGACCTGAGTACAGCTATGTTTTTAGAAAGATCTCTTTGGATCAAAGGGACACAAAGCTGGAGGCAGAAGCTAAGGAGAGACTGTTGTAATAGAGCAGAAATGCAGAGGCCTTAGGCGACACTCGGGCCGTGGGGATGGAGAAATGGGCAGATGGGATAGATGGTGAGACGGCAACTTCTGCAGGGTCTGCAATGACCTGCAGAATATGTTATAGGTTGAGAGAGGTGGTGGTGGCTGATTTGAAGACCAATGTGAGGTTCTAGTTTCCTAAGGGTTTGGAAACAAGATAGTTAAGCAGCAGTTTGTGTCTAAAATAAGGATAAATAGGCATGGTATCTCAGAAAGATCATTGGCTTTGAGTTTTACAGCCCTAAGTCCAGGGCAGTGTCCATCTGAGAGCAGGATGTCTGTTCTAGTTTCCTAGGCTGCCGAAAGCAGATACCATGACATGGATTGGCTTAACGATGAGAATTTATTAGTTTATACTTTTGAGATTGAGGAAATTGTCCAAATTAAGGCATCATCAAGGCATGCTTTCTTCCTGAAGACTGTCTGCCAGCAATCCTTGACTTTTCAGCCACATGGCAAGGCACATGGTAGCCTCTGCTGGCCCCTTCCTTCTCTTCTGGGTTTCATTGCTTTCACCTTCTTCCATGGCTTTCTCTCTCTTTTTTCTGAATATCATTTCATATAAAGGTCTCCATCAAGAGGATTAAGACCCATCCTGAATGAGCTGGGCCAATCCTTAACCAAAGTAACCTCCTTAAAAGGTTCTACTTACAATGGGTCCACACCCACAGGAATGGACTGAATTTAAGAACGTGTCTTTTTGAGGTAGGTACAGCTTCAAACCACCAGTGTCGTTGAGCAAGATGCTTAACTCCCCTGGCCTTATTTTCTTGGTGAGTAAAATGAATTGAGTAATGCCTCCCTTTCAATGTTATTGCCAGCATGAGATGAAATAAAGGTCAGAAAGTACCTGATATAGCTCCTGCAACATCTAGGATGGTGGTATATTTTATCTCCTGTTTGTTTCTGATATTTTCCAAGGTTAGATAGGATGTTATAAAGCACCTAGAACTGTGACTGGCATATAGTAGACACTCAAAAAATGGTTGCTATTATTTCTGAGTGTGCAAGTTTTTAAAATTTTTGCTTCATGTGTGTATGTTTCATTTTAACCTTCCGATAGTCATACCAAAAGTTGACCATACAGAAAAGTTAAACAAAATTAGCTTTCCAACCATGATTCCACTACTATACATATGAAGAGTGTCTGATGAAAATTTTTGAATTGGTGTCTGGTTGGAGTTTGGCTGAATGGAAATGACCAAAGCATCCTTAGACTTCTGTATAGATTTAATCCAGTGCAAAGTCATCGTCCAGGGGTGCTGGTCACTGAACGTGTGCCTGTTGGATGTATGGTCAGCTTCTGGTGTACAGATGACTTTGCCAGCAGTCCAGATCTGAGGGCTGGCCTCTTCCAGTTGAATTAGATTACGTCTGGGAAGAAACTTGGCCAGAGAAAAGCTGAATAAATATAAGTTTTGGTGAGAAGGGCAGGTACAGCATTCTACTCTGATCCTGGGCTTCCTGTGCTCTGTCTTTGTGGTGAAGGGGAGCAGGTGCCTGGAAACTGCCCACTGGCATAGACCAACTCTCGTTTCTGTGACCTGAGGCCATGCTGCCCAACAGCAATACCTCGCCAGCCACAGGGTATCAGTTTAAATATTCTGGTAGCCACATTTTAAAAAGTACAAAGAAACAGGTGAAATTAATTTTAATACTGTATTTTATTCAACTTAATTATGTCCCAAATATTTAATTATGCAATTAATGCAAAATGAAGAAAGAGATATGTCACATTCTTTTTCTCATACAAGTTGAAAATTGATGTGTGTTTTATACTTAGAGCACATCTCATTTTGGACCAGCATATTTCCACTGCCTAGATGGAGCTGAATTACATAAAGGCGTGGTGGGTTCTTGGAGGCCAGCCAGGGTTGGAAACCCCAGGCTGTGTATGAGCTGGGGTGTTAGCAGCTGTGAGGAAGGGGTGGCTGTGAGACAAGTTCGGGAAGTGACGACAATAGGGCACGTCCCTATCAGCCACCACGTGGGAGCTCAGAAGCTGGAAAGTCTTTCTGGATACACTCAGCCCAGAGGTGCAGCGATCTATCCTATATACAGCAAGCTTAATACAATAATAACAATTCCTTACATGAGCAGAAGGACATTTTGTATTTTAAAATAATTCTTGGTTCACATTCCTGGCTGTGAATCAGAATCAACTGTGGGGCGTGCTAAAAATATTGACCCTAGGGCTCTGCGCCAGATTTATTGAGTTAGACTCTCCCTGGTGGGGGTGGGGGTGGGGGAGGGGAAGGGCTTCTCTAGGCCATGCAGGAGGAGCCAGCCCTGGGTACCACTGCGTCAGACCACGCCATTCCAGAGTCTTGCCATTCATGGTGTGGTCTATGGACCAGCGACATCAGCGTCGCCTGGAGCTTATTAGAGATGCAGACTCTGAGCTCCTCTCCAACTCCTGAGTCACATTCTGGGTAGTTTGGATGTAGGGCTGCCAGATAAAATATAGGATGCCCAGTTATTTGAATTTCAGATAAACAGCAAATAATTTTTTTTTTTTGTATGCTGTATGGCAGAGTCACATTTCATTCTTTTTCCATGTGAGTATCCCATTATTGTTGCAGTATCATTTGTTGAAATTTTTTGTTTGTTTTGTTTTTGGGAAGTGCCTGGGCTGGGAATCGAACCTGGGTCTCCCACATGGCAGACAAGAATTCTTCCACTGAACTACCCTCGCACCCCCAATAAATAATTTTTTTAAGTGTAAGTATATCCCATGAAATATTTGGGACATACTTATGCTAACAATTGTTTTGTTTATCTAAAATTCAACTCTAACTGGACATCATGTTTCTTAGTTTGCTAAATTTTGCAACCGTATCTGGGTGCACCTTATAATTTGAGGAGCTGGGACTATACAATGGCACACCCCTCCAACACTAGCATCATAAAGCTGCCCCACTATAATTTGAATGCTTTTGTATAAAAAATAAATGTATCTTTACCATTTCAATATGATTATGCCTTTTGTAAGAGACTAGATTGCTTATAAAATTGAAATAGCATTAATTAGTATCAGAACTGAAATTGCCTTTTCAATTTATATATTTTTTGATCAGAATACCATGATAAAGAAGAGAAAAGAAAAGAAAACAAAAAATAACTAGTCACAAATTACTAAATAGGTAGTTTACACTATTTATCAAAAGAGAAAGATGATTTTAAAGTTCTATTCTAAATAATTACAAAACATATCCAACACTTCAAAGTTATGGTTTAATATAGTCAAAGATTTATTTGAGCCCCACCAAAGACTTAGTATAAATTTAAAATTATAATCTAATTACAAAAGTTATTATACATGATGCCTAATGAATGCAGGTGGCTGAAGAATGCACTGACTGAGAAGTAGGAAAAAAAAGTCAACAAACAAAATATTCCATAGAGAATATAACCCTTTCAAAATCAAACCTTTTTTTCTAATTAGAATCATTATGTATTTAATTGGATAAAAGCATTTTTCTCTTTTAGAGCAAATGATCTATTTTTGCCATTAAGGTGTACAAGGGGTTTGCACGGACTCTTGGAGCATTGAGGGGCTTGATGAGCCAGAGCTCTGTCTGCCGACACTCTCCAAGTCGTTTCCTGCAGGAAATGTCACACCTGTCCACTTTCCCCCCAACCTCCCCCAGCTTGCACCTCCCCTTGGTCTGTGCTGTTCTGAGAATTCCTGGTTGATGGTCACCAGTGACACAGTTTAGCACTGAATTCTTTTTTTTATTTTTATTGAGAAATCTTCACACACATACAGTCCATCCAGTCTACAATCAATGTCTTAGAATTTCATCGCATAGTTGTAGATTCATCACTATGATCATTTTTAGAACATTTGCATCACCCCAGAAAAAGCTAAAAAGAAAAAGCTCGTAATACCATATCCCTTACCCCTCCCTCTCATTGACCGTCAGTATTTCCATCTACCTAATTTTTTTACCTTTATCTCCGCCCCTGCCCATTATTTATTTATTTTTTATTCTTATTTTTTTACTCATCTGTCCATACCCTGGATAAAAGGAGCATCAGACACAAGGTTTTCACAATCACACAGTTATATTGTAAAAGCTGTATCGTTATACAAGAATCAAGGCTGCTGGAACACAGCTCAACAGTTTCAGGGACTTCCCTCCAGCCACTCCAATACACCATAAACTAAAAAGGGATATCTATATAATACATAACAGTAACCTCCAGGATAGCCTCTAGGCTTTATTTGAAATCTCTCAGTCACTGAAACTTCATTTTGTCTCATTTCTCTCTTCCCCTTTTGGTCAAGAAGGCTTTCTCAGTCCCTTGATAGCACTGAATTCTTGTAAGTGGGTAAGTTTTGCCTCTTGATTAGCTGAAGCAGTGCTTCTCAAACTTTAATATGCCTCCAAATATCTGGAGATATTTTGAAACTGGGATTCTGAGGTAATTAGACTTCAAGTTGGGCTTGAGGTTGTGCATTTCTAACTCGTTCCCAGATGATGTTGGTCTTAGGGACACACTTTGGGTAGACGTTTTAGAAGACAAGGACTTTGCCAGGGACATTTGTATTGCTACTCAGTGCTATGCAAATTGTAGATTTAAGTACATTTTTTTTTTGATAGATAAGGACCACTTAAATTAATGAATGAATCAGAATTCAAATACTTTGGATTCTATCCTTCTAGAAATGCCTTTGAATCTGTTGAACACAGGAAAAATGAGAAGATTTCTATTTTATTAGCTTATTATCAAATTGTCACAGTGTCAGATATCAGCGAAACAGATTTTCCCAATTAATAAAATCTCTAAAGAGAACGTAAACTCAAACATTTTAGGAAATTAAAAAGAAAAAGCGTAACCATGAAATCAAAGCTTTCAACATCTGTTGCTTCAAACATAAAAAAAAAAAATTACATTCCCTTGGGTCACATGGCCTTCTTATCCTGCTTTTTATTTGGTTCCTAGCTTAGAGAGCTAAGGACACAGGGCCCTTGCCCCTCTCTAGCCCTGCCTGATTTAATAAGTTTCAGGATATCCAACATAAAAAGGCCTAGCCGTCTGTCTGTACGTGACATGTGAATAATCCTGGGTTATCAGGCTCAAATTAGTGACTGGTCTTTGCTCTGTGCCAAGCGTCATCTACGAAATCTGTTTTGTCTCACACTGGGCTGAGTCACATAGAATAGAATAGATAGTTTATCAGCACATGTCCTACAGATCATATTATCAGCTTACAAATATAGCCTGTTAGCGCACAGGCTCTGGGCAGCTCAAGCCCTTCCGGCTCAAGTGTGTAGCTGCTGCTGGTGTAAACAGTGCCTGCAGCCCCCGGCTCCCAGGCTGCGGTGGGCACTGGGTTTCGGGACTGTCACAGTCACAGGTAAGTGGCCGGGTTTTGCAGAAGGCATGGTTCCAAGTGGCCGTGGTCGAGGCGGTGTGCGATGAGCAAGTCTGCACGGCTCCTCCTGAAACGCGGTGGGAGTGGATGGGGGAAGGGTGTGGTCCATGTGGGAGGGTGGGGGTGGAGAGTTGGTTAGCTGCACCCATGTACTGCGCTTATTTTGAGTCTCCCCTCTTCTGATGGTGACCTCAAACCAGCTCAACTGACAAGGATCTGCACTGGGGAAAACAATCCTAATGTGACATGGGTTGAGGATTATGCAGTTAGCTTTATTTGGAAGACAAGAACTAGAAGTGAATGGGAAAGGAGAGAACTAGAAGTGAGTGGGGTGGGCGGTGGCAGGGTCCGCACAAATCCTGCTCCTGGTTACATAGTGCTCCAGGATGCGAGGCTGAGCTCCAGACTTACTGGTCCAAAGTGCTGTCCAGGAGGAGTTAAACCAACTTTGTTTTTGTCTGCTTCAGTGCCCTGAGAAGTGTGATTGGCACCTGACCCAGGTCTTTCCTCCTGCACAGTGTCTTGGACCCTGGCATGGCTGGGAGGGTGGCATAGAAAAGGGATCGAAGCTCCCCAGGAAAACTGCCTGGCTTTGTAAGTCAGCAGCTCAACCGTGCCTCTGGCTCTTCTGCTGGACAAAACCTTTTCCCATAACCCAGGGGCTGGGGTGCTCTCCTTTCCCAAAGAACCTCTGCTAACCCCCTTAGGTGGAGAAATATATTTAACTGATGACATCAAGTCTGCCTTACTTGCTTTCTTTTTTTTGCTTGTTTAAATAACTGATTTTTTTTTGAGCTTTACTGAGTGCCGTGTTCTTTTACCCTCTACAAATTACACTTAATCCTCCCCACAATCCTACGAGTGAGGTGCTATTATTATACTCATGTCTAGAGGAGAACAGCGAGGTTCAGAGAGGGTAGGCTATGTTTTCAGGGACTTGCAGGCAGTAAGCCGGGTGGGCAGGGCTCCAGCATGAGCGGTCTGACCCTCAGTTCTTAATCCTACCCTGTACCCTCTGCCTAATCCGGCTTGGATTTTCTGGCTTAATAAATTGCCATGAACATAATCAGGTGTCCCCCAGGGGAACTCTGAACATGTGACATAAAATGTCATTTAACTCAGAATTTGTCTCTATGCTAATCTTTTTTTAATATTTAGCGCTTATTTGCCCCACCGTTTCTTTCAGAAAACTCATTCTGCATTCCAACTCTGGGGTCCAGGCTATGGCATTATATGAGGGCAGAGTGGAATTTGTGGGTCACCTTGGCTGCCAGGTTATCACCTCCAGTGTACCTTGGTGTCACAAGAAATTCCCATTGGTACAGCCAATCCCTTGATGGGTATGGTCTTCAAATCAGGAATACATCTGGAAAGGGGCTGCAGATGCAGGCTACACCTTGGGCTGTCTAGAGACCCCAGCCTCAAGTGACCAGGCGGGAGGCCTGGAGCTCACTGCCCAGGGGAACAGGAGGTCCTGGAAGCACGGGGCCTCTGGGGGGCAGATGGGGCTGAGGGGGGCCAGGCATGTCCCCGTGGCTGGTACAGGCCAGCCCTGGCACCCTCCTCTCCCTCCCTCTTTGCTGCCCCTCTCCCAGCTTCACGAAGGAACTGCCAAGAATGGCTTGGCAGCTAAATGGCCACCTCCCAGCCTCTCTCAGGTCCTTCCCACAATTATCCCAGGTGTTAGCCCTGCACTCCACCTCCCCCTGCCCAGTCCTTCAGTTGACAATGAAGGAGAGGACTAGCTGGCCTGAGGTCCCCCCACTCCTCCACCCCATGCCAGAACCCTGGCATATGACTCAGAGCAGGACCAGAGCTCTGTGCCAGAGGACATGTTTTTCCAGTCACACACCTCCGGCTTGAGATTGTGGATGGTTCTGTAAAGTGATTCTGATATATCTGGGTCATGGAAAGGTGCTGAAAATTATTCAGCCAAACCTGCAGTGGTGGCCCTTTCCTCTTGCAGATCCCTCTGCAGGACCATCCCGACCTGCCCCCACTCCATCCCGGCCGAGGGGACCCCTCCTCTTTGGCTCCCAGTGCAGTTTGCTCAGCCTCCGTTGTTCAGTCAGCATGCAACCTTGAAATGTATCCCTTTATGCATCTGTTCTCCCCTCTAGATTAAGAACTTGGAGGCAAGCTCTAACCCTCATTCATCTTTCTGTGTTTAATGAGTGCCCATAAATGTCAGTTATTTAAGGTTCCCAGGGATTGAAGAACATAAACACACACCAAGCAAACTGGCTCAGTAGACATGGCTTCTGTGTTGAGGTCCAGGAGCAGGGGCCTGGCCTCTGGGTGGCCCTTGCAGAACGAGGAGCGATCTCTGTGGGGGTTGGACAAGGTGGAGGAGACCCCCTTCCAGTTCTCTTACCACATCACCTGCTCAGGGCTGGGCAGCTGAGTCAAGGGGGGGTTTGAGCCCAAATCTGGGGACATGTTGGTGGTGGGCACTCTTATCAGAAAACCACGGTACTTGAACAGCTCGGTCCATAGACAGATAAAATATACTCAAACAAACAAATACTTGAACTTGCAGTAAGTGCTCTAAATAAGCCACAGATAGAGAGAGAATGTCGGGGGAGGGGAAGCTACCTTAGAGAACACTTAAGCTGCATTCTGGTGGTGAGGGGAGGAAGCCAGGGGAGTGGGGAACGGGCCTACTAGGTGGAGGGAGCAGCGGGTACAGGGCTCTGAGGTGGGAGAAGCACAGGGTGGATGAGGGACTGAGGAGGAGGGTTGGCCCAGAACAGGTCCTGTTAGGGCCTTGTTAACCCCTGTGAGGGGCTTGGCTCTCACTTTTGTTCCAAAGGGCAGGCTCTTCAGGATTTGAGCCAGGTGGTGGCATGAACTATTTCTCACTGGAAAATGGCTCATGGTTGTGTGGAAAATGGATTGGAAGTGAGTGAGTGTGAAGCCAGGAGAATGGTTGTGAGGCTGCTGCAGAACTGAGGCAAGATGTGGCACTGGCTGGTGGTGAGAAGAGCATGCCCTGTGAGACCCAGGTGACGGGTGTGAATGCTTGTGTGTGTGTGCACCTGCATAGCGGGAGGGCAGAGAGAGGGAACAGAAAGCATAAAGAAGTGCCCTCCAGATAGTGATGGAGACATTCCCAAGATTGGGAATTAAGGCAGTTGGAGAGGGATGTATTCTAAAGGAACAGCGTGGGAATCATGTTCTTTAAGATATGTGTGACATCTAAGTGGGGATGTCAAGGAAAAGCTGGAATAAGGACAACAGGTGTCACTATATAAGACTGATTTCTACAAGTATCTTTTATTTTACTATCAACTGTATTAGTTGTTTATTGCTGCATAATCCTAAATTACCCTTCAAATCAGAAGCTTACAACAAACAAATATTTATCTCGTCCTCCCCTTCTCTGAGCCCCTCCCCTTCTGCAGGGGGGTGGGGGCTGGGGTGGACACTGTGGAAGATGGGAGATTCTCAGTGTTGGGGGATCCAGTTAGAGCTGGGACTCCCCACAGCTGACGGCCTCTCTTTTCCTCTCATGCTGAAGCTGGGGCTGGTGGTCTGGGGGCCCTGACTCCTTGGAGGCCATGAGGACCATAAGGTCCACCATCCTGTTGTTGTAGCCAAATTCATTGTCATTCCAGGAAATGAGCTTGGCAGAGTGGTTGTCGAGGGCAATGCCAGCCCAGCATCAAAAGTGGAAGAGTGGGTATCACTGTTAAAGTTGCAGGAGATAGCTGGTTCTCAGAGTCACCAGGCTGCCCATTAGGGGGCCCTCTTACTCCTGCTTCACCACCTTCTTGATGTCATTGTATTTGGCCACTTTCTCCAGACGGCAGGTCAGAGCCACGACAGACACACTGGGGGTGGGGACACGGAAGGCCACACCAGTGAGCTTCCCACTCAGCTCTGGATGACCTGGCCCACTGCCTTGGTAGCTCTGGTAGATGCAGGGCTGATGTTCTGGGTAGCCCCATGGCCTTACGCCACATTTTGTAGGAGGGGCCATCTACAGTCTTCTGAGTGGCAGTGATGATGGTGTGGATGGTGGTCATGAGACCCTCCATGTTGCTAAAGTTGTCATGGATGACCTTGGCCGGGGGGCCAGGCAGTTGGTGGTGCAGGAAGCATTGCTGATGGTCTTGAGGGAGTTGTCATACTTCTCATGGTTCACACCCACCACAGACACAGGGGCATCGACCGAAAGGGCAGAGAGGACGACTTTTTTGGCAGTACCCTTCAAGTGAGCCCCAGCCTTCTCCTGAGCCGTGGAGACATCCGTGGACTTCACAACACATTCAGCATCAGCATCGCCCCATTTGATGTTGGTGGGATCTTGCTCCTGGAAGATAGTAACGGGATTCTCATTGATGACAAGCTTCCTGCTCTCAGCCTGGACAGTGCCTTTAAACTGGGTAGAATATACTGGAACTTGTAGACCATGTAGTTGAGGTCAATGAAGGGGTCATTGATGGTAACAACCTGCGCTTTGCAAGAGTTTCCAGCAGCCTTGGTGACCAGGTGCCCAATACGGCCTTTACCATCTTGTCTCAGGGATGTGGCTGGCACTGCATGAAAAGATGCAGCTGTCTGTCAGAAGGGAGAAGCAGGGAGCCTGAACTTCACTTTTAGTAAAAAGAAAATGCTTCTTATTCTTTAGATAGTTTGGGGGATATTGGAACTGTTAGGTCGGGGGAACAGGGAAGGTCACCATGACTCGAGCTGTGTAAAATGTGCCGCCCGTTCTAGACATCACCTAACCCCCTTGCTTAAAAACCGTCAGCACCAGGACCCAGTGGCGAGCTCACAACTCCCTACCTGGAGTTCTGTGAGCTCTGCCCGGGAGCGCAGGAATAAACTCGCTCATTCTAAGGTTTTTTGGTCTGCCTCTTCTCTCTTTCGCCTCCTAAATCTTACAGGAACAAATAGGGTTAAAAAGAGAAGAGGACAAATACCTGAGAGGTTACATTTGATTACCATAAACTCAAAATGAGTTTTAGGTAAAGGAGATGGAAGGGAGACAAGAGGTAGTCCCACATGTCAGAAATTAAAGGAAACAGGATAATAAATTGAGGTCAGCATTTTCCACTCTTCAGACTAAAATTATGGATTTCAAATGCTCAGCTGCACAAATGTAAGCCAGGTCTCCCACTCTTTTTTTTTTTTTTTTTTTTTTTAACATGGGCAGGCACTGGAAATCGAACCCGGGTCCTCTGGCAGGCAAGCATTCTTGCCTGCTGAGCCACCGTGGCCGGCCCTGCCACTCTTTTCGATAAGCCATTTATGCAGAGCATACACTGAGTCAGATGATTAAATATTTGGTTTAGTAACTCCACTGACTGCTATCTAGAATTTACAGTCTAGAATTTGGGAAGAAAACAATCAACATATGAGTACATATATGCAGTGAGCAAAAAATTGCTTAAAACAAACAGTAAAGATGAAGTGGGAAAGTAAAAATAAGAGGAAACTCCTTGATTGGCTCGAGCATGAAGCATTCCGGAGGCAAATATTTATTTACTCATTCATTCATTCACTCATCTACTCAACAGGTATTTATAGAGAGCCTATTTTGTGTCAGGACAGTGCTAGGTGCCCGGGTTACAGACATACGAATTTTCTGGGCCTCCCATGTTTCATTTGACGAAACGGAGCCTAAATCATCGCTAAGGTCCCACTTGGATGGGACAGCCAAGATGTACCTGAGCCTGACTTTCCTTTTGCTCGGCCAGCCAGGTAAACTGAGATCAGCAGCTTGGGAGGGTTCGTGTTGCAGGCGAAACTCAGGAGCCGTGTCCCGGCACTGCGTGGCGTGACCGCCGCAGGAACCGGCTCAGCGCGTCTCAGCGCGATGGTGGGTCTTGTTACTTCATGGCGGCGGGCGCGCAGATCCCTTCAAGTAACGTGGAAGGGTGCGGCAGGAAGTGCCGGGGAAGGGTGCGGCAGGAAGTGCCGGAGGCTGACCGGAAGCCGAGGGAGGAAGTGGGGTTAGCTCCGCGGAGTAAGCAGATGGGAGGAGGAGGGAGAAGGGGAAGAATCGAACTGAGGAATTGCTGAAGGAAGACGCAGTTGTGTCCATGTGTCTTGCGCTTAAAGGAAGGAAAGGAGCATTCAAGTATATTTAGGACAAATTTCTGACAAATAAAAGGGGGGTTTTCTGGTTCACCATTAGTTAAGTAGAAAAGTAATCATAATACTTATGTGACCTTGTGTTTTTATTGAGGTTTATCTAAGAACTGAAAGGTTGTATTGTATTCTACTTGGTGTGTGTGTGTGTGTGTGTGTGTGAGAGAGAGAGAGTATGAGTGAGTTCTGTTAATTTATTAAACTAACCCTTGAGTAAGTTACAACCTATTGGAAAGATTTGATGCATATGCTAGCAAATTTGATAGAACACGAAGCTGTGAGGCTTGGGGAATGCCGGATGGGCTTTGGGAACCCAGAGTTGAGCTGAAGTTTGGGGAAAGATGTGATGTTCTGGAGGAGATGACCCAGGGTGAGTGCTGAAGCATGATAGTGCTAGAGCACTATCAGACCTTAAGAATATTAGCAAACTGTCATCCTGGATGTAACAAGCATTCCACCATCACTTAAGACAGTCAATTTATTCGTGTTTCATTTAAAAATTCACATTTAACACTATTTTCTTCTGTGCGTGTATGAAGCTTACATGTATTTCTTTTACATAGGTAATTTTATGCTCCCAAAATGGGACATAAAGTGATCGTCTTTGACATTTCTGTCATCAGAAGCTTGTGGGAGACTCGCGTGAAGAAGCACAAAGCTTGGCAGAAGAAGGAGGCAGAAAGGCTCGAGAAAAGCGCATTGGAAAAGTACGTGCTTTCTGTTTTTAGTCTTGTCACTTCTTTAGGGGCTAGGGACTCAAGCAGGCAACCGCTGTGTTGCGTAGGAGGATGTCTTTCTTCTCGGATTTTTCACTGTCTGCGAAACACGTCTAGTTGGATTTCAGGACCCTTACACTGCTGCCTGCAATCAATAGCGAGTCCCTAACAGTTACACCTGCGATGATAAATGCCTGCCTATTCCAGGCACCATGCGAGGCATGGGAAAGACAGTGACGGACAGGATAAGTTCTTCACCAGTAAATACTGGAGAAGATGGTCAGTTGGCCTTCACTGAATTAACTCACTGGATTGTCTGATGCTTTCTACATCTGTGTCAGCCAGAGGAGGACAGGTTGGGGCTCCTCTTTGTCATGCACTTCAGCCCTCAGCCATTGAGCTGAATGTTAACTAAGATTCCTTGTGTTGGTGCCATTTTTATTTGTACTGTAATTATAGAATTTGATTAAATATCTTTCTACTCATGAAATATGACCAAAAAAAAGTTATAATTTAATAGGAAAGCTAAGTTGAATGCTTTGGGAAGATTCTGTTTTTGATAAATAGATGAATCACACAGTTGAATTAGCAGTGTAAGTGATTGATTAAATTCAGGTGGCTTTGCCTGTGTTTATACTTTTTATTCATTGCGAAGAAATCAATCAGACCAATTCTTGGATGGTTCCTTATGGATGTGGTTTGTACAAAAAAGGGAGGGTGGGATTGTGTTGTGCAGACTCACTGGCAAAGGAAGTCTGTGATTGTGCATCCTATTGACAAATGGTATGTTTGTGCTCTTTGAGTTAAAAAAAAAAGTGTCAGGTGTGAATGCATCTTTATTCTTGGTTCTCCACTTTTATGAAGTTTTTGGATTTATTCTGATCCTCTTGATAATTAAGCTCTACTGTACTCAGCACAGCTGTTCCAGGTAGTTAACATTACCCCCAACTTGGAGATGAGAAAACTGAGATCTAAGGAACTTGCTCTAGTTGACATAACTGGTGAGTGAGGATTTGGCCAACCCTTTCCCACTGCATAATGCTGTAATCACAGGCAGTTGAGACATCTTTTCACTTGCCAGTAATCTGAGATTATCCAATATGATGTGAATGTGACTTTCAGGATTGGAGTCTGCAGTCCCCAGGGTTGTGGGTCTGAGTGATCACAAGGTTCCAGGGCTCTAATAGCCCAAAGCGGCTCTCAGCCCTGCTCGGACATCCTCCCCACTCTGCATCTGTGGTAACTCTGGAGGAAGACAAACTTTTGCATGGGGACCCAAACTCTGGGGGATTAGAGAGAGTAGGAAAGTCTCGGTCACTGGTGTAACCTCCTGAGGGTTTTTGGAACCAAGTCCTCTGCAGAGAGTTGTGGTCTTCAAACCACATTCCCTAAGCCACTTTGGAGTGACATTCACCCTTGACTTCTGTCTTTGATATTAAACAGCTTTGGGCCAGCTTCGTACACCTCAGGTAGGCAGGATTGACCCCCACTGGGTTCTGCGTCATTGGGCTTGTGTGGTGTCTCATCTTAACCTAAGACAGAAAACTTAGGGATTTGCTTGGCTTTTTCCAGCTCACTCAAGAAAAACAATTACCATATTGGGTAGGCAAGTAAGGGGGAATGTGTGTATCTGGTGGAAATGGCATCTGATCCATTTTGATAAACTTGTTCATTTCTTAGACTTTCAAAAGTGGGTATAGTTAATTTACCTTCATCCCAAGTATTTTTGAGTTTTCACAGTATTATTTGCAATGTGATTATTAGTGCTCTGTAAAGGCTAAGCTTTAGTTTCTTAAATCTGTTGCCAGTGTGGAAATTAATATATTGAAAAACTGATGAATGCCTGATCTTAAAAGGCAAATAGCTGATTAATTTAAATTTACTAAAACAAAACCAAATAAAACCTTCCTGTTTGCTGTTACCTCACATCAAGATATCATTTCAATTTATAAAACTGTATTTGTTTTATGAAGTATATACCAACACAAAAGGTGTAAGTAGAGACAAAAATACAGAAGTTGACTCTGTTTGAATGAAACTCAGTCATTTAAGGAGAGTGAAGGAAAGAGCCGTTGTTAAGTTCTACATGAGAAATTTGTCATCCAATGAGGCTATATGCCACCCTGGCTAGGATTGTGGATTCATTTCCTAAGGAAAGAACATTTTGGGTTCGATTCCCAATGCCTGCCCATGCGGAAAAAAAAAAAGGAAAGAACATTTTATTGCACATTTATTGATTCAATTAGTAGCCCTCTAATGGCATTGTTTTATATTTTTATCTTGTATTTGAAGTTCTACTAAAATCAATTCAAGTGGAAGTTTTCATATGCAGTTATATAGATGATGAAGTAAAAGACAATGACATTTTATTTATTTTAATTACTCTCAAAGAAGATAATGGGAATTTAAAAAATTAATTTATGGTCTCATATTGACTTTTCTATCGTTAGGTTTTAGAGGAAACATAAAACATTAAAAACGTAAACCCAAAATATTGATTTGGTATATAATTTTAGTGGGATGTGTCTAATTTCCTCTTTTCCCCATTTTTTAATTGGCTGTACTAAGATATGTGAAATATTTATGCCAATTTGTGATTTGTGATAAAGGAAAGATGTATTATGTAGGGTTTAACTGGTATCGATTTAGTACATTGTCATAATCTACCTTCAGATTCAGTCTAAGAAACAAGGAAAGAAAAGTTAGAGGCATTAAATGGAAGAGCACTTAATGGATTAAAAAATTTGTAGTGATTGTGCTGTTGGTTGTTAAACTCTTGGGGCGGGGGGTGGGGGCGATTTCTTCTGAAAGATGTTCAGTAAGAATATCTTAGATCTAGGACATGTCCCTCACCCCGACTGCTGCAGTCAGATCTAGATCTTCAAGAAGATATTTTAAAAGTATTTAAAAAGCAGCAATCCCTGGCCCCTGTGACATTTCCCAGAGGAGCCCACTTCCAACTTTTAGCACTTTCTTCTGGTATTAAGTTCAGATCTTTCTATGTGCTGATGTTTTCTAATTTACCCCGTTTATTGTGTTATTTACAGACTTCATATGGAGATGCTGAAGCCCTAGCTGGTTGGTGGCTGAGTGCTTCCCCCCCATGGGCTCACTGTGATCAAGATCTGGGTTGGGTATTAGCTGTTGCTAGCCAGGCCATTGACAAAATATTCTATTTTTCAAATGCTCCCACTTCTTCCAGTTTACTGGCAAACATGAAACTCCAGTGATATTCAGAGTGACTTCTTATGAGCAAAAAGTCTGATTAAGAAGTGACATTTGCCTATAGACCTGGAGGAGACAACTCTTCGGAAATCTGGGGACAGGTGTTCCAGGAGGACACAACAGCAAATGCGAATATCCTAAGGCAGGAATTTGCTTGGGTGTTCAAGGATGAGCAAGGAACCAAGCATGTATGGGCCAGAAAAAACAAGAGAGGATGCAGTAGTCAATGATGTCAGACAGGGAAGGGGAGGGGCATAGACCTGTAAAGGCTTGTTGGTCATAGTAGGTCTTTTTTTTTTAATTGTAAAATATAATGTATATATAAAGTAAAGAAAGAAAAAAGGCAATAATTTTCAAAGCACATTTCAACAAGTAATTACAGATCAGATCCCAGAGTTTGTCATGGGCTACCATTCCACCACCTTAGATTTTTCCTTCTAGCTGATCCCAAACACTGGGGTCTAGAAGGAATATTTATATAGTGATTCAGTGGCCATTTGTTAAATTCCATTTTATCTGTTATACCTCCTCCCTCTCCTTTGATCCTTCTCCCAATCTATAGGGATCTTTGGGCAATGCCTGTTCTGACTTTTTCATATTGAGAAGGGGTGTCCACATTAAAGGATAAGAGGATGTAATTAGTTGATAACCTTGAAGAGGCTGCTCCCACTTGTTCAGGTCCTAACCCCAGGACCTGTGGTGTGAACCCATTTGTAAACAGGACCTTTGAAGAATTATTCCTTAAACTATGCCCAAACTGAATGAGGGTAGGCTGAAGTCCTTATGAGCAAAGGAAATTGAACATGGAAGAGAAGGCAATAGGGATCAGTGGGATGCAGTGAAGAAGTTGTGGCTGCAGATGTAAATTTGGGCAGAGATAAAGAAGAGAAGAAGCTCAAGGGCAGGGTCTTAAGGCACTTTGAAATTCAGAGGTTGAGGAGAAGAGGAAAAGGCAGTACAGTGGCTGGTCAGCAGAAAATAGGCTTCAAGGAGAAGGAAGTGATCAACTATGTCAAATGCTGCAGATGGGGCAGATAAGATGAAGACTGGGGTATGACCTTTGGAGTTTAGTGAAGTGAAGGTCCTTGAGGTCACCAGTTTCAAAAAAGTGGTGAGGGTTCCTGAAGTGGGTTCAACAGAGAATGGGAAGAAAAGAATTGTGAGTATGATGTAGACAACTCTTTCACAAAATTGTGTTGTAAAGTGGAGTGAAGAAGCAAGGCTGATGGGAGGCATGAAGCTGAGACAGGGTTTTATTTAAGACGGGAGAAATAACTGCATGTTTGTGTGGTGAAGGGGATGACCCACTAGAAGGGAAAATTGATGAAGGAATATTACTGTAGCAATGTCCTTAAGTCAGCAAGAGGATGCGTTTAGTGAACATGGGGAAGGGTTGGCCATGGGTGAGATCTTGGAGAATGAGTCAGAAAGAACAGACGGGAAGGCAGAGTCTACGGAAACTGATGCAAGTAGGAGGTTTAGATGTGGTGTTGGGAGTTAGTGGAAGTTGCCTTCTTTTTCATCTCTGTCCTACATGAAATAGGAGGCAGGGTCAGGAGCTGAGACTGAGGATGGAATAGATGGGGATGGAGGTTTGATTGAAAAGGAGGAAATGTGAAATAGTCATTGAGGGACTTGAGAAAATGAATGGGTCAGGGCCGCAGGGTGTGACTGCCCAGCAACGGTGAGAGGCTCCTGTGGCTAATGGTCATTAATTCAAAGTGATTCCAGTTTGCAAGGCTGTGGGTTTTCCTCCATGCTCATTTATTATGTGGGTACAGTTGCAGAATAGGGGGAGAATTAAATGTAAAGTAAATTAGGGTATGTCCAAGTGAGTATTAGGAACCAAGAGAGGAGCAAGGGAATTGAGGGTATATACTAGGAGGTATTAAAATGAAGAACCATGAAATTTATTTTTATAAATGCTTTTTTGAGGGGTAATTGACAAACAATAAACTACATGTAAAATGTACAATCTGTAAAGCTTTGGCATTTATACACCACTGAAGCCATCACCACAATCAATATAATTGTCATATTCATCCTCCAAAACCTTCCTCATCTCCCTTTGTAATCTTTTCCTTTTACCCCTCCTCAAATCCCAATCCCAGCCAGTCACTGCTTTCTGTCACTGTGGATTGTTTTGCATTTATTACAGTTTTATTTAAATGGAATCACAGGAAAATGTAATTTTCTTTTTCCTAGGAATATTGAGAGTCATTCATGTTGCAGTGTGTATCAGTAGTCCATTCCTTTTTTTTTTCCCCCTGGGATTTTTCGGGGCATCACTCTGGACAAATTTGCAAAATCTCATGCCCTATTCAAGGTTCCATATACTTATGGTGTTCAATTAAACTGTCCATATAAGTTAAATTAGGAAATGCACTATTCAAAATATTAATTTTGTACCAAATAAACATTTTTTGCTTTAGTCTCACACAAAAGTTAAAGTTTTAAAATATGAATTACCATCCATTTTCAACACCCTGCAATACTGACATTCCTTTGTTCTTCCTCAAGCAAAAACATTTTTAAATTTGTACATTTAGTCACTATCATTGTACACCTAGGCATTCCTAGATTATACCATCTCAGTCTTTATCATCTATGCTTCCTTCTGGTTTCATTTGTGCCCCCAGCCCTCCTCCCTCTGTCATTCTCACATTCAGCATTATTGTGCTATAATTAGGTAGTATTGTGTTATCCATTTCTGAGTTTTTACAATCAGTCCTGTTGCACAATCTGTATCCCTTCAGCTCCAATTACCCAATATCTACCCTATTTCTATCTCCTGATGGTCTCTGTTCCCAGTTGAAATTCTCCAAGTTCATTCGTTAATGTTAGTTCATATCAGTGAGACCATACAGTGTTTGTCCTTTTGTTTCTGGCTAATCTTACTCAGCATAATGTCCTCAAGGTCCATCCATATTGTTACATGCTTCATGACTTTATTCTGTCTTACAGCTGCTTAATATTCCATCATATGTATATACCACAGCTTGTTTAGCCACTTGTCTGTAGATGGGTATTTAGGCTGCTTCCATCTCTTGGCAATTATAAATAATGCTGCTGTAAACATTGGTGTGCAAATGTCCATTTGTGTTCTTGCCCTCATATCCTCTGAACAGATATCTAGCAAAGGTATTGCCCAATCATACGGCAATTCTATACTTAGCTTCCTGAGGAACTGCCAAACTGCCTTCTACAGTGGTTGTACCATCCCACCAACAGTGGATAAGTGTGTCTCTTTCTCAACATTCTCTCCATTTCTTGAGATGTATCAAAGGGCACTGTTAGGAAAAATGCTATTGCTATAGTGGGTGAGAAGCTGGAAATAATTTTTTCTTTGTCACATTGGAATATAGGTGAAGCCTAGTCTTGGAACCCAGCTACCTGGTAGGGTCTGGTAGGTAACTTGCCCATAGGAGGTTGGGTCCAGGAAACAGATAGAGGAGGTGGCATGAGTCCAGGCAAGGCAGTTTAGATCTCAAAGTAAACACAAGAACATACCACACAGCAGTGTATGAGACTCTGGCAATGGGTCTAATCTTGTGAGTTCCTCCACTTGGCTAGCTAATACTGGGAGCCCTAAATCCACTGATGTTGGGCAGGGCCGGGAGGAATAAAAAGCCTCACAGGGATCACTGTCCCCACCTGAAGCCAGAGAGACCATTGGAAAACCCTCGCATTTGCACTAGTTAAAATCGGGAAGGCTAAATCTTTCTCCTTCAGTGGCCAATTTTCTCCAAGGATCAATACACATAATTAAGTCAAGTAGATGATCAGTTAACTAGTTTTAATACAGGTGATTTGTTTGTGTTTGTGTGTGTGTGCATATGTGTACTTTGGATGTTTGCCAAACCTCTTTTTATATAGGGATTTCTTAAGAGTAGAGGTTGTTTGTGTCAGCTGACAGTGCTAATTACATCATTTCTATAACATCTGTAACAGTATGAAAATATTTTCTTCCCATGGGAATATCACTTGCTATTTACAATTTCAAAGTGAGTCCAGAGGAATATTTTAAGAAAAAAGACTGCTGAAAAATGTCCCTAAGCCCTTCAAAAGGGGGAAAAGAAGCTCTTACTGTGGTAATGTGGCTTTTACCCTGCATCACAAGGACTTGAGAATCATCCAGGCATGAAGATGGTTTTAGCCCTTTCTCTTAATATTAATGGAAGAGACTCTAGAAGAGCTTTCTCAAGTCATGTTTTTTTGGTAGAAAAGTCACTGAGGAAAGTGGCCCTTTGTTTCCATTTTTTTCCACGGAAGGAGGAATGCTGCCGAATGGGCACATCCAAGCTTCCCCATGACCCTTGGGTAATTCCATTATTACTATTTTATGATGGTCAGAGATTACTGGGAGTTCTCAAAGCTGGAATCCAAATAACAACTATAGCAGCAGCAATGCCAATGCTGGCTTAGCTGGATTGTTGTTGATGTGTAGCACTGAACGTTATAGAATGTGAGGCAACATGTGCCGTCAGGGGCTTAAAGAACTGTAGATGTGGTTGAATCAAACTTCTTTTCATAGGGCAATTGGGATGGTGTAGCAGTCTGTGCCCAATCAGGAGAAAGAAACCTAATGGTAGGTTAAACAGGGGAAGTTTACTGTAAGAGTAACTTATGATAAAACAGTGACTATGAGATAGAAGTAAACTCTCTAGGGCACCTCAGGACTGAGGGAGTGTCCTCAAAACGGACAGACCTCTTCGAGAAGGGGTGATTCAGCCCACCAGTTAGCAGAGAAGTTTGCTGGTTTGGTGAGGCTGGAGCTTGTCTGGAGCTGCTGGGCAAGCAAGCAAGCAAGCCCCTTCAGAATGCAGGCTGGAAGCTGCCGAATACATTGACAGCTTGAAGGTGACGATGGAGGCTCTAGAGGGACCCCTAGGGGCATCCTTCATCACACTGAAGGCCAGGTTGTCTCCTGCAACTTTAACAGTGAATTCCACTTTCCAGTTTTGATGCTGGGGCTGGAATTATTCTCAGTAACCACTAAGTCAACCTCATCTCCTGGTAGGACAATCAGTTTGGCCCCAACAACCACGCTATGGGCCTCAGGGTCCATGTGATCTCCAAAGAGTGAAGCCCTGGACCTCCAGCCCCAGCAACAGTACTGGAGAAAGAGCAAAGCCCTCAGCTCCTGGGGAATCCTTGCCCCACTTCCAAACCCAACACACATAGATCTTCCATCCTTGACCAAGTTCATAACTGAGTCAGTTATCAATTAACTGCCTCTTGGATTCAAGCATTTCTCCATTAAAGTGAGTGTGGCATCAACTTTTCCCAGTAGAGGGCACTGGTGGGGCACTATAGGAGGAAGAGGCTTCCTGTGGGCCAGAGGGAGAGTTGGCTGTGTTATCCATGAGGATAGCAGTGGAGTCTACCCCAGCCCCAGGCCCAGAGGTAATAATGCCTTGGTAACTTTGCAGCCTCAGCCTGGTGGTATTCTGCCAGCACTCCGCTCTTACCATGGAAACCAAAGCTTATTGCTTCCTGTGTGATGGGGTGGGGGGAAGTGGTGGGGGTGGGGTGAGGGGAGTCCATAAAGAGCAGCACTTCTACTGAGAGTCCCTCCTCCATGCACCCACCAGCTCTGGTGGTCTCCTGCCCTACTGGTGCCCAGTTCCCGTCGCATACCCCCACCTCTGGTGCTCACTGCCTGTTCCCAAGATGTGCTCAGTCTAGCTTAGTCACTGAGAAGTCATTCAGTGTCTTCTCTGTGCCATTTGAACTCAGGGCCTATCATCAATGTTATATGCCTGCTCCCCTCCACTCCCCACCTCCATACATGCCCCCAATTCACTGTTGTAAATATTAAGTTGATGTTTCGCCATTATAAAAAGAGCCCTATTGACCTGTGCATCTTTATGCATCTGAAAAAAGCATGGGAATTCAGAGGGGTGGTGTATGGCAGGGCGCCAGCTGTGTGGACCCCACCCCTGTCCCCTACCCCAGCTCCAGCTGGTAGCTGTATCTCACCCAACATCCACCACTCCTGAGGAATGAGGCTGAGCCCTCTCATAACAGTTACTGGCTTTTAACCACACCCTAGCCCTTCTACTAAACTCTTGTAAATGCTCCTAACTTTTGATCGGATAAAAAAACTCTTGTCTATGAAGCATTCATTAGAATGCTAGAACACGTGTGATTTCCTTAAAAAGAGTTATCTTGGCTTTGATACAGCATTCTCTTCAGGTGCTGCTAGATGAGCTGTGACAATCTGCTGGCTTTTTTTTTGGTAGCTTTGCTCTTCCAGTTTCCTTCCTCACTCATTCTCCTGGTATTTGCACATCACATTTAGTCAAGAGCAGGCGACGGGCTTGCAGGGGACCCCACAGCACCTCCCTTTAGCCCAGATTGCGGTTCTAGTCCACCCTTCCCTCTGGTACCAGCAAGTGTCTCTATAGTAGGACTGACCCTCCACTATAAGGTTTATTTAGCATTTATTTAGTATTCATACTGCCAGATGCCTGTTTTTTAAAATAGTCCCCAGAGCCCTGGATCCTGCCTGTCACATGTTTCCTGAGCTGGGCTGAGGAGGGTTTGGAAAGCCTTCTCAGTCTGGAAAGTACCTAAGTCCCTATCTAAGGTGGGCTATCTCATTTTGATACAGGCAATATCTATGTCTGGTGGATTTGAAGGAAACCTACAAAGAATCTTCTTTTGGCACCACGCAGAATATGAACTCATTAAAGGCTCCAAAGCAAAATCAAATCCCTAGACTGAGAAAGGCCCACCAGGGCCAAGGCAGGTCCTGATGGCTGTTTGGGCATCTAGAGGAAAGCAAGACCGGTGTCGTGGCCGGTTGTCAATACTGAGCTTATGATGCAGCTGGGGAGATAAGCCGTCAATGTGGGAAGATATAACATGATAATTCAGAAAATTAGCAACAAGAAGGTACTGAGGTGTGGTAGGACCGCGGAGTCCCCAGCCAGGCTATGTCTGATCAGACCAGGGGTGAAATTTCCCAGGGTGCCTGATGCATAACGTTCCAAAGTCGGGTATTTTATAGGCTGGGGCTGTCTAGATAATTCTCTCCAAATGTCCCTGAACAATCAGCAAATTCCTGTGGCTCAGCATTTTTTTTAAAACTTAGGTTGGTTTAAGAGAATATCAAAGGAAATTGTAATTAATCAAGTCCGTAGATAATTTCGGTAGAAATTTTGGCCAGGAATGACATCTAACTCATCTGTCGTACTGTTTTAGGATCTAAGACTTCCACTACACTTCCCACGGCTGAAGGAGGAGGCGAGGAGGGGCAGGGAGGAAAGTGGAGGGTGGGCGGGGGTGGGGGAAGCGCTCTTCGCCAGTGAGAAGGACTGCGCCTGCGCTCGGGGCAGGTGCCGGGCATCGCACCCAGACCCCTTCCCCCCGCTGACGGCTGCCTGTGCTGTCCATTTCAGGATCAAGGAAGAGTGGAACTTTGTGGCCGAGTGCAGGAGTAAAGGCATCCCCCAGGCCGAATACTGCAAAAATGGTTTTGTAGACACCAACGCGAGGCTTCTGGAAAGGATCGAAAGGCGTTCTCTCACAAGGCACAAAACCCTTTCCAAAGAGAGAGATGAAAGGAGGAGTGCGTTTGTCTTTGAACTTTCGGGAGAGTGCTGGAAGGTAAATCGATAACGTTTCTCTGCCCAGTGCGGCCTGGGGCTGGTGTCCGCTGCCCACCTGAGACCCAGGCACTGGCCTTGGTAGCAGGAATGCTTGTGCCAATAGAGAGCTTTCTGTGCAAGGGATTATCTGCTCCCAGCTGGGTCCTATGACCTCTTCCCCCCCAAACGCAGTATAGCCCTGGGAAGGACACTGCCATCCACTTGCATCCGTCTGAGGCTGAGGAGCTGAACCCCAGGATTGTACAGCCTTTAAGCATGTTGAATTCTGCTGTTTTTTCACTTGACATCTGAGACAATTCTGCCATTTTTTTTTTAATGAACTGAGCCTTTCATTTGTAGAACACCTCTCAGAGGCACTGACTTTGCTGCCTTGTCACAGTACTGTAGAGCTGCAAGGAAACTTCTCCAGACTCTAGTTTATTTTTAGAAGATGTTACATTGGTTTGCTGTCAATAAATGATAGGTGTTGTAGGGAAGAGGTGAGCCTGGCTGTGTATGCTCACCAGGTGTTTGATTTTAACCATATCATGAATTCATGGCAGTTTTGAAATGATTCTGATCTGCCTTTCTGAAATTAATGGCAACTGCAGTGTCTTTGCTTTCTTTTTAAAATGACTGGAGAGCTAGCATGTAAATCTGATGCTCTAACGCATGCTTGCTCCTTGTATGTTTTTGTTTTGTGTGGTGGGAATCACATTTCATTCTTTTTCCATGTGACTATCCAGTTATTGCAGCACCATTTGTTGGAAAAAATTTTTGTGGGTGGGGGAAAAGTGTTTGGGCTGGGGAACAAACCTGGGTCCCCCACATGGTCCTTGTGTTTTTGATAAATAGTATTTTATTTGACCGTGTGCACACTACCACTCAACCTTGACATATCAAGTAATTCGTTTTGATTGATATAACTTAATTCTATTTTAGGAGCTTCCAGATTCGTTGAAGGAGCAGACCCACCTGAAAGAATGGCACATAAACAATACTCTAATTCAATTCATTCCTGCATATATTGAGCTGTTTCAAGCCATGAGAATTCTGGATCTACCAAAAAACCAATTCTTAAGTCTTCCAGCTGAAATTGGTATGTTACTTAGCAGGAGTTTCAAGCCTCTTGTCTGTGGTAAGAAGGTACCAGTTTGGCAGGTAACACTGCACAAACGGTTTCCTCCTCTGCAGTGAATTTAAGTTTGAGGATTTCAGATCTGATAAAGAAAAACATTTAGCCATTAGATGGCAGTAGCACACAAGCTATTTATTAGGGTAGTGCTTTGGCAGATTGCTGAGAGAGGGGAAATTCCTTTCAGAAGACCTTCCAGAAGCTGCAGTGTGAGGGAACCACCAAAAGGGAAACAGGACAAGGAAAAGTCTTGGAGGAGATGGGAAACTGAAGAGGAGAGCTAGGCAATGCTGCAGAATTAGCATGGTGGGAGTCTCTGGGCTAGAGAACTCCAAGGGGCAGAAATGGCTTTGGGTCTTAGAACTATAGGGCTTATCTTATCTATGACTAGCAGATGTTGGGTGCAGCTTCATGGAGTATGCAAAGCAGACCAGCTCCAGTGGCTAAGAATTGCTTATTTGTACTACTTTTTTTTTTTTTAATTTTAAATTTTATTTTATTTATTAAACATACCAACATTCAAACACAAACATTCTTATCATATGATCATTCCATTCTACATATATAATCAGTAACTCACAATATCATCACATAGTTGTTAGTCATCATCATGATCATTTCTTAGAACATTTGCATCAATTCAGAAAAATAAGTGAAAAAAAAAAAACAGAAAAAAAATTCATACATACCATACCCCTTACTTCTCCCTTTCATCAATCACTAGCATTTTAGTCTACTAAATTTGTTTTAACGTTTGTTCCCCCTCTTATTTATTTATTTTTAATCCATATGTTTTACTCATCTGCCGATAAGGTAGATAAAAGGAGCATCAGACAATCACAGAGTCACATTGTGGACACTATATCATTACACAGTCATCTTGAAGAAACATGGCTACTGGAACACAGCTCTACATTTTCAAGCAGTTCCCTCCAGCCTCTCTGTTATGCCTTAACTAGAAAGGTGATATCTATATTATGCTTAAGAATAAACTCTAGGATAACTCTGTTTGGAATCTCTTAGCCACTGACACTTTATTTTGTCTCATTTCGCTCTTCCCCCTTTTGGTTGAGAAAGTTTTCTCAATCCCTTGATGCTGAGTCCCAGCTCACTCCACAATTTCTGTTCCATGTTGTTAGGAAGGTCCACGCCCCTGGAGTCATGTCCTATGTAGAGAGGAGGAGGGCAGTGAGTTTGCTTGTGTTGGCTGAGAGAGATGCCACATCTGAGCAACAAAAGAGGTTCTCTTGGGGGTGACTCTTAGGTCTAATTTTTTAAAAAAAATTATTAATAAAACCAATCAACATGCAGCATGAACAGTCTTTTTTTTTTCATCACATAGTTGTATATTGTCATCATGAGCATTCTTAGGCATAATTTTTTTTTTTAATTTTTTAATTAACGGAAAGAAAAAAAAAGAAATTAACACAACATTTAGAAATCATACCATTCTACATATGCACTCAGTAATTCTTAACATCATCACATAGATGCATGATCATTGTTTCTTAGTACATTTGCATCGGTTTAGAGGAACTAGCAACACAACAGAAAAAGATATAAAATGTTAATATAAAGAAAAGAAATAAAAGTAGTAATAATAGTAAAAAAACAACAACAACAAACAAACCAACAAGCAAACAAAAACAAAAAAAACCCTATAGCTCAGATGCAGCTTCATTCAGTATTTTAACATGATTACTTTACAATTAGGTATTATTGTGCTGTCCATTTTTGAGCTTTTGTATCTAGTCCTGTTGCACAGTCTGTATCCCTTCAGCTTCAATTACCCATTGTCTTACCCTGTTTCTAACTCCTGCTGAACTCTGTTACCAATGACATATTTCAAGTTTATTCTCGAATGTCCGTTCACATCAGTGGGACCATACAGTATTTGTCCTTTAGTTTTTGGCTGGATTCACTCAGCATAATATTCTCTAGGTCCATCCATGTTATTACATGGTTCATAAGTTTATCTTGTCTTAAAGCTGCATAATATTCCATCGTATGTATATACCACAGTTTGTTTAGCCACTCTTCTGTTGATGGAGATTTTGGCTGTTTCCATCTCTTTGCAATTGTAAATAACGCTGCTATAAACATTGGTGTGCAAATGTCCGTTTGTGTCTTTGCCCTTAAGTCCTTTGAGTAGATACCTAGCAATGGTATTGCTGGGTCGTATGGCAATTCTATATTCAGCTTTTTGAGGAACCGCCAAACTGCCTTCCACAGTGGTTGCACCCTTTGACATTCCCACCAACAGTGGATAAGTGTGCCTCTTTCTCCGCATCCTCTCCAGCACTTGTCATTTTCTGTTTTGTTGATAATGGCCATTCTGGTGGGTGTGAGATGAAATCTCATTGTGGTTTTGATTTGCATTTCTCTAATGGCCAGGGACATTGAGCATCTCTTCATGTGCCTCTTGGCCATCCGTATTTCTTCTTCTGGTAGGTGTCTGTTTAAGTCTTTTTCCCATTTTGTAATTGGGTTGGCTGTCTTTTTGTTGTTGAGTTGAACAATCTCTTTATAAATTCTGGATACTAGACCTTTATCTGATATGTCGTTTCCAAATATTGTCTCCCATTGTGTAGGCTGTCTTTCTACTTTCTTGATGAAGTTCTTTGATGCACAAAAGTGTTTAATTTTGAGGAGCTCCCATTTATTTATTTCCTTCTTCAGTGTTCTTGCTTTAGGTTTAAGGTCCATAAAACCGCCTCCAGTTGTAAGATCCATAAGATATCTCCCAACATTTTCCTCTAACTGTTTTATGGTCTTAGACCTAATGTTTAGATCTTTGATCCATTTTGAGTTAACTTTTGTATAGGGTGTGAGAGATGGGTCTTCTTTCATTCTTTTGCATATGGATATCCAGTTCTCTAGGCACCATTTATTGAAGAGACTGTTCTGTCCCAGGTGAGTTGGCTTGACTGCCTTATCAAAGATCAAATGTCCATAGATGAGAGGGTCTATATCTGAGCACTCTATTCGATTCCATTGGTCGATATATCTATCTTTATGCCAATACCATGCTGTTTTGACCACTGTGGCTTCATAATATGCCTTAAAGTCAGGCAGCGCGAGACCTCCAGCTTCGTTTTTTTTCCTCAAGATGTTTTTAGCAATTCAGGTCCCCCTGCCCTTCCAGATGAATTTGCTTATTGGTTTTTCTATTTCTGAAAAATAAGTTGTTGGGATTTTGATTGGTATTGCATTGAATCTGTAAATCAATTTAGGTAGGATTGACATCTTAACTATATTTAGTCTTCCAATCCATGAACATGGTATGCCCTTCCATCTATTTAGGTCTTCTGTGATTTCTTTTAACAGTTTTTTGTAGTTTTCTTTATATAGGTTTTTTGTCTCTTTGGTTAAATTTATTCCTAGGTATTTTATTCTTTTAGTTGCGATTGTAAATGGGATTTGTTTCTTGATTTCCGCCTCAGCTTGTTCATTACTAGTGTATAGAAAAGCTACAGATTTTTGAATGTTGATCTTGTAACCTGCTACTTTGCTGTACTCATTTATTAGCT
The DNA here is from genome assembly GCF_023851605.1 of Tamandua tetradactyla. NCBI lineage: Eukaryota > Metazoa > Chordata > Mammalia > Pilosa > Myrmecophagidae > Tamandua > Tamandua tetradactyla. The sequence continues at coordinate 40,271,342 of NC_135341.1, forward strand.
CTAGTAATTTTGTTGTGGATTTTTCTGGGTTTTCTACATATAGTATCATATCGTCTGCAAACAGTGATAGTTTTACTTCTTCCTTTCCAATTTTGATGCCTTGTATTTCTTTTTCTTGCCTAATTGCTCTGGCTAGAACTTCCAACACAATGTTGAATAATAGTGGTGATAGTGGACATCCTTGTCTTGTTCCTGATCTTAGGGGGAAAGTTTTCAATTTTTCCCCATTGAGGATGATATTAGCTGTGGGTTTTTCATATATTCCCTCTATCATTTTAAGGAAGTTCCCTTGTATTCCTATCTTTTGAAGTGTTTTCAGCAGGAAAGGATGTTGAATCTTGTCAAATGCCTTCTCTGCATCAATTGAGATGATCATGTGATTTTTCTGCTTTGATTTGTTGATATGGTGTATTACATTAATTGATTTTCTTATGTTGAACCATCCTTGCATTCCTGGGATGAATCCTACTTGGTCATGATGTATAATTTTTTTAATGTGTTGTTGGATACGATTTGCTAGAATTTTATTGAGGATTTTTGCATCTGTATTCATTAGAGAGATTGGTCTGTAGTTTTCTTTTTTTGTAATATCTTTGCCTGGTTTTGGTATGAGGGTGATGTTGGCTTCATAGAATGAATTAGGTAGTTTTCCCTCCACTTCGATTATGTTGAAGAGTTTGAGGAGAGTAGGTACTAATTCTTTCTGGAATGTTTGATAGAATTCACATGTGAAGCCGTCTGGTCCTGGACTTTTCTTTTTAGGGAGCTTTTGAATAACTAATTCAATCTCTTTACTTGTGATTGGTTTGTTGAGGTCGTCTATTTCTTCTTGAGTCAAAGTTGGTTGTTCATGTCTTTCCAGGAACCTGTCCATTTCTTCTAAATTGTTGTATTTATTAGCGTAAAGTTGTTCATAGTATCCTGTTATTACCTCCTTTATTTCTGTGAGGTCAGTAATTATGTCTCCTCTTTCATTTCTAATCTTATTTATTTGCATCTTCTCTCTTCTTCTTTTTGTCAATCTTGCTAAGGGCCCATCAATCTTGTTGATTTTCTCATAGAACCAACTTCTGGTCTTATTGATTTTCTCTATTGTTTTCATGTTTTCAATTTCATTTATTTCTGCTCTAATCTTTGTTATTTCTTTCCTTTTGCTTGCTTTGGGATTAGTTTGCTGTTCTTTCTCCAGTTCTTCCAAGTGGACAGTTAATTCCTGCATTTTTGCCTTTTCTTCTTTTCTGATAAAGGCATTTAGGGCAATAAATTTCCCTCTTAGCACTGCCTTTGCTGCGTCCCATAAGTTTTGATATGTTGTGTCTTCATTTTCATTTGCCTCTAGGTATTTACTAATTTCTCTTGCAATTTCTTCTTTGACCCACTTGTTGTTTAAGAGTGTGTTGTTGAGCCTCCATGTATTTATGAATTTTCTGGTACTCCACCTTTTATTGATTTCCAACTTCATTCCTTTATGATCCGAGAAAGTGTTGTGTATGATTTCAATATTTTTAAATTTGTTAAGACTTGCTTTGTGACCCAGCATATGGTCTATCTTTGAGAATGATCCATGAGCACTTGAAAAAAAGGTGTATCCTGCTGTTGTGGGATGTAATGTCCTATAAATGTCTGTTAAGTCAAGTTCATTTATAGTAATATTCAGGTTCTCTATTTCTTTATTGATCCTCTGTGTAGATGTTCTGTCCATTGATGAGAGTGGTGAATTGAAGTCTCCAACTATTATGGTATATGTGTCTATTTCCCTTTTCAGTGTTTGCAGTGTATTCCTCACGTATTTTGGGGCATTCTGGTTCGGTGCGTAAATATTTATGATTGTTATATCTTCTTGCTTAATTGTTCCTTTTAATAGTATATAGTGTCCTTCTTTGTCTCTTTTAACTGTTTTACATTTGAAGTCTAATTTGTTGGATATTAGTATAGCCACTCCTGCTCTTTTCTGGTTGTTATTTGCATGAAATATCTTTTCCCAACCTTTCACTTTCAACCTATATTTATCTTTGGGTCTAAGATGTGTTTCCTGTAGACAGCATATAGAAGGATCCTGTTTTTTAATCCATTCTGCCAGTCTATGTCTTTTAATTGGGGAATTCAGACCATTGACATTTAGAGTTATTACTGTTTGGATAATATTTTCCTCTACCATTTTGCCTTTTGTATTATATATATCATATCTGACTTTCCTTCTTTCTACACTTTTCTCCATGTCTCTCTCTTCTGTCTTTTTGTGTCTGACTCTAGGGCTTCCTTTAGTATTTCTTGCAGAGCTGGTCTCTTGGTTACAAATTCTCTTAGTGACTTTTTGTCTGAGAATGTTTTAATTTCTCCCTCATTTTTGAAGGACAATTTTGCTGGATATAGGAGTCTTGGCTGGCAGTTTTTCTCTTTTAGTAACTTAAATATATCATCCCACTGTCTTCTAGCTTCCATGGTTTCTGCTGAGAAATCTACACATAGCCTTATTGGGTTTCCCTTGTATGTGACGGATTGTTTTTCTCTCGCTGCTTTCAAGATCCTCTCTTTCTCTTTGACCTCTGACATTCTAACTAGTAAGTGTCTTGGGGAACGCCTATTTGTGTCTAATCTCTTTGGGGTGCGCTGCACTTCTTGGATCTGTAATTTTAGGTCTTTCATAAGAGTTGGGAAATTTTCAGTGATAATTTCTTCCATTAGTTTTTCCCCTCCTTTTCCCTTCTCTTCTCCTTCTGGGATACCCACTACACGTATATTTGTACGGTTCACATTGTCCTTGAGTTCCCTGATACCTTGTTCAAATTTTTCCATTCTTTTCCGGATAGTTTCTGTTTCTTTTTGGAATTCAGATGTTTCATCCTCCAAATCACTAATTCTATCTTCTGTTTCTTTAAATCTGTCATTGTAGGTATCCATTGTTTTTTCCATCTTTTCTACTTTATCTTTCACTTCCATAAGTTCTGTGATTTGTTTTTTCAGTTTTTCTATTTCTTCTTTATGTTCAGCCCATGTCTTCTTCATGTCCTCCCTCAATTTATCGATTTCGTTTTTGAAGAGGTTTTCCATTTCTGTTCGTATATTCAGCATTAGTTGTTTCAGCTCCTGTATCTCATTTGAACTATTGGTTTCTTCGTTTGACTGGGCCATATGTTCAATTTTCTGAGCGTGATCCGTTATCTTCTGCTGGCGTCTGGGCATTTAGTCAGATTTCCCTGGGTGTTCGACCCCACAGGTTGAAAGATTTTTCTGTGCAATCTCTGGGTTCTGTTTTTCTTATCCTGCCCAGTAGGTGGCGCTCGTGGCACACGTTTGTCTATGGGTTCCACCAGTGAAAGTTGCTGTGGGTCATTTAACTCTGGAAAATTCTCGCCGTAGGGGAGGTTCGGCAGCCGAAGCGTCTTGGAAGAATGCCAGCCGGCCTGGGGTTCCGAATGCGGGGAGGGTCGCCGGCCGTCGCAGCACAGGAGAGCGTCCGGCCGAATTAGCTAGTCGGCCCGGGGCACCAAGCATGGCGGGAGGGCGCCAGCTGTCGCAGCCCGGGAGAGTGCACTGTTCCCAGCCGACGGGGGAGTCACGTGTTTGGAAGGGATCCCCCGGTCACTGTTCTCCGCAGTCTGGGGATTTCCGACCCAACTATCTCAGTTGTTCCGGGGGGCCTCGTGTGGTGGGGGCACCAGCCGCCGCGGCCTAAGGGGACCGCCTGTCCAATTCTACCAGCTGGCCTGGGAAGGTGGAAGGGAGGGACTCCGGTCGCTTGCCGTCCCACCCAGGAAAGCCCGTGCCCCTTGGTGATCTCACCGGAGCTGGTTCTCCCAGATAGTCAGCCGTTCCAGGATGGGGTACGCCGTCCCTTTGATCTCCCTCGTGGCTCCGGGAACTGCTCTGTATTATCTCCTCTCCCCCAGTAGCTGTTCTGGAGGAGGAAAGGTGAGGGCGGCAAGGCTGTCGAGGCTGGTGGCGGAGGAGCCGGTGAAGGCGGGGGAAGAGGGCACCGTGGTGGTTGGAGAGCAGCCGGAGCAGGAGGGGGAGGAGAGGGGAGAAGGAGGGCGGGCGGGTCGGCTGCTGCGGGGCGTGGGCGCCGTGTGGCGGGCCGGCGGAGAAAGAGAGGGGAGAAGGAGGGCGGGCGGGTCGGCTGCTGCGGGGCGTGGGCGCCGCGTGGCGGGCCGGCGGAGAAAGAGAGGGGAGAAGGAGGGCGGGCGGGTCGGCTGCTGCGGGGCGTGGGCGCCGTGTGGCGGGCCGGCGGAGAAAGAGAGGGGAGAAGGAGGGCGGGCGGGTCGGCTGCTGCGGGGCGTGGGCGCCGTGTGGCGGGCCGGCGGAGAAAGAGAGGGGAGAAGGAGGGCGGGCGGGTCGGCTGCTGCGGGGCGTGGGCGCCGCGTGGCGGGCCGGCGGAGAAAGAGAGGGGAGAAGGAGGGCGGGCGGGTCGGCTGCCCTTAGGCATAATTTTAAGTAGGCTTAGCCTATCCTTTGCGGGGTTGGTTAAGTTTCATATAAACAACCCCCAAGATTGGGGGCTTAGCCTATTGCTTTGGTTGTCCCCATTGCTTGTGAAAATATCAAGAATTCTCTACCTGAAGAAGTTGAATTTTCCCCCTTTTTCACCATTCCCCGAAGGGGACTTTTATTTGCACTACTTTTTAAAGCAATTAGATGTGTAATAATTTGAGTTTGGCACTGAAAAGTGTTTTTGGACTAACAGACCCAAGCTACTTTGAAGAAGTAAACAACATACTGGGCCAGTGCCCAGAAGCTGTCTGGCTCATTTATAAAACCATCCCCTTATTGTCCCAGAAGGTCACTTGGTAGGGTTGATTCACACTTCCCAGAGCTGTTCATTTGCAGTGATGCCTTTGGCAGTGCATAATTTAGCAAACAGACAAACATTTGCCAATTGCTCAGAAACTTAGAAGTCTTAGGAGTGAGTGAGGCAATGTTTAGGAACTTTATGGCTGTTTTTTTCTTTTTTAAGAATCTGTATTGTTTCTGTATATTAATTCACTGATAAGTTTAGTTTAGCCTGCCATTAAAATTTTTTTTAAATTGTGTAGTATAACATATATATATAAAGCAAAGAAAGAAAAAAGCAATAATTTTCAAAGCACTTTTCAGCAAGTAGTTACAGGACATATCCCAGAGTTTGTCATGGGCTACCATACCATCATCTCAGAGTTTTCCTTCTAGCTGCTCCAGAACATTGGAGGCTAGAAGGAATAAGTATTTTTTAAATCATCACAATCAACTGTTTGTGTGTGTGTGGAAAATAGCATACATACAAAAAAAAAAGCAATAAATTTCAAAGCACAGCACAACAATTAGTTGTAGAACAGATTTCAGAGTTTGGTATGAGTTGCAAGTCCATAATTTTAGGTTTTTATTCTAGCTGATCTAAGATACTGGAGACTAAAAAATATCAATTTAATGATTCCGCAATCATATTTGTTTGTTAAACCCTACCTTCTCTGTATAACTCTGCTATCAAGTTTGATCTTTCTATCCCGCTCTCTAGGGGTATTTGGGCTATGGCCATTCTAACTTTTTCATGTTGGAAGGGGCTACCAGTAATATGAGGTAAGGAGATGGAACTAGCTGATGTTCTGGAGAGACTGGTCCCTCTAGGTTTCAGGACTTATCTGGTCCAGAGACCCATCTGGAGGTTGTAGGTTTCTGGACAGTTACCCTAGTACATGGAACCTTTGTAGAATCATATATATTGCTCTACGTTTTCCTTAGGATTAACTTGACTGGTTTTGGTTGGGGTTTGGCAAGTTCTGGTAGGTAGCAATGTCTAACTGAAGCTTTTGTAAGTGACCTCCGGAGTAGCCTCTTGACTCTATTTGAAATCTTTCAGCCACTAATATTTTACTTGTTACACTTCTTTTCCTCCTTTTGGTTAGGATGGCATTGCTGATCTCATGGTGCCAGGGCCGGACTCATTGTTGGGAGTCATGTTCCTTGCTGCCAGGGAGACTTTCAACCCTGGATGTCGTGTTCCATGTAAGGAAGAGGGCAATGATTTCACTTAAACAGAGTTTGGCTTCGAGAGAGTGAGGTCACATCTGAGCAACAAAAGAGGTCCTCCAGAAGTAACTCTAAGGCACATCTATAGGTAGGCTAAGCTTCTCCACTACAAACATAAGCTTCAAAAGAGCAAGACTCAAGATTAAGGGCTTGGCCTATTGATTTGGGTGTCCCTAATGTTTGACCCAGTGTTAGGGTTTTCCCTGGTGGTAAAGTTTAATATTCCATATTTTTTCTCCTATTCCTCAAGGGACTTTGCCAATACTTTTGGATTATGTGCTTAATATATTCTAGGATATACCCAGGCATTACATTAAACTATATTGGATTAAAGGCCCTCATTGTTATTTTGGGCTCCCTGTGTTTTGATTAATGAGCCTACCCAGACAAGTTGAGGTAGATTATGTGCTACAGAAAATTTAGGTTCTGGACAAAATAAAATTTTCTTCCTTTGGTCTCAGAGAGTAGGTGAGGTTCTAAAATATAGATAATGTCTTCCTTACCTCTGAATTACCTTAATCCCAACCTGATTGGCTTCATTATTATCTCTAAGTACCATGTTATACATATATAAAACGCCTCTCAAAATCCAGAAATAATAATTACTGCTTTGGACTAAATGTGACTGCTGTAAGAGCTTACAATCTAGGCCCCTATTTTCTCATAAGCATTTTCTGAAGGAAACCATACAATAATTGCCCCTTTGTTTCTGGCTTATTTTGCCTCACCCAATGTCCCACAGGTTCATTCACATCATTACATGCCTCACGACTTTGTTCTTTTTTGTAGCAGCGCAATATTCGAACATATGTATACACCGTCATTCGCCAATCTACTTCTCAGTCACTGCATCCTTCAGCCACCTCCTTTCTTTAGGCATCATGTATAATGCCTGAAGTCCACAGAACATCAACACTCTCAATTTTAGATAATTCCATTGTTTCCAAGAGAAAGATAATCTATAAACACACCCTCACCAAATGGAAAATCTAAACTTCCCCTTAATTCTTGTCCCTTCCACCATTATTTACAGCTGGTGTTGCTGTGGAACTGCTAATGTTTTCCTATTAAGCATAGCCCATAGCATGCAATAGCAGTTTTCCCCCTGTACCCTGAACTTAAACCACTCTTTGTACAAGAATCATACCTTTGAAGTAGTTCTTGCAAGAACTTACTAATATTTGTAGTGTTAATCAGTGGGACACATAGGTCTATACAACCCCTTTCAATCCTGTTCACCTTAAATATGGTAATATTACTTATAAACCCACTAGTGAACTGCTTTCACGTCTCTCTATTCCGTTACCTTTGAGTTCAACCACATTAGCTAACCATTCACCCATCTCTAGCTTCTATGTATCTCTAAGTCCCCTATATTCTGTATTATAAGCCTGCGATTTTACATTTACCATGGTCATAAAAGTGGAATCATACAGTATCTATCCTTTTGTGTCTTGCTTATTTCACTCTGCATTATGTCCTCAAGGCTCATCCATCTTGTCATGTGTATCAGGATGTCATTTCGTCTTACTACTGCATAATATTACGTCATATGTATATACCACATTTTGTTAATCCATTCGTCTGTTGATGGGCATTTGGATTGTTTCCATCTTTTGGTGCCCTGAAGAACTTTAAACATCCAGATGTCCAGGCCCCACTGCAGTCCAATTCCATCAGAATCTCTGGGCCTGAGGTTCAGGCACTGGTGTTTTTGCAGCTCTGGAGATGATTACTGTTGCAGCCAGAGTTGAGAACTACTTGGCAAGGGAGTAAGGATGACATTCGGTGTACTTAAAGGAAGGAGAAGAGAATGAAAAGTGAGGGGCATCCTGGAAGATCAGTGTGTGATATGAGGCACTCAGTATACTCTCTCTGTTCTTCAGTTTTCTCATCTGTCAAGTGGGGTATCAAAATGTACTTTCTTTATTTGGTTGTTGGGAGGATTAGATAAGATTAGAAGCACCAAAATGCTGGGCATATAGTTGTTATGATTATTCCAAGATATGCAAAGCTATTTGGAAGCGTGATACATCCTCATGCCCACATGCATAGCAGAACAATGAAATTTAAAGTCAAATGCTTCTAGTAAGTATTGTTGATGGTTTCCTGGGTATCACCATTATACACACACCTGTATTCTTCTACAGATCTGCACTGTCACTATGTTTACTTATGTGTAACTGTGCATGTTAAATGTAATTATACAAATGGCCTTACGCTCTTCTCTTCAGTCTCTGCCTGGCATGTTTCCCTTGATCATCCCATTAGGATGGAGATAGACTGGATCTGTTTTCTGGATCTTCCATTCACTAAGGGACACTGGGCAAATCTCAGTTTTCTCATCTGTAAAATGGAGACAGTAATAGTACCTACCTGGTGGGGTTGCTGTGAGAATTAGATGAGATAATGCAAAGACAGCACTTGGAACAGGTAAACTTCCAACATTTGATGATAGTCGTTGTTATATTATTTATGCTAGAGTTATTTTTCAATATCAAAATGTTCAAACCGCCATGTTCTCCTTAAGGACTGAATGACAATTATGGCATAATTTATTTAACTTGTTCTTCAAAACATTTAAATTAAATTTAGTGAATTGAATACTGGTCCACGATTCAGAAAATGCACAATCTACTCTAGTCTTGAGTTAGACTTAATATCTTTATCTTAATTTCTTTGGATATTAGTATCATTGTTTGTATGATAAGGCATCATATCATTATCTTTGAAATAATTGCCAGCTCTAAAATTCTCTAATTGAAATTTTTTATATGTGTCAACCTGTGAGAGGGAAGGTGACAAAAAAATCTCAGATGCTTTGACCACTCTATACTGGGTTTAAATCGTATATATTTTACCCAACTTGTCATTTAGAGTGTATTTCAAGTCAACTTCATGTAATTCATCCAAATACAACCACGACTTAGGCAGGAAAGATAATTCTCTTCACAATTATCTTTTTTGTTCAGGAATGTAGCCACAATTTGGAGATTTCTATGACAGATGAGTCTCAAAGTTTTCATTGTTACATGGGGCATTCTTAACAAAATTAATAACAAAATAATAAAGAGAGATGCTCTTAGATTTAGGTGGTTTTTAAATCCGTATTTTCTTTTAGCAAATTATTTTCCTCAGTACTTGTTTCTTGGACACTGTTTGGATTATCAACTTGGCTATTTTGAATACGTCTTCTTTCTTTCCAGACATAAGTACTGTGGACATCTAGAATAATTGTTCTCAATATGCTGCAAGATGAAAAAAATTAAAAACCTATTGATTTAGGGTATGTTCTCTACAAACTAGAGATAAATGAAAAAATATTCAACTACAGATCCATGTGATAGCCAAGCAGGAGTGAGGAGCATGGGGCTGGCCAAAGGACTTCTAATTCTTCTATGTTGAGCAGTTGTATTTTGTAAAGGAAGTTGGCTTTGATCTCTTATATGTTGTCTAATAGAGGTGTCTGTGGACTGGTGAAGGGAGAAGGCTGGGAGGATCCATCAACAGACAGGGTTTATTCTTTTTCTCATTATTGGGACAATTATTTTATTTATTTATTTTTTTGATGCATGGTCCGGGAATTGAACCCAAGTCTCCCGCATGGAAGGCGAGCATTCCACCAGTGAACCACCTGTGCACCCTCGGGACAATTATTTTTAACTTTCAACATCAAGGAATTAAAAATGGCACTGAGTGGCCCTCTTAACTCTTTTGTGAAACTCCCAGAGAATTATCAGCATATGAATGTAAAATAGCTAATTATTGAAATCATTAAAAAAATTTTTATCCAAATATGTAAAAAATAAGTATGGTCATTTCTTACACTGTTCCTTGGGTCCTAGAAACCAGAGTCCTCTAGACAGTTGTGCCACAATTGGATTGTAGGTCTGTTTGTTGGAAGTTCGTTTGGTCTGAGGGCTTTGGAAGGACAAATGCCGTCCCCTGTAAACAAGCATCAGAGACCCCGATCGGCCCCATGTCAAGCCTAATTCCTAAACAAGGTGGTGTCCACATCATTAATATTATCTAGCAAATATTATCAGAGATAGCCCTGCCTTAAATGAACTCACAATGGTTCAAAGACCTAAATATAAGAGCTGTACCATAAACCTCCTAGAAGAAAATATAGGGAAACATCTTTAAAACCTAGTGATAGGTGGAAGCTTCTTGAACTTTATACCCAAAGCATAAGCTATAAAAGAAAAAAATAGATTAAAAAAATAGAATCTAAAGCTTCTGTGCCCCAAAGGAGTTTGTGAAAAAGGTGAGGAGGCAGCCAACTTAATGGGAGAAACTATCTTGTAACCACATACCAGGTAGAAATTTGATATCCTTCACTTCCGGGCCAATATGGTGGCTTATCAATGTGCGTGTTTTAGTTCGTCTTCCAGAACAACTAAATAACCAGAAACAGTACAGAACAGCTCCTGGGGCCATGTCAGTGCCCGAACACACAATGTACCCCAGTCTGGGCTAGCTGGACCTGCTGCGAGTCCCCCCAGAACCATGAGTTCCCCAAGCCATGGCAGCCGGTGCCTCTCCCCCATAGGCTGCTTCTCAGAGGGGAAAGGAAAGAGACTTTACCAGCAGCAGGGGCTGAGCCCAACCAAACGCCAGTTATGGAATTAATTAACAAATTCTGTCTACTGAAAATAGGCCCACAGCTCAGGTGAACCTGATCAAAGTGGAGGTCGCTCATTTTTGCCCTGGCACCAAGGGGTCAGGGCTGATGGAAAAAGAAAAAAAAAAAAAGAAACAGAGGTTTTTGTGGCTCTGTTTCTACAGAGGCTTAACTGCCTTTGGATACAAGCTCATTTGAGGGCTTGTCTGGAGCCTGTGCCTTCCCCAGGGGAGGGGTGAAGCCCAACTCAGGTGGAATCCCTCCCTCAAGGAATTTCAACACCAGGGCTTGGTAATTTGAAGCCATGAAAACCAGTCTACAACCTCTCCTCCGTCTCCACCACACCCCCAACAGGGAGAGTCTGCCAACATTAAAGGTACCACATCATCTTATGCTGGTGGGACCTGCAGGCAGACAAGCACCACCTACTGGGAAGGATAAGAAAAACAGAGCTCAGAGACTTCACAGGAAAGTCTTTCAACCTGCTGGGTCTCACCCTCAGGGAAAACCAATGTAGGTGACTCTTTCTTCCTGATAGGAGGCCAGTTTGGTCTGGGAAAATCTGGCTGGGGTCTATAATGCCTACGTAGACCCTGCTAAGGGTGGGGGGAAAAGGCACCATACAAGCAGGGCAAGAAACAAGAAAACAAGAACCGAAAAATTATCCTCTGTTAAACAAAACCTAAGCTAGAGGTCCAGGAAAAGCTGAACTGAATGTCATAGAACAGAGAGACAATAAATTCATCCAGCAAGAAAACCCTAGGTAAAAGAAGTGAAAGCAATCTCCAGAATAAACTAATTAAGGTAATTAAATGCCTAGATGCCAGCAAAAAATAACAAATCACGTAGGCATTATAGACCCCAGCCAGATTTTCCCAGACCAAAATGGCCTCCTATCAGGAGGAAAGAGTCACCTGCGTTGGTTTTCCCTGAGGGTGAGACCCAGCAAGTTGAAAGACTTTCCTGTGAAGTCTCTGGCTCTGTTTTTCTTATCCTGCCCAGTATGTGGTGCTTGTCTGCCTGCAGGTCCCACCAGCATAAGATGATGTGGTACCTTAAATGTTGGCAGACTCTCCCTGCTGGGGGTGTGGTGGAGATGGAGGAGAGGTTGTAGGCTGGTTTTCATGGCTTCAAATTACCAAGCCCTGGTGTCAAAATTCCTTGAGGGAGGGATTCCACCTGAGTTGGGCTAGGAAACTTGAGGGTATGGCCCAGTCAAAGGAACAAACCAACAATTCAAATGAGATACAGGAGCTGAAACATTTAAATCAGAATATACGAACAGACATGGAAAACCTCATCAAAAATCAAATCAATGAATTGAGGGAGGATATAAAGAAGGCAAGGAATGAACAAAAAGAAGAAATCAAAAGTCTGAAAAAATAAATCACAGAATTTATGGGAATGAAAGGCACGGTAGAAGAGATGAAAAAAGCAATGGAAACCTACAATGGTAGATTTCGAGAAGCAGAACATAGGATTAGTGAACTGGAGGATGGAACATCTGAAATCCGAAAAGAAAAACAAAATATAGGGAAAAAAATGGAAAAATATGAGTAGGGACTCAGGGAATTGAATGACAATATGAAGCGCATGAATATACGTGTTGTGGGTGTCCCAGAAGGAGAATAGAAGGGAAAAGGAGGAGAAAAACTAATGGAGGAAATAATCACTGGAAATTCCCCAACTCTTATGAAAGACTCCAAATAGACGTACTCCAAGACACTTACTAATCAGAATGTCAGAGGTCAAAGAGAAAGAGAATCTTGAAAGCAGCAAGAGGAAAGCAATCCATCACATACAAGGGAAGCCCAATAAGACTATGCGTAGATTTCTCAGCAGAAACCATGGAGGTGAGAAGACGGTGAAATGATATATTTAAATTATTAAAAGAGAAAAACTGCCAATCAAGAATTCTATATCCAGCAAAATTGTCCTTCAAAAATGAGGGAGAAATTAAAACATTTTCAGACAAAAAATCACTGAGAGAATTTGTGACCAAGAGACCAGCTCTGCAAGAAATACTAAAAGGGAGCACTAGAGACAGATACGAAAAGACAGAAGAGAGAGGTGTGGAGAAAAGTGTAGAAAGGAAGATTATGAGTAAAGGTAAAAAGAAGGAAAATTAGATATGACATAATATCCAAAGGGCAAAATGGTAGAAGAAAATACTACCCGTGCAGTAATTACACTGAATGTTAATGGATTAAACTGCCCAATCAAAAGACATAAACTGGCAGAATGGATTAAAAAACAGGACACATCTATATGCTGTCTCTGCTCAAAGGACATGAGGGCAAGGACACAGACGGACATTTGCACACCAATGTTTATAGCAGCATTGTTTACAATTACCAAGAAAGGAAACAGCCAAAATGTCCATCAACAGATGGGTGGCTAAACAAACTGTGGCATATACATATGATGAAATATACAGCTGTAAGACAGAATGAAGTTTTGAAGTATGTAATAACATGGATGAACCTTAAGGACATTATGCTGAGTGAGATTAGCCAAAAACAAAAGGACAAATACTGTATGGTCTCACTGATATGAACTGACATTAGTGAATAAACTTGGAATATTTCGTTGGTAACAGAGATCATCAGGAGATAGAAATAGGGTAAGATATTGGGTAATTGGAGCTGAAGGGATACAGACTGTGCAACAGGACTGAATATAAAAACTCAGAAATGGACAGCACAATACTACCTAACTGTAATACAATTATATGAAAACACGGAATGAAGCTGAATGGGAAAATGATAGAGTGAGGAGGGCTGGGGGCATAAATGAAATCACAAAGAAAGATAGATGATAAAGATTGAGATGGTATAATCTAGGAATGCCTAGTGTGTATAATGATATTGACTAAATGTACAAGCTTAAAAAATGTTTTTGCATGAGGAAGAACAAAGGAATGTCATTACTGCAGTGTGCTGAAAATAGATGGTAATTAATATTTTAGAATTTCAACTTATGTGTGAGACTAAAGCAAATAATGTTTATTTGGTACAAAATTTATATTTTGACTAGTGCATTTTCCTAATATAACTTATGTAGATTGTTGGTTGAACAACATAAGTACACGGAACCTTAGGTAGGACATGAGATTTTGTTGGTTTGTCCAGAGTGATGCCCCAATGGATCCCAGAGTGATTTGATCAGTGAGTGGAACAGTATTTGCAAAGTCCCCTTCGGGGAATGGTGAGAACAGGGGAAAATTCAACCTCCCCAAGTTGAATCCTTGATATTCTCACAAGCAGTGTGGACAACCAAAGCTATAGGCTGGGCCCCCAGTCTTGGGGTTTGTTCATATGAAACTTAACCCCACCAAGTATAGGTCAAGCCTACTTAAAATTAGGCCTAAGTGTCACACCCAAGAGAACCTCTTTTGTTGCTCAGATGTGGCCTCTGTCTCCAGCCAATACAACAAGCAAACTCACCACCCTCCCCCTGTCTACGTGGGACATGACTCCAGGGGTGTGGACCTTCCTGGCAACGTGGGACAGAAATCCTAGAATGAGCTGAGACTCAGTATCAAGGAATTGAGAAAAACTATAGAATGAGCTGAAACCCAGCATCAAGGGATTGAGAAAACCTTCACGACCAAAAGGGGGTACGAAGGAAATGAGACAAAGTGTCAATGGCTGAGAGATTCCAAACAGAGTTGAGAGGTTATCCTGGAGGTTGTTCTTGCACGATAAGTAGATATCACTACTTATTGTAAGTGATATACAATAAGGAACTGCCTGAAAATGTGGAGCTGTGTTCCAGTAGCCATGTTTCTTGATGATGATGTATAATGATATAGCTTTCACAATGTGACTGTGTGATTGTGAAAATCTTGTGTCTGATGCTCCTTTTATCTACCTTGTCAACAGACGAGTAGAACATATGGAATAAAAATAAATAACGGGAAAAAAGATGTGATATCCTTCATATATAAAGAAAATGTAGCTTAACAACAAAAGAACAAGCAACCCAATTATAAATGGGCAAAAGTTTGAACAGATATTTTTCCAAAGGGCAAGTACAAATGACTAGCAAGTACATGAAGAGATGTTCAGCTTCATTAGCTATAAGGGAAATGCAAATCAAAACCACAATAAGATGCCACCTCACACCTGTAAGAATGGCTGATATTAAATAAAGAGGAAACTACAAATGTTGGAGAGGATTTGGAGAAACTGGGACACTTGTACACTGCTGATGGGAATGTGTAATGGTACAGTTGCTATGGAAGACAATTTAGCGGTTCCTTAGAAAACTAAGTATTGATTTGCCCTGTGACTTGGCAATACCACTACTTGGTATATACACGAAGAGCTGAAAGCAGTGACATGAACAGACATTTGCACACCGATGTTCATAGTGACACTATTCACAACTGTCAAAAGATGGAAACTATCCAAGTGCCCATCAACAGATGAGTGGATAAACAAAATGTGGTGTATACATACAATGGAATATTATGCAGCAATAAGAAGAAATGATGTCCTGAAGCGTATGACAACATAGGTGCACCTTTTTGACAACATGAATGAACCTAGAGGATATCTTGCTGAATGAAATAAGCCAGACACAAAAGGATAGTTAGTGTATGATTTCCGTATTACAACTCTGGTAAAGAGAGCAAAATCTGTACTCATATATGGAAATGAACCAGATGTTGCGTCTCTAGAGCTAGAAAATGCAAATGACTTCACAAGCATTGGCTTCCATATGTTTTACATTTTTAATCTTGACCATTCATAATAAGGATTCTATATAAAAGAAACAATTTAATAAAAATAAATATGTGAATTTATAATCCCACACTAGTATTTTTCTCTACCCAAGAGAGTTAGGTAAATTTAAAGGTTCATAACCAGTTAAAGTTGCTCCAATTTTAGTGAATTTCAACCTCCACACCCCCCAAAAAAAAGAAATGGCCCTGCCTCCAATATACTGTCTTTGTATGTTTCATTTTCTCAAATGGCAAGGAATTTGTATTTCAAGTGCCTACTTTGTATATGTAAGCAATAGTTCTGATTTTCTAATTTTGAAAGTTTACGAATATTAATAAAGTATTCAACACCTTAGAACATGCATGACATAATTTTTATGTATTGAATATATTTGCTGTTTTACTAGTTCCTGGTTTGAAACTGATTACATATTCAGCCAAGACAAAATTGGGATGCAGTATTTCCTCATCAATGCAATTATTGCCCATTATTCTTTAGTGTGTTCACTTTCTGTCTGTGAAAGGGTATATTGTTCCAGATGTGTGATGTCATAAGTAAATCAATGCAAACACAAAACTAAAGATAAATGGTGAATTACATGTGATCTATAAACAATCAACTTGTTTGAATCATTTACAAGTTTATAGAGCTTTGAGCATATTTCGGGACCATAGCTACTAGTGTTTCCTAGGAGCTGTACTACTCTTCAAAGCCATTGCCTGGTATTTAATTTAAGTAATTGCTGAGAGAGTTATGCTTTGTAGGTGCTGGGTCTGATCCAAGTAACACAGAGGACAAATCTGCACTCACCTCTCCTGTAATTTCATGAAGAATTAAAGAATTAAAGAGTAAGCAAAAGCTGCTATGTGCAAGGACCAAAATGTTCAGGATAAAAGATGAGTAGACATTTACTAAAGAGTGCCAAAAAAACAAATGCAAAATTATTTTAGTGTTCTCCCCCCATCGTTAGTTACGCAAAAGTTTTAAATCTGAAGGCTTTTGTTTGTACTTAAAAGACCTACTCAATGGCTATTAACTTTTTCTGATGACAGGTTGTTTGAAGAACCTTAGAGAACTCAATGTGAGTTTCAACCATCTGGTGAGCATTCCTCCAGAACTGGGAGACTGTGAAAATCTGGAGAAGCTGGATTTTTCTGGAAATCTAGAATTAACCGAGCTCCCTTTTGAAGTAAGAAATATCATTTACTTTTATTTGGGTAATTACACTTAAGTGTTGGAAAACATGGGGCAGAAGCTTAAAAGATGAATCTATCTTTATTATGTCACATTATTCCAGCACTTTAGGCACTCTATTCAAGTTATTGTAAGATTCTTTAAAAATATTCCTACATTAGGCCAGGGCCTAAATTTTAAGTTCAGACTATCAAAGGAAAACTAGGCGTAACATCTTATTTTCATGCAAGATATTTTTATTTAATGTAATTTAATGTATGATGCCTGTTGTCTGCAAGGCATATCCCATTTTCTTTTCCTTCTTTCTTTTTTAGCGTGGGCAGGCACCGGAATTGAACCCAGGTCTTCGGCATGGCAGGCGAGAACTCTGCCTGTTGAGCCACCGTGGCCCACCCCTATTTTTTAAATTGGGTTGTCTCTCTTCTTACTGCATTGGAAGTGTTCTTTATGTATCTTTAATACAAGCCACTAATCAGATATACTGTTCGCAAATATTTTCTCCCAGTTTATCACATGATTTTTCATTTTTTAATATCGTTTTCTGAAGCACAAAGATTTTAAATTTTGATGTTCAGTTTATCAATTTTTCTTTTAGGCATTTCTATATAAATTTTAGGATCAGCTTGGCAATTTTTATAAAAATCCTGCTAGAATTTTCTTAAGGATTACACTGGATTTATAGATCAATTTGTAGAGAATTTCTTGTCAATATTGAGTCCTTCTGCTCTGAATATGAAATGTTTCTCTGTTTATTTAGATCTTTTTATTTTTAACAATGTTTAGTAGTTGTCAGTGTACAACTTATTTAGTTAAATTTAATTCTAAGTATTTTATTTTCTGATACTGTTTTATAATTGTTTCATCATTTCACTTTCAGATAGTTCATTAGCTATTAGGTAGAAGAAAACTGATATTTTTACATTGATCTCATATCCTGTAATTTTGCTAAACTTCTTTATTCTAGGTTTTTCTGTATGAATTCCTTTGGATCACAAATGAAGACTGCGAATAAAGACACTTTCACTTGTTCCTTTCTAATCTGGAGGACTTGAACTTTCTTTCCTTCTTTATCTTTTTTTCTTTTCCTCCCCTTGCTCCCTCCCCGTTGCATTAAATAGAATCTCCAGTACACTCTGAATTGAAGTGGCAAAATGCAGATCCTTGCTTTATCTGACTTTACCATTAAGTACGATGTTACCTGTGGTTTTTTTTGTTGATGCCCTTTATCAGGTTGAGAAAGTTTCTTTGTATTACTAGTTTGGTGAGAGTTTTTTCTATGAAGGGTAATGGATTTCGTTAGTGTTTTTCTGCACTTATTTTAAAATCACGTGGTTTTTAACCCTTTATTTTATTAAGATGGTGTACCGCATTAACTGATTTTCAGATGCTAAACCAACCTTGCATCCTTGAAATAAATTCCACTTGGTAATAGTGTATAAACCTTATATGTTTCAGGATTTGATTTCCTAAAATTTTGTTATGAATTTTTTGTGTTTTTGTTTATGAGGGACATTGGTTTGTAGTTTTCTTATAATGTCTTTTTCTGGCCTTGGTATCAGGCTTTTGGTATCTGGCTTTGGTCTCAGAAAAGTTGGGAAGTGTTCTTGCCTCTATTTTCTGAAGGAATTTGTGAAAGATTGGAACTGTTTGCTAGAACTTACCAGTAAAGTCATTTCTACCTGGGCTTATCTTTATGGGAACATTTTAAATTAGTAATTCAATTTCTTAACTTGTAATAGATCTATTTAGATTTTCTATTTTGTTATCAAATCATTTTCAGTAATTTTTGTCCTTCTAGGAATTTATCCATTTTAATTAAGCTGTCTAAGTTGTTGGCATAAAGTTTTTCATAATTTTTAAAATAATCCTTTAAATTTTTGTTAGGCAGTGAACCCTCTTTTATTCCTGAGTTTTTCTTGATCTGTCTAACCATAGTTTTTCCGGTTTTGTTGATCTTTTCATACATCCTATTTTTGGTTTCATTGGATTTTCTGTAATCGATTTTTCTTTTTTACTTCATTGATTATTAGTTCCTTACTTCTGCTTGCTTTGGGTTTAGCTTTTCTAGTTTCTTAAGTGGGGAGCTTAGTATACTGATTTGGCTCTTCTTTTGTGATGCAAACATCTAGAGCTATAAATTTCTAAGTGCAAATTTTTCCTACTCTCATACATTTTTTTTTTTTTTGGCATGGGCAGGCACCGGGAATCGAACCCAGGTCTCTGGCATGGCAGGCGAGAACTCTGCCTGCTGATCCACTGTGGCCCGCCCTACTCTCATACATTTTGTTATGTTATTTTTATGTTTTCACTCAATTCAAAATATTTCTCATTTTCCTTGTTCTTTCTTTCTTGGTCCATGAGTTATTTAGAACTGTTTAATTTCAGAATATTTGAAGATTTACCCTAATTTAATTCCAGCCATAAATGAAGAACAACTTTGAGTTCAAAGCTTTTAAATTTACTGAGACTTCTTTTTTGACCTAGTAGATAGTCTAGTCTAGTCCATGGGTGATTGGAAAGAATGTATATTCTTTCGTTGGTTGAGTGTTTTATAGTTATCTATTAGGTCTAGTTGATTTAGAGTTTTGTTGAAGTTTTATATTATTGCTAATTTTCTGTCTGTTACTAAGAACTTGATATTGAAATATCTAGCTGTAATTGTTGAATTGTCTTTGTCCTCTTAACTCTATCAGTATTTGCTTTAGGTATTTTCAGTTATTATATTCATATACATTTATTATTCCTATATCTTTCTAATGCATTGACCCTTTTATCATTGTGAAATATCCCTCTTCATCGCTAATATATCTTGTTTTAAACTCTGTTTTTTCTTATTTTTATATGACTACCCCAGCTCTTTCATGATTGTGCTTTACTTTATATATCTTCTTCATCCTCTTACTTTTAACCTATTTATATCTTTGAATTTAAGTTGTGTCTTTTATAGACAGCCTGTAGCGGGATCTTAGATTTTTTTTCCCCTTCTTCTCTGCTTTCTTTAATGTTAAAATTTTTTTTTTTAGTGTACCATTTTATTTCTTCTGTTGAAATTTTTGCAACTTTTTTAAAGTTATTTTCTTTGTGTTATTTTAGGGATTACAATATGCCTTTTAATTTGTCATAGTCTACTTTAGATTAATTAATATTAACTTAATTCTAGTAAAATATATAAACATTGCTCAAATATATTTCCATTCTCTCTCCTTTCCTTTGTGCTATTATCATATATATCATAAACTCAAAAATATAGTACAGTAATTACAGCTTCACACAATCTTATATCTTTTTAAAAAATTAGAAGAAGAAATTGAAAAGTATTTATATAGTTTTTTATATTAACCCACATGTTTACCATTCCCTGTGTTTTTTATTTATTGCTGTTGGCTCTTGTTACCCTCTTTTGTCATTTCCTTTCAGCCTGAAGGATTTCGTATTTTTTTTTTAAGGCAGGTGTGCTAGCCAAAGAATCCCATAGTCTTTTTTTTTTTTCAATCTTAGAATGTCTGTATTTCACCTTCGTTTTTGAAGGATGGTATTGCTCACTGTAGAATTCTTGTTAGCAGTTTGTTTTTTTCTTCCCGCACTTTGAATATGTCATTCCACTGCCTCTGGCCTCTATTGCTTCTGATGAGAAGTGCTGATGTGCTCTATGTGTGTTACGCCCAGTGTGGTTTTCCACTTGAATCCAGTGTGTGGAGTAATGTTTTCTTTTCGTTAAATTTGGGAAGATTTTTGACCATTATTTCTTCAAATTCTACCCCCTTCCCCCATTTCTGGGACTTCCATTATGTTGGTATACTTGATGCTTCCGGCAGGTCTCTGAAGCCCTGCTCATTTTTTTAAAATCTTTTTTTCTCTTTGTTGTCTAGATTAAATAAAATTATGTTGATACATCTTTGTTCTACCATTTCAGACCTGCCATTGGACCATTCTAGTGAATTTTACATTTCTCTTATTTTATACTTCACCTCCAGTATTTTACTTAAAAAAATGAATTTTAAGTTTTAAAAAATTTATATATTGTTATAGAGAATCTCTATTTGTTGATTCATCATATAAGTTACATTTTTTGAATGCTGTGTAATATGTTGCTGTGAAGTGCACATTTTTGATAATATATTTCGGCAACTCTGGGTTCTGATATTTTTCCCTTGAAGATTATTGCTGTTGCTGTTTATTTATTTCTTAGTATAGTAACTTGCCTAGGCTAGATTGGTAAAAAGTTTCCCCTATGCTGAGGCCACTGATGTCTCTGGTTAATTTTTTTTTCCACTCTTGTTTTTAATTTTAAGCCTGATTTCCTAGGGAATCACCCCTGTGTCAGTGTGGTCTGGTGGTCTGCCAAAGACTGGACAGAGGCTGTGCTCAAATACCCTGAGTCAGTAACGCTCCCGCCTTTTCCGATATATCCATGGAGGGTAGGAGAGTCTGTGCAAAATTGAGGCCACTTTCAGGTCCGCCTTGGGTTGCATTTTTTGCCTGGCCTTTTGGAGCCTTCAATGCACGAGTGCACAGCCGCAGGGCTGGCTGGTAGTGTGAGAACAGCTTGTGTCCGCTCCTGTCTGGGCAGCTTATCCGGGAATGTGATTGCGCCAACCATGACCACAACCGCAGGCTGAACAGTTGTCCCTCCCCCTCTCTCTTGCCTCTGAAATGTCTTTTCCACCTACAGTGCTTCTGGGTGTGAGCATTGCCTACCATTCCAAATTGAGTGAGCCCCCTTTGACCACATCAGAGAGGCCCCCTGCCCTGCTGAAGTAGAACCTCCATGCCCTGAGATGGGGGGTGATGGAAGCAGACCCAGGGCACAAAGCCAGCAGTTTTTCAGGCATAAATACTTCTCAGATTGTTGTGTGCCTTTGGGTAACTTTCAAAATGCTGAAATTCCTGTTTTTGTTAATTCTGTCCCAGTTTTAAGTTGCTTTTTAGGGAGAGGATTTGTCTGTCTCCTCACATAGCCATAGCTGGACATCTCTGCTTCCCTTCTATTCTCATGGCACTCAGAATTGTACTTTACAGCCGACAGATGCCGTATTCAAGTGCTTCAGTGGCTCCCAAGGCTCTTAAATAAAACCCAGTGTCTTTCCCACCAGGTCCCCCAGCATCCAACCTCCTTGCTCACTGTTTCAGCCACTGCTACAACCTGCCACTTCTCAGATATGCCACACATACATTTGCCTCAGGACCTTTGCACTTGCTGTTCCCTCAGACATTTACATGGATCACCCCTTCTCTTAATCCAAGCCTTAGCTTAGTGCTCCGTTCAAGAGGAGCAATATAAGTTAGTGGTTTAGGCTTATGGACTCGAGCCAGAAGGCCTGGATTTTAGTCCCAACTGTTGTACTTTCTAGCAGCATGACCCTGGGTAGGTTTCTTAGTGATTATTTAAGTTGTATACTTAGCTCATAGGCTTGTAGGGAGGATTAAATGAACTAATTGTTATAAAGTGCTTCAAACAAAACCTTACTCATAGAACACCATCTAACAAATAGTAAACCCTTTGGAAATATTACTAACCTACCTAGAATAATCCCCATGCCTCCACCCGACCCCCTGTTTTTTTGTTTTTTTTTTTTGTATGGGCAGGCACCTGCAAATGAACCCAGGTCTCCGGCATGGCCGTTGAGAACTCTGCCACTGAGCCACTATGGCCAGTCCCCCCTGCCCTCCTCTGTATTTCTTCATAGCACATATATTTTATTTGATATCACTTTGGTTTATTGTTGTCCCCTCAATGAGAGCAGGGCTGTGCTTTATACACTTATATCCTCAGATCTCAGAGAGTACTTTGCACAAGCAGGCAATTGCTAAATATTTGTTGAATGAATGAATGGATATGGGAATGTTAGTTGGAATTTACAGTTCGAACAACCTATATTGCATCCTCCTGTTTACAGGATGTACTGATTTCTTATTACCTAGCATTTCTAATCTAACCTTTAAGATCTAGTATTATGCTTACATATTTCAAACTCACCTTTTGCCAGCTCCAGCACCTCAGTCCATTTTGAATCTTCTGGTTTAATCAGACTGTCTCTACAGAGAGCTTCCTCACACTTCCAGCTCCTTTTTGTATCTTCTCATATGCTAAAATTTGCCTTGTCTCCATGAGTATGTTTCTGATACAGAGAATGGACATGATCCTGATTCAAAATTCAAATAAACATCAAGTAGAATGAATGCCTTATAGAGGGTTATGTGAAGGAACAACTAGGAATATTGGAGACAAAGGTAATATAAGGAAACTGCCCTAACAATATATATATTCTTGTGTAAATGAGTGTTCTCTTTACTTTGTCAGGTTTTGATCTATACAACATCAGAATTTTCAAGCCAATGTAATTACTGTTCAAAAGGGTTTGAGTACTGATTGCTTTTACTTTACCCTTGATGAAACTAGCTAGTGGGAAAATAACTTTTGTATCTAAGTAATTTCTCTCCTTGCTAGTTTGATGCTACTATTTGTCCTTATTTTAATTTTCAGAAATCTTACCTCATTTCCATTAAATATCCCCAGTAAATTATTTTATAGTCTAAAACTCCATAGCTTCTATATTTATTATAAAAATAGGAAAGAAGAAAGGAAGAATACTGATTGTAATTCAGTCCTGATTTTCCTGCTGATCTGATAATGCTGGCAACACAGAAAACCCTAGGCTGAATTACAGGCACCCAAAATATCTCTCCTGACTGATTATTCACCCTTTCAGCACTGTCTCCACCTTCATTTTTCTAAATTCAAAGCAAGAGCAAAATTAGAATGTGTCTATTTGATTGCTTCTGTCTCATTAAAGCAAATTGGGTGATATGGAATTGGGTTTTTATCTTTAATTAAAAGCATAAGTCTACTACTTTTTCCTCTGGATTTCAGTAATACTTCCTATTAACTCAACTGGCCCCAAATTTCGTAACAATTTTGAAAAAGTATTTAAAGAAACATCTCAGATTTTATTCATGTAATCTTAAAATAAGTTAATAAAAGATAGTAGTTAAAACCTCCTTCTTTGCTTCAGTAGTAACTTCCAAATTTACATAACTAAATCCAAGCATGAGATACTTTTCCTGTTTTATTTGATATTTACAGATTTGCATTTGAGATAAAAATGTGCTTCTTCGTGTATATTCTTCATTTACCATGTTAAAAACAAAAATTATGAGCATAAAAGATAAACCATAGAGATTTCAAGACATTTGTCATGTCACTTTATGAACCCAAACATCGGTCTCCTTAAGATTTTTAAAATTTATTAATGTAGCCCCTGCCAAATCACTCTTTCCTTCAAGGCTTGCTCTTTCTATTTTTTTTTTTTGTGACTTTGCACATGTTTTCCCCACTGGAGTTTCCCTCCCCATTTTTCCACCTTCCCAGGAATCTCAGGACACAGGTTGTAGACTCTATTCTCTATAAAATCTTCCTGACCCCTCACCCTCACCCCACTGCCACAATAGATACACTAGTTACATCTTTCTCTGCGTTACCTAACATTGCAAATTGGAAGATTCTTCACATTAGTTGCTACTGCATAAAACTGTATTGCTTATTTATGCAGGAATAAATTTCTTGAGGGTGGCCACAATGTGCTATTTATGTTAGCATCATAGCCTGTAGCATAATTAATGACACATCGTAGGTGCTCAAAAATACATACTATACTGATCTGGATCTATTCATAGAAAAGCCTCCTTTGGGGGAGAAACATCATTTTTGAAATTACTCATCTAAGGGTGCACAGGTAGTTCAGTGATAGAATTCTCGCTTACCATGCAGGAGACCTGGGTTCAATTCCTGACCCATGCACTCCAAAAAAAAAAAAAAAAAATCAACAAATGGTGCTGCAATAACGATATTCATGGAAAAGAATGAAATGTGACCCTCCCCCCACTGCAAAGCATACAAAACAAAAGTCTATTGTTTTCCCTTTTCTAGCAATGAGCAAACAAGTAAAAAAAAAAAGTATTAGTCTAATACCTCCCATTCTTATAAAAATTAATTGGAATATTTTGTTATTCCTTTCTAGCTAAGTAATTTGAAGCGAGTGACATTCGTAGATATCTCAGCAAACAAGTTTTCCAGTGTCCCCATCTGTGTCCTGCGAATGTCTAGTTTGCAATGGTTGGATATCAGCAGCAATAACCTGAATGACCTGCCACAAGATATAGACAGGTAGCTACCTGCATTCTGAAGGAGAGGTACAGGAGTTACTTACTGGCCCCTTAGACACGTAGCCTTTTAAACGTGCAGAACACGCGTATGTTCTTTGAAACTAATTTTCTTTGTTTTTCAAGGGTCCGTTTTTCCAGTTCGTTTTGTTCTTTATAGAATAAGACCATTTCCAGTTATTCTCACACGCCTGCATGTATATGTGCATTTGAACTCATCTTCATTGCATTGGTGATCCTTAATTTGCTTTCGTCCTCAGCTGAATGATGCTATTAACTTTCCTTTCTCTCCACCAAAATAGAAGAGTAAATTTATTACATACAGGAGAGAAACATGCCACTATGTTTAGAGTATCAGTGAGGGAAGTTTTTATTAGTTTTGTCAATCGGTTTGAATATAATCTTTCAAACAAGTTCATACGCGTAGTGAGGTTTTCAAATTATATATATCCTTGTAGCTATTTCAGCTTTAAATAACAATTATTGCACTGAATCATGTAAGATTCAGTCATTCATTTATTTGTTCATTCCACAAATGGTATTCGGCTTCAATACCCTAATATTGGTCCAGATGGTGGGCTGGGTTTAAAGTGATATCTGAAACGAATTCTCTGGCCTTCTGGAACCCACAGTCTGCTTTCTAAACTAGCATATATAAACTCTCCCAACACAGAGGTCAAAATGGTTTAGGCCTGAATGCTGTCTCCTAAGACTTGTCTCTACTCCTGGAGCAGCCATGTGTCAGTGCTTTCAAGGTTTATGAGACAAAGTGGGAATTGTTTTGGTTTGAAACATGGGAGAACTTTGGAAAATATTTGGGTGATAGTCAAGATTTTGCAAATAATAGAGGAAAAAAAACAGGAGGATATCACTGAGTTAGAATAAAATGGAAAATAGAATAAGACATGTCTAGAGGGTATTTTGCTCATTTCTTTTTCACTGTAGGTTTCTTCCTAAAGGTAGATAATTTAACAGGAGAATAACTGGGCTTTCAAAATGTCCAAGGGGAAATATATCGCCAGAATCTGTTTACTCTTACGATTTCTTTCTAGTGCCCCGTTAACCCTTAGGAATGTAGGGGATGGTTTAGAAGGAGAGATACAAGGATTTTTGAGGCCACACCTCAAAATGTACTGTGCAGTTTGCTTATCCTGCTGATGCGTCTGTGTCTTCATAAGCTCTGGAGATTAAGTCAATAAAAACTTTAAAAAGTGTGCTGCTTGGCATGATTTATTCATTCATTCCGTTTTTAAGGTGAGATTGTTCTCCTAAGGGGCATGCCTGTGAATAAGCTGAGTAGGAACGTCCTATTGGAATTTCTTTGTAACTGTGTTGGCTTTCTTAGTTGTGAAGCCAAGTGTTTGTATTGTCATCCCTTTGATTTCTTCTTAGACTTGAAGAACTGCAGGCCTTTCTGTTGTATAAAAACAAGCTGACCTATCTCCCTTACACCTTGCTCAACCTGAAGAAGCTTACCTTGATCGTCGTCAGTGGGGACCATTTGGTGGAGGTCCCCACTGCCCTTTGTGACTCGTCCACACCAGTAAAGTAAGTCGAGACCCTGAGACAGCGGGGCGGGGGCAGGAGCCCGGTGACTGTCTTAGGAACTGGGTCAGATTGGCCTCTGACTTGGAGAATCTGATCTCGGTTCATAGAAGTACAGATGATGTTTTATGTGATTTTGAAGTTTTTGGCAAATGACATGGGGAAGAGAGGGTTTCTGAGATGTTACTTCCTGTCACGTTCCTGAGGCCTCTGGTCTGTTAACTCAGCATTCCCATCACCCTAATGGTCTAAAAGGCCAGCCTGGAGGGGTCAGTGGCTGTTGAATGAATCCTGCTGGTTGCCTCACCTTTTTGGGGGGTTTCTTTTAAGGGTACCTGGAAAATATCCCAAACTAAGAAAAACCATCCATGCAAATGCCATACAGACAGACTTCAATCTGGAGTGAGGAATTGATTGGGCCTTCTTCCCTCTGAGGTGGAATTGAAAAGATCCAATTCCACCCTTCTTTAAGCTGACTCTGAGGCAGCCGACAATTCCCAGAAGCATATCCTGTTAGAATTTGGGGCCTTAGGGCTTCTGCCATCACCTCTGTCCTGAGATCATTTGGGTCCATCCGTAGCAGCTTGGATCCCTCCTGGGAATCCTCTAGTGAGAGCCACACCCTTAATGTGTCCTGAGAACCATCTGCCTCGAATGCCAGTTGCTAGTTGAACCCTCTGAGGAGATATTTCCCTAATACTCAGGTTTCTTGTGGCAAATGCTTACTGTCATTATAAAGTTATATGTTTATCTTCTGGGGCCTGTAATAAGACTCAAATAAAAGAGGTTTAAGTACTGGAAAGAGAGAAACCAAATTCATTCCTATCCGAGTGCATGACTAATAGGGGTGTAAGATCTCTCCTCTCCTCTCCCTCATCCTACCTCTTCCACTGGAATGGGTCTTCCCTTGGCCTTGGTTGTCTCCTGGAATGTTGTGTGGATAAGAAGAGTCCCGTTGGGAGGAGGGATGGCTGGACCCCCACTTAGGACCCCTTCCATATCAGGTACCAGGAGAGGCTTGGCAACCTTGTTCCCAGGAACAGAGAAGAACTGCTGCTCAGGGTAAAACTGTGACTCATGTACCGGTAATTAAAGTAACTTCAAATGATATATTGTAGAACTTGGAAATCTAAAGAGAACCAAATTAAAACTCTTTGAATTAGTAATGTTCAATAAAAAAGACTAGTTGCAAGTTTGCATAAAAATTTAATAATTTACTGATTTATTAGAAATGATCGGTAGAAAAGTTAGGGGAAAATGATGTTAAAATATAAAATTTCTAGGAAAAATCTTAGAGAAAAATAGTTCTCTGATTTAAAGGAAACTAAAAAGTATTCCTGGAAGATTATATGGAGATCTTGATTGTGTGGGAAAGCATGCTGTGTCTTTTCTGGATGGAAAGACTGCAAAGCTGTGACTCTTTCCAAAAATTATATTTAAGTGTAATATGATTCCACTCATAATTCCAATGGAATTTCATTTTGGAACTTGAAAAACTGATTTGAAAGGATATCTCTGAAAGGAAAAAAGCTAAGAATAGCAATGATAATTTTATAAAAACAAGAGTAATGTGACATAACTTGCCTTACACAGAATTGGAATGCAAGAAGTGTAATGGGTCAAAATGATGTTTGAACTGGACCATGGTTTGCAGATAAATTATTGAAGTAGAATAGCTAGTCCTGACATAGATCGAAATGCATGATATAGGGATTTTCATAAGCCAGTGGGGCGGTTATGAATGATTTAATACTGTATTGAGGAAATTAGCAAGTAAGAAAAAGATAAAGCCTGTTCTTCACTTTATAGTATAAACAAGAAGAAATCCAGATCAAGCCAAAAAATAAACAGAAAAAGAAACAACAAAAAGAATAAGAAACACCATGGTAGCGATGGTGGGTTGACCAAGTGTTCACACCTATGCTTCCTCAGACCCCATTAAAATGAGAGGAAAAGAATAAAAAGATATATAAATTCACAATGATGGAGACAGTGGGGGAAAGTCATTATAGGAGATTTTCATATGAACAGACAACTCCTCTCCATCCCCAACTTCCTTCCTGATTCCAACCATCAGAGCACCCAGCAGCCAGCAGTCTTAAGTCTCAGACCAAAAGCTTGAGGTTTCCTCTAGGAAAGCTCTAGAGAAAAAAACCCTGCTTTTGTGTTTGGAGATTCCCCACGGGCTGGCTAGCTCCCTCAGTGATGCCCACAGTCAGGCTGACCCTTGGCAAGCTGGTCCCCATACACAAGCTATTGGCAACCTTTTGTCACCTCATTCTCAAATATGAATGCATCACTGGCCTTACCAAATAATTGAAAAAAGTTGTCTATATGGGACAGTGGTCAAGATGAACGAATATATAATGCAAAGCTAGATAATTTAGGGTGGGGGAGGGGGGAAATGATAAAATATCCCTCAATAACTATTTAAGAGAAATTTGAGAAAATATTGCGTGCTTTAAACAACAAAATGATGGGAAAATACCTAATAAAGAACAAGTAGGAACTCTTGGTGATAGCAAAACAAACAACGAAAAAACAAACAAAAATAAAAGCAAACCAAAATAACAACAGCAACAAATCCTGAATGGAAAATTTGGAGGATAAAATTGAGCAAACTCCCAGAAAGAAGAATAAAAGGAGAGGGAGGGAAAGAGGAAGGGGAAAGAGAGAGAGGAGGGAAAGGGAAGGAGAAGAGATGAGAGAGATTGACATTCAACCAAGGAAATTCAAAATATGCTTAATCATGGATAAAAGATACAAGGGGTTTTATTTACTAATTTTGTGGCTTCCTGTGATCTGCATTCATTTCAAAGTAAGAAATTTAGGAATATATAAGCTTAATAGGAATCCCAAAAAGAGAGCAGTCAGAGAAATTTTCAGCAAAAATAACATAAAATCGTTTTCCAGAACTGAAGCAAACCATTCTCTAGTATAGATCAAAAAGCCTTGTGGAGTACCCTGCAAAATGGGAAAAAAAGCCACACTTAGCATATCATGAACTTTTAGTACATTAAGCTTTAGAAGGAGCCCCCAAAAGCATCAAGAAAGAAAGTATAAGTCACCTATAAGGTAACAGGTATCAGATTGGCATCAGGCCACTATGATAACACTGGCTTCTGGAAGATGATGGAGTGGAGTTCAGCCTAGAATTCTATACGTGGTCAACCCACCAATCCAGAGTGAAGTAAAATATATACATTTTCAGATATATAGAGACTTAGAAAATTTGCCTCTGACCCTTTCCTAGAAGGTATTGAGGATGTGCTTCCCTGAAACAAAGGAATAAACCAAGAAAGAGGAAAACAGAAGATGTAGGAAATAGTGGAACTGCCCCAGGACAGCTGGGCAGGAGAGTGCTCCCAGGGCCACTTAGCAGTAATTCAGAGAGCAACCCTTGAAGACTGAGCAGGAGAACAGGGAGTCCTGGGAGTGAGGGCTCTGGGGAGAGAGGAGAGGCAGAGAACATGCTTGGAGGGAGAATTTTAAGATATGAATGCTATGAGAAAAACAAATAGAGCAGCAGAAAGGCAAATAAAAACACTTAGAAAAATTTTTAAAAATCTGTATAGACAAAAGAAATGTAGTCCTCAGATACTTTGAAGAGAACGGTCTTTGCATTGCCACAAAAATACAAATATTATGTATTGATTTTTTTCAAGTTTAGAACTAAGCTGCCGAGAAGATTAGAAAATTTAAATAGAGCGCAGATTAGAATGGGCCTTCTATTGACCTTAACGATATAAAGGTTCAAAGCTTGTGTTGTGCTTTGAAATACACCCAAAAGCAAGATGGCTTGGCGGATAGCTAGTAGAGTGTGTTGATGAATGGCTGTGTGATAAAGCAAGTGTGAAATGCCAGTGTTAAACGTGGAATCTAGGTTGTTGGTATGTGGCTGTTTACTGCAGTTTTTTTTTTTTCCAAATTTGATGAATGTTTGAAAACTTTCAATGTAAAATTTTGAAAAATGGAAGAATAGATAAACATCCGGAGGTGGGAAGTTTGGAGAATGGAGAGGAGGAAAGCGATACCGTCCCTTGTTGAATATTAAACTGCTTGTCTGAAGGTAAAACCTATTTCTAACGGAGTAAGTGAAAATAGTGATAGGACCATTGTGAGTGGACAGAGTAGAGATGGAGTAAAGAGGTGAAATTTTATACACTATTGCCAGAAGCCAACAGATGTTTAAAATTGGTAAGGTAAGAGACCAGCAGTACAAGCTCAAAGAAGTAGAAGAAATTGCCTCTGGGATTTCAGGGTAGCCAAGGGGTAGGCTGGGAGGTTACTGCTTTAAAAAAGTATTTTGACAGTTTGAATTTTAAAATATGCACAGTGATTACTTTGATTTAAAAAGTTAAAAGATGATAAAATAGAGGTATATCTCTTATTTTTAAATAGGGAAGAATAATAAACAAATTCAATGAAGAAAATCACAAAGGAAAAGTTGAATAGATTTGTCTACGTAAAGCAAAACCTTTTTTTTTTTTTTTGACTTTCTCCATATTCAGATGTTAAATAAATTGAAAGGAAAGTGAACCTTTAAATATGCACACACGTATATACAAATATGAAAGCTAGGCGGCTCATATTCTCCTTACATACAAAACTCCTTTACAATGCTAGCATCCCAAGACAACAGGACCTATAATTGCAAAGACTATTCGAGAGATTTCCTATTTTCAATTAAAATAATTAGTCCATTCTTCACATCAAAGCATCTTTTTTTTTTTTTTCATGGGCAGGCACCGGGAATTGAACCGGGTCCTCGTCATGGCAGGCAGGAATTCTGCCACTGAGCCACTATCGCACAGCCCCAAAGCATCTTTTCAAAATTGTGAAGTTGGAAGATCAAATGCTACTTTAATGTCACTTCTTTAAATTCTTTTTTCATAACAATTTTAAAGAGCTTTTCTGTGGGATTTTCTCTGAATCCTTTTAAAGTTTGAGGTCACTAAATGGGACTAATTTCAAACATAGATAGCATGCAATTTTAAGGATGTGCCTGGCAGAAAATGTCATCATCCCCTGTGCAGCCTCTTGTCTTCTGTCCATGGTAGGTTGCTCTCCCTTCCTCATTAAGGGGAAGGCTTAGCCTTAAAATTGACTCCATAATGCTGCTGGTTTCTCTGTGGAGTTCCTCTGGTAACACTAATATTTTATGGTCAACTATGGCTTTGAAGGATTTGACTTTCAAGGATAAATCTGAAGTTGAGATTTAGTACCATGAAGGTTCTGATAAAAATGTGGTATTTCTCACACTTTCTTGAACAGATTTGTAAGCCTTAAGGACAATCCTATTGATAATTCCCAGTGTCAAGCTGGTGATGACGTGATAGAAAGTGAACAGGACCGCCAACATTTTGATAAAGAATTTATGAAAGCCTATATTGAAGATCTTAAAGAAAGAGGTGGGTCACTCTTATTTAAAATGAATGTATTATACATGCAACATAGCTATAAGTCACATTGTCAAAAATTCAGTTGGCTAGATGGAAGATTATTTAACTTTATACACCATTCTTCCCTTTACCACAAAAAAATCATGACTCATTTCCTTAAAATATCAAACTTCCCCAGAGCACTTGGATGTTTGATACATTTCAATAATTGGCAGAGGCTGGAAAACCTACATTTAAAATGTGAGGGTGGTCCTGTTAACTGTGGGTGAGTTTCTAAAATAATCTTTGCAAAGCAGTATTCCAAGTTAATGGGAAAATGATTCAATTTTAGAAATCCATTTGAATTCAACTTTTGAAAAGATGTTGTCTTACATAAACCAAGGTACACCTGGATTAAAAAAAAAAATCACAAAAGGAAAACCACGAGATGGCAGATTGGTAAACAGATCCATTTAGTTTTGGTTTCCTTAGGGTGGTGATAATACAGAGGTGCACGAGGGGTCAAAGTACTTCCGGAGAGGGTGGGGAAGGGGCTTTTTCCCTGTTTTCAAAGGAGAGGAGCAATTGGATGTGCTCTGGAAGCCCGGAGTCCCTTTCCTGTCAAAAGCACATGCACAGCAAAAAGGCATAATAGGTCTTTGTTCTACGAACCGCCGTCTCCTCTCTGTGTGTGGATACCTGAAAATTATTGCTTAATATTTCAGTTCCTTTAAGCATTTTTTGTTTTTTGTTTTTTGGTAAGCTAGGTGCAGCTCTGACAGAAAGAGACATGTCATTTTGTGGGTTTAGGGACGAGGCAGCATCAGCCCCTGTGCCTCTCGAGCTGAGCCTCTGCCAGCAGTTTCTCTCAACCACCCTCAGAAAATGTGCACTTGAGCATGTTTCTTCCCTGTTAGTAGCTGTCTGAAGGTGTTGAGTTAACATTCAGATATTCTGAGGTTTCAATGAAATTAATGAAAAATACCATTTGGGAAATTAAAAAAAAAAATTCAATTAAGTTAAAATGTATGTGAAGCATGAAGCTGAAAAAAAATTTATTTGTCAAAATCTATCTTTGGGCTGCAAAGTTTTCCTCTTGCAAAAAACTGTATTGTTGTATTTTATCTATTTATTCATAATTATACTTCAGAACTATTATGTAAAAATCCAAGAAGTTATTAGATGCTAGACATTAAGTTTTGGATCTTTGTGGCCGACAAAAAAATCATTTGCTTTTAAAAGTTAAAACTTAGAAGTTGCTTTTAATTTTAAACTTTAATGATGATAGATTTTAACTTTATTCACTTATTTCTAGATAAATGTGATAATTCTATCCTTCATATATTTATATTGGATTGAACCAAATGGTATTAATATTTGGCTGGCTTTGACCTACAAGAATGGCAGTTTCTTATGACTTAACCTATAGGGGATGGCATGTGCTTTCAGTCTTTTAAAAATTTGTTTTCGTTTTTTTTTCTTCATCATGGTGTCATACCTCTTTTCCCTCCCTCCTCATAAGACTAATGTCTGAGTTAGTCTATGGCCATCAGAGAAAATGGCAGATTTAGTCAGAACACATAAGGTCATTTAAGACTGATGAAGAAGCAAAGCCCTCTGGAGGTTCCCAAACTTTAGTTGGAGGCCCCACCACAGCATCTCTGGCTCAGCAGGTCTTGGGTGGGTCCCGAGAATTGGCATTTCTGACAAGTTCTCAGGTGAAGCTGATGATGATGGTCTGAGAACCACACTTTGAGAAGCACTGTTCTTTGTCAAAGAACATCCTTTGACAAAATTTGGCTTTGACGGGAGAGAGAGTGAGCAGTAACTCAGGAGTAAGGCTGAGGGAAGTTTTACATAATAAAATTGTACTTGGTTCAGGAACTTCCCAAGCTTTTCTTGTGGACCATACCCCTTTCCACCTGGTGTCCACAGCACCGAGTCCTTGTCCATCTTCTCTTTTGTCAACTTTTTATTACTATAGGATGATATGGTTTCCACGATCTTGATGTGGCTGTGTGGGTTTGTGTTTCAGGTTAGTTGGAAAGCTTACAAAAGAACAAGAGTAAATGATTTGTCTCTTTTATTTTATTTTTTTATGATTTGTTTCTAAATGATTCATTTCTTTTTTTTAAATTTATTTATTAATTAAAAAATTTAACAACAAATGAACAAAGGCATTAACATATGATCATTCCATTCTACATATGTAAATCAGTAATTCACAATATCAGCACATAGTTGCATATTCATCATCATGATCATTTCTTGGAACATTTGCATCAATTCAGAAAAAGAAATAAAAAGACAACAGAAAAAGAAATAAAATGAAAACAGAAAAAAAAATTATACATACCATACCCCTTACCACTCCCTTTCATTGATCACTAGTATTTCAATCTTAAATGATTCATTTCTAAAGCTTAACTACAAATTTATGGTGACTGACTTAATGGTGATAAAGGCATTACCTCTACCCTTAAAAAATGAAGTGGCAATAGTTTATGTATTGGCATAGGCTATGGCATGTATTTACATTTCATAATAAAGTGGTTGTGTATATTTTTCCCCTTTCTTACAGAATCTGTTCCCAGCTATACCACGAAAGTATCTTTCAGCCTTCAACTTTAATATCATCCAGCAGAGGATGGCAAAATCAGTCCTGTGGAGCTGCTATGGGTCATGTTGCATACAAGAATGATGGCTTGTGCCTAAGGACAAAATCTAGAAATCACTGTCATAGTTGTTAGAAAATATTATTTTCGAATTTCAGATATATGAATACCTCCCTCCATAGACTGGAGACTTGATTAATGGATTTATATATTGATATTTTCAGGTTCATTTGAATACACATGTTTCCAAATATTGCACATCTGATATTTTAGAAAATGTATTATTTTTTAAGATGTTCATTTAAAGACCAAATTTTGAAGTTGATTGTATTGTTTTCAGAAGTAAAAGGATAAGAGGGGGGATATGAAAAGAGCATTTATATTGGACAAGTCAAATGAGAGTTTTATTTTGTTATTTTGAAAGAGTTTTCATGCATTATTTTACTAAGAAAAATTTTCTTTAGTTTATACAAACTGCTATTTTCTATTGTTTTTAAGTTATATTTTAGGAAGTGTAGGCTCCCTTTGAAGCACTCAGGAGAGACTTTAGAAATAAACCAGACCTTGAAGGTGGTAAGAGGGGCTAGAAGGTCTGCCCATGCTTTGCTCACAAGATGCTTGGAAGCTGTGTTGGTAGCCCTGATTGAGAAAGTGGGGTCCGGCTGGCCACAGGAAGCCCTGAAGGGTCTGCATGGATAGTCATCCCATGCAGAGTGAATCTTCAGGGGTTTTGGAACCCACTCCAGAGCGAAGAGCAGAGGTGATGCCCACAAGGCTCCCTCCTTCAGAGTTCACCTTCCCGGGGTGGCCATGTAGAGCGACAGCGGGGAGGACTGGTGCCCGCTGAGGGTGAGCCCCCAGCAGAGCTTCCTCACAGTACCACAGGAGAGCCATGCACCTGGCAAAGGTGACACGCTCCAGAGGAAGCCCACAGGGATGTGCGTTACATGGGCAAGAGTGGATTCCTTCCAGGTTCTGGTCTCTTCCATCACAGTGTAGGCTTTGGAGGAATTATACCAATATCCCTATTTTTATACCATTTGTCTTCGGCCAAAATAAACAAGATTGCAACAGATTGTCTGGAAGATAAGCTTTAGCAAGTAGCGTTTTGTGATTAAGAAGGAAACATATGAAAACTGTCATATGTGTATCTGACTTCTACATGGTCTACCCCAGTGCTGCCCAGCAGACCTTCCTGCAGTGAGGAACTGCTCCGAATCTGTGCCAGCAAATACACATGTAGTTCTTGAGTACTTAATGGTGGCTGGTGTGTCCGAAGAACCAAACTTTAAATTTTATTTAACTTTATTAAATTTAAATTTAAATAACCACAGGTAGCTGCTATATTGGACAGAATTGGACAGAATTGGACAGAATTGAACTGTCAGCACCCTGCTGGCTGTGCCACACTGTTGGTCAGAAAGAGAGATGCATGTTCCCACCTCCAGGGCACAGCAGCCCTAGTTTGCAGGTGTTGGTGGTCACCAGCAAAGTAAGATTCACAGAAGCATTGGATGGAAAGGCGTGTTAATTACCTAGAGAAGAGACAGAACGAGGCCAGCTCCGCCAGCTTCCCCTAGGGCTCACACCCACAGTTGCAACAAAAGGAACGTGGTTTAGCCAGACTCCGCTGTGTCCAGTGAGAGTTTAAATATGCTCTGGACGATAGGGGAAGGAATGTGGGCACATCCTCATCTGCTGGGGGGTGTGTTTTATCTATAGGCACTCACGAGATGGGAGCCAGCCACATTCATCATCTCTCTTAAGAACCAGGCTTAATGGTTAACTCTTAAGAACCAAGGTTTATCCATGGGTCACGGGGAAATGTCGTGGGCTGACTTCAGACCGTCCCCTCCCACAGACAGCACAGGTGCAGCCAGTTGGATTTTTTAGAAGTTAATCTGGAGTAGACATGAAGGGTGAGTTTTATTTTTTCTTGCCTAAAGAACCAGTCTGTGCCCAGAGGCATGCACTTAAAAAGGGTTGCTATTGTGCAAGGGTAGTTCAGTGGTAGAATTATCGCCTGCCAAACCATGCACTCCACCCCCCCCAATCAATAAATAAATGGTGCTGCTATAACAGGATAGTCACATGGAAAAAAAAATGAAATGTGACCCCCATCATTCAGCATACAAAAACACCCCAATATTTTAGTTTTTTTGGGGGGGAGGGTGCTTAATCATAATTCCAAAGTTTTTATCCTAGCAAATGTAAAACAGGCAGAACACTCTATAAACCACTGGTTTATAGCAATCAGTAGAGGATTGCTTTAAGTTAAAAACAAACTTTATAAGTAGGTTAAGAGTTAAAAAGAGCAGGAAAATGCTAAATCACTTTGATTGAATCTTTTTTTCCTTCTTTTTATCACATAGTATAACATATACACGCAGCAAAGAAATAAAGAAGCAATAGTTTTCAAAGCACTCTTCAACAAGTAGTTACAGAGCAGATCCCAGAGTTTGTCATGGGCTCCCATACGATCCTTTCAGATTTTTCCTTCTAGCTGCTCCAGAGTATAGTAGGCTAGAAGAAATATAATTTTTTATCATCACATTTTTTTTTTTGTGAAAATTAATGTGTACACAAGAAAGCAATAAAGTTCAAAGCACAGCACAACAATTAGTTAGAACAGATTTCAGTGTTTGGCTGGGTTACAATTCCACAATTTTAGGTTTTTACGTCTAGCTGCTCTAAGATACTGGAGACTAAAAGAAATATCAATATAATGATTCAGCAATCATACTCGTTTGTTAAACCCTATCTTCTCTGTATAACTCCATCATCACCTTGGATCTTTTTTTTTTTTTTTTTTTTAAATACATGGGCAGGCACCAGGAAACGAACCCGGGTCCTCTGGCAGGGCAGGCAAGCATTCTTGCCTGCTGAGCCACCGTGGCCCACCCCACCTTGGATCTTTTAATTGAATCTTAATTGTGTTTTTTTAACATTTAAAAATATGTAAGTATAGATGATGGTGGAATTATACAGAGAAGGTAGGATTTAACAAATGAATATGAATGGTGAATCAATAAATTGATATCTCTTTTAGTCTCCAATATCTTAGAGCAACTAGAAGCAAAAACCTAAAATTGTGGAATTGTAACCCATGCCAATCTCTGAAATATGTTCTACAACTAATTGTGGTGCTGTGCTTTGAAATTTATTGCTTTTTTTTATATATGTCATTTTTCACACACACACACAAAAAAAGTCGATTGTGATGATAAAAAATTCTTTAAGCCTTCTAGCCTACTATATTCTGGAGCAGCTAGAAAGAAAAATATGAAAGGATCGTATGGCAGCCCATGACAAACTCTGGTATCTGCCCTGTAACTGCTTGTTGAAGAGTGCTTTGAAAACTATTGCTTCTTTATTTCTTTGCTGTGTGTGTATGTTATACTATACAATAGAAAAGTAAAAAAAAAAAATGTAGTTATAATGTATTAGTTGTATTACTTGAATGAATTTGGAATTTTATTTCATGCTGAGTGTATGTTTATAGGCAAATCGGAAAATATATCCAAAAATGGGAAATGTGGGTTTTCACACAAATTGACTATGCATAATTCATTTAAGTTTTATTTCATTGTCATCAGTTTTTTGTACAAAAATCCTGTCCTAGTTTTACTACATATAAATAAATGAAAAAATATTGCATTAATATATAATTAATTTAATGTTACATAATACCCACAAACAAATATATCTTTAAAATATGCTTTTAGAAATACTATTTTTTAATGTATTCATATAAATGTAAAAATGAATAAAGGTTCTAAAGTAGAATACGAATCACTGTGGAAATATATAGATTTGAAAATTGTAATTGCAAGTTTTACATGATATATATTAATTGATACATAATTTGGAAAAGTAATTTAATTAATAGAATATATGTATGAACATTAAAGCAATAAGATGAAAGAATGCAATATAATTCTTAGGAGAAAAATAATTCTCTGTCCCCAAGGCTTTTTATTATAATATCAATTTTTCATATCTTGAAAATCAAGGAACTAGGACACATAGATGAAGTCATTGGATAGTGCATTTTTGTTAATAGAAGACTTACACCAGGTTTCTTGATTCTAGTTTTAATATTTTTTTCCAGAATCCTTTTAATTTTGATGAGTTTGTCTGCTCCTCTTATCCACCTGTCTCCTTGTTACAAATCTTAGAGAGTGAGTTGATGTCATAAAGTAATAAGTAAAATCCTTACTCTCATATTTGTACCAGTTTGAATTGTGAACTGATCCAATATGTTTCTACCAAAAGAGACAGAGAGAGCCTTATAATTCTAATGACTGAATGTAGTAGGAGGTGGGCCTCTCTTCCTTTTCTGTATGAAAGGACCCAGCATTCTCTTAACTCTCACTTTGCTTTAGAGATGTCATCTTTCAGAGGACTTGACTGTTCTTTACCTGTTTGGTGACTTACTTAAAACAGACAATCACATGATATTCAGATTTTTTTAATTTCAAAAGGAAAAGGGAGGCCGGGCCATGGTGGTTCAGCAGGCAGAGTTCTCACCTGCCATGCTGGAGACCCGGATTGGATTCCCGGTGCCTGCCCATGCAAAAAAAAGGAAAAGGTTGGGGGGACAGGGATGTCCAAGGTCTTCCTTATTTTTTAGTTACATTGTATAACTGAAGGAATAAAAGTCAGGGATAATACATGGGGATAGAAATTAGTCATAGCAGATAAAGCTGTAAGCATAGCACACACACACAAGACAGGGCCAAAGCATCATCTATCAAGGCACAAATAAAGGGAAAAAAGTTTAGCAAAATGACCATTTGGGGTGCCCACCAAGCACCGTTTCAGAGTGGGATGGGACAACTGCAAACAGCTCCAGAAATCAGGTTACTCTTTTCCCCTTTCTGCCCATTTTTGTTCTTTTCTGCCTCAACTCACCTTGCTACTGCTGAGTTGGAAAGAAATAGAAAATTTAGATCTTTTGAGGTATTGTTTTGTGGTATATGCTTATTTTGTAGTGTATATATATATATATATATATATATATATATATATAAATCTGATATATATATATCAGATTTATTTATTTATTTATTGGATGGGCAGGCACCAGGAATAGAACCTGGGTCTCTGGCATGGCAGGCGGGGACTCTGTCTGCTAAGCCACTATCGCCCGCCCCAGATTGATTTTTAAAACTTGGGAAATAAAGTCTAAACTTGAAAATGGTCCTGAACTGCAATGTCATTAGGTGGCTCAAGTGTTTCCCTTAGAGTATTTAGCTATATCTTCAGAATGAAAAATGTAGATGCTTAAGACATTTTATTGCAATCATAGGTGAAGCAAATTATAGCTGGGTATGGACCCTTAGCACCACTCATAATTTTTAGAAAAGGCCATGAGAAAAGATTAATTTTAGAAAGAAACCAAGGAAATCCAGTTAGTAGTCTGCAGTGTGTTTTGTCCAGAGAAGATACCAAAAAGAGAACACCCCATCACTTTTCATTGCTTAGTGCTATTCCAGTGGAATTTATCTTAAGCTGGGGAAGAAATGTGATATAATAAATATTTACTCTAAAATCTAATAGGGATGAAAATGACCAAACACTGGTAAGTGAACCAAAAAAAGAAGATATGAAATGAAATAGATGAACTTGTCTTGATTGTCACGTTTGCCAAGGGAGACAGAGGTGCAGGCTGAGCTAACAGTGGCAGAGTAGTGCCTTGATAAAAGGATGGACACAATTTGGAGTTAGCACTCCAGTTGCCTCCTAATCTGTATTCATGGATGACCTTCTCCACCGCAGTCTAATTTAGCTGTGACTGGCTGATCCCAGATGGCTCCTGCAATCCAGGCTTAAGAAATGGATCTGTCCAATAAGACCTGGGGTTCCTTCCTACAGAATGTTTATTTTAATAACTTTGTGAGCTTCTCAAGGGGCCCGTAGTCTTTGACAGTCTTTTCTCTACACTAAGTACATCAGTGGAGACCTCACTTGTCTATTTGTCTTTCACTTGAAACCAAATGGCCTCTGATGAGAGTTTTCAGACAAGGCTTTGATGAAACCTGAAAATAAAGAAAGGCTTACAAAAGAGTTGTCTCTGTTGGAGAATCATCTACAGATAAATAATAAGCTATATATATATAAATACTCCTATCCTCGAAGAAAACATCATCATTAGATATTATTTGGTGGACTACTTGCCCACTCTTGGTTATTTGTCAGAAACATACGTTGCCTACTTTGGTTATCCATGGCATGTAGAAGAAAGGAAGGCATGGATTAAGGAAATTCATAAGCCCTGGGTTAACTCTTGCCAAACTCCTTTTAGGAGCTCAGGAGAAGGTAGGAGGATGGCCAACCTTAGCTTACACCATGATCTAAGGGGCTTCTTTCCTGTTCAGATTTGTCGGACAGAAACAGGGCCAGGGAAGATCTTGTACTCTTTGAGTCTCGTGTACATTCTTCGGGACTTAGGTTGGAATGAACATGTCCATTTTCCTCCCAGTTATCTTGGATTCCAAATGGGGTTTCATTTACTTTGCTTAAATTCTACTGCTGCTTCACTTCTGTGGAAGATATAAACAAAAGCAAAAGAGGGACATTGTAAAAATTAAAGGTGGAAATTTCAAAAGTTTATTAATTTCAATTTAATTGATTCCACCCACTTACCAGTGTCATGGCTTTCCTGAAAATTTATTTTATGGATGGTGAGTCCTTTGTGACAGTTATGAATAAGCTTGTCCCTGGATTAATGTGCAATAGAGACAAAAAATTAAGGAAACAAAAACATTAGAGGTGAAGGCATCACCCATGCAGAACTTCCCAAGGGCCTTGACAAATGATGTTCTCTGCAACAGGCTTGATATTTGGGGGGAAGCAAAGTGATTGATGCTCACTGTAGAGCTTATTATTTTCCTAAGATGTTATTTTAATACCATCAAATGAGAAGTACTTATATTTTTGTAAATTATTCAATAATTGTGCAGGGCAAATACCTCTCATCAAGCTGCCTTCTGCAAACTGCACAATGCTGAGAATAATTTGGTCTTGTTAAGGATAATATTAATGTCATGGAGTGAGCTGGAAGAAATTTCTGAGTCTTTAGGACCCTCTCTGGGATTTCCTTAGTTACCCGGTTAATGTAGCAAATGTTTGTATCCCTTGTTGAGGTATGTATTCTACTCGGTTAGAATGAATTTTCACCCGAAGACCTCATTCTCTATTTGACTGAATCAAAATTTTGTATTTATAATTCTACTGAGGGTAATTATTCTTTTTTTAAATTTTATGAGGATTTTAGTTTTGATATATAGGTGAATTTTAACTTCTCTATATAGTATCTCCACTTGGGAATCTCTCTGATGTCCAAAGCAAGCATAGTACAGATGAGTTTTTCTCCTGTTTTCCAAAAGTACATTAACAGTATTTTCTTGGTCTTCCAAATTGCAATTCTATATAATTGTCTTTTTAGAAATTATCTTTTTAAAGAATCCACAGATCTCACTCATTACTCCATTCTTTAAAACACTTGAATCTAGTTTTTCTAATAAAAATTCTGGTGCATTCCTGATTCATAACTGATGGCATTTTTCCTGGTTTCTCCTTTCCCAGCTTATCCCAACTTTATAATCTGTCCTACTTGGCACTAGGAAGATTTGTCATCAAAATAATATTTGATCATGTAATAGCCTTTCTTAAAGTTTTAAAGGGTTTTTCAATTCTTTCTTGAAATTAAAGCTCAGCCATAGTCTTCAGTGAGCTCACAAATTGTTTTCCATATGCTTCCTCATCGCTGTAGTTATCTGAGTTTCTTTCATTTTCTAATGTGTTTTTCTCTATTTATATGCCCAAGTCTTTACATCGATCCCTGCCTCTGTCCCTAAATGAGAGTCTTTTTCTAGTCAAAATAATATCTGCACTATTTTGCATCTGCCTGTATTTGCCATCTCTCTATTGGGTGAACATGTGTACATACACACACACACACTCCATTCTCTTCTGAAAGCTGGGTAGCAGTGGAACACCCAGGAAAACAAGAGTGGAAGTCAGTCTCTTCCTAATGCCTGGTAGATTGGGAAAATTACTTCACTTTGGGTGAGCTTTACTTTCCCCAACTGTTAAAAAAAAAAGAGAGTTGAATATGACAGTTTCTAAGGCTGATATTTTATGATTTGCTTTCCGCTAAGAACCTCTTTATAGGTTAATGACCCAGACCCTCTTTCCCACTTCATTGGTTACTCAGCTCTTAGCTGTTCATGAGCTGCTAGGGTATGCTTATTTCTCTTATAATAGGCGTGTGTTTGTATCTGCCTAGCCCCACCATTAAATCCTAAGTTCCTGGAGTTTGCCTAATACAAATGGCATACAATAAATGTCTGAAAATGAATTGCAAGTCTGTGAAGAACTTACCCATGCATTTCTTCTGTGTTCTCAATGGTTTTATCTGTGCTGAGATACACAAATATTATTTCTGACACTGCCTTGAGAGTAGGCACTTGCATCTATAAACAAATAGTATTTTCTTACTTTTGTGAATCACATGTCAAATCTGGCTTACAAACACATTCCATGTGAACCAAAGCTCTCTGCCACCTTGTTGTAAGTCTCAGTTCTCAGGTGAGCTAAGTGATTATATAGTACTTCAGGGCTAATTTTGCTTTCTCTTCACCCTTGCCATATTTTGCTTTAAAAATAGTCTCATATAGAAGAGAGGGCAATACTGTCATTAAATAATACTGTGCTTAAGGTGGCATGGCAATTTACATAATTAGAGTCTCCTGTAACTTCAGAAGCCAAATTCTCTGGGGCTGAGATGAAAACCTGGTAGCTTGCCTAGCAATGTTTAGTAATTTAATCTGATGAATTCAAACAACACTCTTTCACAGGGGATTACATTAATCGTCTCAAGTTCCTGTTTCTAGCAAGCAGATATTTCTTATTTGTTTAAGTACATTGCCTTTTGAGGCAGAGAACTCTTCATTTGAGAAACAGCTTCTGGGGCACTACTGTACCCTAGGAAAAACTGAGCATCTGATCATAGAACTCTTAGTGATGATGTGCAGGAGTTGTACACCACTGGCTGAGTACGGTTGGGTACACTAACTCAGGAAGTCAGGTGGGGAAAGCAACAATTTGTTGACCCATGGAAGCGGTACATATAAGGTGACACTTAAGCACATCTTGAACAGGTAGCCAAGGCACCTATGTCACCTCTATTGTACCAATGCCTTACTTCAGTACACACCTATGGCAGCATGGAGTTTACTTACCACCTCGGAGAAAGAACTTATGTGTAACTCACAGATTGGTTGTTATGGAATGCTGGTACGAGACAGGAATGAGCTGCTCCCACAATAAAGATCCACTCAGGGGTAGACATGAAGGATGGTGGTTAAGGTAAATCTTCACAGTGGGCAGAACTATGAATAAGATACTTGATAACACAGTTTTAACCTATTTTCTTAAACTTATTTATCAAAATTATTTAAAAATCTCAGGAAAATTTCCTCTTATGGTCAAGATGGAGTAACTAAGACCTACAGATATATCCTACTGCACAAAATAACTCAATAACCAGACTAAATATCTGAAATGGTTTTTAAGGCACTGGGCATCAGGCAATTAAGGACAGAAATCCATGAAGAAACAATGAGGTGAGACTTTGGGCTATCCTAGCTTATTGCTTTGAGAGTTTCCAGGCCATGGCTCAAGGAGGAGGAGTTGAAGTAGAGACTCTTGACCAATTGACTGGAAGAAATGGAGACAAGAGTCTGGGGAAACCAAGGCAGTTTGGGTTCATATGATAGATTACCAGAGAGGAGGAAGTGTTGGAGGTGAGGGTGGGTTTTGGAGAGCTAC
The DNA here is from genome assembly GCF_023851605.1 of Tamandua tetradactyla. Classification (NCBI taxonomy): domain Eukaryota; kingdom Metazoa; phylum Chordata; class Mammalia; order Pilosa; family Myrmecophagidae; genus Tamandua; species Tamandua tetradactyla. The sequence continues at coordinate 40,315,428 of NC_135341.1, forward strand.
AGAGGCTCTCCTTCAAAATTCAGTGGAGCAATGATCAGTGCATGCATGAGAGGAAACTACCTTAAACTAGAGAAAGAGGCTTAGAGGTAGCAGTGCCTGGTAACACAGGGTTAGGTACAGTGCCTTCTCCCAACAGCCAGACTGAAAAAACTCATAATTTGAGGAAACTTGAATAGAGTATTCAGGAAGATCTTTCCTCAGTTGTAGGAAATAATTATCCCTAGACAGAGCACTGCTCCAGATCAACCTAACATATCATAAAAGCAAGTTCAGCAAGGATTAGACTCTTTTCAAATAACTTGACTGCATGCTAGAAAAAAGCTGAAGAATACTTGAAGGAACACAATATATCCAGTACCAATATGGAAAAATTCATGACTTCCAGAGTCCAATGATATGCAAAAAAGCATGAAAATATGACCCATAATGAGAAAAAAATCAATAAAAACAATCCAGGACGGACATGGATGTTAGATAATCTAATGTGCTATCCACGTACAGACATGTTAGATGATGGAAAACACAGACAAGTACATTAAAATAGTTATATCTGTATTTTCCATATACTCAAAAATTAGAGACAAAGAATATATAAAAAAGACAAAAATGAAATTTCTGTTGATAAAAATTATGCCTAAGATTAAAAATACATTGGATGGGATTAATGGTAGAATAAACATGGAATAAATGATTAAGAAATAGTAGTAGAAATTATGCAGAATGAAACACAGAAAGAATTTTTTTTTATTAATCAAAAAAAAGAAAAGAAATTAACACAACATTTAGAAATCATTCCATTCTACACATGCACTCAGTAATTCTTAGTATCATCACATAGACATATGATCATCATTTCTTAGTACATTTGCATCGATTTAGGAAAAGAACTAGCAAAACGGCAGAAAAAGATATAGAATGTTAATATAGAGAAGAGAATTAAAATAATAATACTAATAAAATATATATATATATATATATATAAAGGAAAAAGAAAAAAACAAAAACAAAAGATACAAACAAACAAACAAACAAACAAAAAACTATATTTCAGGTGCAGCTTCATTCAGTGTTCCAACATAGTTACATTACACTTAGGTATCACTGTGCTGTCCATTTTTGAGTTCTTGTATCTAGTCCTGTTGCACAGTCTGTATCCCTTCAGCTCCAATTACCCATTATCTTACCCTGTTTCTAACTCCTGCTGGTCTCTGCCACCAATGATATATTCCAAGCTGATTCTCGAATGTCAGTTCACATCAGTGGGACCATACAGTATTTGTCTTTTAATTCCTGGCTGGACTCACTCAGGATAATGTTCTCTAGGTCCATCCATGTTATTACATGCTTCATAAGTTTAGTCTGTCTTAAAGCTGCATAATATTCCATCATAGGTATACGCCACAGTTTGTTTAGCCATTCGTCTGTTGATGGACATTTTGGCTGTTTCCATCTCTTTGCCATTGTAGATAATGCTGCTATAAACACTGGCGTGCAAATGTCCGTCTGTGTCCTTGCCCTTAAGTCCTTTGAGTAGATACCTAGCAGTGGTATTGCCGGGTCGTAATCCATTCTGCCAGTCTATGTCCCCTGATTGGGAAATTCAGTCCATTAACTTTTAGTGTCATTACTGTTTGGATAATACTTTCCTCCACCATTTTGGCTTTTGTATTATATATATCATATCTGATTTTCCTTCTTTCTACACTTTACTCCATACCTCTCTCTTCTGTCTTTTCGTATCTGACTCTAGTGCTCCCTTTAGTATTTCTTGCAGAACTGGTCTCTTGGTCACAAATTCTCTCAGTGACTTTTTGTCTATAAATGTTTTAATTTCTCCTTCATTTTTGAAGGACAATTTTGCTGAATATAGAAGTCTTGGTTGGCAGTTTTTCTCTTTTAGTAATTTAAATATATCATCCCACTGTCTTCTAGCTTCCATGGTTTCTGCTGAGAAATCTACACATAGTCTTATTGGGTTTCCCTTGTATGTGACAGATTGTTTTTCTCTTGCTGCTTTCAAGATCCTCTCTTTCTCTTTGACCTCTGACATTCTAACTAGTAAGTGTCTTGGAGAACGCCTATTTGGGTCTATTCTCTTTGGGGTGCGCTGCACTTCTTGGATCTGTAAATTTAGGTCTTTCATAAGAGTTGGGAAATTTTCAGTGATAATTTCTTCCATTAGTTTTTCTCCTCCTTTTCCCTTCTCTTCTCCTTCTGGGACACCCACAACACGTATATTTGTGCGCTTCATATTGTCATTCAGTTCCCTGATCCCCTGCTCAAGTTTTTCCATTCTTTTCCCTATAGTTTCTGTTTCTTTTTGGAATTCAGATGTTCCATCCTCCAGTTCACTAATTGTAGCTTCTGTCTCTTTAGATCTACCATTGTAGGTATCCATTGTTTTTTCCATTTTTTCTTCTTTTTCCTTCACTCCCATAAGTTCTGTGATTTGTTTTTTCAGATTTTCTATTTCTTCTTTTTGTTCAGCCCATGTCTTCTTCATGTCCTCCCTCAATTTATTGATTTGGTTTTTGAAGAGTTTTTCCATTTCTGTTCATATATTCAGCATTAGTTGCCTCAGCTCCTGTATCTCATTTGAACTATTGGTTTGTTCCTTTGACTGGGCCATATCTTCAATTTTCCGAGCGTCATCCATTATTTTCTGCTCGTGTCTGGGCATTTAGTCAGATTTCCCTGGGTGTGGGACCCGGCTGGTTGAAAGGTTTTTCTGTGAAATCTCTGGGCTCTGTTTTTCCTCTTCTGCCCAGTAGGTGGCGCTCGTGGTGCTCGTCTGTCTGCGGGTTCCACCAACAAAAGATGCTGCGGCTCCTTTAACCTGCCAATCCAAATCTCGCAGTCGGCCCGGGAAACCGCGCGTGGAGGGGTGGTCGCCGGCCGCTGCGGCTTGGGGGAGTGCCGGTCCAAATTGCCCAGCTGGCCCGAGACGCCAAGCATAGCGGGAGGGCCCCGCTATCCAACGTTCCCAGTCAGACCAGGGAGCCACATGCGTGGAAGGGACCCCAGTCGCCAGCCGCCCTGGCTGGGAAAACGCGTGCCCCTCGGGTATCTCACCACAGTGGATTCTCCCTGCCCGTTCAGCCGTTCCAGAATGGGGTACGCTGTCTTTTTGGTTTCTGTCGTGGCTCCGGGAGCTGTTTTGTATTGTTTCTGTTTCTTTAGTTGCTGTTCTGGAGGAGGAACTAAGACCCGCGCGTCTTACTAAGCCGCCATCTTCTCCAGAAGTCCAGAAAGAATTTTTAAAATGAACAGTAAGAGTGAGAAGTTGGGCAATTTCAAGGGACATATATGGGTACTTAGAGGATGGGAATGAGGTTGGGGAGAAGGGATAGGAAAATATTTGAAGAAATATCTATTGAAATGTTCAAAATTTGTTGAAAGCAATAAACCCACAGATAGAAGAAACTTGACAAACACCAAGTCAGGAAACAGGAAGAATACTACACTTAAGAAGGTCATAGTCAAATTGCCTGAACCCAGTAATAAACAGAAAAATCTTAAAAGCAACTAGAACAAAGGCAGATTGCACATAGAGGAACAAAGTTACTGATGGCAGCAGATATCTCACTGGAAACGATGCAAGTGAGAAGACAGTGGAGCCATCTTTAAAATACTGAAAGGAAAAAAACTGTCAAACTGGAATTCTATACCAGCAAAAAATACCTTTAAAGTATTAAAGTGAAATAAAATCATTTTCAGGCATATGAAAACTAAAAAAATTCATCACTAGCAGACATATACTGCAAAAAACTTTAAAGGAAGTCCTTCCAGCAGAAGAAAAGGAAATCAGAAGCAAATAGAAATCCACACAAGAAAATGAACAGTGGACCAGGCATGTCTGAGTTGGGCAGGCAGTTTGTGTGGGCTTGCTGGGGCCGGCCGGGGGGCTGCAGGGCTGCTGGGCTGCGGGGCTGCGGGGCTCCTGGCTCGTCCAGCTGCTCCTGGTGGGCATGCCTATGGCGTTTCTAAGGTGACACTGCCCACACTGACTCTACACCGCGGAGGAAACACCTACGAACTCTTTGCGACCTACCTCTCCCGGAGTTAGAGATGCATGCTGAAGTTTGTACGAGTGAAATGGTGTATTTCTTGTCAACAAAGGAAAGAAAACAGAAAATTGAAGCAGATGCTGCAAAATCTTGGTAATGATAGAATCTAGGACATTGGGTCAGAAACTGAGGTTTCCACTATTGAGAAACAAAGGAAAGAATTGCATCTGCTAACTGGAGAATTGAAAGATCGTGATAAAGAGCTCAGTGAGATGGCTGCAGTCCATCAAAGACAACTTCTTTCCTGGGAAGAGGATCGGCAGAAAGTGTTGGCTTTGGAAGAAGGATGCAGCAAATTAGAAGGTAAACTGCATAAAAGAAGTGAGCTAATAAGGTCGCTCACAAAGAAGGTAAAAATCCTTGAATCTAATAAAAACGAATGCCAAATGGTTCTTCAGAAGACTCAACTACAACTTCAAGAAATGGTTTAAAAGGTAACCCAACCCATGCTTCTCTCCTCTCTGAAGACCTTGAGGCTAGAAATAACAATCTCAGCAATACCTTAGTGGAACTTTCTGGTCAGATAGGACAGAGAACAGGCACTGACTCCAATGATAAAGCTAAAAGACGAAGATATCGAGGCAGTCAACCACATTGCAGACTGTTTGGGCAAATTTAAGTTGTTAGAGCAGGCATTACATGATGCCAAGATGGTGGAGACTTGTATTATGAAAGAAAAGCAAGATTATAAGCAGAAACTGAAAGTACTTAAGAGTGAAATTAATAAACTAAAAGATGAGTTGAATGAAAAGACAACTGAAAATAATGAATGAGAAGAAATCATTCGCCTCAAACAAGAGAAAAGTTGCCTACACGATGAATTGGTTTTTACTGTAGAGAGAGAAAAGAGGAAAGACTAGTTACTTGATATTGCGGAATCAAAGCAGGAGCGTACAAACACTGAACTGCATAATCTGAGTCAGGTTTATGTAAAACAACAGTGTGATCTTCAGTTTCTTCATTTCAATGTGGAAAATTCTCAGGAATTAATACAGATATATGACTCAAAGATGGAGGAGTCAAAGGCTCTGGAATCCAGCAGAGACATGTGTTTATCAGACCTTGAAAATAACCACCCACAAGTTGATGTTCAAAGAGAGAAAAATCAAAAGTTACTGGTTAGAGACCAAAAATTTGAGACCACGTTGGTTCACCAAACTAAGTCAGACAAGAACTCTTGTGATATATGCGAAGAGGAGAAATCACAGGTTAATCCTTCATTTGGGGAAAAAAGTGTAACTGCTATCTCATGTCTATTTACCAAAGACTCAGTGGAGAAGCAAAAGTTCTGGCCTCTGGAAGGGAAAATTGAGATCGAACCTGAAAACAAAAGTATGTTGTGCAAGATCCATGCAAAATCACCAAAAGGTAATGAAATTGGGATTCAAAATGGAAAGAAACAACTATCCGAAGCAACTATATCTGATGAAAAGCAGTGGCATGATTTCAGTGTTTACCTGGGCCTGACTAATTGTTCCAATTTAAAACAGCCAAAAAAAGTTAGATGCTGCATGTCAAGATCTGATGGAAAAATCTGAAGTCTCTTGTTGCCAGAAAAATGAAGCCTGTCTGGGTGACAGTAACATTTGTGAAGCTCAGTGCTGCCACCCTAGTAACTTCATAGTTGAAGCCCCAGGCCACCTGTCTGATACAGAGTGGGTGAGTATTTTCAAGCCTCCTAAGGTGGAAAGAATTGTTTCCCACAAATCTGTGTGCGCTTGTTCAGAAAACATCAGTGGAACAAAATCTAACTCCTCGACAAGTGAACCAGTTGCCACCCCACATTCCTTTTGCTTGAGTTCTTCAAAATTTACTTTAAGAGGGGATGAGAATTGTATAGAGACAGACTTCTCTTCTGATAAAAAGAATTCACCTAAGATTTTATTAATCAACAAAGATGCAGCCTTGCCCAGTGAAAAGGATGATTTTTTTCTCCCATAAGTAAGCTTCAGCATTTGCTAGCAGAATCTCTCGTCAGGTGGTTACTGACCTGGAACTGAGTATGGTACTCCCCATTAGCTCTGAGATTGTCAGCAGCAGTGCCCAAAATAACTTAGACTTCTCAGGAGAGTCAGCTCAAAAAAGCACCCTGACAATTGAAGAATGCAAAAGTTGACTTCACTATTCAGTGTGATCATGGAGACAGTTTGCTCATCTATGTGGAAGGCAGGAAGCAGACATCAAGACCAAATACTTAACCTTGCAAACAAAAAGGGCATTTTAACCTTTGGAAGCAACATTTAATACCAAGGGGAAGCAGAAACGGAAATCCAAATTTTTAAACATCTATGTCTTGTTTTCAGCTAACCATTTTCATGGTTAAGAAATATATATTTGGAAATTAGACCTTGATGTATATTGTATAAGTACAAACTTGGAATTATGCTAAGAAAAGAAAAAGACTTTAAAGATGTGGACTACAGTTAAATACTAGAGAAGCTCCTTTAAAGTGTGAACATAAAACAGAGAACCCCTGCATCTGGTAATCAATGGTATAAAATGCTATTTTAACTATCTAAATCTTTTAAACCTGTGTCTTGTCTGGGGCTATAGTTTTCTCATCTACTTATGCAAACGAAAGCTTGTTAGAAGATTATGTTTTATGTGCATTTTAAAAAATCATTAAAAATTAGAACACTTTAAAGTTTTAACTTGTAAAATAATTTAATATTTTAAAGAATATACTGTGTGCCTCTTTCCCTTCTCAGAGAACTGATTGGCTTCAGTCAATAAAAAATATTTTAATAATAAAAAAATAAGGAAAGAAAATGAATAGCACTGGAAATGGTACATTGGTAAATACACAGGTATTTTTATAATTATTTAAATCTCTAATGGTTATGTAATCTTTTAATTATTTGTTTGAAGAAAAATAATAACATAGTAGGAATGTACAAGGGGAAGAGCTGGAGGGATTACAAAGGGATATAAGGAGAAGGATGTAAAGACAGTTGGGGAATGATGAATATGCTCATTATCTTGATTGTGGTGATTGTTTCATGTGTATGTACCTGTGCCAAAACTTATCAAATTGTACATTCTAGATATGAGCAATTATATGTCAATTATACCTCAATAAAGCTGTTAGCAAATTTGTGCTGATAACTCCAATATCTGAATTGACTGAAGGTCTGTTTTGATCGTTGATTTTGGTCTTCAGCTAATTCCTTACATGACTAATAATTTTATATTGAATGCCAGGCATTTTATATAATTTCTAGAGAGTACATGGAGGATTACCATTATTCTGACAGGTATATATATATTGTGGGCAAATCACCTGAATCTAATCAAAGCTGACTTTTTCTAGTTTTCATTGCTTTTAGTGTATCCCAGGGTTCTGAGGGAAAACTTTTGCTCTTATCCCATGGCCTTGTTTTGGTGGGCACCAGCTTCATTTTTGCACCCACACATTAGGAAAGCGTCCAAATCTTCCCTTAGCTTCCATCCTCTTGCAGCTGTTTTATGCTTGGTTTTCTGCATATGCTCTACAAATGCCAAAATAAAAAGGTTCGTAATTACCTCACAAGGAAATTGAATGCATCAGGTTCAGCAGCTCACTCTTCCTTGGTTCAGTTCTCTTTGGGAACTTGTTTCCACAGGGCCTGGCCGCCGTGGTAGCCTTGGATCCTAAACTAGCTCAGGAGCCTGCCTCTGCTTTCTATTCATCCTCTACGCTGGGAAATGTGGATAAGCAAAAGCCCCGAGGGGGAAGCGGTGGAAACCTCAGCTCATCTTCATATGTTCTCCTTATTCTTTCATCTTTGCTACTTGAGTCCTGGCTACTTTGGTTCTTCTCTGATATCTTCAAATAGTTTATTAAAAAAAAACATGTTGTCTGTATCTCTTAGAATCGTTCCTAGTAGGAGAGTTAATTGGATACTAGCTAATCCATCATATCTGGAAGCCAAATTCCCTCAAATGATATTTAAAACGATCCAATACATAGAAAAAAGAAGGAAAACTTTAAAAAACTATCATTTTATTTCACCTGTACTCCTACCCATCATCCCTCATCCCAATTTCTTTAAAGCAAAGTCCAGATATCATATAATTGTACATGCTAGTCTAAAAGATAAGGATATTTTGTTTATAACTTGTTCCTTTGGATCAGAAACCAAATAAATAAGGTACAGGCACTACAATTAGTTCATTCATCTCTTAAATCTCCATAGGTTCCCTGATCCTCCTTTTCTTCCTCTTCTGTCTACTTTTTCTTTCTCTTCCTCCTCTTCTTCCTCTTTCTTCTTCTGTCTCTTTACTTCTCTCTCTCTCTTTTTTTTTAACATGGGCAGACACCGGGAAACCGGGTCTCCTGCATGGTAGGCGAGAACTCTGCAGGCTAAACCACCATGGCCCACCCTCTTTCCTTCTCTTTTAAACTCTTTCTTTTGAGATAAATTATAGATTCACATGCAGTTGTAAGAATAACACAAAGAGATCCTATGTACCCTTTATTCAGTTTCTACCAATGGTAGTGTGCTGGTTTGAAATGATGTATGTACCCTAGAAAAGCCATGTTTTAATATTAATCCCATTTTGTAAAGGCAGCCATTTCTTCTAATCTCTATTCAGCATCGCATGCTTGAAACTGTAATTAGATCATCTCCCTGGAGATGTGATGTAATCAAGAGTAGTTGTTAAACTGAATTAGGTGATGACATGTCTCCACCCATTCAGGTGGTTCTTGATTAGTTTCTGAAGTCCTATAAAAGAGGAAACATTTTGGAGAATGGGAGATTCAGAGACAGCAGAGCAGAATGACATACCTACGAGAAGCAGAATCCACCACCCAGTGACCTTTGGAGATAAAGAAGGAAAACGCCTCCCGGGGAGCTTCATGAAACAGGAAGCCAGGAGAAGAAGCAAGCAGATGATGCCGTCTTCACCATGTGCCTTTCCAGATGAGAGAGAAACCCTGACTGTATTCACCATGCACCCTTCCACTTGAGAAGGAAACTCTAAACTTCATCAGCCTTCTTGAACCAAGGTATCTTTACCTGGATGCCTTAGATTAGACATTTCTATAGACTTGTTTTAATTGGGACATTTTCTCAGCCTTTGAAACTAGCTACTGTAAAACTGTAAACTAGCTACTGGTTAAATCCCCCTTTCTAAAAGCCATTCTGTTTCTGGTATATTGCATCCCGGCAGCTAGCAAACTAGAACAGGTAGTAACTTGCAAAACGATATGACAATATCACAACCAGAATATTGGCGTTGGTACAGTCATGATACACCCCTCATCACAATGGTCCCTCATGATGCTCTTTCACAGCAAGACCTACTTTCCTCCTGTACCCACACCCACTTCCCCCTTTACCATTGGAAACCATCAATCTGTTCTCTCTTTCTTTAATTTTGTCACTCAAGAATGTTTTATAAATGAAATGATACTGTATGTAACCTTTTGAGATTGGTTTTTTAAAAATTCAGCACAATTCACTGGAGATTCATAGGTTGTTGTATGTATCAATAGTTTATTCCTTGAAGTTCTCATTCATGCCGCCACAAGGGTGAATCTTGACAACATTGTCTTGAGTAAAATAAGCTGTACAGAAAAGGATAAATAAGTACAAGCTAATTGATATGAAATAATTAGAATAAGCAAATTCCAGTTGTATCAGGACAGTTGAATTATGGTAGGTGAAATTATGGCTATGATTCATTCTCTTTAGAGATTAAGGATGCTTTAAGTAGATGTATATGGATGCCAAGTTGACATAGTTAAGTTCATGTGTCAACATGGCTCAGCTATGATGGCCAATTGTTTGGTCAGGTAAGCACTGACCTGATTTTTACTGTGAGGCTAGTTCATGGACTTAAATCATTAGTCAGTTGACTGCATCTATCATCAACAAAGATAATTGCCTTCACCAATGAGAGATGTCTCATCCAATCAGCTGAAGGCTTTAAAGGGAGAATTGATGATTTCAGCAGTCAGAAAGAAGTATTTCTTTCTCTATTTCAACCAGCCAGCTTCTCCTAGGGAATTCATCAGAATTTTCACTGGTGTTCTCAACTCAGGGCCTGCCCTATGAAATTCATACTTGCTAGTCCCCATGGTCATATGAGCCAGTTCCGATAATGAATCTCATAATATATACATGTATTAAATTACACGTAAATTTTTACATGTAAAAAGGTGCTATACATTTTCCACAAATTTTGACAGTTTGTATTTTCATTCTCATTCTGTTCAATGTATTTTTAAAATTTCTGTTGAAGATAAACTGTTTGGGGCAACACATAACATGAGTTTGGAAGTGATATCAAGCCTGTAGCAGGAGGGAAAACCTTGCAACTAAAGCTGGTGAAGGTCACTGAGTGGTATAAAGGATCACCTTCCAGGAAGCAATTCCCTGGGGGTAATTCTTTGAGAATTAATGGCCAAATTGTCTTTAAGAAACAGTCATTTCCTATGTCAAAATGAATGATTTCATATCCTATGTTGTTATTAACATGTATATATTTTATCTCCACAAGTTCAAGAAAAGAAGAAAACACTGTGTAGTAAACAGGTCTGGATTCATCTGAATCAATTAGGCCATTTACAATAACCAGGTTTATCAGCAAGCATCTGCTCCTGTCATGGTTAGGGACAGGTGTCAACTTGGCCAAGTTGTGGTACCTGTTCATCTGATTGGGCAAGCGCTGGCCTGTCTGTTGCAATGAGGACATTTCATAGGATTAGGTCATGATCACGTCAGCTACATCCACAGCTGATTCCATTTGTAATCAGCCAAAGGGGAGTGTCTTCTGCAATTAGTGATGCTAAATCCAATCATGGGAAGCCTTTTAAGGAGGACTCAGAGGAGACAGGTTGCATTCCTGCTTTGGCTGGTGAGCCTCTCCTGTGGAGTTCATCCAGGCCATCCATTGGAGTCATCGGCTTCGCAGCCTGCCCTGTGGATTTTGGACTCTGCACTCCTACGGTCACGTGAGACACTTTCATAAACTTTATATTTGCAAGTGTTCCCTGTTGATTCTGTTTCTCTAGAGAACCCTAACTAATACAGCTCCCTTCCACGGAATCTCGCTGTCAGGGAGCATGTCATGACAAAACAGGTCTAAAACTGAATTCTGCCAAAGGAATGAACATTCACTGGCAAGCAGGCCCCATGTCACTTGGTCTGTACACCTTCTGGTTTTTAGGTGGTTCAGGTATGCTTCTCGCATATGCGACAAAGGCTAGCAGGACTGTGTTCTGATGTCAGAAACACCTTATCAGGCCACAGAATCTTCTGTTTAGTGGGGAATATGGGGCCAGTGTTTTAAATCCATCATTCTCATCTCCAAGTGGGACGCTGGGTACTTAAGGTTCTTGTACGTCAGCTGTGTGTGAGGGAAGAGATACCTGTATAACCAGATATGATGTTATTTCACAGCACTAATTTCACCCATAAAAATGATGTCTAATGTCTTTTATGCTAACGTGCAGTCCCTTGTAGAAATATTTGAAATTAACCACACCATGTCTGGAGTGAGGACCTCAATTCGGGGCTAACGAATGCTAGATAACTGCTGGGATGTGCATTGCTGACCTGTGACCTTCAGATGCTGACCAACCATCCCCAGGGTGCAGGTGACCCAGCCAGTAACACAGATACACATCAACACACACTCACACACACACACACATGCGTGCACACACACACACACACACACCCCAGGTCTGTAGTGAAGTATTCAGAAGTAAATCACGATGAGTGGTAAGGAAGAGGTGGTCTCCAGGAGGGAAAAGCAGACCGGGCGGGTGGGTGGCGGGTGCTGGCAGCCTCGGGGCCTGGAAGGGCAGTGACAAGCCACAGAATGAGAGTTAAGAGCCCCGATGCCGTCCAGCAGCCCCAAGAAGCCAAGTTACCTTTTGTTCAAATGTTCCAGATTTATACTGCCTGAAATGGTAGCCACTGGCCACGTGTGACAATAAAGCACTTGAAAGTGGCTGGTGTATCTGAGGAACTGAAATCTTAATTTAGTTCAATTTAAATGTAAATTTTAAAACATATTCTCCATTCAGTTACTGGAGAACTTTAAATATGTTTGGAACAGCTTAGGTATGCGAATCTACTTTTTCAACTGTAAATTTTATGAAATCTAAATACAGATTCAGTATTTCTGAAGAAAATGTAAGGTCTGAATTGTGTTGTGAGTGTAAAATACACATAGATTTCAAAGACTTGGAACAAAAAGAAGAATGTAATATATTTCACAAATAATTTTTAGATTGGTCACATGATGAGTTGATAATATTTTGCATATTTGGGGTGAAATAAAATGGATTTTAAAAATTAATTTCAGCTGGTTCTTTTTACTTTATTATTATTATTTTAAACACAACAACATACAAACACAAACATTCTTACCATATGATCATTCCATTCTTGGCACATAATCAAAAACTCACAATATCATCACCATGATCATTTCTTAGAACATTTGCATCAATTCAGAAAAAGAAATAAAAAGAAAAATGAAAAAAACATATACATACAATACCCCTTACCCCTCCCTCTCATTGACTGCTAGTATCTCCATCTACCCAATATATTTAAGCCTTTGTTTCCCTTATTTTTTCTATATCCCTTACTGTTCCTTTTCATTGATCAATAGCATTTCAATCTACTAAATTTATTTTAACATTTGTTCCCCCTATTATTTATTTTTATTCCATTTGTTTTACTCATCTGTTGATAAGGTAGATAAAAGGAGCATCAGACACAAGGTTTTCACAATCACACAATCACTTTGTGAAAGCTATAACATTATACAATCATCTTCAAGAAACATGGCTACTGGAACATAGCTCTACATTTTCAGACACTTCCTTCCAACCTCTCCAATATACCGTAACTAAAAAGATGATATCTATTTAATGCGTAAGAATAACCTCCAGGGTAACCTCTCAACTCTGAAATCTCTCAGCCATTGACACTTTATTTTGTCTCATTTCTCTCTGCCCCCTTTTGGTTGAGCTTTTCTCAATCTCTTGATGTTAAGTCCCATCTCATCCTAGGATTTCTGTCCCATGTTGCCAGGAAGGTCCACACCCCTGGGACTCATGTCCCACGTAGAGAGGGGGAGGGCTGTGAGTTTGCTTGTTGTGTTGGCTGAGAGAGAGAGGCCACATCTGAGCAACGAAAGAGGTTCTCTGGGGGTGACTCTCAGGCCTAATTTTTTTTTTTTGGTAGTAAATAAATCTTTATTCCTTATATTTGAAGAAGTCTGATTATAATACTTTTGTGGCCTCCTAGTGAATCTTTAATTATCAATGGATTAATATTTATTTATTGAACATAATACCAATTTATCTATAAGAATTAGTCAAACAATGCCAATTTCAAGCTAATGGATACAGGAAACTTTAAGACAGAACTTTAAAAACAAAACACAACAGCAGAACTGTAATACTTTATTGTCAGCAAGTCCTCCCCCTCCTGGCAGAGAGTGGGCACCTTGCATTTCAGTGATAATCTACAATCCCCTGCAGTAAGCACATCAGCCCTACACCTAATCAGGGGTGTGCTAATTTGAAATGATGTATGTACCCTAGAAAAGCCATGTTTTAATCCTAATCCCATTTTGTAAAGGCAGCCATTTTTTCTAATCCCTATTCAGTATTGTATGTTTTAAACTGCAGTTAGATCATCTCCCTGGAGATGTGATTTAATCAAGAGTGTTTGTTAAACTGGATTAGGTAGAGGCGTGTCTCACCCCTTTGGGTGGGGCTTGATTAGTTTCTGAAGTTCTATAAAAGAGGAAATATTTTGGAGAATAAAGGAGATTCAGAGAGAGCAGAGCAGAACAACATAGCCACGAGAAGCAGAGAGCCCACAAGCCAGCGACCTTTGGAGATGAAGGAAAACATCTCCTGGGGAGCGTCATGAAACAAGAAGCCAGGAGAGAAAGCTAGCAGATAACGCCTTGCTTGCCATGTGCCCTTCCAGCCAAGAAAGAAACTGACTGTCTTCGCCATGTGCCTTCTCATTTGAGAGAGAAACCCTGAACTTCATCAGCCTTCTTGAACCAAGGTATCTTTACCTGGATGCCTTTGATTGGACATTTCTATAGACTTGTTGTAACTGGGAAATTTTCTCGGCCTTAGAACTGTAAACTAGGAGCTTATTAAATTCCCCATTCTAAAAGCCATTCTGTTTCTGGTACATTGCATTCCGGCAGCCAGCAAACTAGAACAAGGGGCAATCATAAGCAAGATTATTTTGCACCATTTGGCTATAATTAGACTGGTTTTCTTTTCAGCAATTCATTAACATGACACTTTGCGTTCAGAGCCAGCAAACTCAATATAAATTCCTCCTCAAGTAGCTGCAAAGCCGTGAACTGGAATGAGAATTATTGGTAGATAACAAACAAGAACGACCAACAAGGAATCAAAAAGGAATATTGCTTGTTTTCTCCTCAGTCTTCAAACTGCAAATTGTGAGGCTATCTGCCAGCCTTGTTTAACAATAACCTTTATATATGCTGCTCCCAATGGAGAGCTGGTTGACAGTGAGACCACAGGGCATCGGCGGACTTTCTTATACAATGATTTTAATCCCGACTTGTCATTTCTATTTCAGGAAGGAAAATATTATATGCATAGAATTCATATGACTTAACGTCGACCCGGTCATTGTTTTGTGTTGTCTTTAGTGTTTGGGGCATATACATTTGTGAATTCTTAATGGAATTACTTGTCACACAGGCAATATGTACACTGTCATCTCAATATGAAAAAAGCAGTTATAAGAAAAGGAATATTTGATTGTTTATTGAGGTGGTATTTAGTGAGCACTGAATAAGCCTAATTTTAATTAGGCTTAGCCTATCTCTTTTTACTTTTTAAAATGTGGCTGCTGGAAATTTTAAATTACATGTGTAGCTGGCATTATATATTTCTATGAGGCTTCACTGCCCTAAAAGAAGGTGATCCTTAAAGGAGAGGAATGTAAATGTATGAAGACGGCTTAGCTTTTACCTCCACGCCTGCATTAGAGAACAGCAGCCTGGGTTGTAGGTGAGGCACTTGGCCACGCTACAGAGATTGACAAAAACTTCAAAACTCTTTCAGGTTCTGGCTGTCGCAGTGTAGCTAGGGTTGGACCAATTCTGCCACCAAAAATAGCTACACAAGCTGGGGAAAGGCAAGAAGAAAACAAAGGTTAGAAAGCACGGAAGAGCACCCAGCATCGACAGGCCTGGAGAAGCTGGGGTCCCACGAGAAGCGAAGCGTACAGGCTAGTCCCACATCACCCCAGCCTTGACCTGCGGACAATTTCTAAATTGCTGTGCAGGAATAAAGTAAAACAGGTGATAGTTTTATTTGATTTAGGAGACAGAAGTTGGAATTTGAGGCCATCCAAGCACCTGGAATTTGAAGGGCAAAATCCTAGACAGAGAGGAACTGCAGAGAAGAGGTCTCAAATTCTGCATTCAAACTTCCCTCAAACCTTTGGCTGGTTCCTAAGATAGGCATGCATTCCAAGGACATTCCAAGAAAAACCAGAAACATGAACAAAGCTGGGAATCTAAGGGCCCGAGCAGAAATGTGGGCAGCCGTGCTGTGCTGGGAAGTCAGAAACCGGAGTGAAGGCCCAGTAAGGTGGGGGGCCTCGGTAAACACCCCTGGCTTCCAGTGTGACCAGGAGGAGTCCCAGCTGGGATTAACAGCAGTCGTGAGTAAGGACCACCCCCCAGGAGCACGGGCCGGCCCCCCTGAGGAAGGGCGAAAGTGAAATAGACCAGGTTTTCACAACGTCTAAAAGCAAGCCTGACAGGATTCCTTCTGACACGGTAATGGCCCAGCCCTCTGCGCTCAGCTCTTTGCAAGGACAGCGACAGCTGCTGCAGGGGCAGTGTCGGCCACCGCAGGGCCCTCTCAGCACGGGTGGACCCCTGCTTCCTGGTCGTTGCTCAGAGCTGTCTGGCCATTCCTGTGCCAGCATCCTCCTGTCATAATGACAGAGTGGTGACGTCCGGTAGGGCAAGCTCTCACTCACCATGTATATATATATATTTTTTTTCTTTTTTCTTTCTTTCAAAACTAGTTTCTCAATTTGGGTCATTTGTTCTTCCATACGAATTAAACAATTTTGTTGTTCAGTTTCAGAAAAAGTGTGTCCTTTGCCATTGGGTGAGCTGGGATCAAACATTAGTACGAAATGAGGGAAGAGACAAAGCAGCGAATAAACTGAGAAGCCCCATATTTCACTTTAAAGCTAGTTACAAACCAGAGTGCAGAAAGAAGCCACTGCTCAGATGAGATGTGACACCTTCACTCCTTCACGCGTCCCCCGTGTGTTCTCTGAGCACACGCTGGCAGGAGCCCCTCCACCAGGCTAGGAAGCAGGGAAGTGGGAAGTGGGCACTGTGGAAGCCAGTTGGCACTAGAACTAGATGGAACAGAACAGGTGCCAAACAGATGAAGCAGCCCACGGACACCAAAGGAATGAAAATCTCGCCAGAAGAATGAAAGGAAACACCACGGAGGTGATGGCACTGAAGCCGGGGATTGAAAGCTGGAATATGCTGTCATGAGTAGCTAGGAAGGGACAGAGCGTACGTGCAAGTAAAAGGCTAGTAGTCGGAAAGAAAAACTGCACCTGGGGATGGTTGGAGGGGTGGCGACAGGCGGGGAATGGCAGTGGTCAGGATTGGCAGCCCAGAGGGACAACTTCAGGTCGGGATATGCCCCAGGCGGAGCCACCAGGTGCACCTACCTGGTCGATAGGGAGGGAAGAGGAGTGAAGGGGTGGGAATGGGGAGTGAAAAGATGTATCTGCCACAAATTACTTTAATTTTAGCCACATAAACAGAAGGATTCACATTTCTAGGTAAAAACATGTGAGAATGAGTCTTAAAATAATTCTCATTAATCAGAACCGAACATTTTTTTAAGAGCTACTTGTTCTTTATTTTTGATCATTCCATTCTACATATATAATCAGAAATTCACAATATCATCACATAGTTGCATATTCATCATCATGATTATTTCTTAGAACATTGCATCTATTCAGAAAAAGAAATAAAATGAAAACAGAAAAAAAAATGATTCATACCATACTCCTTACCCCTCCTTCCTTTCATTGATCACTAGCATTTCAAACTAGATTTATTTTAACCTTTGTTCCCCCTATTATTTATTTTTATTCCATACGTTCTACGCGTCTGTTGACAAGGTAGATAAAAGGAGCATCAGACACAAGGTTTTCACAATCACATAGCCACACTGTGAAAGCTATATCATTATACAATCATCTTCAAGAAACATGGCTACTGGAACACAGCTCCACATTTTCAGGCAATTCCCTCCAGTCTCTCCACTACATCTTAAATAACCAGGTGATATCTACTTAATGTGTAAGAATAACCTACAGGAATAACTCTGTTCGGAATCTCTCAGCCATTGACACTTTGTCTCATTTTACCCTTTCCCCTTTTGGTGGAGATGGTTTTCTCAAACCCTTGATGCTGAGTCTCAGCTCATTCTAGAGTTTTTCTCAATCCCTTGATGCTGAGTCTCGAGCTACTTGTTTTTAGGTCCTGGTGAGGGTCGACTTGCAGACTTCCACACTTGGTCCTTTAGACCAGGCGGCCCCCAACATTTTTGGTTGTGCAGCACTATCAATGTTGAGCACACACCAAATGCATGCATATTTATTTAATTATATGTTATATAGTATACTAATGTATTCATGTACATTATAAAACGTGCAACAAGGAATATTCAATTTTAAAGAAAGAAATAAAACCAAAATTACATGGAGTTTTAAACATCCCTCCTCCACCTCCGGGGGTCGTCTTGCCTTGTCCCTCGGTTGTGTGTACCCTGCTGGGGAGCCCTGGGAGGCTTCATGTTCTGAGTCCTCCTGGCTTCACGCAGGGTACAAGAGACGTCTCCTCTTCTCAGTAGTGGGGAGAGCAATGTTCTGAGCTAATAGATTTGGATGAATACGTTATGCAAGTGGAGAGTGGAGAAGGTGAATTTCTTTCACCCCACCCAGGACAGGAATTATTGGAGAGTAGGTGTTTGCAGTATGGCAGAAACACTGCTCACCGAATTAGCCATGCTTTCCCTCACACGTCCCAGCTTCCTTGCAGTTAGACTGGGGCCATCTGGCCAGTTGGTCAGTTGGGTGTGGGCAGATGTGATTTATGCTACGTCCAGATTTGGCCGCAGAAGCTCTTAAGACTCTCTAGCTCCTTCTTCCTTTGCCTTGCTGATCCTGGAAGCCACGCGTTAGATAAATCACTGATATTTCAAGGTTATATGTTCCTGCAGCTTAAGCCTAGCCTCTACTGGATTCATGCAGGGCCATCCAAAATCTGGGATGGTGAATTGGAGGTGCCTAGGAAGAATGAGTTAGTAAAGATTTCATGTCTTGAATACAGCACCAATCCAGAAGGTGCTGGTGTATGCGAGGGTGAAATGTGGGGACATGCTAGAAAATTGGACCATTGTGTATTGCGGGGGGCCTCTTGGAGTCAGGGGTGGAAAGGGGCCTGGGCCGTGTTCTCCAAGATGTAGTCCACTGCCTCCCCTCTGGGTCACACTGGTCTCCAAGTATGCCAGCTCACATTTCAAAGTCCTCACAGATAAGCGGACTGAGGCTTTGCTCAGACGCCCCGATGCCAGCACCTGGCCTTGGAAAACCACAGGTGGGAGGAGAGCTACGCTTCCTCTGCTCGGACCCTCTGCCAGAGAGGGGGCAGCAGGCAAGTAACAAGCACCTGCCCCAGTGTCTTGGATACAGTTGCAGGACTTCACCTTTTGTGCATCTGGGCAGCCACCCCCTGTCCTTGAGGTTTGGCTTTCCCACCTGGAAAAGAGAGGGCTAAACTTTGGATGGTATTTAAGAATCTTTTTATTTCAAAAAAGATTTCATCAATTCAGTATAGAGAGGGGCAAAATAGCTGCATGTTGCTCAGCTCTTTCTGCTCTTCTGACTTGTTGCTGATGGGATTTTCCCTGTGCTAACGGACTCTCCCCTCCTAGACTCCACGGCCCACCCCCGTGTTTCCCAAGGCAGGAGACATGTCTACCAAGCCTCGCCTATCCAGTACTCCTGGAGTTGAGCAAAATATATGCTACCCACCTCCCTTCTCTTTTCTTAATGCTCCCCAAACCCAACCCCTCACAGTCGCATTTTTCTATACCCAGACAATAGCCCACACCTACAACTGTTTGGGGTTCATTGTATAGGAAAAAAGTCTTCACTGGAGCTGAAACTTCTTGAATGAGTGGGTACTTTTCTAGCTATAATCTTCAATTTACAAATATCGAATGGAAGAGGAAAAGCAAGAGGTAAACATAAGAAGGAATAAGTAAGAATCCCTTGAATGTCACATCACAATCCCTGCTTACCCGGGGAAGGTGTATTGTATCCACCCCTGCTGCAGGATGCGGGGTTGAAGGTCCTTGCCGAGTTTCAGGGTGCAACTATGCCATGGTTCCACCTCCTGAATGAATTCCTGAAACACCTGCTTCCACACCTCAGTGTCCTGACGCAGCTTTGCCATGATGTGCCCGGCAGGCTCAGTCTCCTGGCTCTGCAGCAGGAGATGAGGTTCTCATTTCAGAGAGTAAGGGCTCAGACCTGCTTTCCGTGAGTAGCTGGACTGGTTTTTGCCCTCATGCGAGAGGCCAGTTGAGTCTGGCTCCAAGGTCAGAGGACAGCATCGGGCTCCACATGGAATTGTGAAAGACATGGATTGCGTGATTTCATCTATCACATCTTACCATAAACAAGCTCTGCACTGGGAATCAGGAGGGGTAGATTTCAGTCTGAGCTCTGCTGTTGACTCACCTTCAGCCTGGAACACACCTTTTATTTACCTCCTGAGCCCCTGTAGATGGTGGGAGGGAGGCTGCAGTTATTCTTTCTAGTTCTAACATTTGAACATCCTCATCCACTGGGCTGCTGCAATCATGAGCAGGGGAGCAGAGGTGCTGAGAAGAAGGACATAGCCATCACGCAGCCTCTCTTGGGATGCTTGCCTCCCTGCTCAGGGCCTTTACTCCCTACCACATGCCCAGCCTCTGTGGGACGGCACGGACACAGTGCTGCCCAAGGCTGCCCAACTCTAAGGGGGGGAGGAAGACCTGAGACGAGGTCTCCCAGCCATTAGAAAGCAAAGCCGATGAGTCAGGGTGCTGCCAGGAGATGAGGCAACAAGGACTCCAGACAGGCGGGAAGCCACTGATCACAGCAAACCCAGAGCCAAGGCCCTCCTCTCAGGGTGCCTCACCATCACCCCACCTCCTTCTGGAGAGACCAGAGAAAGGGGAAGGAGCAAGGGCGAAAGGATGGGGTGAGTGCAGAAGCAGGCCAACACCCAGGGGAGATGGATGACATTCTGGGTGTCTCAGCACAGGAACAAGTCCACAGATGGACATGGGTCTTCCTCTCAGCCTGGCCACTGACCGATGACCTTGACTACCTCCAAGAGGAAGGATTTAATCAGGCAACACCACACCCTCAGCGCGTCCTTCTCTGGCCTGCCCCAGTGCACTGCTGAGATCCTCTGTCCCCATCTCAGCTCAGGCCATCGTAACAGGCTCTGTCCAGGTCTCCGGGCCCCATCCACTCTCCACACTACAGCCGGGTGGGTCTTTTCGAGGTAGAAGCCTCCACTTCCACCTCCACAGTGCTGCTTAGCACGGCGCCCGGAGGCCTCACAGCCCAGCCCCTGCTTCTCACCAGCCCTGCCACGCTCATTCTCCCCTACACCCTTTCCCCTGACCACCCTCACAGCACCATGGCCCTCACGAGCCCAAAGCCTTTGCCCCTATGCCTGGTCCACCCAGAACAGCTGTCCTCCTCTCCTCCAAGTCCCAGGGGCCATGCAGGGCGGTGCCTGCTCTGCATTCCATTCCCTGATTCCCGTGTGCACACTCCTAACTTCTGCTAGAGAAACCTCAGCAAGCGACGTGACAATGGCCTCCTCGCTGGCCCCTACAGCTGAATGGATGCAAACACCCCTTGGCCTCACAGAGCTACTTCAGACAAAGAAACTGTCTTACTTTCTGATCCAGAGTACAGTCTTGTGTGAAAATGTTAGATCAGTTCTGTTTCATAAACCACTCTTACAAGTATTAGTGTGAGCAAATCTTCAAAGAGTGAGTGTTTCTGTGTCCTGTAAAAGTGACGTTTATTCCCTGGCTTTGCTAGGAACGTTCTGGTTGAAAAACTCTGCATTTTTACGTTAAACAAATACTTGAAAACATTTTTTTAACTAAGAATGAGAGAGAAGGTTTCCACATTTCAATGAACATAGCTTAAATGTTTCCCCTTTGTTTTAGTTAGTAAAAGTTGCCAGAATGTGATATATCTGAAATGGGATGGCTCTTAAAAAGGGGAATTTATTAAATTGCAAGTTTACAGCTCTAAGGCTGTGAAAATGTCCACGTTTTTTATTTATTTATTTATTTTTAACATGGGCAGGCACCGGGAAACGAACCCCGGTCCTCTGGCATGGCAGGCAAGCATCCTTGCCTGCTGAGCCACCGTGGCCTGAAAATGTCCAAATTAAGGCATCAGGGAGAGATACTTTGGTTCAAAAAGGCCGATGATATTCAGGATTTCTCTCTCAGCTGCAAAGGCACATGGTGATGTCTGCTACTTTCTACCCAGGCATCTGGCTCCGCCTGTTCTGGTGGCTCTCAAGCTTTTTCCAAAATGGTTCCCTCTTATAGGGCTCCAGTAAGCAACCCCACCTTGAATGGGTGGAGATGCATCTCCATGGAAACCACCTAATCAAAAAGTCCCACCCACAATTGGGTGGGTCACATCTCCACGGAAACAACTTAATCAAAAGATCCCACCCAGCAATATTAATCAGGATTAAAGAACATGGCTTTTCTGGGGCACACAACAGATTCAAACCGGCACACCCTCTAACTACCATGAGTGCACCACAGATTTGATTTTCTAGGGAATTCTGGGTCTCCAGGCAGGGGATACTAGGACCTTGGAAAAGGCACTCCTGCCTCATCCTGGCTGAAGAGAGACTGATATCCATGAGATTAGTAGTTCTCAGTCCTGGGGGCACACTGGAATCACCTATCAATCCCAGTCCCAAACCCCAGAAGTTCTAATTTAATTGGTCTGGGCGTGAGCACTTTAACAAATATTCCGTGTGTAATGCAATATGTAGGTACAGTAGAAACTGCACAGGCAGGCTGATGGGAAAGAAAATCCTGGGACATCAATGGTTGGCAATCAGAGGAGGAGGGCAGAATTATAGAGAGAGATGGTCTCCTCCCTACCCCACCATGTGTGTGTTCGCACGAACACACACACACACTACTGTGTCAGATTCAGCAAGGCTTAGACAATCAGTCCGAGGGGAGCATGGCCTCCTCCACCAGCAGGTCAAACTCAGGCCTTCAGAACAGTGGGTCACACAGTGAGCTCAGAGGGGGAGGGGCAGGGGGCGCGGAGGGGAGGGTCTGGGAGGGGGGGAGAGAGGAGGATGCAGAGGAAACGGAGGGGAAAGGGAGTGAGGTGGGGAGAAACGAAGGGAAACAAGGAGATGGGGGGAGGGAGGAAGAAATAACCTGAATAGTGTCGGGGTCCTCAACAATCACTTGAATGAATGTTGAATGGTTCCGTCCCAATTCTGTTGCCATCCGTAGGCCTGTTCCAGTCTGAAAATGGGAAACCTCCAAAGCCAGCAGTGGCTCTGCCTGCCGCAGTCCCTTTAGCTGCTCTTAGTACCTCTTTGTTATTTTTATGTTTGGAGTTTATTTCTTCATAATTCTGCTATCATCCGTGCAAATAAAAGAAAAGAAAAGAAAAAGAAAAGGTGAAGGTATCAGCGACAGTTTCCTCATTAAACTTCATTGGTGAGAGCCCGGGGTGGGGGTGGGCGGCTAGGGGTGCTCGCGGGAGGTGCGCAGGAAGTCGAGTCCGGGGTTCTGGCCTCGCTCCTGCCTAGGGACAGGGTAGGATTACTACGTAAAACACACGGCGCCCAGTTAAATTTGAACTTGAGATATACAACACATACAACAAAGAATGTTTTGACCTAAGTATATCTCATGAAATATTTTGGTACATAATTATACTAGAAAATTTTTTGTTGTTTATCTGAAATTCAAGTTTAACTAATCGCCCTGTTTGAGAGTGTGTGTGTGTGTGTGTGTGTGTGTGTGTGTGTGTTTGTGCTAAATCTGGGAACTCGGGACTGGGGCCTTCAAGCAAAGCGAGGCGGATCGGAGGCACCCTCAAGTCTGACGCGCTGTGGGGGGCTGGAAAACAAAAGCCGGGGAGCCGGAGGACTCAAGGCCGGCCGCGGGCGGTGCGCGGAGAAGCTGATGGACCCCACCCCGCCCCGCCCCGCCTAGCGCACGCCCTCCGCCTCACCTCGCCCCGCCCCGCCCAGCGCACGTTCTCCGCCCCGTCCCGCCCCGCCCCGCCCCGCGCGCGCCCTCCGCCCCGCCTCGCCCCGCCCCGCCCAGCGCACGTTCTCTGCCCCGCTCCGCCCCGCCCAGCGCGCGTCCTCTGCCCCGCCCCGCCCCGCCCAGCGCGCGTCCTCTGCCCCGCCCCGCCCCGCCCCGCGCGCGCCCTCCGCCCCGCCCAGCGCGCGTCCTCTGCCCCGCCCCGCCCCGCCTCGCCCCGCCCCGTCCAGCGCACGCCCTCCGCCCAGCCCCTGTGGGCCGCGGGTGCCTGGCGGAGGAATGGTGGAAGGAGGGCCCCGCGGGGTGCGAGAGGGTGCATCCTCGTGGCCCAGTCCTGCCTCTGCGCCCGGGTATCCTGATTCCCTGCTCTGTTGTTACTGCCAAGTTCTCTTATTCCGGACCGAGGTAAACAGGTGAGAAGAGTCAAGTTCCCCCAATTTGAACTGAACGTTGATGGGCTTAGGTCTAGAAGCTACGTAATACGAGCAAAACCTTCAAAAATAATACAGTATTTCAGAGCTTCAGAGCTTGTATCTTTGTATCCCTCAAAATACACTTTAGGCCATCCTGGTGCAGGGAAAAGGAGAGGCCCGAGGGAAAAGGAGGAAAAAGCGACGCGGTGACCGGTGGTGGAAGCACGGCCTGGCTGAGGGGTGGTGGGGTGGTGGGGTGGTGGGGTGGGGACTCTAGCCCAGGCGGCCGCAGGCGCACCCTTCGCAACATAGTGGCAAACTGATTACACATTTGAATTCGCAAAGCAGATTGAAACACGGACTCATACTAATCCCACTCTGCCCGAATTTGAGCCTTTCCACGCCCCGCCACTCCTCCACCCCCACCCCGCGCCATCCCCACGGGTATTGGCTTATGGAAAATTAATTTTGTATAATCTTTGGTATATTTCACGCATCCTCCTTAAAAATTATTTTTTTAACCAGCAGCCACTCTTAGGGTCCTAAATATATCTAAAATACTCTTCCTATTTGAACCTTATTTTAAAAAATTACTAGCATGGGTTCATATCCTTACCTCTTTCTTATCTCTCTATCCTGGCTTCTAAGACCCTGACTTTATTTTCTCTTCTACTGTAAAATGCAACATACATACAGGAAAGTAATAAAACATACATGCTCAGCATATTGAATAATTATAAATCAAGCACTTGTATACATATTACCAAGTCAAGAAAGACAACATTGCCATAATTCTAGATGCTCCTCAAGTATTCCTTCCCGTCAAAACTCCCTCCTCTTCTCCAAAAGTAACCACTCTCCTAATTTTGGTGTGTAATAATTGCCGCCTGTGTATACAACCCTAATGTGGTTTATTTTTGACTTTTAAAAGTGCTGTGTAAATACAATAAAACAATATGTATTATTTTGAGTCTTGCTTTGTTTATTCAATAGTATATATGTAGGAATCATACACGTTGTTCCATGCAGTAATTTATTCATTCTCAGCGCTGTGTTTTCCGTTGAATGAATAGCTTACAATGTATGTTTCCATACTGCTGTTGTTGGGTGTGTAGATCGTTTCTAGTTTTTTCTTGTGAATAACGCACTATGTATATGCGTATACATGGCTTTTTATTAACCTGCTGATGTCTGGGCATCTGATTATCTTGATGAGTTGACTCTGAAGGTCAGTTTCTTCCTCTGGTCTAAGGTTTTACTGTTGCTTGGGTTGGCGTTAATGCTTTTCCTGGCTGCTTAGTCTTATTCTAGACCTTTAGAATAGCCTGTGCTTAAGATTTTCTTAGCTCTTCTTCATCTGAATCTTGCTGTGGTTAGGAAGTGTGATTTTTAAGATTGCATATTTTTGCAATGGTTTCATCTCCAAGAGAGGGCTTCCTTTTCTCTCTCCCTTCTCCGGGAAGATCTGGGAATCCTCATCTGTTCTGTTTGTTTTTATGCAGATTTTCTCCCTGATTCCCAATTCTTTTTGGTTCAGGGACCCATCCTATTTTACAGCAGTTCAATTTAATCCTCCCCCCCCCCCCCCCCACCTCTCTCTCTCTCTTTTTTTTTCTGTGAGGCTTGTCTACCACCGTTTTCTTCTCTGTTGGGTATCCAGGCCTGGGGAGCCAGGCGGGGTCAATAATCCAGAAAGGTGGGTCACTTCAGAAAAGTCCATTTTGCTGCACAACAATTCTTACCAGTCATTCTATCATGGGTTCTCTCCCTCCCTTCCTCCAGGCTCCATGCCCCCTCTCTCACCACCACTCTGGGGACGCTTTTGTCTGTTCTGGTGGGTCTAAAACTTTTTCCAAAGTGGTTCCCTCTTAGAGACCTCCAGTAAGTAATCCCACCTTGAATGGGTGGAGACACATCTCAGTGGAAACCATCTGATCAAAAGTTAGTACCCACTGTCGGTGGGCCACAGCTCCATGGGAACAATCAAAAAGCTCCCTCCTAGCAATAATGAATGAAGAGTAAAGAAAGAACTTGGCTTTTCTGGGGTTCACAACAGATTGAAACCAGCACAGTATCTCACTATGATTTATGATTTCCCCAATTACTCTTGAGTTTGAGCACTTGTCATAAATGTTGATTGATCATTTGGATATTATCTTTTGTGAAGTACTTGGTTAAGTCATTTCCTCATTAAAAAAATTAGGTTGCCTAATCTCCTTTATTGACTTGTAATTTTTAAAATATATTTTGCATACTGGTCCTTTTCAGTTACATATGTGACAAATATATGTATCTTGTCTTTTGGTTTAGAAATTTTTGTAACTATAGATTTGAAAGCCCAGAGGAAATGGATAATTTCCTAAAATTGTAGAACATATTAAAATTGACTTAAAATCTGAATATTCCTATGATTATTCAAGAAAACCACAAAAAGTGAGTCTAGGTTATGTGGTCTAGGTTGTTTACTAGGTATGTTCTACAAAATATTCAAGGAACAGATAATTCCAATTTTATATCATTTTTTTCATATCATAGTGAAGAAAGCCACATGTGATAACTTATTTTATTAGGCTGGTATCACCTTGATTCCAAAAGCAACAAGAAGACAAATTACAGGGCAATCTCCCTGAAGAACTTAAATAAAATTTTAAAAACAACTGAAAATTTCAAAGTGAACCTAGCAATGTACTTTACTTTTTTTTTTTTTTTCATGGGCAGGCACCGGGAATTGAACCTGGGTCTCCAGCATGGCAGGTGGGAATTCTGCCTGCTAAGCCACCATGGCCCACCCTAGCAATGCATTTTAAAACCTTTCTTGACCAAGTTGAGCTTATGTTAGGAATGCCAAAATGTTTTAGCATTAGAAAACATATTATTGTAATTCACCATATTAAATAGGGTCTTCAAAATAGATGGAAAACAAACAAAAATAGTATTCAGCAAAATCCAATGTCCATCTGAGATCCCCCAGCCAAATGTCCATAAACTAGGAATAGAAGAGAATTACTTAGTCTGATAAAGAGTATCTAATAAAAAACCTGCAGCAAAATCATTCCACAAGGTGATATAATAGAATAGCTTTTAAAATCAGAAATAAGACAAGAGTACCCATCATTATTTAACATGCAAACTGCTATTCAATATCTTAAAGAGGAGAGCTAGCCCAATAAATTGCTAAAAGGAAAGGGAAGAAAAGAAAAGGTTGCAGGGATTGGGAAGGGAGAAAGGAAGGCGGTCATTATTCATTGGCAATATGAGTGTTTAAATAGAAAAAAATCCCCCAAATTATAGAGATAAATGATAGGAATTAATAAGAGTTTAGCAAGTTTCTTGGACATAAGATGCATATATGAAAATGAAATAAAAAAATAGTATTTACAATAACAATAGCAAAAGTAAATAAATAAATAAAAGGGACCTAAGCATAAATGAAAGATGCTGAAAAAATTTATGGAAAGATTGTATATCTTTAAAAAGACATTTTTAAAATTGTCTTTTTAAAAGACCCAGATTTCTCCCAAATGAAGAGCAATACCAGGTGCATGGACCAGATCATTCAACATCATAAAAATGTTAACTCTTCCCTAATTAATCCAACTGTTCAATGTGATTTCAATCAACACCATGAAAGGATTTTTCATGGAATTTGACAAGTTTGGTTCTAAAATTTGTACACAATGAAGGAAGACAATTTTAAAGAGGATCAAGATAGGGTGGGATTCTCATTATTAGACATTAACACATTCAAAAAGCAAACTATACTAATCAAAGCATTGTGCACAATTGCTTAATTAAATAGGATAGAACACTCGGAAGGGGGCACAAGCGTAGCTAGAAATATGATATGTGAGAGAAGTGGCACTGAAAGTCATTAGGAAAAGCTACAGATACCAATATATTGTCTAGGGAAATATGGTATTCCCTAGAATACAAATTACAATTAGAGCCTTACTTTAAATTCTTCTGGATAAAGAGCCTAAACATGAAAAGCAAAATTTAAAAGCTTTTCAAAAAGCTTCAAAGTACACGCTTTAAAAAGACACACAAAAAAGATCTATACGTTTGACTATAATGTAATGACTTTTTCCTCACAAGACACTGTTAAAAATTGAAAAAGATGCCACAAAATGGAAGAAGGTATTTTCAACACATTTAAACAAAAAAGGCATTAGTGGCATATATTGAAAACTTTTAAAGACAAACGAAAAAATATAAACAACTGAATAGAAAAATGGGCAAATGGTATGAATAGGCAATTTACAGACGAGCAAATATGAAAGGTCAGTGAGCACTTGAAAAGATGTTCAATCTCATTTGTAAGAAATGACAGTCAAAATGATACAGCATTATACAGAAGCCACATTCACAAAATCTGAAACATCTGAAACCCCAAGAGTTTATAAATAGGTAAAGTAACAGAGACAAAAAATATACACCGCTGGTGTTAGTAGGAATTAGTACAGCCACTTTGGGAAGCAGTTTAGCTTTGAAGATTTACTTGCCTTATGCAGAAATTCTACTTCATGTACTGTCCGGAGAAACACTCAACAGGAGGCACAATGTGTGGTATATAGATAATAGCATCAATTTTGCCTCTTGGCTCCCAAATCCTAAACTATTTATTATATAAATAACCCTTTGAGAAAGAAGTTTCCGGACTCGTGAACTAGAATATTTATAGAAATATCGTTTTAATACCAAAATAAAGTGAAATAAAACCAGTGAATAGAGCTCCGCCCGGCTGCCGTGCGGGAGCCATGGCGGCCTCTGAGGCGGCGGCGGCGGACCCCGCGGCTCTGTGCTCGGGCGCCCCGAGCCGCCGCCGCCTCGGGCCCGTGGGGTCCCCCGGGACGGCTGAGGGGCAGTCGGTAGCGGCCCGCAGCGCCACGGCAGCAGCCCGCAACCCCAGCGCTGCCTGCCCGGGAGCTGATCCAGCCGTCGGTGAGCGAGCTGTCCCGGGCCGTGCGCACCAACATCCTGTGCACCGTGCGCGGCTGCGGCAAGATCCTGCCCAACAGCCCCGCGCTCAACATGCACCTGGTCAAGAGCCACCGCCTGCAGGACGGCATAGTAAATCCAACTATAAGGAAAGATTTGAAAACTGTACCGAGATTCTACTGCTGTCCCATTGAAGGATGCCCTAGAGGCCCCGACAGACCATTTTCTCAATTCTCTCTTGTTAAACAGCACTTTATGAAAATGCATGCTGAAAAGAAGCATAAATGTAGTAAGTGCAGCAATTCTTATGGTACTGAATGGGATTTAAAAAGACATGCAGAGGATTGTGGCAAGACCTTCCAGTGCACGTGTGGCTGTCCTTATGCCAGCAGAACTGCCTTGCAGTCACACATCTACCGAACTGGCCATGAGATCCCTGCCGAGCACAGGGATCCACCTAGTAAGAAAAGGAAAATGGAGAACTCCATGAACAACCAGAAGTTGTCAAAAAAGACCATTGAATCATTGCTCAATAAACCATCCTCCACACCAGACACACAAGAACTAGAAACTTCAGAAATAAAGCTGATGGCTTCCTTTGAAGACTCCTGCAGTTCTAATGCCAGAAAACAGACTCTTACAACACCTCCAAGATATCCTCAGAAGTTGCTTTTACCAAAGCCCAAAGTGGCTTTGGTTAAACTACCAGTTATGCAATTTTCTCCCATGCCTGTCTTTGTGCCTACTACAGCCGACTCCTCAGCCCAGCCTGTGGTAGTGGGTGTGGATCAGCAGGGCTCTGCCATGGGCACCATTCACTTGCTTCCCTTGTCCATAGGAACCCTGATGCTTGGCCTAGATTCAGAGGCTTGCTCTCTTAGGGAGGGCCTGCCTCAAAAATTGTGAATCCCATGAATGTGGAGCCAATTAGCACAGGTATTCAAGTGAACTTGGGTAAAAGTCCACCTAGTACTTTACAACAACTAGGGAATACATGTCAGAAGAACAGCATTTCTTCCAGCAATGTGCAGACAGATCTGTCTTATGCCTCACCAAGCTTCATGCCTTCTGCACAATGGGCTTCCCCAGACTCCTCTGTATCGTCTTGTTCTCAGACTGATTTGACATTTGGTTCTCAAGTTTCACTTCCCATTAGTGTTCATACGCAAACACTGTTACCCAGTTCCAGAGCAACTTCATCCGTCGCTGCTCAGACTGATCCTTTTTTAGATGCTGGTTTCCCGTCAGGTGGGATCTCCAGAGAAACTCAAACTAGTGTACTGCACAGATGACGCAGTACACATGGACCAAGCAGTAATGTGTGGAGACATTTTTGAGAATGTCCATTCTTCATTCAGGGTTTCTACAGACAATATTATAAGCAACAGTTTGGTAGTAGAGACCATAACTCATGATTTGTTACCTCAGAATGACCCTAAGACTTTAAATCAAGATATTGAGAAATCTGCACCAATTATAAACTTCAGTGAGCAGAACAGTATACTTCCTTCACGAAACATGACAGATAATCAGACCCAAACCATAGATTTATTAAGCGATTTAGAAAACATCTTGTCAAGTAACCTGCCAGGTCAGGCATTGGATAATCGCAGTCTTTTGTCTGACACGAACACTGGACCGGACACCCAGCTCCCATCTGGCCCAACCCAGAATCCCAGAATAGATTTTGATATTGAAGAGTTCTTTTCAGCCTCAAACATCCAAACTCAAACAGAAGAGAGTGAACTTAGCAGTATGAACACTGAACCAGTCTTGGAATCACTGGACATAGAGACCCAAACTGACTTTTTACTTGCAGACCCCTCTGCTCAGTCCTACAGTTGTAGGGGAAATGCTAACTTCTTGGGCCTTGAAATGTTTGATACGCAGACGCAGACAGACTTAAACTTCTTTTTAGACAGTAGCCCTCATCTGCCTCTGGGCAGTCTTCTGAAACACTCCAGCTTTTCCATGAGCACTGATTCATCTGACACAGAAACCCAAACAGAAGTGATTTCCACTAAAAACCTCCCTGCTCTAGAAAGCAAAGTTCAGCTGAACAGTACAGAAACACAGACCATGAATTCTGGTTTTGAAACCCTGGGGAGTTTGTTTTTCACCAGCAATGAAACTCAGACAGCCATGGTTGATTTCCTTCTGGCTGATTTGGCCTGGAACACGATGGAGTCTCAGTTCAGTTCTGTGGAAACTCAGACATGTGCAGAACTACACACAGTCTCCAACTTCTAAAAGTGAAGTCCACATGCAGGATGCCATTTAGTTTTCTTCTGGATTTAGAAAATGGGAATTGAGGACAACAGTATTAATTACTGAATGTAGGTGTCTAGATTCTTTGTGGTTCTTTTGCCTTTTGTATTTGTAAACATGAAATTTGCGTATAAATGTGAGTGTATTATAAAGTGTATGATATTGATCTAAAAATGATTTCTGTGTTGCCTACCATTGCCCCTTCAAAGCTAGTCTTTCCTTCTAAAAAGTAAATGTATTTCACACCTTTAAAAACAATATTAGCCATTTAGCTAAAGCTAAGCTTAGCAAGTACAAACTAACTTTTCAAGAAAAAAAGTACAAACTTTTCAAATCTTTAAATGTTTTTATGGTGGAGTGCAACATACTTAAATTAAATTACACCTATAATATTTTTTTAACAGTGCTTGTTAGAAATTCCTATTTCCTGACAGTAACCTGTAAAGTGGATTTAAACCACAACACTTACATGGTTTGAGACTCGTGCCGCCTACAGCTTCATCTCCTTTGCCATCTCACCCTTCTGACTTGAAGACACAAAGGAAAACTATAGTTGTCTCTAATTTTTGAAATAATTTTCATGTAGTCAACTTCTCTACATGAGCTGTCATCGATACCAATGTTAAGTGTACAGTATTTTATTCACAAGAGGCTCATGGCTGTAAAATTTTGTGTAAAGGAATAACTGCGAGGACTTATGTGTAAATAGTGATCCTCCCAGTTGAATTAGCAGTAAGTCATCCACAGCATGGAAACACTGGGGTGCCCTACCCACACCCTGCTGTGTAAGTCGTAGTAGTTTAGAGTGCTCCCCAGAGCTGTTCCCAAAGTGCACCCACAAGCTGAATCTGAGCTTATTATGCTGTATGTTTAAAAAAGGGAGGGGGGGGGAGGACACTTTCCCCTAAATTTCAATGTGTAACACTTCTACTAAGCTTACTAGGGCAAGAATGAAGTAACCAACCTTCCTTCAACCACCACCCATCTCTTTTCCTTGAATGATTTCTGAAAGACATCTGTCTAGCAAGGGAATTACTTGTGCCTTGAGGGTAGCAATTATAGAATAGAACCACTTAAAATACAATAGCCTGCATTTTTTTCTCAAAAAAAAAAAGTTATACCCAACAGTCTGCTTCAAAGAGAAAAAAGAAGGCAAAGACTGTTGTTTCAGTCAAGAAGAACATTTTTTTTGTTTGTTTTGAGATAGGAACATGGTCAAGTATGCTTTCAGGGTTTTCTGTATTTAGGAAATTGTGCTTAATTGTTGGCCAACATTCAGAAAAGTAAGAATCAGTGCAGTTTGTAAGTGTTCTAAGTTTACAAAGAAATGCTTGGTCCCTTCGTTTATACACACTTGTGCTACCGAAGGCTGAATCTCAAAAGAAAACCTTGCAAGGGGACTAATAATTTCTTAAAGTAAAATGACGGCATTACTACTAATTCATACTCCATACATCAGATACAGAGGACATGTTGGCAGTGGGTAAATAACATACATCCTGGGCAGATGAACTCAATTTAGTAGAAGAAAGAGTTTGCTTTGATCACAGTTGCCTATGAATATGGGTTTCAAAATAAAGCCTTAACTTAGAATTTCATTATGATTTGGAATCATCACTGCCTTAATGTTTAAACATCTATTTAAGAGCTCCCAATAAAGGAGAAATGCATGTTTGTTTATGGCTTTTTGTAAATATAAATGCATTGATCTATGGCTTAAACAACAACAAAAAACACTGTTTCTGTGGCAGTATCTGTTAATCTAGCCAATAGAATTATTTGCAGGAGCATGTAATAGAGTTCTTCAAGAACTGTTCCCCCCAAAACCTTAGTTACCTGAATTGTTCTAAAAGTATTTGTAAAAACTGAAATTCAGTGATTAAAAAGAATTCTACCGTTAAAAAACAAAACAAAACAAAAAAAAAACAGTGAATAGATAAGTTGTATTAGTCATCCAATGGGATTCTGTACAGCTATGAAAATGAATGCTCTAGAGCAGGAGTCAGCAAAGGCAGCCTACAGTCAAATTTGGCCCATCACCTGTTTTTGTTTGGCCCATGCTCTAAAATCAGTTTTTATTGTTAAATTGTGAAAAATAATGTATATACATAAAAGCAATACATTTCAAAGCACACTGAAACAATTGGCTGTAGAACAGATTTTAGGGTTTAGTATGGGCTACAATTCCACAATTTTAAGATTTTACTTCTAGGCTGCTAAAAGAAATATCAATATAATGATTCAGCTATCACACTCATTTGTTAAATCCTAACTTCTCTATATAATGCCACCGTCTCCTTTGATCTTTCTCCCAATCTTTAGGGGTATTTGGGTTATGCCCATTCTAACTTTTTCTAATTTTTTCATGTTGGAAGGTTGTTGTCGATAATATGAGATGGGGGATAGAACTAGTTGATATTCTTGGAAAGGCTGGCCCCTCTGGGTTTCAGGATTTATTTGACCTAGGAACCCATATGAAGGTTGTAGGTTTCTGGAAAGCAATCATAGTGCATGGAACCTTTGTAGAATCTCAGATAGAGCCATGGGTGTTCTTTGGGTTGGCAGGAATGTTTTTGGTTGGGGTTTGGCAAACCCTGATAGGTAGCAATGTCTAACTGAAGCTTGTGTAAGAGTGACTTCCAGTGTAGCCTCTTGACTCTATAAAATCATTTTTTAAAGATGAGCATTTACAATTGATAAGGAGCTTGAAATTTGATGTTATTTCTCCAAAAAAGAATTCCATTCGTCTCATTAGTAGACATGCACCTCAAAAAATTGTATTAATTATTGTAATACATTTTGCATTTCATAATTAAAAGTTTTGTTGAGATTTGTCTTCTCTCTTGTTATGTCTTTTCTCTATATATAATAGCCTCAATTTTGTCTCTTGGCCCCTAAATCCCAAACTATTTATTATATAACCCTTTGAAGAAAGAAGTTTTCGGGCTCCTGAACTAGAGTTACATATATCAACATGGACATATGTCACAATCATATTAGTCAGCAAAGAATTCAAGTTGCTGGAGAATACACCGAGTATGATACTATTTCTGTGAAGAACTAAACCACACCACCATGTTCTGAGTTGCTTAGGGAACCCTTCACATGTCAAAACATAAGGAAATTCATAAACATAAAGGAGGGTGGGTGTGATTAAGAAGAGAACACACAGGGGCATTTCTATATTGATAATATTCTAAAGCTGAGAGGACAGTCCGTGATTCTTCATCTTTGCTATCTTTTTGAATGTTTTACATAGTTTGTACTAAATTAAAAGCACAGATATAAGCTGCGAAAGACCATAGTGTCTCTTGAGGACCCCTGGGAGAGACTGGCTGTGCAGTGGCACTAGACAGTGTTTGTGTCTCAGGCTTGGGCGGGTGAAAGCTACCTGCACCTGTAAACGCTGCTAAGAGCATCGCTGGGCAAAGGATGACAAGGTTCGCATGGGGAGCAGAGAACACACTGGACTCAGGTAGGAGAAAGCTTATGTGTAATGTTGGGTGCCCTCTGAGCCTCGTTTCCTTATTGGCTCTGCTCCCCTCATGGCCAACGCTATCCCCAAGGCCAGCCTGCTAAAGAGAAACTCACCCCCAGGGACATCAGACACACTCTCCATTCCCACACAGCAAAGCCAGGGAGAGCCACCCAGGAAGAGATCCTTGATCAGAGGCTCCTGGAGCCAAGCTCAAGTGACCACTCCTCAAGGTTGGAGTTTAGGGCTCCTGGAGTCCAAGTCTCGTCTCACTGGCCTTGGTCCCTGAGGTGCTTTGTGCTGCTTTGTGAGATTAAGACACCTTCCTCTGTGGCTGTGCGTGGCCTTTCCTCCTGGTGGGACTGCTTTTAGGGCAGCAGAGGCATCAATAAAGAATTATTAACTATGAAAAAGAGTAACTGTAAGATATAAGGAAACTCCCTAGAGTGTACACCAGTGCAGAGGGCCAAACCTAAGCAAGGTCAAACTCAGGAGTGATTCAGACCTCATTGGAGGAGGTGGGGTCCAGCCACGGATGGCAGAGAAGTCCACTGGTTTGGTCAGGCTGAGCTGGCCAGGAGCGGCTGAGTACTCTGAAAGGCGGGTGGGGAGCCAGCAATCAGCAGCCAGGGACCTAGCTGTGCAGCACGAGCCTGGGCGTGGCGGGGCAGAAGGCGTTTAGAGGGCATGAGCCATGAGGGGACTTGGAGAAGGAGCAGCAGCTCAGTGTGAGACACTTTAGGAGCCACATGGAGGCTTGAAGTGGGAGTCTGAATGCCAGAGCAGACAAGATGCCGGCAGAACTCATGGACTCCCTTACCATGGGTGGATCTGGTTTCTGTGATGACAGGGCTGCTGACAAGGTCGTCACCAGACCATGGCTGCAAAGTTCCAGGCACGACGTAATGTCCTTTAACCCACACCGCAATCCCTAGCTCACAGGAAGTAGCTTTCTCCTGTAGTGTCCCTCCAGCACCCTCTACTGAGAAGGTTTAACATCGTGCTCACTTTAAAGGAGATACTTAAAGGAATTCCATTTATCTCAGAGCTTGTATTGAAGGGTGCATTTGGAGCTGAGAGGCGATAAATTGATGACTGATGCAAACTTTATTACAAATGCATGGTATAACAGGAGCAGACATAAACAATTTTGGAAAACAGTGTTTTGGCTGGAAATTGGAAAGTTAGAGATGAGAAGAACTGTAAACTCTGTACCTAATTAGTAAATTTACTTTTCACGGGGGTACAGGGTAACACTTAGGAAATTGCTTACTAGTGTCCTATGGTTGAACAAATAGGTAGAAGGATGGTGGGTGGTCGAGCCTCTGACAGGTTTTCACTGTCACAGAAGGAAGCTGGAATGAATCCCAAGGACTGGATAGAGTTGGAGACATCAGAATGAAGCTATATACACACATACACACACATATACAAATGGATAGTTACAGAATCCATTATAGATTATAGATATGTGTGCATCATGGGTTAATATACAAATATACTTCCTAGCTCTGACCACTAGAGGGCCTGGAGGCAATGCTACCCCACAGCTACAGGCGCACCCAGCATTCCACAATAAAGTGGAATGGAGTGAAGGTTCCTTGGAGAAATGTCTGAATCTAGGATTGGGGCAGGGAAAATTCAAGATGAGCCTGGAGCACCTTGTAGTTCCAGAAAGTAAGGAAGTTCTCAGAAAATAACAGGCTGGGGCATGTCAAAGGGACATAGGACCAATCCTGAACGACGGCCCAATGGCCAAAGCTGAGACAATCTGAGTAATAAAATAAACACCATGGTACTGAAATGTAACCCAAAGTATAGAACAAATGTATTTGAGTCCGTCCTGATATAAATAAATGATTGAATAAATATATAAATGGGGAGACTAGACAACTCTTCTTTACAAGGGAATCCCAAATGACATGTGCACACTCGCCCCTCCAGTAGGGGAAATCTGCCTCCTGCCTGCCCCCACCTCCTGTTGAGAGGGGGCTATAGCCTTGGTGACTCACTTCCAAAGAAGAGACTCTGGAAAGGGAAAACCAGCAGACAGTGGAGAAACCTACAAAGGCTGTCTTCACCGGGCACTCCGCATTAACATATCCAGTGTGCTCGCAGGGGGCCCCTTCTCCTGACAGGGCGCCGTGAGGCTGCTCCACTCCTGCCATTTTCTTTCCAAAGCACATAAACTCAGTTTAATCATGAGACAAATCCAGATTGG
The DNA here is from genome assembly GCF_023851605.1 of Tamandua tetradactyla. Taxonomy (NCBI): domain Eukaryota; kingdom Metazoa; phylum Chordata; class Mammalia; order Pilosa; family Myrmecophagidae; genus Tamandua; species Tamandua tetradactyla. The sequence goes on from NC_135341.1 coordinate 40,352,218, forward strand.
GGGCTTTCTACAGGACACCTGGGCAGGCCTCCTCAAGCTTGTTGTTCTAGTTTGCTAGCTCCCTGAATGCAATATACCAGAAACGGAACGGCTTTGAAAGGGGGAATTTGATGAGTTACTAGTTTATAGTTCAAAGGCTGAGAAAATGTCCTAATTAAAGCAAGTCTATAGAAATGTCCAATCTAAGGTATCCAGGGAAAGGTACCTTGGTTCAAGAAAGCTGATGAAGTTTAGGGTTTCTCTCTCAAGTGAGAAGGCACATGGTGAACACAGTCAGGGCTTCTCTCTCAGCTGAAGGGGCACATGGTGAACACGGTGTCATCTGCTAGCTTTCTCTCCTGGCTTCCGGTTTCATTAAGCTCCCTGGGAGGAGTTTTCCTTCTTCATCTCCAAAGGTTGCTGGCTCGTGGACTCTCTGCTTCATGATGTTGCAGTATTCTCTGCTCTCTCCGAATCTTCTCCAAAATGTTTTCTCTTTTATAGGACTCCAAAAACTTCTCAAGACCCACCCAAATGGGTGGAGATATTTTGTCACCTAATCCAGTTTAACAACCACTCTTGACTAAATCACATCATCCAGGGAGATGATCTGATTTTAGTTTCAAACATACAGTATTGAATACGGATTATTCTACCTTTATGAAATGGGATTTTGTTTAAAACACAGCTTTTCTAGGGGGCATACATCCTTTTAAACCAGCACAGTTGTCAAGGTCATAAAAAAGAGGTAAGACTGAGAAGCAGCCACAGATCAGAGCGAGTAAGAAGGCATGACAACTAAATGCAGTGGGGCTCCCTGGATTGGATCCCGAGGCAGAAAGAGGAGATTACCAGCAAAAATGGTGGAATCCAAATAAAGTCTGGGGTTTAGTTAATAGTGATGTATAAATTGTCAACTTCTTTGTTTTGACAAATGGGTCAACAGAGGCTATTCCCTGCAGGTTGAGGCACAGGGGCTGGACAGTGGGGATGCTGAGGAGGCCTGGCTCTGTACCTCTAAAGAGGGAACCATGGTCTCTCCCACAGGACCGAATTGGACTTCCCTCATCCCCATAGCTTTCTTCACCCCCACAGGCGGGCCTTGCAGGAACTGTGGCTGTCAGACCAGAAAACACCTGCATCACCAAGTCCCCTCAGGACCTTACAGCTGAAACACCCCGTGATTCTAAATCCTGGGCAGGGTGAGTTCCCGGCCTGTTCTAGTGACACAAGCACAGAACCATAAGATATGTGGGTCCCACCCAGCTGCCATGCCAGCAGAATTTGTTCTAGCCCTCTGGGCTCTAGTGAGGGTGGAAGAAGATGCCAGGAATAAAAATGCTCAGGCCTGGGCTGTGGGAAACCTTGCTGGCAGTTGCAATCCTGTGCTTGAGTGGCCTGGGATGTTTGTATTATCTGTTTATTCCCAACCCCACAGCCCCTTGAATGGCAGTTCCAAGAGGGAAATGACTCCTGCGGTCTCTGGTATGTCCTCAGGCCAGCTCAGTGTTTGATCAATGTCTGTTGAGTGAATGGACAGCAGAGACCCTCCAGCTGTGGCTGAGCCATGGCAGGGGAAGGACGCCAGGGAAGGAGCTCGAGGTCTGCTGCCCCACCTTCAATGGACAGGCTGAGGCTCCTAGCTTTTTACTGTTGGGAGTTAAAAGCATTCCTGAACTCCCCCGAAGTCCTGAGGTCTGGGCTGCCTGAGCCTCGACTTCCTCTGCTGAAGGCAATGGGAACAGGGTCTTGTGCTTAGCTAGAGACAATTTGCAGCTGTCTCTGACAGGCTTCTTGGCTTCCCGGGAGCCTGCAGCTCTGGCTTTTAGGAAGGGCATCTGTTTTATTTGAGAGAGATAGATAGATAGAGGGAGAGACCAAAACATCCCCAACTTCTATGCTCTCACCCTAGTCCTTCAGGGGTGCCATGAGGTTCCACAAAGAAGAGATGCAGGGACTTGCAGTAAGATAGCTGAGGAGAGGAGGCTGGCATAGCCCATCTCCATGCAAACACTAGACACCAGATAGAAAAATGACCGGATGGTGGATCCAGGGTGCGAGCAATCTTGGATGGTCTTCTACCGGGCAAAGGGAAGCCCTGGCAAAGCACCGATAAATTGGGAAGGAGAGAATGGGGTGAATGTGCTCAGTCACGACTCTACCTAATCCTGCAACTGGGTCGGGATGATTTTCCCTTGGGCTTTGTAGCTGGGAGTGCCCATTGCAAACTTGGAAGATAACAGACAAGCTTTTCCTGGGCATGGACTCGAGTTGGTCAGTGTAAAGTGCTTGTTCCCCACCCTTGTGACACGCTGCTGTGGGCACCTATTGTTTTTTTTCTGTTGTTTTTTTTGAAGACTACAGGGGTCTCTTCCCTGGGGAGGTAGGGCAGACGTGGAGTGTGCTGGAATCTGGGGGCCACTAGACCCATCGGCTGCACAGGAGGAATCTCCCTTGGGAAATAAATTTGCAAATTAATATTAAGACATCAAAATGCTCCGTCCACAACAGAGGGTTATAAGGCAAGTGAAGGTCCAGGCAGACACGGCTCAGTCAAATAACCAAGTTAGATCACCTGAGGAGATCCGGAAATTGGAACAGCTGTTTAGGATTACTCAGAAAGAAATGAAGGACATCCTGAAGACACTGGAGAGCTGGATATGGCTCAGCAAATGAGCACGTTAAATTATCCGATGGGACTCAGAATCCAGAACAACTAGTTAAGGTTGTTCATAATGATATATGTGCTGCTTTGAAGGATTATGTACCCTAGAAAAGCCGTGTTTTAATCCTGATCCAATCTTGTGGCAGCAACTTTTCTTTTAATCCCTATTTAGTACTTTAGGTTGGAAACTTGATTAGATTAATCTCCACAGAGACGTGACTCACCCAATTGTGGGTATTGACTATTGATTAAATGGGCGACTCCACCCATTCCAGGTGGGTATTGATTAGTTTACTGGAACCCTTTAAATGAGGAAGGATTTTGGAGACAGTGAGAGCCACGAGAACCAGGAGAGCTCATGCACCCAGAGACCTTTGGAGATGAAACGCCCCTAGGGGAGCTCATGAAATAAGAAGCCTGGAGAGAAAGCTGGCAGATATCACCACGTTCACCATGTGCCTTTCCAGTGGAGAGAGACAGACCCTGAACTTCATCGACCTTTCTTGAAGGTAATCTCTTGTTGGTGCCTTAATTTGGATATTTCTATAGACTTGCTTTTCACAGCCTAGAACTGTAAACATGCAACTTAATAAATTTGCCCTTATAAAAGCCATTCTGTTTCTGGTATATTGCATCCCAGCAGCTTGCAAACTAGAACTATATGAAAGCTATAAAGAATTTACTAGAGGAGCATAAAGAAGAATTTTGTAAAACTAAATAGAAAAATATCAGACATAGAGATGAAAGATATAGTAGACCAAATTGAAAACATATTAGAGGCTCACAATAGTAGATTTCAAGAGACAGAAGAAAGAATTAACAAATTAGTAGAGAGGACAAATGAACTCGAATGTTCAAAAGAACAAATGGCAAGAAAGATTGGGAAAATGCAACTTGATTTCAGGGAAATGATAGATTGCATGAAGTGTACAAATATAAGGATTATTGGGGTCCCAGAGGGAGAAGAAGAGAGTAAAGGGACAGGAAGGCCAGTAAAAGTATAATGGGGAAAACTTCCCAACCCTTATAAAAGACATAAATATCCAAACCAAACAGGCCCAATGAATCCCAAATAGAATAAATCCAAAAAGGCTTACTCCAAGAGATATAATTATCAGAATGTCAAATCTTGAAGAGAAGCAAAAAAGTCATGAAAGCAAGAGAAAAAAAGATTTATTACATCTCCAAGGGAAACTATTTAAGACTGAGCTCAGACTATTCAGCAGGCACCACGGCGGCGAGAAGGCAGTAGTATGGTATATTTAAGATGTTTAATGAGAAAGACTTCTAGCCAAGAATCCTTTATCCTGCCAGGTTGTCCTACAAGATTAAGGGAGAGATTAAAATCTTCACATATAAACAACGGCTGCAAGAATTTGCCAACAAGAGACCTGCCCTACAAGAAATATTAAAGGGAGTTCTGTTGACTGAAAAAAGACTAGAGAGGGAGGTTTGGAGGAGGACACAGAATTGAAGGGTAACTTAAAGGATAAAAAGTCGAGGAGACAGAAAATATAGATCTGTGTTCTAGTTTGCTAGCTGCTGGAATGCAACACACCAGAGACGGATTGGCTTTTTTTTTTTTTAAATTTTTTATTAATTAAAAAAATTACAAGAAACAAACATTCCCAACACATACACTCAGCAATTCACAATATCATCACATAGTTGCATATTCATCATCATGATCATTTCCCAGGACATTAATATCAATTCAGAAAAAGAAATAAAAAGACAACAGAAAAATATAACAGACAGAAAAAAAAAATTTTACAAGCCATACCCCTTACTGATCCCTTTCATTGATCACTAGCATTTCAAACTAAATCTATTTTAACATTTGTTCCCCCTATTATTTATTTTTATTCCATATGTTCCTCTCATCTGTTGACAAGGTAGATAAAAGGAGCATCAGACATAAGGTTTTCACAATCACACAGTCACATTGTGAAAGCTATATCATTATACGATCATCATCAAGAAACATGGCTACTGGAACACAGCTCTACATTTTCAGGCAGTTCCCTCCAGCCTCTCCATTACATCTTGGATAACAGGGTGATATCTACTTAATGCATAAGAATAACCTCCAGGATAACCTCTCGACCCTGTTTGGAATCTCTCAGCCATTGATACTTTGTCTCATTTCACTCTTTCCCCTTTTGGTGGAGAAGGTTTTCTCAATCCCTTGATGCTGGGTCTCAGCTCATTCTAGAGTTTTTCTCAATCCCTTGATGCTGAATCTCAGCTCATTCTGCGGATTGGCTTTTAATAAAAGGGGATTTATTTTGTTAGTTCTTCTTTGTTAGTTCTTCAAAGGCAGCTAACTTTCCACTGAGGTTCTTTCTTACATGGAAGGCACAGGATGGTCTCTGCTGGTCTTCTCTCCAGGCCCCTGGGTTCCAGCAACTTTCCCCGGGGTGACTTCTTTCTGCATCTCCGAAGGCCTGGGCTGAGCTGCGAGTGCTGAGATGAGGAATGTTGAGCTGCTTAGCTGTGCTACATTGCGGTCCCTCATTTAAGCACCAGCCAATTAAGTCAAACGTCCTTCATTGCAGCAGGCACGCTTCCTAGCCCACTGCAGATGTAAATCAGCAACAGATGAGGTTCACATACCATTGGCTCATGTCCGCAGCAACAAAACTAGGTGCCTTCACCTGGCCAAGTTGACAACTGAATCTAACTACCACAATCTGATAAATAAAAACTATAGAATAAGACCCTAGACCCAAGAATTACTTTTACAGTAGTAAAATTTGAATGTTAATGGACTAAACTCACTAATCAAAAGAGATTGACAGAATGGATTAAATAATACGACCTACTATACGGTGCTCATTAGAGATTCATCTTAGACCCAAGGGTATGAACAGATTGAAAATGAAAAGATAGAAATAGATGTTCTACATAAGCTGTAACTAAAAGAAAGCACTAGTAGCTAAAGTAATATCAGATAAAATAGATTTTAATGTTATGATATCATGAAGTAATATTTTCATGTTAATTATAAAAACATTTGTATCTTTATAGTTTCCTGAAATCAAAAACTTGAAAACTTTCAGTAACATAGGTCATTACTATAGCAAAGTTGATGTTTCTAATAACTTTCTACTTGATATTTTGAGGATGTATACAGTTTTGATAGCTAATTGAATGGTATTTAAGTTAGGGTTTAACATTTAGAGTTCAAAAGAGTCTGATACCAGAGCAGGCAACAGCGGCTCAGTGGTAGAGTTCTTGCCTGCCATGCTGGAGACCTGGGTTCAATTTCTGGAGCCTGCCCATGCCAAAAAAAAAAAGTTATTATTTCTAGATTTTTTTTCCTGGTTTGCCTTAATTTTAAATTGGTTTATGAAACTTACTGTACAAACTCAGGCTTTATCATAATTATATTTTATTTAATATGCCTATGGATAAACTAATCAAGATATCCATTTTTGGTGGTTCAAATTTTCATATATTAATTGTAAAAACATTTGTATCTTTATATTTTCCTGAAATCCAGAACTTAAAAATGTTTAGTAACACAGGTCATTATGATAACAAGGTTGATATTTGTAATAACTTTTTACTTGATATTTTGAGAATATTCACAGTTTTGAAAGCTAATCAAATGGTATTTCTTAGCACTTAATATTTAGAATTTAAGAAACTCTACTATACTTATAGATATACGATAAGATGCTAAACCCAAGAATTGCTTTTACAGTAATAATTTTGGGTATTAATGGGCTAAACTCATTAATTAAGACACACAAATTGACAGATGGATTAAATAATATAATCTACCTTTATGCTGTTCAGAAGAGACTTATCTTAGACCCAAAGATACAAACAGCTTGAAAGTGAAAGGATCGAAATAAATGTTCTATATAAGCTGTAATCAAAAGAAAGCACAAATAGCTATAATAATATTAGATAAAATGCATTTTAAATGTTATGATATCCTAAGAGATAAGATTTTCATATGTTAATTATAAAACATTTTTATCTTGATATTTCCCTGAAATAAAAAACTTGGAAAATTTCAGTAACACAGGTCATTACTATAGCAAAGTTGATGTTCTTAATAACTTTCTATTTGATATTTTGAGAATGGATATAGTTTCAGTAGCTTAACTGAATAGTATTTAAGTTAGGGTTTAATATTTAGAATTTAAGAAATGCTAATACCTGGTATCAGTAAATTTTTTTCTTTCTTTGCCTTAATTTGAAATTGGTTAATGTAACTTACTGTACAAAGACAGGCTTTACAATGATTATATATATATATATATATATATATATATATATATATATATATATTAGAAGAATTCAAAGTCCTCTCCTTATTCAATATACCTGTTAAATTACAGAGACTTCACATGAATAATAAATAATATTTATCTCAAATTAAGCACCTACAGGATAGCTATGAGTTTTCTAATGGAGTCATCTTTACTAAACCAGGCTAAGGCAAAATTACCTAATATTTCAATGCAATATATTCTTTGGCTTTAGAAATTCTAGCCAAAGAAGGGGCCAATTGTGAGCCTAGGCTGAATTTGACCATTAAGCATTCTATATTTGACTTGCTTGGCATTTTAAAAATTTAGAATACATTTTCAACACTCAAAAGATTCGTAACTTTTGCATAATAAAGCCCTGATCTCTGGCATATCTTTAAAAAAACAAAGCTGACATTCTTTCAACACCAGGTCTATTTCCCAAATGGCAGTACTTGGTTGGAGCTGAGTAAGAGCTTTCCCCTTTTGACGAGGCCTGTTTCCTGTTTGAAACTTTGCCTGGCCCAATTAATATATTTGTGTTACTTGCTCAGGCCTTATGGGAATCTGAATCTCTGAACCCACGCTGTATGACAAAAAATAGAAAAAGAGGTATAAATATTAAAAAGGGGACACCATTATCATTATTATTTTTGAATGAAGTGATTGCCTACCTCTAACCATCATTTTTTATTACATAGTTGTATATTCATCAAGATAATTTCTTAGAACATTTGCATCAATTCAGAAAAGGAAATAAAAAGAAAACAGAAAAAAATTCATACATACCATACCCCTTACCCCTCCCTTTCATACAATGATTATATTTTATTTAAAATGCCAAAAAATAAAGTGTACAATATAAAAAAAAAGAAAAGAGAAGATGCAGACTCTGCAATCTCGGAGGCTCCTGGGAACTACCCGTTGGCTCCTCGTGCTCCTCTCCCACTGGTGACTGGGCTCTGGTCACACGGGGACCTTGGCAAGCCCATCAAAGTCTGCAGGCTTCGGACAGAGACCCAAGGAGCGTGGAGAAAGAGGCTGGGGATGAAGTACCCCGGGCCTCGCATCAGAAGATGGTTGTGAGTTCTGGGTCACCCTGGAGGCCCCCGGAGGTCCTGAGGAATCTGGAAGTAGAATCTGTATTGACTAGAGTATCTCCCCTGACCGTCCTTCCTTCCCCCGCCTCCCTGCCTCCTATCCTTCTTGCCCCCCGCTCATCCCCACTTCCATTCATTCACTCCATCATTTATCCCCTATCGAGTGGTTGTACCACACCAGCATAGGTGCGTTGTGGGTGGTGGCGGGGGGCAGGCAGGGAGGAAAGGAAGACAAAGCAACCTTTCTTTAGTGGGTCAGACACGATGCCAAGTGATTTTTTTTTCACATAAATTATCTAATCCTCAGGGAAGAGAATTACCCCCATTTTAGAGATGAGAAAACTGAGGCTCAAAGAGGTCAATTAGAAATGCCGCTCAGCCCCACGGTACTTTTGGGGAGCTGTAGGCTGCCGTTCATCTTGTGGCTGGCTTTTCAACCCTCAAGCTTCGGCTGACTTCCACTGTCCAGGCTTCCATCCCACTCCCAGCGCCCAGTACTTCACAGGGCAGCGTTTCTCCCTCGGGCCTTCCAGTTTATACTGCCGGGCGTAAGGAGGGTTTGGAGAGTTGGAAAACCCTAGAGCTGCGTCCTTGTTTCTGGCCTGGGCGGCCCATCAGGATACCGGGGTTCCCAAGTACAAGCAGACCCTTCCCTGGTGGGGAACAGCAGCCCCTTTCACAGCCCAAACACCCGCGCTGGTCTAGAGCACAGACCTGGGGTCCCGGGGTCACCCTCCTGCTCCCTCGCCTTTCTGCTCTTCTTTTTCTAGGGCTGCCACAGTTCTTTAGAAGACGCCAAGGAAGGTTCTTCATGACATTTGTCTTCCAAGTTCCTTCCTGAGCCCTTTCCTGGGGAAGCGAGGAGGGTGGCAGTAATGGCTTGTATCTCACCTGAGTCCTCCCAGCTTGAATTCAGCCTCGTGTCTCAGTCCCTCCTCCTGGAAGAACTCAGCCCCGAGATAAAGCCTGGAGCACACTCAGGCTTGTTCACAGGCCGGGAGCTGCTTGCACAGTGGGACAGGGGCCTCCGCTGGAGCCATGGTGGCCAGACAGCACACCTGCCTGGGCCTTGGCTTCTACACCTAACAGGTGGGAGCAACACTTAATCCACAACACCAACTGCCAGGCAGTACCACAAGGAACCGTCACCCCAAATCGGGGGGTGATGGGCATGCATCGCAAGCCCTCCCCACCGTGGGAAGCAAAGGAGTGGTCAACGTGAATAGGTCCTGTCTGGCACGGGAGGGGTGAGGTGCCCACGGAGGAGGGCCTGGAAGCTCCCCCAGGAGCCATGCCGGGCCCTCGGCCCCTGCGCCCAGCCTCAGTGTCTCTCTGACTGGCTTATGGGAGCAGATAATCCTGTCACAAGCCTGTGGGTGGACACCCTGCACTGCAGAGCTCTCTCTTTCCCCCCAGTTCTCCTCCTCCCGTCCCCTTGGAAGAGCTTCCCACGATCCCCTCCCTTGACCGACTGACCCCTGCCTTAGGCTCCGCATTCTCACTCATCCATGCCCCCAGTTGGTGCCTCTGCCCCGTCCCCAGTGGGCCGTGGCTTGCAGCCCTCACAGCCGCCTCGGTCTGGGCCCAGGGTCCAGCAGGGCCAGAGGAGGACGAAGCTCATGGGCCAGTCAGCAGACCTTTTCACCCACGCTGCACCCTCAGCTTTCTGCTACCAGCCTCCCCGACCTCTGAAAACCAGCTGGCACCCTGCACTAAGGTCTGACTCGATCCAGGATTTAATCAACACGCAAAAAGAAAAGCTCCTTTGTTGGCATGTGCTCCACAGAGCAGGAATTGCTGCCATGCCTTCTCTTTACTGAGCAGCTGGGCCCAGCCAGAGGGCAGAAGGCTGAGGAAGTGGGGAGCCAGGTCTGGGGCTTACTTTGCAGCCCCCAAAGGTGTAGAAGAGGTAACCCCTTTTCCCCAAGGCAGCTGGATTTTCCCTGCGGGGAAATGAGTAGGGGTGGCAGGAAGGGGGCGTGAGATGAGACAAGTTGTACAGCTTCAGGCTGAGAATGCTTGACATGATTTTGTGGTTTTTTTCCCCCTTATTCCTCCCTGTGGGCCCTTTTGATGTTCCTGCTTCATCAACCACAGTTAGTTTTGATCCACAGCATGAGATATGAGATCTGGATCTATAAGAGAAGCCTTGAGGGGGTAGGGGGTAGGGCTGCCTCAAACAAGGCATTTGCCCCGTTGACAGTCCAGTTCAGGTTTCCTGCCCAGGTGGGCTGCGGGGCTGGTGCAGAAAGGACAGCAGGTGGGGACATGTGTGCAGTGGAGGGACCCCCAGATCACAAGGCTCAGGTCCAGCATGGGAGGAGGGTAGAGACTGGCCAAATTTCCAGGCTCTCCACTGACTGCCCAGCAGGGACCTGACGTTTTGCACGGGACCAGCGGTGAGGCGTGGCGAGGAAAGCACAGCCCTTGGTTCCTGTGAGAGCACCCGGCCTCACCTTGCTGCTGTGCCTCGGTCTCCCCTTCTGTGAGATGGGCAGGATGGCCAGGGGACCTGCCTCACAGAGGGGTCTAAGGATCGACTGAGTCGGACCCACAGTGCTCAGAACGGTGCAGGTCACGCGGTAGGTGCCCGGAAGATACTAGCCCAACATCCTCAGAGCTGTTAAACATTGGCCAGCACAGCACTGGTCACAGGATATGCTCTGATTTAGCCGACACTGCTGAACAGTTCTCTACAGTGGTTGTGCTAACTTACAGGTCAGTAAGCGGGGTTTAAATGAGATTCCACTGCACTCGGTCCTCCCTTCTCAGGACTGGCTATGACCCGGGAGACAAGGTGACACAGGGAGCTTCACCATTATCCGCCAAAGATTCTGCGAGCGGGTGCTGCCTTCCAGGGAACCGCTAGCCGAGGTGGGTGCTCAGGAAGCCCAGGGAGCAGTAGGATGGAAGAGGTCGTGGAGGTGCAGCTCCTAAATTTCCGGCACCCTGCACTAAGGTCTGACTCGATCCAGGATTTAATCAACACGCAAAAAGAAAAGCACCTTTGTTGGCATGTGCTCCACAGAGCGGCACAAGAGTTTGATTTGAGGGGGAGGGAGAGGAATCCAGCGTCCTGGGCAGGGGCAGCATTTGAACACTGTGGGGCAGAGAGGATGGCTGGTGCCAGGATGCCCATAAACAGAGCTGGAGGGCTGGTTGCCTCCACTGCACACATGTCGCCACCTGCTGTCCTTTCTGCACCAGCCCCGCAGCCCAGCTGGGCAGGAAACCTGAACTGGGCTGTCACTGGGGCAAATGCCTTGTTTGAGGCAGCCCTACCCACTACCCCCTCAAGACTTCTCTTATAGATCCAGATCTCATATCTCATATTTCACTGCCCAGATCTAGGCTCAATAAACCCTTTTGTGCAGAGACACTGCGGACCACGCACAATGGCTCATGAACGAATGAATAAACATTGTCCAAAACTGCACACAAACCTTGGGGAGCTTTGTCCATGTGCCAGTCGGCCTTCTCGCTGCCAGAACACACATTCCCTGCTCTTTCTATCCTGTAGAGACAGTCTAAAATCAACCACAAATTTTAATTATGAAACTGCCAGAGACAACCTCCCTACCAGGAATGGAGAGTCCAGAGAAAAGCTGCAGCCTCCCTCTGAGTTCATGTGCAAGGAAGGAACCAACATGTTGAAGTCACTGGAGATGAGCAAAGGGCCCCGGTAGCCACAGGTGGGAGTGGGAGATGGGCTGCTCCAACGCCACAGACATGTGGGAGGGGAGGTCAGAGCGGTGCTTGAGGGGCCACCTGGGACATTGTTGATTCCCAGACTCCTGAGATGGGCAAACACAGACAATCCATGAACGTGCTGCAGGGTGCTCTGCGAACACCCAGAATTGGACATAGCATTTGTGTGAAAAGACATTGCCTGGGAGAAAATGGACCCATGGGCCAAAATAGAATTTTAAATGAAGCTCCAGACCTCTGCCTTTTGACATCCACGTGGCCCCAGGTCGGAAGGCTGGTGCCCTCCCGGTCTGCTTGGTTGTCCCAGGATCTGCCAATCTTATGATGTCCAGAACAGAACTTCTGGTATGCTCCTTCCCAATCTGTTTCATCCGCAGTCCTCTCCAGCTCAGTGAATGTAGCTTCATCCTTCTAGCTTCTCAGGTCAAGCACCTCAGCATTAGCCTTCACTTCTCTCCTTCACCTTCCACATCCAATTTGTAAGCAACTTCCATTATCTCCATCTTTAAAGTAAGTCCAGAATCTGACCCCTCTCACCTCTTTACTGCTGCACCCTAGTCTGGCCACCTCATCTCTCTCCTGGGTTATTGCTAGAGTCTCCACAACTTGTCTCTCTGCTCTCCATGTGGATCTCCCTCTTGGCCCATATTTAGTCACTCTAAACGGCTCCTACCTCGCTCAGAGTAAAAGACAAAGTTCTTCCAGCTGTCCACAAGGCTCCACAATTTCTGGTTCCTGTACTCTCCCCCTCAGTCACTTGGTTCCAGCCAAGGTCATCTTGTGGAATTTGCTGGAAAATGCCAGTGTGGGGTAGGCTGGGCTGGACTTTCCCTGTCTCATGCAGGTCAGGCTGTCCCTTTTCCAGAGCTGCCCCAACTTGAAAGCAGATCCCCCTCCATTCAGCCCTTCGTGCCTCTTCTATTGCTGCAGTCGGTGACATTCTCACTTCACTGCCCCAGCACTGACCAAACTGTGGTGGTAACTGTCTGCTCCATTGTTTTTTGCCCAAAGGCCGCGCCCATTTGTAAAATGGCTTCAAAGGGCACCTCCAGCTCTGAGCATGTCTGATTTTTTTGGGTCAAAGTATTTCATAGGAGCAACCTCAAGCCAGGGTATTTCCAGAGATCCTGGAAATTGCTCATTTCCTTGACTTTCCTCCATTTCCAAATAGACATCAGGTTCTGCTTTAGCTACCAGTTCCCCAGACTTTGAAATAATTCATTAAATTGCACCTTTATGTTTTTGCAGTTTTCTCTATGTGAGTTATTAAAAATAGGTTTAAAAATGGGCAGGGGCCATGGTGGCTCAGCAGGCAGAGTTCTCACCTGCCATGCCGGAGTCCTGGGTTTGCTTCCTGGTGTCAGTCCATGCAAAAAAACCAAACCAAAACAAAGCAAAATAAAAAGACTACCTGGGGGTGGGCCACGGTGGCTCAGCAGGTAAGAGTGCTAGCCTGTCATGCCCGAGGACTCGGGTTTGATTTCCAGTGCCTGCCCATGTAAAAAAAAAAATAACCTGGTTGGCTTGAGTCAGGTGATCTCTGATGGTCCAGCTGGCTGTACCCATATTGAAAGAGCCATGTGGCTCATATGCTAGCCCTTTGCAGAGCTGAGGAGGTGGATGCAGGGAAGGGGTTGGTTAATGGAAATGGTGGGGTGGAGGGCATACAATTTTTTTTTTTTTTATGTTTTCTCTTTGGTATCTTCTAGACTCTGATTTCTGATTCATTCATCAGGACTGTGGAGCAGATTTCTCCAGCTCTATCTGGGAAGGACATTTCCTGGAAGTTCCCCATTTCCTGTAGCACCATGAATGAGTTAAGGAAAAGGCAAGGGAGGGACCTGATAACCCATGCTTTTGACTTCGATTCTCCGAGTTTGTGTATTATAGTTAGCCCATATGAGTGAGGCATGATAATATCTGTCTTTTGTTTCTGCCATTTCATTCAACATACAGTCCTTAAGTTTCAATCACCCAGTTGCATGCCTCACAACTTCATTTCTTCTAACTCAGTAGTCCATTGTATGTATATACCACAGTTCCCCTATCATCTCTTAGTCATTGTACCCTTAGGCCACCTCTAGCCATTGCAAATCACAGAACACTGCTGACATAAACACCAGTGTGCAAGTGTACATTCGTGTTCCCACTCTCAGTTCCTCCAGGCCTATAGCAACAGGGTTGCAGAGTCATATGGCAACCTCACCCCTAGCCTCCTGTGGAACCACCTCACTGCCCTCTAGAGGGGCTGCACCTCTCAGCTTCCCTCCCAACAGTGAATAGCTACCTCTCTCCCTCCACACTTACCACACAGTCTTTTTTTTCTTTGAACCTTAGCTATTTAATGCACAGTAAAAACATGGACAGCTTTCACAATCTCAAGAAGAAAGGCATTCAAAAGATGAATAAACACGTCAAAAGTTTAGCTAAATTTTTGTTTTTACAGGAAACAATTATTTTTTACTGGAAGCAAGTAGCATCAAATAAAGTACCTTTGGTAAAGTCTGAGGTAACGTTTAGAAATTCCTTTGTTCCTAAAACTAAAAGGGGATTTTCTGACCTACCATGCTACAAATTCCAATGCTGCAAGAATACACCTCTATGGAAATACACCCCCATCTTTTGTAAAGAATTCCACAGCATAAAATAACAATACTTTTCAAGTCTCGACTGTTTTTATTATTTTTTTAAGTATGAAATGGTATATATGTCTTCTTTTTAAAATGTTTATCTTTGGAATGGCATATAGAAAATGGCACCCTGGGACCTTTAGCTTTACGTCCTCAAAATTCTTTCAAGAATCTAATGCATGCAGTTTCTTTAAAAAAAAGAGGATACTACACTTGGCTTGAATCAAAACAATCTGAAAAACAGATGTGCCCCAGCAGAAATCCTCCAGTTTTTTCAAGTTCCTCAAAAATGCCACTACAAGCCACTCTACTATAGGTCAAGGAAGATGGATATTCAAGGGTATCACTAGTTGATATTTCCTGATATTTCAGGTTTATTATATAATCACTGGTTCCCACGCATCATTTCCTGTAGATAAATGGTATTCATGTGATAGGCTGCCATCCAATTCGGATGTCTCTGAGCATTCCAGTAATATGACTGAGAAGCAGCAGCATAGGATTCCTACCATGCCCTGACGTAAACTCTCCAGTACTCCTCATAATCTTGACAGGTATCAGCAAAACTTGGATGTGTTTCCCTATGGCAGTCACACCAACCCTCTTTCCAGTGTTCTGTCTGCAATCGATAGGAAGACCGCCTGGGAAGGTTTCTCCGGTTCTGCCTGGTTCCCTGGTTGGCCCCCTCTTTATGCCTTGCCTTTATCTGGATTTCAGATGGTGCTTGATATCCCTCTAGATTGAGGGTGTCGTTTCCATTCAGAGGCTGCTCTAAAGAGTTATGGCTATAAACAGAAGCAGGTTCAGGGTCTTTCAGCAGAGTATCAGAAGAGCCTTCCATGTATGATTTATTTCCTTTGCTCTAAGAAGAAGTTCTTGAATTTTAAGAATCATTGTCACTCGTAGAGTCTCCAGATTGGCTACTACTCGCCAATATCTGCACTCTCTCTTAGTAACTCTATTTCTCACAAAACCGTTTTGAGGATTCATAGTCTGATCCCCAGGACCTGTATAGTGCCTGATGATTTCCACAGGTTTTTCTAGCCCCTCTTTAATATAGTGTTCATAATCCTCTACCAATTCTGCAAAAGTCAAAGTGCAGGGTAAGCGGATTTTAAAGGAAGACAGACAAGGAATGTGGGGGACTGACAGAGGTAAACCCTTTTTGACCTGGTGCTGATTATTGATAGAGTTTTCAGCAGGACTCTGAACAGAGTTCTTCATTTGCTCTTCCAACTGTATGGCACAGCCTAGTTCTTTTGGTGACATTGATTTTTCTATGATTCCACACTCTGAGTGGCTTTTTGCAGGAAGCTTTTGTGTGGGGTTCATTTTTTATTTGATTGACAGTGCAGATCCAGAAGCAGTTCTAGTTTCCTGTCACCCTCTTAATTTATATCTAGCTTCATTCCATGTGGCCAAAGAAGATATAATTATATGATGTCAATAGTTTTTGAACTTATTGAGACTTGTTTTGTGTTTCCTCTTTTATAGAACTCCAGAAACTTATCAAGATCCGCCCAAATGGGTGAAGACATGTCATCACCTAATCCAGCATAACAACCACTCTTGATTAAATCACATTTCCGGGGAGATGATCTCATTACAGTTTCAAACATACAGTACTGAATAGGGATTATTCTATCTTTATGAAATGGGATTTTGATTAAAACATGGCTTTTCTAGGGAACATACATCCTTTCAAACCAGCACACCACCCCAGCTCTCTTTCACATAATGTATTTTTTCCATCCGTTCACTTTCAACTTTCTCATATCTTTTTTTCTTATCATTATCATTTTAATAGGAGAACATAAGTTGAAAGGAAGGGAGGCAGAGCTATCATTTCAGTATTAAAGGTGTAAACCAAAAGGAAGGAAGTAGTTAATGGCCAACTTCATTAGCATCAATTTACTCATGTCTTTGAATTTAGATCAGTCTCTTGTAAACAACACACTGTAGGGTCATGCTTTTGAAAGTCCATTTTGCCAATCTCTGCCATTTGACTGGAGAGTTTAATCCATTTACATTTAAAGAAACTATTGATAATGCAGGACTTTCTACTGTTATTGCTATTTAGATTTTGTCAGTCATACCTTTTTTCACCCACAGTTCTTTCATTTTTGCTATTTTCAATTTAATCTTTTTTTTTTTGTATCAGACCCTTTTGAATCCCTTCTCATTTCTTTCTGAATATGTTTTCTATGTGGTTACAACTTACTGATATTATATTTTTAAATGAGTTTCTTGCAGTTAGCCTAAAGCTCTCTACTTTTGGCTTATGTTTTATTAACTGGTTTGCCAATCTCTGTTTTTTATTTTTAAATTAATATGTTTAAATTGTTTACATTTAATGTAATTATTGATACACTGGGGCTCAAGTCTGCCATTTTATTTTTTGTTTTCTGTTTGTTCCTTCTATTTTAAATTTTTGTGGGTCATCCCCTTCCACCATCCTGTGGATTACTTAACAATTTTTTTAGAATTCCATTTCATTTTATCTATTATGTTTTTGAATGTATCTCCTTGTATAATTTTCTTAATGGCTGCTGTAAGTATTACTTTGTCACACATAATTTACCATAATGTACTCATCTGGTAGGCTGAATAATGGCCACCAAAGATGTCCATGTCTTTGTCACCAGGTCCTGAGACTATGGTGTTTTAGTTTCCTAAAACTGCTGGAATGCAGTATACCAGTGATGGAACAGGTTTTAAAAAGGGAATTTATTTAAGTTGCAAGTTTACAGTTCTAAAGCCATGAAAATGTCCAAATTAAGGCACCAACCAGAGGTTACCTTCACTCAAAAAAGGCTGATACTATCTGGAACACCTCTGTCAGCTGCAAAGGCATGTGGCTGGCATCTGCTGGGGTCTCCAGCTTCTGGGCACCTGTCAACTGGGAAGGCACATGGTGAAGTCGATTAGCTTTCCCTTCTAGCTTTTTCAATGGCTTCCCTGGGGGCATTTTCTTCCTGCATCTCCAAACGTCTCTGTTTGTGTGGGCTCTGTTGGCTCTATTTGCATGGAAGTTTCTTCCAAAAAGGTTCCCTCTTAAAGAGCTCCAGTAAGCAATCCACCATGAATGGGTGGAGACACATCTCCATGGAAACAATCAAAGAGCTCTCACCCAGCAATATTGATGAAGAACATGACTTTTTTGGGGGTACACAATAGTTTAAAATCAGCACACATGGCAAGAGGACATTGTAGGTGTGATTAAATTAAGACTCTTGAGATTGGAAGGTTATACTGGGTTTTCCAGGTGGGACAATTGTAACTTCATGGATCCTTAGAAGAAGGAGGTAAGAGGGTCAGAATGAAAAATGGAGATTTGGTAATAGAAGCAGAGGTGGGAGTGATATGGGGCCAAGAACTAAGGAATGTGTGAAACCATTAGGAGGTGAAAAAAGATGAGGAGGGTGGTCAGAAGGAATGTTGTCTGCCAACCCATTGATTTCAGCCGATTGACACTGATTTTGAACCTCTGACCTTTAGAACTGTAGGATAATAAATTTACATTGTCGGAAGCCATTAAGTTTGTATTATTTTGCTTTAGTGGCAATAGGAAACTATATAAGTGTTGTTGATATCTCACCAGTTTGTGTGAAATGTAGAAACTTTACTTTACTTTAAATCTATTTACCCTCCCTTGTTTATAATACAATTGTATTAAATATTTCTTCTACCTATCTTGAGATCTATATCAGATAATGTTACTGTTTTGGTTTTACTGTCAAACATAATTTAGAAAACTTTTGAGGATAATATAAAAAATAGTTTAATCATATATTTGCCCTTTGCCATCTTTTTATTTCTTCCTAATGGTCCACGATTCCTTCTTTTATAATTTATTTTTTCTGTTTAGAGAGTGTCCTTTATCCATTTTTTTTTAGGTTAGGTTAGTTGGCAATGCATTCCTTTAGTTTTCCTTTATCTCATCATGTGTTTATTTTCACTTCATTCCTGAAAGACAATTTTCCAAATGAAAGAATTTGATTTCGACAGTTATTTTCTTTTAGCAGTTGAAAAATGTGCCACTTCCTTCTGCCTCAGTGATTTCTGATGAGAAATCTGCTGTCTTTCAAAAAAATTGTTTTCCCTATAGATAGGGTGTCATTTCTGTCTTGTTGCATTCAAGATTTTTTCTTTCTTTAATTTTCAGAAGTTTGATTATGATGTGTCTTGGTGTGGGTTTGTTTGGGTTTATCCTGTTTGTGGGTTCTCTCAGCTTCTTCCTTTTTAATGTTCTTCTTTATCACTCATAATAATTTTTGTCTTATTGTCAATTTTGCCTAATATCAGTATAGACACTCCAACTCCCTTTTGTTTACTGTTTATATAGTATATCTTTTGCCATCCTTTCACTTTCAGCTTGTGTCTTTGAATGTAAAGTGAGTCTTTCAGAGACAGTATATAGTTGGAGCATTGTTTACTCCATTCTTCTAGTTTATGTATTTTTTTTTTTTTCCTGAAGGCCATTTCTTTTTTTTTTTTTTTTTTAATTTTTTTATTAATCAAAAAAAAAGAAAAGAAATGAACACAACATTTAGAAATCATTCCATTCTACACATGCACTCAGTAATTCTTAGTATCATCACGTAGATGTATGATCATCATTTCTTAGTACATTTGCATCGATTTAGGAAAAGAACTAGCAAAACAGCAGAAAAAGATATAGAATGTTAATATAGAGAAGAGAATTAAAATAATAATACTAACAAAATATATATATATATAAAAAGGAAAAAGAAAAAAACAAAAACAAAAGATACAAACACACAAACAAACAAACAAAAAACCATATTTTAGGTGCAGCTTCATTCAGTGTTCCAACCTAGTTACATTACACTTAGGTATTATTGTGCTGTCCATTTTTGAGTTTTTGTATCTAGTCCTGTTGCACAGTCTGTATCCCTTCAGCTCCAATTACCCATTATCTTACCCTGTTTTTAACTCCTGCTGGTCTCTGCTACCAATGATATATTCCAAGCTGATTCTCGAATGTCGGTTCACATCAGTGGGACCATACAGTATTTGTCCTTTAGTTTTGGGCTAGACTCACTCAGCATAATGTTCTCTAGGTCCATCCATGTTATTACATGCTTCATAAGTTTAGTCTGTCTTAAAGCTGCATAATATTCCATTGTAGGTATACGCCACAGTTTGTTTAGCCACTCGTCTGTTGATGGACATTTTGGCTGTTTCCATCTCTTTGCAATTGTAGATAATGCTGCTATAAACACTGGTGTGCAAATGTCCGTCTGTGTCTTTGCCCTTAAGTCCTTTGAGTAGATACCTAGCAGTGGTATTGCTGGGTCGTAATCCATTATGCCATTCTATGTCTTTTGATTGGGAAATTCAGTCCATTAACTTTTAGTGTTATTACTGTTTGGATAATATTTTCCTCTACCATTTTGGCTTTTGTATTATATATATCATATCTGATTTTCCTTCTTTCTACACTTTACTCCATACCTCTCTCTTCTGTCTTTTCATATCTGACTCTAGTGCTCCCTTTAGTATTTCTTGCAGAGCTGGTCTCTTGGTCACAAATTCTCTCAGTGACTTTTTGTCTATAAATGTTTTAATTTCTCCTTCATTTTTTTTTTAATTAATTAAAAAAAGAATTAACAAAACAATTAGAAATCATTCCAATCTACATGTACAATCAGTAATTCTTAATAACATCATAGTTGCATATTCATCATTTCTTAGTACATTTGCATCGATTTAGAAAAAGAAATAAAAAGACAACAGAATAAGAATTAAAACAATAATAGAAAGAAAAAAAACAAAAAAAACAAAAACAAAAAACCTATACCTCACATGCAGTTTCATTCAGTGTTTTAACTTAATTGCATTACAATTGGGTAGTATTGTGCTGTCCATTTCTGAGTTTTTATATCCAGTCCCGTTGTACAGTCTGTATCCCTTCATCTCCAATTATCCCTTCTCTTTTTTTTTTTTAATTAACGGAAAAAAAGAAATTAACCCAACATTTAGAGATCATACCATTCTACACATGCAATCATTAATTCTTAACATCATCACATAGATGCATGATCATCATTTCTTAGTACATTTGCATTGGTTTAGAAGAACTAGCAACATAACCGAAAAAGATATAGAATGTTAATATAGAGAAAAAAATAAAAGTAATAATAGTAAAATCAAAACAAAACAAAACAAAACAAAACAAAAACCTATAGCTCAGATGCAGCTTCATTCAGTGTTTTAACATGATTACTTTACAATTAGGTATTATTGTGCTGTCCATTTTTGAGTTTTTGTATCTAGTCCTGTTGCACAGTCTGTATCCCTTCAGCTTCAATTACCCATTGTCTTAC
Organism: Tamandua tetradactyla; assembly: GCF_023851605.1. Classification (NCBI taxonomy): domain Eukaryota; kingdom Metazoa; phylum Chordata; class Mammalia; order Pilosa; family Myrmecophagidae; genus Tamandua; species Tamandua tetradactyla. Next base: position 40,372,915 of record NC_135341.1, read on the forward strand.
CCTGTTTCTAACTCCTGCTGAACTCTGTTACCAATGACATATTTCAAGTTTATTCTCGAATGTCCGTTCACATCAGTGGGACCATACAGTATTTGTCCTGTAGTTTTTGGCTGGATTCACTCAGCATAATATTCTCTAGGTCCATCCATGTTATTACATGGTTCATAAGTTTATCTTGTCTTAAAGCTGCATAATATTCCATCGTATGTATATACCACAGTTTGTTTAGCCACTCTTCTGTTGATGGAGATTTTGGCTGTTTCCATCTCTTTGCAATTGTAAATAATGCTGCTATAAACATTGGTGTGCAAATGTCCGTTTGTGTCTTTGCCCTTAAGTCCTTTGAGTAGATACCTAGCAATGGTATTGCTGGGTCGTATGGCAATTCTATATTCAGCTTTTTGAGGAACCGCCAAACTGCCTTCCACAGTGGTTGCACCCTTTGACATTCCCACCAACAGTGGATAAGTGTGCCTCTTTCTCCGCATCCTCTCCAGCACTTGTCATTTTTCTGTTTTGTTGATAATGGCCATTCTGGTGGGTGTGAGATGATATCTCATTGTGGTTTTGATTTGCATTTCTCTAATGGCCAGGGACATTGAGCATCTCTTCATGTGCCTCTTGGCCATCCGTATTTCCTCTTCTGAGAGGTGTCTGTTCAAGTCTTTTTCCCATTTTGTAATTGGGTTGGCTGTCTTTTTGTTGTTGAGATGAACAATCTCTTTATAAATTCTGGATACTAGACCTTTATCTGATATATCATTTCCAAATATTGTCTCCCATTGTGAAGGCTGTCTTTCTACTTTCTTGATGAAGTTCTTTGATGCACAAAAGTGTTTAATTTTGAGGAGCTCCCATTTATTTATTTCCTTCTTCAGTGCTCTTGCTTTAGGTTTAAGGTCCATAAAACCACCTCCAGTTGTAAGATCCATAAGATATCTCCCAACATTTTCCTCTAACTGTTTTATGGTCTTAGACCTAATGTTTAGATCTTTGATCCATTTTGAGTTAACTTTTGTATAGGGTGTGAGAGATGGGTCTTCTTTCATTCTTTTGCATATGGATATCCAGTTCTCTAGGCACCATTTATTGAAGAGACTGCTCTGTCCCAGGTGAGTTGGCTTGACTGCCTTATCAAAGATCAAATGTCCATAGATGAGAGGGTCTATATCTGAGCACTCTATTCGATTCCATTGGTCGATATATCTATCTTTATGCCAATACCATGCTGCTTTGACCACTGTGGCTTCATAATATGCCTTAAAGTCAGGCAGCGCGAGACCTCCAGCTTCGTTTTTTTTCCTCAAGATGTTTTTAGCAATTCGGGGCACCCTGCCCTTCCAGATAAATTTGCTTATTGGTTTTTCTATTTCTGAAAAATAAGTTGTTGGGATTTTGATTGGTATTGCATTGAATCTGTAAATCAATTTAGGTAGGACTGACATCTTAACTATATTTAGTCTTCCAATCCATGAACACGGTATGCCCTTCCATCTATTTAGGTCTTCTGTGATTTCTTTTAGCAGTTTTTTGTAGTTTTCTTTATATAGGTTTTTTGTCTCTTTAGTTAAATTTATTCCTAGGTATTTTATTCTTTTAGTTGCAATTGTAAATGGGATTCGTTTCTTGATTTCCCCCTCAGCTTGTTCATTACTAGTGTATAGAAATGCTACAGATTTTTGAATGTTGATCTTGTAACCTGCTACTTTGCTGTACTCATTTATTAGCTCTAGTAGTTTTGTTGTGGATTTTTCCGGGTTTTCGACGTATAGTATCATATCGTCTGCAAACAGTGATAGTTTTACTTCTTCCTTTCCAATTTTGATGCCTTGTATTTCTTTTTCTTGTCTAATTGCTCTGGCTAGAACCTCCAACACAATGTTGAATAATAGTGGTGAGAGTGGACATCCTTGTCTTGTTCCTGATCTTAGGGGGAAAGTTTTCAATTTTTCCCCATTGAGGATGATATTAGCTGTGGGTTTTTCATATATTCCCTCTATCATTTTAAGGAAGTTCCCTTGTATTCCTATCTTTTGAAGTGTTTTCAACAGGAAAGGATGTTGAATCTTGTCGAATGCCTTCTCTGCATCAATTGAGATGATCATGTGATTTTTCTGCTTTGATTTGTTGATATGGTGTATTACATTAATTGATTTTCTTATGTTGAACCATCCTTGCATACCTGGGATGAATCCTACTTGGTCATGATGTATAATTCTTTTAATGTGTTGTTGGATACGATTTGCTAGAATTTTATTGAGGATTTTTGCATCTGTATTCATCAGAGAGATTGGTCTGTAGTTTTCTTTTTTTGTAATATCTTTGCCTGGTTTTGGTATGAGGGTGATGTTGGCCTCATAGAATGAATTAGGTAGTTTTCCCTCCACTTCGATTTTTTTGAAGAGTTTGAAGAGAATTGGTACTAATTCTTTCTGGAACGTTTGGTAGAATTCACATGTGAAGCCATCTGGTCCTGGACTTTTCTTTTTAGGAAGCTTTTGAATGACTAATTCAATTTCTTTACTTGTGATTGGTTTGTTGAGGTCATCTATGTCTTCTTGAGTCAAAGTTGGTTGTTCATGTCTTTCCAGGAACCCGTCCATTTCATCTACATTGTTGTATTTATTAGCGTAAAGTTGTTCATAGTATCCTGTTATTACCTCCTTTATTTCTGTGAGGTCAGTAGTTATGTCTCCTCTTCCATTTCTGATCTTATTTATTTGCATCCTCTCTCTTCTTCTTTTTGTCAATCTTGCTAAGGGCCCATCAATCTTATTGATTTTCTCATAGAACCAACTTCTGGCCTTATTGATTTTCTCTATTGTTTTCATGTTTTCAATTTCATTTATTTCTGCTCTAATCTTTGTTATTTCTTTCCTTTTGCTTGCTTTGGGGTTAGCTTGCTGTTCTTTCTCCAGTTCTTCCAAATGGATAGTTAATTCCTGCATTTTTGCCTTTTCTTCTTTTCTGATATAGGCATTTAGAGCAATAAATTTCCCTCTTAGCACTGCCTTTGCTGCGTCCCATAAGTTTTGATATGTTGTGTTTTCATTTTCATTCACCTCGAGGTATTTGCTAATTTCTCTTGCAATTTCTTCTTTGACCCAGTCGTTGTTTAGGAGTGTGTTGTTGAGCCTCCACGTATTTGTGAATTTTCTGGCACTCTGCCTATTATTGATTTCCAACATCATTCCTTTATGGTCCGAGAAAGTGTTGTGTAAGATTTCAATCTTTTTAAATTTGTTAAGACTTGCTTTGTGACCCAGCATATGGTCTATCTTTGAGAATGATCCATGAGCACTTGAGAAAAAGGTGTATCCTGCTGTTGTGGGATGTAATGTCCTATAAATGTCTATTAAGTCTAGTTCATTTATAGTAATATTCAGATTCTCTATTTCTTTGTTGATCCTCTGTCTAGATGTTCTGTCCCTTGATGAGAGTGGTGAGTTGAAGTCTCCAACTATTATGGTATATGAGTCTATTTCCCTTTTCAGTGTTTGCAGTATATTCCTCACGTATTTTGGGGCATTCTGATTCGGTGCGTAAATATTTATGATTGTTATGTCTTCTTGTTTAATTGTTCCTTTTATTAGTATATAGTGTCCTTCTTTGTCTCTTTTAACTGTTTTACATTTGAAGTCTAATTTGTTGGATATTAGTATAGCCACTCCTGCTCTTTTCTGGTTGTTATTTGCATGAAATACCTTTTCCCAACCTTTCACTTTCAACCTATGTTTATCTTTGGGTCTAAGATGTGTTTCCTGTAGACAGCATATAGAAGGATCCTGTTTTTTAATCCATTCTGCCAATCTAAATCTTTTGATTGGGGAATTCAGTCCATTGACATTTAGTGTTGTTACTGTTTGGATAATATTTTCCTCTAACATTTTGCCTTTTGTATTATATATATCATATCTGATTTTCCTTCTTTCTACACTCTTTTCCATATCTCTCTCTTCTGTCTTTTTGTATCTGACTCTAGTGCTCCCTTTAGTATTTCTTGCAGAGCTGGTCTCTTGGTCACAAATTCTTTCAGTGACTTTTTGTCTGAGAATGTTTTAATTTCTCCCTCATTTTTGAAGGATAATTTTGCTGGATATAGGAGTCTTGGTTGGCAGTTTTTCTCTTTTAGTATTTTAAATATATCATCCCACTGTCTTCTAGCTTCCATGGTTTCTGCTGAGAAATCTACACAAAGTCTTATTGGGTTTCCCTTGTATGTAATGGATTGTTTTTCTCTTGCTGCTTTCAAGATCTTCTCTTTCTCTTTGACCTCTGACATTCTAACTAGTAAGTGTCTTGGAGAACGCCTATTTGGGTTTAATCTCTTTGGGGTGCGCTGCACTTCTTGGATCTGTAAATTTAGGTCTTTCATAAGAGTTGGGAAATTTTCAGTGATAATTTCTTCCATTAGTTTTTCTCCTCCTTTTCCCTTCTCTTCTCCTTCTGGGACACCCACAACACGTATATTTGTGCGGTTCATATTGTCCTTGAGTTCCCTGATACCCTGTTCAAATTTTTCCATTCTTTTCCCTATAGTTTCTGTTTCTTTTTGGAATTCAGATGTTCCATCCTCCAAATCACTAATTCTATCTTCTGTCTCTTTAAATCTATCATTGTAGCTATCCATTATTTTTTCTATGTTTGCTACTTTATCCTTCACTTCCATAAGTTCTGCGATTTGTTTTTTCAGTTTTTCTATTTCTTCTTTATGTTCAGCCCATGTCCTCTTCATGTCCTCCCTCAATTTATCGATTTCATTTTTGAAGAGGTTTTCCATTTCTGTTCATATATTCAGCATTAGTTGTCTCAGCTCTTGTGTCTCATTTGAGCTATTGGTTTGTTCCTTTGACTGAGCCATATTCTCAATCTTTTGAGCGTGGACAGTTATCTTCTGCTGCTGGCGTCTGGGCATTTATTCAGATTTCTCTTGGTGTTGGACCCAGCAAGGTTGTAATATTTTTCTGTGAAATCTCTGGGTTCTGTTTTTCTTATCCTGCCCAGTAGGTGGCGCTCATGGCACACGTTTGTCTGCGGGTCCCACCAGTAAAAGGTGCTGTGGGACCTTAAACTTTGGAAAACTCTCGCCGTCCTGGGGGTTCGCTAGCCGAAGCGGCTTGAGCCGGCCCGGGGTCCGAACGCAGGGAGGGTTGCTGGTCGCCGCAGCCAGGGAAAGAGCCCGTCCGAATTTCCTAGTCGGCCCTGGGCAACACGCGTGGCGGGAGGGCGCCAGCGGCAGCGGCCCGCCCAAGAGAGTGCACGTTCCCTGGGAGTCACGGGGTCACCGTTCTCCGCGGCCTGGGGGTTTCCGATCCAATTCTCTCAGTTGGTCCGGGGGCTGCGCGTGGTGTGGGCGCCAGTCGCCTTGGTTTCAGGGGACCACCTCTCCAATTCTCCCAGCCGGCCCGGGAAGGGGGAAGGGAGTAACTCCGGCCGCTTGCCACCCCGCCCGGTAAGGCCCGCGCGCCTCGGCGATCTCACCCGAGCTGCTTCTCTCAGCCAGCCAGCCGTTCCAGGATGGGGTACGCTGTCTTTTTTATCTCTGTTGTGGCTTTGGGCGCTTTCTGTATCGTTTCTACTCCCCTAGTAGGTGTCCTGGAGAAGAAACTAAGATCCGCGCGTCTTACTAAGCCGCCATCTTCCAGGAAGTCTCTCCTTCATTTTTGAAGGACAATTTTGCTGGATATAGGAGTCTTGGTTGGCAGTTTTTTTCTTTTAGTAATTTAAATATATCATCCCACTGTCTTCTAGCTTCCATGGTTTCTGCTGAGAAATCTACACATAGTCTTATTGGGTTTCCCTTGTATGTGACAGATTGTTTTTCTCTTGCTGCTTTCAAGATCCTCTCTTTCTCTTTGACCTCTGACATTCTAACTAGTAAGTGTCTTGGAGAATGCCTATTTGGGTTTAATCTCTTTGGGGTGCGCTGCACTTCTTGGATCTGTAATTTTAGGTCTTTCATAAGAGTTGGGAAATTTTCAGTGATAATTTCTTCCATTAGTTTTTCTCCTCCTTTTCCCTTCTCTTCTCCTTCTGGGACACCCACAACACGTATATTTGTGCGCTTCATATTGTCATTCAGTTCCCTGATTCCCTGCTCAAGTTTTTCCATTCTTTTCCCTATAGTTTCTGTTTCTTTTTGGAATTCGGATGTTCCATCCTCCAGTTCACTAATTGTAGCTTCTGTCTCTTTAGATCTACCATTGTAGGTATCCATTGTTTTTTCCATTTTTTCTTCTTTGTCCTTCACTCCCACAAGTTCTGTGATTTGTTTTTTCAGATTTTCTATTTCTTCTTTTTGTTCAGCCCATGTCTTCTTCATGTCTTCCCTCAATTTATTGATTTGGTTTTTGAAGAGTTTTTCCATTTCTGTTCGTATATTCAGCATTAGTTGTCTCAACTCCTGTATCTCATTTGAACTATTGGTTTGTTCCTTTGACTGGGCCATATCTTCAATTTTCCAAGCGTCATCCATTATTTTCTGCTGGTGTCTGGGCATTTGATCAGATTTCCCTGGGTGTGGGACCCAGCTGGTTGAAAGGTTTTTCTGTGGAATCTCTGGGCTCTGTTTTTCTTTTCCTGCCCAGTAGGTGGCGCTTGTGGCGGTCGTTTGTCTGCGGGGCAGTCAGCCCGGGAAACCGTGCATGGAGGCGGGGGTCGCTGGCCGTGGCTTGGGGGAGTGCTGGTCCAAATTGCCCAGCTGGCCCCAGACGCAAAGCGTGACAGGAGGGCCCCGCTATCCAATGTTCCCAGTCAGACCGGGGAGCCACGTGCGTGGAGGGGACCCCAGTCGCCAGCCGCCCCGGCCGGGAAAACGTGCGCCCCTCGGGTATCTCACCGCAGCGGATTCTCCCCGCCCGTTCAGCCGTTCCAGAATGGGGTACGCTGTCTTTTTGGTCTCTGTCGTGACTCCGGGAGCTGTTTCGTATTGTTTCTGTTTCTTTAGTTGCTTTTCTGGAGGAAGAACTAAGACCCGCGTCTTACTAAGCCGCCATCTTCTCCGGAAGTCTAGTTTATGTATTTTAATTGGAGAGTTTAATGCATTTACATTTAATGTAATTACTGACAAGGAACAACTGTCACCATTTTGCTACTTCTTTTCAATATGTCATATCTTTTTTGTTCTTCAGTTCCTCCATTCCTTCCTTCTTTTGTGTTAAAAAAAAGATATTTTCTGATGTTCCTCCATTCCTTCATTCTTTTGTGTTAAAAAAGATATTTTCTGATGTGCTATTTTAATTTTCTTGTTTTTTTTTTTATTCTCCTATGTATTGTTGTTTTCTTGGTAATAGTTGCCCTGGAGATTAGAATTAACCTCTAAATTTATAAAAATCTAGTTCAAATAAGTGATACATTAATACAGAGAAATGTTGCAAAAATAAATTCATACTATGTTTTATATTTACTTGTGCAAATGTATAATTATTATATTTATTAAAATGTTTTATTTTTGTGTGTGTGAAATTGAGTTACAATCTATTGTTCCATCATTTTAGCCTGAAAGACTCCCTTTAGAAGTTCTAGTAGGTCTGCTTGCAATACATTCTCTCACTTTTTTTGTTTATTTGGGAATACCTTAGTTTCTCCATTGTTGGAGAATAGTTTTTGCTGGATATAGAATCTTGGATTTACAGTCTTATTTTTGACATTTTGAATATATCATCCAATTTCTTTATGGCTTTCATGGTTGCTGATGGGAAATTAGCTGTCAATATTATTGAGGGTCACTTGTACATGATGAATAACTTATCTCTTGCTGCTTTGTTTTTTCTTTGTGTTTCAACAGTTTGAGTACAGTGGTGCAAATCTCCTTGAGATTATTTTGTTAGGAATTTGTAGTGCTTCTTGGATGTGTATTTTTCATCAAAATTTGGGAATTTGGGGGGCATTATTTTCTTTCTATTACTTTCTTTCTCTTACCTGTCCTAGGGCTCCCATTATGCATATGTTTGTACACTCGATGGTGTCCCACAGATCTCTTAGGCTTTGTTCATTTTTCTTCATTTAAAAAAAATTTTCATCACACTGCATAGTGCAAATTAAACTATATCTAATTTAATTGGTTCTTCCTTCTGCCTACTCAAATATTCTGTAGAGTCCCTCTAGTGAATTTTTTATTTTAGTTATTGTTCTTCTGAACTCCAGAATTTCTAAGTAGTTCCTTTTTATAATTTCTATATCTTTATTGATATTTGGTGAGATGTTATTCTCAGTTTTCTATGAGAACTAAAGAATTATTTTTATTTGCTCTTTGAGCATATTTAATGTGGTTGCTTAAAAATTTTATCTATTAAGTCCAATTTCTAGCCTTTCTCAAGGTCTTTATTCTTTGCTCTTAGAACACATTTAAAGTGATTGTTTAAAAATTTTGTCTAATAAGTCCAACGTCTAGCCTTCCTCAGAGACAATTTCCATTAATTGCTTTTCTCCCCCTGCATATTAGCCATACTTTACTGTTTCATTGCATGTCTTGTAATTTTTTCTTTTGAATGCTGTGTGTTGGGGCATCACACTTCGTTCTTTTTCCATATGATATCCCCTTATTGCATCTCTATTTGTTGAATTTTTTTGGAGGGGGTTAGTGCATGGGCCAGGACTTGAACCTGGGTCTCCCACATGGAAGGTGAGCATTCTACCACTGAACCACCTGTGCACCCCTAAACCATCCGTACACCCCTGTAATTTTTTTAAAAGTAGACATTTTGAATATTATGATGTGGCAAGTTTGAAAATAATATTCTACCCTGCCCCTAGGGTTTATTATTGTTGCTTGTAATAGTAGTTGTTACTTTTTGTTTAGTGATTTTTTTTCATTCTACTAAATTTATTTTAACATTTGTTCCCCCTATTATTTATTATTGAAAACAAGGTTTTCACAATCACATAGTCACATTGTGAAAGCTACATCATTATACAATCATCTTCAAGAAACATGGCTACTGGGGCACAGCTCTACATTTTTAGGCAGTTCCCTCCAGCTTCTCCATCACACCTTAACTAAAAAGGTGATATCTATATAATGCATAAGAATAACCTCCAGGATAACCTCTCAATTCTGTTTGGAATCTCTCAGCCATTGACACTTTATTTTGTCTCATTTTGCTCTTCCCCCTTTTGGTCAAGAAGGTTTTCTCGATCCCTTGATGCTGAGTCCCAGCTCATTCTAGGATTTCTGTCCCACGTTGCCAGGAAGGTCCACACCCCTGGGAGTCATGTCCCTTGTAGAGACAGGGAGGGCAGTGAGTTTGCTTGTTGTGTTGACTGAGAGAGAAAGGCTACATCTGAGCAACAAAAGAGGTTCTCTTGGGGGTGACTCTTAGGCTTAATTTTAAGTAGGCTTAGCCTATCCTTTGCGAGGTTGGGTTTCATATGAACAACCCCCAAGATTGGGGGCTCAGCCTATTGCTTTGGTTGTCCACACTGCTTGTAAGAATATCAAGAATTCTCCACTTGGGAAAGTTGAATTTTCCCCCTTTCTCACCATTTCCCCAAAGGGACTTTGCAAATACTTTTTAATTCTCTGTTCTAATCACTCTGGGATTTATCGGGGCAGCACTCTGGACAAACCTACAAAATCCCATGCCCTACTCAAGATTCCATGTACTATGGTGTTCATTTAAGCTGTGCATATAGGTTATATTAGGAAATGCACCATTCAAAATATAAATTTTGTACCAAATAAACATTTTTTGCTTTAGTCTCACACATAAATTAAAGTCTTAAAATATTAATTACCATTTATTTTCAATACCCTGAAGTATTGACATTCCTTTATTCTTCCTTATGCAAAGGCAAATTTTAAATTTGTACATTTAGCCACTATCATTATACACTCTAGGCATTCCTAGATTATACCATCTCAGTCTTTATCGTCTATCTTTCCTTCTGATTTCATTCATGCCACCAGGCCTCCTCCCTCTATCATTCTCACATTCAGCTTCATTCAATGTTCTAACATTATTGTATTACAGTTAAGGTAGTATTGTGCTATTCATTTCTGAATTTTTATAATCGGTCCTGTTGCACAATCTCTATCCCTTGGCTCCAATTACCCAGTAGCTACCTTATTTCTATCTCCTGATGATCTCTGTTACCCACTGAAATTCTCCAAGTTCATTCACTAATGTCAGTTCATATCAGTGAGACCATACAGTATTTGTCCTTTTGTTTCTGGCTAATCTTTACATAATGTCCTCAAGGTCCATCCATGTTGTTACATACTTAATAACTTTATTCTGTCTTAAAGCTGCATAATATTCCATTGTATCTATATACCACAGCTTGTTTAGCCACTCATCTGTTAATGGATATTTTGGATGTTTCCATTTCTTGGCAATTGTAAATAATGCTGCTATAAACATTGGTGTGCAAATGTCCGTTTGTGTCCGTGCCCTCATGTCCTCTAAGTAGATACCTAGCAATAATATTGCCGGGTCATATGACAATTCTATACTCAGCTTCCTGAGGAACCACCAAACTGCCTTCCACAGCAGTTGTACCATTTGACATTCCAACCAACAGTGGATAAGTGTGCCTCTTTCTCTAGTACTTGTCATTTTCTGTTTTATTGATAATGCCCATCCTGATGGGTGTGAGATGATATCTCATTGTGGTTTTAATTTACATTTCCCTAATAGCCAGGGAAGTTGAGCATCTTTTCATATGCCTTTTAGCTATTTGTATTTCCTCTTCTGAGAATTGTCTGTTCATGTCTTTAGTCTATTTTGTAATTATGTTGTCTTGTTTAGTAACTTTTTAAAACTACTTTTGTAAAGTGTGTATTCATTTATTTATTTATTTATTTATTTATTGCATTGGCATGCAGTGGGAATCAAACCCAGGTCTCCGGCATGGCGAGGTGAGAATTCTGCCACTGAGCCACAGTTGCACCGTCCCCCAAGTGTGTATTCTTTGTCATGTGCACATGTTATTCGACACATACCATGTCACGTTTCTTTGTTCCTTTAGTTTAATGGATGGTTAGTAACTGGGCAGAGATTTATTTCACTGCTCAAAACTCTCCCAGGTTTTGCAGATAGGCTGTGCATGTATGTTGGGGCATACCTTCAACCCTCAGCTAGACAGTTTACATCTCTCTCTTAGCCTTCACTTCTTGCTTGCACACAGCCTGAAGTTCACCCAGAGATGAGAGCTTAGGGCCTTCTTCAATCTTTCCTGAGCATACCCACAACTCTGGGCATGCATGCATTTTTCTAGACACCGAGGAATTGACCAGAGGTTTTCAGAGCTCTTATTTCCCAAAGCATCTCACTAGCTAGCATTTCCTCCCAAGATTTTTGGTTAATGTATTGCTTTTCTCCCACTATTATTCATCATCCCATACAGGATTAAGCAATATATTTGCTTACAAATGTTTTTGATCAACACTTCCCCAGGTAGCAGCCTCAGCACTTGGAGAGTTCTGAGTAAGGTGAGATAAAGGCAAACCCTTTGAGTTGTTCCTCCAGGGAGCTACAAAGTAGGTAAAAAATACATCATTCTTCACAAATGAGGTTTTTTTTGCTCTCTCTGGTATTGGTACCTGCACTTGGAAAGTGGCTATTATCTTCAAGACCACTGCTGAGCTGGAGAACAGCCTTAGAACCGTAAACTTGCAACTTATTAAATTCCCCTTTTGTAAAAGCTATTCCAGTTCTGATGTATCGCATTCCGGCAGCTAATAAATTAACACATATGGGTTACAGTTCCACAATTTTAGGTTTTGTCTTTTAGCTGCTCCAAGACACTAGAGATGAAAAGAGATGTCAGCATAATGATTAAGTAGTCTTACTCATTTGTTATATCCTATCTTCTCTGTTATAACTCCACCTTCTCCTTTGATCTTTCTCCCAGTCTTTATTGGTATTTGCCCATTTTAATTTTTTCATGTGGGAAGGGGTTGTCGATAATATGAGATAGGGGGATGGAACTAGTTGATATTCTTGGAAAAGCTGGCCCCTCTGGGTTCCAGGACTTCTCTGGACTAGGAACCCATCTGGAGGTTGTAGTTTTCTGGAAAGTAATCATAGTGCATGGAACTTTTGAAGAATCTCAGATACAGTTCTAGATGTTCTTTAAGGTTGGCAGGAATCATTTAGTTGGGGTTTGGTAAACAATGGTAAATAGCAGTATCTAGCTGAAACTTGCATAAGAGAAGCCTCCAGAATAGCCTTTCTACTCTATTTGAACTCTCTCAACCACTGATATCTTATTTGTTACAATTCTTTTCCCTCTTTTGGTCAGGAAGTCATTGTTGATCCCACTGTGTCAGGGCCAGCCTCATTCCTGGGAGCCATATCCCACATTGCCAGGGAGATGTTCACTCCTGGATGTCATGTCCCACATAAGGAAGAGGGAAATGATTTTCCTTGCAGAGTTGGGCTCAGAGAGAGAGAGGCTACATCTGGGCAACAAAAGAGGTTCTCTGGAAGTAACTCTTAAGCATAACTATAGATTCATTTTAAAATATCTTTCTATTTCTTTGCTGAAACGGTCTCCCATTTTATTTGTTTCAAGCAAGTTTGCAATTGCTTGTTGAAGCATTTTTATGATGGCTGTTTTTAAAATTCTTATCAGATAATTCTAACATCTGATTCATATCAGTGTGGACATCTGCTAATTGTTTTTTTCTCACTCAAATTTAGATTTTCCTGGTTCTTGGTTTGAAGAGGGATTTTTGACTGTATGTAGACATTTTGGGTACAACGTTATGAATCTTATTTAAATATTCTATTTTAGCAGGCTTTCTTTGACACCATGCTGGCTAGGGGAATCACCTAGTTATGGCTACCTGGGTTGAAATTTCTGGTTCCTCATTAGGCTCCTTTGAGATCTCAGGTAAGTAGTGGTGCCTTGTTACTACAAAGTAGAGGTGAGATGTCAGATTACCCATCTGGTTTCTGCTGACACCATCCAAGCTTGGATGGGGGAAGGTACCTCATTACTGTTCTCCATGTGACCTTCACTGACATTATATGGGGGTGGTGGGAGTGACATCCTTACCTCTGGATATTGGTGAGTGCTCCAGCTTTCTACTCAGCCTCCTTAGACATTAATGTGTGTGGGGGGTGTGGGGGTGGGATGGGGAGGCCTGAAGGGCACCTTATTACTGCTTGGGGGAGCTAGAAGTCCAGGATCTCTACATGGCTTCTACTAACACCAGGTAGGGGAAGGGGCGGCTCACTACTGGTAAGTGTAAATGAAATTCCTGACTGCCCATGTTGTCTTCTCCAACATGGCAGGATTGCCGCATTATACCTGTCTGGGGTAGAAGTCTAGGCTTCCCACTGGTTTTCTGTGGATGGAGTTGAGAGTGGGGCTGGGTTTTCTTCCCCGTGGTATTTGGAGTAGAAGTGTGGTTATTGTTTAAATATTTTCTGTTTTACAGGTTTTCTCCCTCCTGGTTATTTGGTTAATGAAAGCAGGCTTTACTTGAGGCTTTTCCTATTTGTTTGTTTATGCTTGTTGGCATTTATATGAGGCAAAAAGAAAAGCCAGGGAACTCGCCACAGTATCATTCTTTAGGGACAGAGGGCCCTAGCCAATATTCCTTTTTTTCTCCACCTTTCAGAGTCTTCTTATATTTGTTTTATGTATAAAGCAAATGTATCTTGGTCCAGAACCAGAAATTGAATGTGCTGTCTGAGGTGCTACTGGTTGAGTGGATTTCACAGTTGAGTACACCTCCTATAGAGTAGGCATGAGATACAGATGGTAATTGGTTCATGGAATTTTCATCACAGAGAGGGTGGTTTGGCCCAAGGGAGGAGGAGGAGGGAGTAAGATTCCTCAGGGAAAGAGTGTATGGAGAAGAGAGGAGGAGCAGGGAAAGAGGCTTTGGAATCACTGTTGGCTCTGTGGTTTTGAAAGATTCCCTCAGGGGTAGAATGTGGTGGGGGAGAAAATGGCAGAAAGAGTAGTCAGGAGGCTGAGGCAGGGATTCAGGGTCATCTTGGGACTGTGGAATGCAGTGGGGTGGTAGGTTCTAGAGGCAGGATGAAGGAAGAATTGAGTACACGTGGCCATCAGATCATACATAGTGATTGAAGGAGAACAGGGTATCAGTGAGGACACAGTATTGATCGACAGAGACTGAGAATATGGCCTCATATCTGCCAGACTTGAGTGAGGAGAAGGCCACAGGGAGAGGCAGAGGTGGAAGAGGGAGGAGGAAGACATGAACAAGAGAGAGGAAGGAGTGATCCAAGAAGAGAGAAGCTCTTTGATTGCTGAGTTTCCTTTACAGTTGGGGCAATGTTTGGCAACAACATTGGTTCAGAGCCACTGTTACCTTCTGCCCCCAATCCTCACCACCTCAGCTTTGTCCTAATCTTCCACAAACAATTCACACTCCAGGAAGTTCACCTGGGGTTGAACTTTAAGAGTCTTTTCCAAAAATCATTTTCCTGGAGATTAACATTGGAGGAAGATTTTGCTCAGTGAATCAAGAAAAGGGGTTATCTTGTACCTCCTCTCTGCCCTTTCTCTTACTTTCAACGTGAACATGCAGGGGGTTAAATGGGAGCAGGCAGGGTGCCCCAGAGAGAACCCTGGGTCACTACTCTTCGTAACTAACCTGCTGTGTGACCTGGGAAAGTTGTGATTTTTAGTAATAATACACACTTGTAGAGTTAAATGCCATAGCTCACATGCAAGCACCTCTTTTCTTTTTGAGGGTTAGAGGGACTGGTTCTTTATTTCGAAAAGAAATTTGTCAATTTTCAGTATCAAAATAGTTGCATTACTGTTTCTCTTTCTCCCAATCTGTCCCCAAAAGAGACCACACCAAAGGAGGGTACATTTTAAGCCAATAAGCTACAGGAGACACACCTAACAGACCTCACAGAAGCCTCACCAAAAAGGGGGAACTGGGTGAGGAAAAGAATTGTAAAAGATCAGCATACTGCCAGCCCAGACTGTAGAGATGGGGGGCCCAGTGCTCCCCAACCCCAAAGAAGCAAAGTTGCAAAATAATATAAAATTTCGAAAAAGTTTTGTATGTAAGTTTTTCAAGATTTCTCCAGCACTGGCTGATACCCAGCATGAGATGGCACTTTTAGAGACAGCAGCTTCAGACTCAGAAAAGTGTGGTGAGATGTTTCATATGGCTAAATCAGTGGCAAAAAAAACCATAATTTTCTTTTCTTTCCTTTATGAAAAGGAGACAGGAGAGTACATCAGTGGCCTCCCCAACACAAGGGGCATATGAGCCATTCTGTAGCAGTCGGAAAGGGGGTAGAGAAAGGACAGGACAAAGATTTGGTCTCAGAGGTCTCACCATATTAATTTGGTCACTTCTGATGAGGGAGAAAAAAAAAAATCACCTAAGATACCCTAAAGCTAAAAGCCTCAAGAGTGTCTATTTTTTTTTAATTTTTTAATTTTTTAGGCTAACTCCTAGAATCACCTTTCTGGTTTGGCTGGTGCTTTGTATAGAGCAGTGAGGTTTCCGTCACTGTAGTCTTTCCCTGGGCTCTGTTCTCCCGCCCAGACCTCTTTCCCTCCTCTTAGGAGAGAACCATATGTATCAAGTGGAAAAGTTACCTTCCAAAAAATGAGAGAAGGGTTAGATTGCTGCTTCAGAGCTATGGAATTATTTGGAATGTTTTACAAAAGGTTGCTACAACAACAACAAAAAAAAGGGGAGGGGGGGAGTAATTACAAAATGTTCACATCATAACCCGCTTTTAAAAATACTTGCATTGTGCTCATATTCCCTTAAATGTTGTTCTCAAACCCAGGGTCAAACCCAGACCCTCTCCCAGCTGCAGCCTCTGGGAGAGGCAGAGACTGGTGAAAAAGACACGGAACCAGGGTAGGCAGGCGGGTGGGTGTGGGGTGTTCAGCCCTCAGTTTAAAGGTCAGCTTCGCGCAGGCTGGCCTCGGGGGCATCGGGGTGGAGGTGGGCAGCAGCGGCGGGACGGGACTGGGGCACTCTCCATCTCATCCGGGTCAAGCAGAGTCTGGCCCAGCATTCTCTGTGCACACAGGTGCTCCTCCTTCGTGCATTTCAGTTTATCTTCAAAATCATCAATTTTCTTTTGCAGCTTGGCTCCCGATCACTCGGCACTGGTCTCTGTCTCCTTGTAAGCATCTTTATCTCCTCTTCCTATTTGTCATCTTTTGCAGAGTATTTTTCTTCAGCAGCACTCAGGCAATTCAGGCTCTGGTCCATCAGTGTGGTCGGCTCATCCATCTCAGCTGGGCTCCACCAGCCCAGCTCCTTCCTCGGTGCATTCCAAGTCCCCCTCAATAATCACCAGCTTCCAAGCCACCTCCTGGTTCTTCTACCTGCCTCTTCTGCGACATGCTTAGCTTCTCTGAGTAGGATTTCCTGGAGTTCCATCTTTTCTTCATCTTTTAAAGCTCGGATTTCAATCACCTTCATGTCTGTCTCGCTCGCTCTCACCAGCAGCTCTCTGCTTCCTCCAGCTTTTGCAGGGCAGTGGGCATGCGCGCCGGGTCCAGCTCCTCCGCAACCAGCAGGACTGGACGGTTGGAGGAGGCCGCTCCGCCTCAGCCTGCCCCCGGAGCCGCCTTTCGACCTCCGCTTCCCGCTGGAGGAGCTCGGCCCTCTCCTCGGCGTCCTGGGCCTGCTGATGTAGGACGCACCGCCCGGGCGCTGGTGGGCCCCGCCGCGGTATCCACCCGACGGGTGCCCTGTTCGCGCTCGGCCTCCTGCCTCCTCCGCTGGGCTCTGCAGTCCCTTCTCACGAGCTCCTTTTAAAAGGACCCAAGTCTGTGCTAGCTTACTTCTGGTTTAAGTTGAACAAGAGTAGAAGAAGAAAAGGAGAGAGAGAGAACTGGAGGAATGGAAAGTGACGGGGAGCATTCCCGGAGAAGACCTTTACCTGGAAGGTGCCAGGGTGAATGGTTCTGGGCTGTCAAGGACCCCTCCAGGGATTCTCCCAGCCTCTGACTGCAAATGCAATCCACTATGATGAGATCTCTCTGGCCTTGGAAGGGGCTTGTGAGGGCTTGGGCTGGTCCCCATGGTGCCCAGCCTCCACAATTCTCCCCGGTTAACCACTGGTGCTCTTCAGGTGCCCTTTCTCCTTGTCTTTAGAAGCTCATGGGGCTGTAGGAGGTCCTGGCTTTCCAACTAGATGACCCTGGGTGCTGGGGTAATGGAGGAAACTCCTCTCCAGCCTCTCCCTTCATCTCCCCAGCTGCTGTTTTTACATTTACCCCACTCAAGGACCCAGGCAGGCTCTGGCCTGGCTGCTCCTTCCTCAGCTCTTTATTTGCTTTTGTACAGGGCTTGTCCTCCTCTGCTCCACTCCATGGGGTCTCAGGTCCTGCTCAGAACCCGAATATCCCCTACTGGGAGGTCTCTGTGGTGGTTTTGAACTATGTATCCCAGAAAAACATGTTCTTAAACGTAATCGATTCCTGTGAATGTGATCTCGTTATAAGTAAGAACTTCTGATGAGGTCGCCTCAATTAAGGTGTGGTCCAACCCAATCAGGATGGTTTTGATTCTATGACTGGAGTCCTTTATAAGCAGAATGAAATTCAGACAGAAAAAGAGAAAGCCACCCAAGGGGCAGCCAGAAGTTGAACATTAATGGAACCTGGAAGAGAAGGGAGAGACCAGGAGAGGCATCTGTGTGCGTTACCATGTGACAGAGGACCCAGGGCCGAAGGTCACCGACAGCAGCCCAGAATGCCACAGTCTTTGGGGAGGCAGCATAGCCTTGATAACAACTGGATTTGGACATTTCTTGGATCTGTTCCAAGTACTGAGGACTCTAGAACATGTGGGCAGCTGGGGGAAGCATGTGCTTTAGAAGGAGAGTGGGGCACAGCTTGGTGGGGGATCAGGAGAGGCACATGGGAAAAGTAACCCTAGTTCTGCCATCCACTGTGCCCCACAGTGAGCCATTCCCCCCTCCACTCTCAGAGCACCCTGCAGTACCTCGTCAACATGCTCTGCATACTGGCTGGTGATTCTCTGGCTAGTTGAGGTTCCTCTTGCTGCACCAGGTGCCACAAGAGGCCTGGCTACCTTCTACTTATGCCTGTACCCCTGTGCCCAGGTGAAGGTTTGGCACACAGCAGGGGCTCATGAGTGGCTGCAAATATCAACTAGAGCAGCCCATACTGAGTATTGCCTAAGCATCTCAAACATGTCAGGTCATTAGCTCTAGCCACCTTATGGTTATTATTATGTGCCTTTTTTTTTTTTTTTTTTTTTTTGCACATGAGGAAAAAGAGGCTTAGATTGAGTGAGGGACTGACCCAGGCCCATGAGACTGTTTCAAGGTGTAACTGGGTCAAACCCAGCACCCAGCCCCATCTCCAGGGCTTCCAACCACATCTGCTTTCTGGCCTTGGAGTAGTGCTGTGGCCTGGGGACTGGTCAGAGTGGCTGGCCACCCCCAGCCTGGAGGAGCTGGGGCAGTGGGATTGCTGGCCAACACCCTGAGCGGCTGGTGTTGAAGGAGGTTAGGCTGGAGGCTGTGAAGCAGAACCCTCCTCTGACTGGAATGCAGCCCAGAGAGGGGGCAACAAAAGGGGTCTGGGTTTAAGAGCTTCCTGTTTGGGGGATTTCCCTAGGTTGGGGCCTCATTCCTTCTGGGAAGGCATTTGAATGCTTGGCCCTGCACCAGCTCAAGCTACCCTCTAGGCTGCTCTTGGCTCGCACCTTTCTGGAAGACTCTTACCTGAGCTTGGTGAACTGCAATTCCTGCCTCAATGAATGTGGTGATTAGAGGCTCTGCCAAGTTCAGGCTTATGCCAGGGACATCTGTACTACCCTAGCCAGGAGAATAAAAATCTTGAAAGTGGGAAGGGACTAGAAACCTGAGATGTTTCCACTGCTTCCTGAACCCCAGGGAGAGTGACACAGTGTCATTCAGCAGGTCTGTGGGGTCGTGAGAAGACAACCCAGAGAGGCAGAGGGTCCTGATTTTGAAGAAGGGAAGGGTGAGGAGAAGGAAGAAGAAGAGGAGAACAAGGGCTAAGCCAAGCATACAGAGGCTCTTTGTCTCTGTGGATCTTTTGTAAATTGGGCAATATTTGGCAACACCACATATTGGTTAATAAAGCCACTGTTTTCCTGCCCTTTAGCTGATCTTCCCTCCTGATGGCAGCTCCCACCACCCGCATACCACTTGGGTATCAAACATGTTTTTCTCTAGACATCATTATCTCTGTGATGGCATTTAGTGCAGACTTAGGATGGTCAAGAAGCAGGAAGCTCTTCCTCCATCTCTTTCTCAGTCTAGCTCATTTTCTGCCCCTCTCTTTGAGGTGATCAGTAAAAGGATTGTGAATACCAAGGCACCAAGTGTCATAGGGGATACCAGATGGAAAGCCAGGGTCAGTGGCAGATTTCCAGATCTGACACTGAGCAGCTGTGTGACCTTGTTCTGGGCGAGGTACTTTGCCCAAGTCCCGTCATTTGGAAAGCAGGGCTCACGAGGCCCCTCGTGGCACTTCCAGGACGATCAAAGGCCTATGTGGGGAAGAGAATAGACTACGCTTGGTCCTCAGAAGGGGTTCAGTACTTGCTGGTTTTCTTTCTCTCTGAAAGTCACAAGAGCAGAGTAATTCTTCAGCCTCCATCTCTACGTTGTAAACTCTCAGAGAGTTCCCAGATATTGTGGGAGAGGGAGTACCCATGGGACTAATGGGAGACTTGGGGTTAAGAGGGTGGCCTCTGCATCTCACTCATGTGGGACAACATGCAATCCTTAGCTTACCTGGTTTTAGAATGGGAACAGTGACTTTAACTCACAGACCTGTTAGAGATGCATGAAACAAGGTGACAGCTCTGTTTGGAGTTAAAAGTGCCAAAGGATGCTTATCTTCTCCTAGGGATGGCATAGCCTCCCCCCACCCCAAGACACCCACATTAATGCAGGCACTCCATGCCATCAAACAATGATAAACACAAGTGGGGGTGTGTTGGTAGACCAGCTCTCTGGGGAGAGGGGGAGCCTGATTATAGGTTTGCTGATTTCCATGGTGTAAATACTTCCAACATGACCGAATTCAAGGTGTAAATGGTTTAATAACCTAGCCTAGCAAAACACCTAAACATTTAACAACTAGCTCATTACCATGCCAGGAGCCTCACACCACTGACATGGTAAGAAGCAAGGCCTGGGGTCTCCTGTCAACTAGGCGAGAGCAAGAGCATCCAAATGTGAGTGAATGTCGTAAAAAAGCCTTTCCCCCTTTATCTCGTCTGAGTTGTCTCTGCCTAGATCTATAAGTTAATAAACCACTTCCATCCCAAGACTCCTCTTGGAGTTCGAAATGAGGGCTCCACAGAGGGCAGGGTATGGGGTTTACTGGTCTGTAGGGAGGGCTCAGCTTGGTCAGAGGCTATTATTCGGAGGAGGGGAGTTGGGCCAGGCCAGCCTACTGCTCTGCAAAGGCTCATTGAGTGAGGTTTTCTTGGGAAGGGAAGTGGGATTGGGGAAGAAAGGGGTCAGCTTTCCATATTTGCCTGTTAAACACCACCTCTTGCAAGGTACAGTGGTTTGCACAGCTGCCAACCTCTTTGTGCTCCTTATGTTCATGCTACTGTCTCAGCATTTGGAAACCTGCATCCTCCTCCCGGCAGGCTCTATGGGGTCTGGTCCAGTTCCTGACACATTGGAGATATGCCATACATAGGTGTTGAATTAATGGATAAATTATGAGTACAAGCATACGGGCTCTGGACAGCCCAGCCCAGCCAGCCCAGCCTTGCCCCACACTGTCCCTCTGACTTGACTCATTGCAAGCAGGATTCTTTGTCTTCCACTTAGCCTATCCCTCCTCCTCATTCATATTTTAGATGTGATGAGTTTAGGTGCCTATAGGATCTGCAAGAGGAGCTGTCCAGAGGCAGATGGGCCCATGGTGTGCAGTTCAGAATAGAGGAGGTGACTGTGTTAATCTTTCTTCTATCAAGAGTTCCTGGCTAGAAAGACAGGGTGACCTTTAGTTCAGGTAATTGGTCACTGGGCCCATGCTCCCAAACCTTTACTTGGCTGTTTCCTCTGTCTATAGAAATCCTATCCTTCTGTCAGGTGGCCAGGTCAAATGCATTTCCTCAAACCCTTCTGGAACACTCGTGATGGGAACTGGTAATTCCACCTCTGGGAGTCAGCCCCCCACCCTCACTTTTTTTACTGCCTTGCCTCTCCCTGGTGGCCTGGGATACAGTGTGTTAAGTGTGTGCCTCAGCTTGCCCTTTCTTCATTGCGTTGTGGGCTCCTGAGGGCAGGGATGAGACCCTCTTCTCCATGTCCCTGGAAACATAGGTACATGTTTCGTGTGTGGCATCCTAATGAATGAATGTTTGTAACAGATCAGTTATACCTGATTTGTCTTTCTGGGCAGAGCAATCCCTTATATCAGCTTCTTCTGCAGGTGCCTTGGAGGGCACTCGGCATGGATTCAGATGAGCAGTCCCTAGCCTGGGACTGGGTTGCTTCCAGCAAACAGTATGAAAACCATCTTGTCCTGTTACATGCACCACCCCAATCTGCCCTCAGGGCACTGCTTAACCTAAGCCTTTTGATTGTGGTCCCAGGTTCTTTGTGTTCCTGCCAACACCACAATAGACATAAAGGGGTCTAGGGACACCTGGCCTCCCAACCCATTCTTTTTCTAATTCGTCTAGCAGGGATAGTGACACGGGTTGTGATGTTTCTTAATTCTTCTTTAACCACGAAAATGCAAAGCGTAGTTGCTAATTTAGGTACAAAGATGCTTCAACACTCCTGACAATTAGTCAATTTTGTATTTCTTCATTATTTTTGAAATAGCTGATTGCAATTATTGTTGAAAACACCTTTTAATGTTGCAATATTGTGTTTCCAAACAATGAGAGACCCTGAATCTGTCACCTGAAAACCCAGCTGTTACAGCACTGAACCCCAGACCCTGGTCTTGTGCCAGGGAAGCAGATTCATGGTCAGCTGCTGCAGTTAGGGGGTGATAGGCAGTGCCAGGTGTGGAGGGAGGGGTTCCTCAGCCTCCTTGAGGGCCTCTTGGACAGGGCCCAGGTGTGTTTCTTCATGGCTGACTGCCCACTGCATGCCCTGGGTATAGTACCAACTGCTCCAAGAAATGCTTTGTAGTACCAAGTGATCCAAGCAAAGCCAAGTTTGGGTTTTCAGACCAATCTGATTTCAGAGGTCACCTGTCAGGAGGGGAGGTTGAGGTGACCTGTACTTTCTTTCACCTTTCACCTATTGAGCACCTCACTTCTTGAGTATCTTTGGGGGGCTAAGTTCACTCCAGTGCATACAGGGCTGCCTTTTTTTGGGGGGGTGGAGGGTGACTCCAGTCTGTCTCACTACATACACAGCACCATGCTTGATGCGACACCCCTTGGGATGGACATTTCGCTTGCTTCCAATCTGTCAATGACAGAAAGCCTTACCTCAGAGAACACTGCGCATAAGCTATTGAGCACTGTGGGAGTGTATTTATATTCCTTGAAGCAGAACTCCAGCTTTCAAGTTTAAAAATAGCTTCCCCAAATAGGGTCAACTTATGTGTTAATGACAAAATATGACAGTTATCCAAATGGGGTCCCCATCTCTCATCTTTTATGGCCCACATATAACAAGCACTGGAACATCTTTCTCATTGGCAAAGGAGGGGACATGGAACCAGCACTGGACACTGCTTGGTGGCCATTCCCCTCCAGGCTCCTCGGCTCTGTTTTGGGGAGCTGCGCTTGTGGTCTCAACAGGTCTGGGAGGGCTGACGTTGTAGGTAGCTGGGGTCAGACTCTGGGCAGCCTCTGTTATCCCTGCCAGGCGTCCTGCGCTGTTGCTGACCTCCAGCTGGGGTGGCTGGGTCTTCAGAACTGGCCGGCTCACTGCCAAGTTAAGGTGGAGGTGGATCCCCCTGGCCCTCCCTGGGCTGGCAGGCGCTGTTAGACACTGTTAAAGGAAAGGTCAGCCTCCTGGACCAAGGTGATCCGCAAATATTTACCCTAAAACTTTCTTCCCTTCCTTGCCCTCTGTGTCCTACGTGATTTTCCTAGGAATTTACAGACTAGATGGTGAGAAAGAACTTCTTCAAGTAACAAGGGCAGGACGACTTGCATGATCGGCGGGGTGGGGTGGGGCTGGGTTTCCTCTCCTGGCACCCGGCCCTGCTCAGGCATCGTCTTCCCAGGAGCCCCGGGCCTCAAGGAACAAGTTGACCTGACTGCGGCGGGTGGGGAGGGAAGGGGAAGCCTATTGGGCAACAGGGCGGGGCAAGCCCTGGATAAAGGGGCGCAGGGCTGCCGCAGGCAGTAGATCCCTCCTTCGCTGGAGTCCCTTCGCTGGAACGATGAGGGTCGTCTTCCCCTCTCTGCTGTGCCTGGGGGCCCTTGGTGAGTGCTGGGCGGGGGGAGCGCGATTCATCCGCAGGGCGCCGCGGTCCCTGCGCCCCGCCAGGTGCGCGCACTTGTCCCCGCGCCCTGCTGATTGGGCATCTCCGCATCTGTAGCCAGAAAGGTGGCCGGGTTGTGGGGCTGGGCAGGTGCCTGCAGGAAGAATTCTGCTGGGTCCGCCTGCCGGCTTGGGGAGGTGCGGGAGGAGAAGCCCCTCTTGCTGCGTCCGGATATACCTAGCGTTGCCCAATTTCCCAAAGGGGCTCAGGAGATATTGACCCGTTTTGTCCTATTTGGACCTTTGACATTCATTAGACTGTTATATGCATCTTACTTGTGAGGTGAGTAAGGTTCAGAGTGGGTGAGCAACTCGCCCAGTTTAGAATCCAGCTCCTGCAAGAACTGTGTGACTCGGGAAAGACAGAGCCTCTCTGGAAGCCTCAGTTTGTTCCTTTTAAGAATGGCTTGACCAATAGTTCCACTGGATGTTGTTCCTGCTCAATGCTCATGCACTTCCCGCGACAGACTGGGGGCTCAGAGTTGGGGTGCAGACTGTCCTGACAGGGCCCCTTTCTCAGAGGGTGTAAATGGAGAATAATTGGTTTCACATTTGAAATGTGCCCAAAACATGCCGGATAGAAGGAACTAAAGAACGGTTAGTTCAAGGGTCTGAAATAGGGCAGAGGGAGAAATTAAAATCAAAGCCCATGCCTCACACCCAGGGGTAGGAATGAGCACAGGTAGGAATAGGGAACCATTAACCTCCACTTCAGTCTTTATCATTTTCTTCTTTCTGTTCAGTTCGGTGTTAGTTTGCTCTTCTTTTTCTAGTTCTTCTAGGTGTGAGGTTTGATTACTTATTTGAGATCTTCCTTTTTAAACATTTACCACTATAAATTTCCCTCGGAGCACTGCCTTGCAGCGTCCTATAAATTTTGGTACTTTGTGTTGCTCAACATAAAAAAAAGATTTTTTTTTCTTCTTTGACTCATTGATTGTTTAAGAGTGTACTGTTTAATTTCACACATTTGTGAATTTTCCAGTTCTCCCTCTCTTATTGATTTCTAGTTTCATTCCTCTGTGGTCAGAGAAGATACTTTCCATGATTTCAATCTTTTTAAATTTAATGAGGCTTTGATTTCCGACTTAGCTTGTTTCATAAGAATAATACAGGTGCATCTACGAAGAACGTATATTCTACTGGTATTTTGTGAAGTGATCTATGTAGGTCTGTTAGGTCTAGTTGGTCTTTAGTATTGTTGAAGAACTTTATTTCTTTATTGACCTTATGTCTAAATGTTATTACCTTTATTGAAAGTGGTGTACTGAAGTATCCTCCTATTAATGTAGAACTGTCTATTTCTCCCCTCAAATCTGTCAATGCTTGCTTCGTATATTTTGGAGCTCTCTTTTTAGGTACCTATATTTATAATTGTTATATCTTCTTGATTGTGACCCTTTTATCACTATATAGTGCCTTTCTTTGTCCCTTGTAAGAGTTTTTGACTTAGTCTATTTTGTCGGATGATAGTATACCCACCCACACTCTCTTTTGGTTGCTATTTGGAATGTGTTTTTCCCCCCATCATTTTGCTTTCAACCTACTTGTGTCTCTGAATATAAGGCGAGTCTTTCGTAAAGTGCATAATGAGTTGGGTCATGCTTTTTAAATCCACTCTGCCAATCCCTGCCATTTGATTGGAGAGTCTACTCCATTTATATTTATGGTAACTATTGACAAGACAGAACTTTCTTCTGCCATTTTGCTATTTGCTTTTGAAAGTTTTATACTTTTTCATCCCTCTCCCTCATTTCTTTCACTTCTGTCTACTTTTGTATTAATTAATTAATTTTGTAGGGAGCCATTTAGAATCTTTTCTCATTTCCTTCTGTGCATATTTTTCCAATATTTTCTTTTTGGTTATGATTGTCTTTAATTTAGCATTCTAAACCTATACAATCTCATTTGATTTAATACCCACATAACTTCAATAGCATACACACTTGCTGTTCCTATACTTCTCTGTGTGTCTCAGTGTGGATCAATCTCTTTAGTTTATCTGGAATTTGTTGAGCTTCTTGGGGGTGTAGTCCCACCTTTCATTACATTTGGAAAGTTTTCAGCCATTAATTTTCAAATATTCTTTCAGTCCCTTTCTCTTTTTCTTCTCCTTCTGGGATTCCCAGAATGTGTAAATTGTTACACGTGAAAGTTTCCCACTGGTCTCTTAGGCTCTGTTTATTTTTCTTCATTCTTTTTCCTTTCTGCTCCTTAGAGTGTGTAATTTCAATACTCTTATTTTCAAGTTTACTTATTCTGCCAGCTCCAATCTGCTGTTGAACTCCTCTAGGGATTTTTTTTTCTCCATTATTGTGTTCTTCAGTTGTAGTATTTCTGTTTGGCTCCTTTCTATGGTTTTTGTATCTTTTTAAAATTATCATTTTGTTTATATATTATTTTCTTCATTTCTTTTAGTTTTGTTGTCTGTGTCTTCCTTGAGCTCTTTCAGCATATTTAAGACAGGTTTTTAAAGTCTTTGTTTATTGTATCTGAAGTCTGGGCTTCCTTGTTGATGCTTTTGAATGCGTTATTGTTTGCCTTTGAACAAGTGATTGTTTCCTATTTTATTGTATGTCTTGTATTTTTTGTTGCACACTAGACTTTTTAATATTTTATTGTGTTAATTCTGGAGTTTAGCCACTGAACTGACTGTTCTTTGAGCTTGTATTCAGCTAGTGTTATGACAGAGATTTCCTTAAATTCCAGTAGCTAACATCAAAAAAAAAAAAAAAAGTAAAAGAAGCAGAAAAATAGAAACACAAACGACAACCACAAAAGTAAAAGAAACCACCTCTCCCGGTATTTGCAGATTGGCTCTGACTGGTATGTGTCTTCAGAACTTAACCAGCCTTACAATGAGCATAAAGAAAAGCCTAAGGTGAAAGCATAGGGGTCCTCTCCAGTTTTTCTGTACATGCTTCTTGTCTTGAGCCTGTCTGACCAGCCTTATTAATTTTCCCATTTACGTGCATACTTTCCAACTGCTCCCTCTTTCCTCAGGAAATTCTCAGTCTTTTCTCCTTGTCTTGAGTACTCTATGTTATATCTTAAAGTAGTCATCCTTTTCCCCAGCTGCAATTTGATTGTTTTTACATTTTAGCTGCCTATGTTGAGGTTTCTACATCCAAGTAAGTTCTTGGACATTCCAGAAAAAAGGGTCCTGGTTCAGACTTTCAGGCTGCCACCAAATGGATAGGTTCAGGCATTCATTCACACTATTATCATATAAGTGTTACTTTCCTCCCTTTACAACTGCATCTAGGGACCTGCAGCATGAGGTTCAACCAAGGTGGCTGATGGGGAGGGCCAACAAATGTGCCACAAGGGTTTCCTACTATTTTTATTTATTTATTTGAGTAAGCAGGTAGCAAGTTTATTAGGAGCTCATGTGAGAGGACATGCAGGCACTCTCACAAGAAAAGAGAAGTGAGAGGTGAGCGGCCCTGACACTGGGACAATCTACGTTTATACATTTTTGTCCCTCTTGTGATTTTTATTAACTATTTTACTACCCTCCCCTATCCCTCATCTTTGGACGCTTGATGGTAGATGACTCACTCAGGTGGGGGCCGTCTGGCTCCCAAGTGCTGCTTATTGCTGTTCTCGGAGGTATCTTTCTCCTTGAGGCCTGACCACTTCTGCAAATTTGCCATTTGCCCTTTGCTCATCCAGCCAGCACCCTAATTCTAAACCTGCCTCATTTCCCCCTCAGAGCTTTCTAGCTCCTTTAATCTGAAAGGAATTTGGACTGAGGGACTATTTTCTGTAGCTGCTTGAAGCTGTCAGTGGGTTTGCAGACCTACTTGGGGGAGCATAGAAGTGTCTGGTTATGCTATTGAGTGTGACTGATGGAGTGTAGGAACAGGAACGTAGAGTCTAGTGAGGAACGGTTTGCTGTGAAAGGCTTTTAATCTGGAAGAAACAAACTGGGTGAGAAATTGTACACATAGTTTGAACAGAAGGAGGAGCAAGAGGGAGCTCAGGGTATTCTTTAGAGTGTTTTTTGGGGACTACTGTTAGTTGGGCTTGGCACAGTGTGGCCGTTTGCAATATCTGGCTGAAATTTGCATTAAAAACTTTTAGAATGACTTCTTGACTTTATTTGAAATTTCTTAGCCACCAAAATTTCATTTTCCTTTTTTTTTTAACCAATTTTACAATTCAAGGGCCAGGCTCATCCTTGGGAGTCATTTCTCACGTTGTCAGGGAGACTTACACCTTTGGAAGTCATGTCCCATGTAGGGGAGAAGATATTAATTATAAGTTGGCTTAGCTTTGCCATTACCAAGATATTTCATAAAGGCAAGCCTCAAGACTGAGGCGTTGACTTGTGAAATTGAGAGCCCCTATTGCTTAAGAGAATAGCAAGAAATCTCCAGGTGGAGAAGTTTAACAGCTACGTGGTTTTTCTAGTTCTTTAAGAGACTTTGCAAATATTTTCATTCTCTGATTAAGATT
This sequence comes from Tamandua tetradactyla, assembly GCF_023851605.1. Taxonomy (NCBI): domain Eukaryota; kingdom Metazoa; phylum Chordata; class Mammalia; order Pilosa; family Myrmecophagidae; genus Tamandua; species Tamandua tetradactyla. The sequence continues at coordinate 40,400,769 of NC_135341.1, forward strand.
TTATTCTTCATTCCAGGTTCCATGTCAAATAAAGTTGAATTAGGTTGTCTAAATATGCTGACTAGACAGATTAAGTTTCATAGTGTGCTACAGAAAATTGAAATTTTGGAAGCTTTAGAGCCAAAATTAATTATATTGATAAAAATTATATAGATAAATTAATTAGCTGTAATTTTTCTAAGAATAACTAAAACCATGACTAACAATATCTGACCTTATACAGAATAGTATTAGGATGTAACATTGACAGCGAGAATATTGTCAAGATTTTAAGAATTTTATATAATTTCTAAATATATGAATAACATTTCATATATTGTTCAGTAAAGTTTCACGCATTCAAATTTAACTAATAGAAGGATAGAAAATCTCTTGTAAATATTGTAATACCTCTTAAGCACTTCTTATGTAATATGTTAAATATTTTAGCATCTCACTTTTACCAGGTGAAAGAATAAATCTTTTCTAACAGTTTTCCTTTAAGAGTGAGAAGACTTGTCTTTTGAAATAAAGGGTGATCAGGTCAGCATAAACATCAACAGCAATATTATTCTGATATGATATAACATTTTTATCTTTTAGGCAGAGTACTCAGATGGTTAAAAAAAAAAACTTCTTATAATCTTTCACTAAGAACAGACTAACAATCCATATTATTTTAGCAAAATTCACTTTCTCAAACTTTCCACAACTTTCTATATTCAAGTAGGGCTGCAGTCAGCAATGACAACGAACAAGAATCACTTTCATCCTGGGAATATGTTCACAAAATTAACTTATTGCAAGATGGTGCTCTGAGACAGCTGGATCAGGAAGGTCTGCTGCTAAGGTATTCTTAAAGATATGGGGACTATCTGGAAACCTTTGGGACAGCACTGTCTCAGTGAGCCAGGCGGAAATGTTATCGTTAAGTCCCTGCCATTTTAAAGCAAATGGGTATTGAGAGTGAGGGTGGAGATGCATACAAAGATGCCTTTTTAAGATCTGGGACTGAGAACTTGAATGCAGTCAGGAGCTACTTGGCTAGCCCTTGGATGCCTTCATCCCTTACAGATGGGTTTACTTGCTCAAGGATCTCCTTTGAGATACGTAGAGGCCTCAATTTAGTAGGGGCTTCAGGGCAAACAAGGGGTGAACACTAGCCAGGTCTCTTAGTCTTAAGGTGGCTTCCAGGGAGTGAAGAAGGTCCCTCCCTAGAAGAGGGCTGGGGCATACAGGGACAGTGAAAAATGATGGGACACTAGAATGTCTCCAAGCTCATAAGGGAGAGGGGTAGTAAAATTCTAGTTTCGGATTTACCATCAACTCCCATAACCAGTCAAGTCTGAGTAAGTCCAGAGTGGCAGTACAAAACAGAGTAAGTAGCTCTATTATTTAATTAAGAAATCAATACTCTTACCTGCCATGTTGAATGTCATCTGAGGCTCCTCTAGGTTGATGGGTCAGACGTGAAGTCAGTGGAAACTTACACAGCCTTGGGCCCCCTGGGTCTTCACATGCTGTGAGCAGGGCTCCAGGAGCTGTCCTGCCCTCCCACCCCCCTTGGAAAACAATGCATTCCCTGGGCCCAGTGCCCATGATGGTGGCACCTGGGGCAAGGTTCTGGCAGGTTCTGAGGTCAAAGGTTTTCTTGAGGTTTCTGGCACTTTCTTTGCCAGTGACTCTCTAGTCCACAATTGAAGTAAGGCCCTCGAGGCTTGAAGCCACAATTTGGGTGATCTCAAGAGGACAGGGTGTTTTTAACAGTGACTGCCATAAGCTGAGCCTGTTCTCTATTTTTTGCTTACCACTGTTTGCCTTCTCTTCCTCCTTGACCTCATAGCAATTGTTAAAGACAGAAAAGGCAGTTTCTAATAGCTCATTACTTAGAGTTTCTGAACCCATAGAGAGCTTTTGCAGCTTTCTCTGAATATCAGGGGGAGACTGGCTGATGAAATGAGTGCTCAGCAAAATCTGATCTTCCTGAGAATCTGGGCTTATATTAATATACTTTTTTGGGATTCCACTAACCTCTCCTGGAACAGGGCCATATTTTTCTCTTTCTCCTGAGTGATCCCTTTTAGCTTATTACAATTAACCAGCTTAATGGTACATTTTGTCATGCCTTTTAGCAAACAAGTTTTAAAAGAGGATCATTAAAAAGATCACCTCTTGTGGAAGATGAATCTGGCCCTAGCACTGTGGGATCAACAATTCTATCCTGACCTAAAGGGGGTAAAAGAAGTATAACTAATAAAGTTTCAGTGGCAGAGAGAGTTCAAATAAAGTCGAGAGGCTACTCTGGAGGTTGCTCTTATGCAAGCTTCAGTTAGACATTGCTATCTATCATAACTTGTCAACCCCCAACCAGGACCATTCCAACAATCCTAAAGAACACCTAGGGCAAAATAATAAGATTCCACAAGGATTCCATGCACTAGGGCAACTTTCTAGAAACCTCCAACCTCCAAATAGGTCCCTGGACCAGATATGTTCTGAAACCTAGAGGGTCCAGCCTCTCCAGAACATCAGCTAGTTCCATCTCCCTACCGCACAATAGTGACAGCCCCTTCCAACATGAAAAAGTTAGAATGGCCATAGCCCAAATGCCCCTAAAGAGAGGAATGGAAAGATCAAAGGTGATGGTAGAATTATAAGGAGAAGATAGGATTTAACAAATGAAAATGAATGCTGAATCATTAAATTGATATTTCTTTTAGTCTCCAGTATCTTAGAGCAGCTAGAAGTAAACACCTAAAACTGTGGAGTTGTAACCCATGTCAAACTCTGAAATATGTTCTACAAGTAATTGTGGTGGTGTGCTTTGAAATTTATTGCTTCTTTGTATATATGTTATTTTTTATAAGAAAAGAAAGATAAAAGGTCGATTTTGGTGATAAAAAACATTAAAGTCTTCCTATATTCTGGAGCAGCTAGAAGAAAAGATGTGAGAGGATCATACGGTAGCCCATGAGAAGCTCTGTGATCTGTCCTGTAACTACTTGTTGAAGAGGCTTTGAAAACTATTGCTTTTTTATTTCTTTGCTTTGTGTGTGTGTGTATATATATATATATCTATGATCTCCTCTAATGGAAATTGAGACATGGGCATAGCACAAGCATTAAGTCCTTCTCAGGCCCTTCCTTGTCTTGATAGAGAGCCATAAACATCTGGGCATAAGGAATTTTCTGACTATTTCCCCTTCCTTTACAGATTGGAGGATTGAATTGTAATTGAGAGTCCCACTGGAGGACTATGCTTCCCATCTTTTAGCTTATATTGACTGGTGGCGTTTACCAGTTTCTCTGGAAAAGGAAATAGAGGAGCCTCATAAGTGTCTGTGTGACTGTGTGGTGTCCTAATGAGCTCCAGAGCTAGGTGTTTCCCTCTCTGTTTGCCCAATCTCTTGGGGCCACCAGGAGAACAGTCACCAGGTATCCCAAGGTGACTTTCCTGAGAGACGTTTGGACTTATGCTTCTAGGGGTTTCCCTGGCCTTGCCCAGAAGAATTCCAGAACAGCATTCTTTAGGAGTCCTTCCTCTATGCTGGCCCAAATTCTTCGGGCCATGGGGAATAAACCTGTTGGGTGTCCCCAGGACAACTTTGCTGGGTGTCTCTGGGACGTTCTTCCCTGGGTTATACATAGTCAAATGCTCCTGAGGTGGGGTTGCTCACCCCACCCAAGAGAAGTCTAGGAAAATGTTCTCAGGAATACTTTTGCCCTCTAGTTTCTTCTACCCCTCTAGAAGAAGGGTAGCTTTATATTTGGATACAGTGGCTCTCAATAGAGACTAAATTATCAAGGCCTGCAGGAGAGACACTCTTATTGGAAAGTACTAAGTTCCCATGAGCCTAAACCAGAGGTGATTCCCCAGAATGTTAAAGAGAGCACTGTTTGGTACAAGAATCCTTAGCCCAGAATCCTGTGTTACAAAAGATGGAAGGTCTCAGGAGGCATTGAAAGCCAGACAGAGGAGAGAAGGAGACTCTCATGGAAGCAGGGGAGAGGATCTCTGCCAAAGAGACAAAAAGAGGAACAGATCCAGTGGGAAGAAGGGTCTGAGGGGCAATGAAATCTTCTTAGGTAGGTGAGGATCAAGAGATGCAAAAGGTGTTCCCTAGTGGAGAGGAAAGGAGAGAATGTGGGGAAGTTTCAGAGAATCGAGGAGTGGGGGTTGGGGTGGGGGCGGAAATGGGGGTACTTGAATTGGCTCTCCTTCGACTCCTGCTTAATGTGGGAAGAAGCCCCCAATCAGGTCACAAGGGCAGAATCACCCATTGCTCTGAGCCTGAATGTGGAGCTGGGCTCTTGCCACTCTGAAGAGGGGGACAGATACTTGGAGTAGACCAAGTTTATGTCCTGGGGAAGCAAGATTCCTAGAGACACAGAGTTGCATGAGGACATAAGAGAAGATAACAATGAGCCAAGTGAGAAGAAAAAGTGAAGCATGCTGCCAAGCCACCTGTCAATAGCGATGATTTAACAGTCCAAATGGTTAGAATGAAGTGTCTCCTGACTGGCTTGCCAAAATATGTTGCTGAATTGGGTTTCCTAGGTTCTTGGTTGTGCCTCAGGAAAGGATTCAAGGGCACAATACGGCATAGAGGAAGCAGGTAGAAAGTTTATTAGGAGCACATGTGAGAGGACATGCAGGCACTCTTCCAAGGAAAGAGAGCTGAGAGTGAGAGGCTTTCCTATTGTTTTTTTTTTTTTCTTTTTTGCATGGGCAGGCACTGGGAATTGAACCCGGATCTCCAGCATGGTAGGCAAAAATTCTGCTTGCTAAGCCACCGTCGCACCCTCTCTGCCCTATTGTTTTTAAGCAGCACTATTCTTGAGTTGGTGATCACCCAGTTGCCTTGCAATCCTGTAACTGTTTTCTAGAACTCTGAGAAAGGTGATTTTGCTTGTTGTTATAAAATTCTGTGAGGGGACAGAACCTAGAGTGTCTCACTCCATGATATTAGTGACATCCCACCTCTGATTCTTTTTTTTTTTAATTTTTTATTAATTAAAAAAAAATTGCAAGAAACACAGACATTCCCAACACATCCACTCAGCAATTCACAATATCATCACATAGTTGCAATTCATCATCATGATCATTTCCCAGAACATTAGCATCAATTCAGAAAAAGAAATAAAAAGACAACAGAAAAATATAACAAAGAAAAAAAATTTTACATGCCATACCCCTTACTGATCCCTTTCATTGATCACTAGCATTTCAAACTAAATCTATCTTAACATTTGTTCCCCCTACTATTTATTTTTTTTTTATTTTTTTTTTTATTTTTTTTTTTTTAAAGAGAGAGGAAGGGAAGGAAAGACAGAGAGAAGGAAGGAAGGAAGGGAGGAAGAAAGGGAAACATCTTTAAACATTTTCTTGTTTTATTGTATTTTGTTTGTTTGTTTGTTTTTTACATGGGCTGGGGCCGGGAATCGAACCGAGGTCCTCCGGCATGGCAGGCAAGCACTTTGCCCGCTGAGCCACCGCGGCCCGCCCATGTTCCCCCTACTATTTATTTTTATTCCATATGTTCTACTCATCTGTTGAGAAGGTAGATAAAAGGAGCATCAGACACAAGGTTTTTGCAATCACACAGTCACATTGTGAAAGCTATATCATTATACAATCATCATCAAGAAACATGGCTACTGGAACACAGCTCTACATCTTCAGGCAGTTCCCTCCAGCCTCTCCATTACATTTTGGATAACAAGGTGATATCTACTTAATGCATAAGAATAACCTCCAGGATAACCTCTCAGCCATTGACACTTTGTCTCATTTCACTCTTCCTCCTTTTGGTTGAGAAGGTTTTCTCAATCCCTTGATGCTGGGTCTCAGCTCATTCTAGAGTTTTTCTCAATCCCTTGATGCTGAATCTCAGCTCATTCTGGGATTTCTGTCCCATGCTGCCAGGAAGATCCACACCCCTGGTAGTCATGTCCCGCATAGACAGGGGGAGGGTGGTGAGTCTGCTTACTGTGTTGGCTGGAGAGAGAGGCCACATCTGAGCAACAAAAGAGGTTCTTGGGGTGACTCTTAGGCTTAATTTTAAGTAGGCTTGACCTATCCCCTGTGGGGTTAAGTTTCATATAAACAAACCCCAAGACTGGGGGCTCAGCCTATAGCTTTGGTTGTCCATACTGCTTGTGAGAATATCAAGAATTCAACTTGGGGAAGTTGAGTTTTCCCCCGTTCTCACCATTCCCTGAAGGGGACTTTGCAAATACTTTTCCACTCACTGATCAAATCACTCTGGGATTCATCAGGGCATCACCTGGACAAACCAACAAAATCTCTTGTCCTGTACAAAGATCCATGTACTTAAGGTGTTCAGTCAACTATCTACATAAATTATATTAGAAGATGCACTAGTCAAAGTATAGATTTGTACCAAATAAACATTTTTTGCTTTAGTCTCACACATTAGTTGAAATTTTAAACTATTAAGTACCATCTATTTTCAGCACATTGCAGTAATGACATTCTTTTGTTCTTCCTCATGCAAAAACACTTTTTAAATTTGTACATTTAGTCATTATCATTATACACTCTAGGCATTCCTAGATTACACCATCTCAATCTTTATCGTCTATTTTTCTTTGTGATTTCATTTGTGCCTCCAGCCCTCCTCCCTCTATCATTCTCATATGCAGCTTCATTCAGTGTTTTAACATAATTGTATTACAGTTAGGTAATATTGTGCTGTCCATTTCTGAGTTTTTATATTCAGTCCTGTTGCACAATCTGTATCCCTTCAGCTCCAATTACCCAATATCTTACCCTATTTCTATTTCCTGATGGTCTCTGTTACTAAGGAAATATTCCAAGTTTATTCACTAATGTCAGTTCATATCAGTGAGACCATACAGTATTTGTCCTTTCGTTTCTGGCTAATCACACTCAGCATAATGTCCTTAAGGTCCATTCATGTTGTTACATACATCATAACTTTATTCTGTCTTACAGCTGCATAATATTCCATCTTATGTAAATGTCACAGTTTGTTTAGCCAATTGTCTGTTGATGGCCATTTTGGCTGTTTCCATCTCTTGGTAATTGTTAATAATGCTGCTATAAACATTGGTGTGTAAATGTCCATTTATGTCCTTGGCCTTGTGTCCTTTGAGTAGAGACAGCATATAGATGGGTCCTGCTTTTTAATCCATTCTGCCAGACTATGTCTTTTGATTGGAGAGTTTAATCCATTAACATTCAGTGTTATTACTGCATGGGTAGTACTTTCTTCTACTATTTTGCCTTCTGGATTTTATATGTCATATCTAATTTTCCTTCTTTTTACCTTTACTCATAGTCTTCCTTTCTACACTCTTCTCCACACCTCTCTCTTCTGTCTTCGTACCTGTCTCTAGTGTTCCCTTTAGTATTTCTTGCAGAGCTGGTCTCTTGGTCACAAATTCACTCAGTGATTTTTTTTGTCTGAAAATGTTTCAATTTCTCCCTCATTTTTGAAGAACAATTTTGCTGGATATAGAATTCTTGCAGTTTTTCTCTTTTAATAATTTAAATATATTATCCCACTGTCTTCTCGCCTCCATGGTTTCTGCTGAGAGATCTGCGCATAGTCTTATTGGGCTTCCCTTGTATGTGATGGATTGCTTTTTCTCTTGCTGCTTTCAAGATCCTCTCTTTCTCTTTGACCTCTGACATTCTGATTATTAAATGTCTTGGAGTATGTCTATTTGGATCTATTCTCTTTAGGGTACGCTGCACTTCTTGGATCTGTAATTTTAAGTCTTTCATAAGAGTTGGGAAATTTTCAGTGATAATTTCCTCCATTAGTTTTTCTCCTCTTTGTCCCTTCTCTTCTCCTTCTGGGACACCCACAACATGTGTATTCGTGCACTTCATATTGTCTTTCAGTTCCCTGAGTCCCTGCTCATATTTTTCCATTTTTTTTCCTATAGCTTCTGTTTCTTGTCGGATTTCAGATGTTCCATCCTCCAGTTTAGAAATCCTATGTTCTGTCTCTCGAAATCTACCATTGTAGGTTTCCATTGCTTTTTTCATCTCTTCTACTGTGTCTTTCATTCCCATAAGTTCTGTGATTTGTGTTTTCAGACTTTCAGTTTCTTCTTTTCATTCTTTCCTTGCCTTCTTTATATCCTCCCTCAATTCATTGATTTGGTTTTTGATGAGGTTTTCCATGTCTGTTTGTATATTCTGAATTAATTGTTTCAGCTCCTGTATGTCATTTGAATTGTTGGTTTGTTCCTTTGACTGGGCCATATCTTCAATTTTCTTAGTGTGATTTGTTATTTTTTTGCTGGTGTCTAGGCATTTAATTACCTTAATTAGTTTATTCTGGAGATTGCTTTCACTTCTTTTATCTAGGGTTTTCTTGCTGGATGAATTTGTTGTCTATCTGTTCTTTGATATTCCGTTCAGCTTTATCTGGACCTTTAGCTTAAGTTTTGTTTAACAGAGGAGAATTTTTCAGTTCTTGTTTTCTTGTTTCTTGCCCTGGTTGGGTGGTGCCTTCCCCCCACACACACTTAGGAGGGTCTACTTAGATATTATAGACCCCAGCCAGATTTTCCCAGACCAAACTGGCCTCCTATCAGGAAGAAAGAGTCACCTGCATCGGTTTTCCCTGAGGGTGAGACCCAGTAGGTTGAAAGACTTTCCTGTGAAGTCTCTGGACTCTGTTTTTCTTATCCTGCCCAGTATATGACACTTGTCTGACTGCAGGTCCCACCAGCATAAGATGATGTGGTGCCTTTAACTTTGGCAGACTCTCCCTGCTGGGGGCATGGTGGAAACAGAGGAGAGGTTATAGGCTGGTTTTAATGGCTTCAAATTACCAAGCCCTGGTGTGTGAATTCCTTGAGGGAGGGATTCCACCTGGGTGGGGCTTCACCCCTCCCCTGGGGAAGGCACAAGCTCCAGATAAGCCCCCAAAAGAGCTCACTTCTACCTATGCCTGGGGCAGCTGCAGCCTGAAAAGTCCTGCCGCTGTATCCAGAGGCAGTCAAGCCTTTGTAGATACACAGCCACAAAAACCTCTGTTTCCTTCTTTTTTTTCCCCCCTTTTTCTGTCAGTCCTGCCCCCTTGGCGCTGGGGCAAAAATGAGCAACCTCTGCTTTGATCAGGTTCACCTAAGCTGGGGGCCTATTTCTAGTAGTCAGAATTTGTTAATTAGTTCCACAATTGGCGTTTGATTGTGCCCAGTCCCTGCTGCTGGTAAAGTCCTTTCCTTCCCCTCTGGGAAGCGGCCTGTGGGGGAGTGGCGCTGGCTGCCACAGCTTTGGGAACTCACGGTTCTGGGGGGTGCTCGCAGCCGGTCCAGCTGGTCCAGACTGGGGTATGCTGTGTGTCTGGTCACTGACATGGCCCCAGGAGCTGTTTTGTACTGTTTCTGGTTATTTAGTAGTTGTTCTGGAGGACAAGCTAAAATGCGCACGTTGTTAAGCCGCCATCTTGACCTGGAAGTCTCATCCCACCTCTGATTCTTAATGGTATCTTTTGAAATACAAACGTTTTACATTTTGCTGCAGTCCAAATTATGCAGTTTTTCATTCATGGGCTGTGTTCTGGGTGTCATCACAGCAAACTAATATTCATCTAATCCAAGGTCTCAAAGATTCTATCTTGTTTTCTATGATCCATTTTGAGTTAATTTTTGTATATGATGTGAGGTAGGGGTCTAAGTTTATCTTTTCGTATGTGAATACCCAATTATTCCAGCACCATTTGTTGAACAGATTATCCTTTCCTCCAGTGAATTGTCTTGGCATCTTCATCAAAAATCAATTGACTATAAATATAAGGACTTAATTTGGGCTTTCAATTCTGTGTCATTTTGATCTATTTGTCTATCCTTAAGGTAATTGCACATTATCTTGATAACTGTAGCTTTATAGTAAGTTTTGAATTTGGGAAATGAAAATACTCAAACTTTGTTCTTCTTTCAAAATTGTTTTGGCTCTTTTAGGTGTACTGTATTTACATATACCTTTTAGGGTTTGCATGTCAATTTCTATAAAAAAGCCTGCTGGAATTTTGGTAGTGATTGTGTTGAATTTATACATCAATTTGGGGAGAATTTTCATCTTAACAATATCGAGTCCTACAATCCATGAACATTTATTTAGATCTTCTTTAATTTCTTTCTGTAAAGTTTTATAATTTTCAGTGTACAAATCTTGCACTTCTTTTGTTAAATATATTCCTGAGCATTTTGTTCTTTTTAAGCTATTGTGAATGGAATTGTTTCTTAATTTCATTTTTAGATTGTTCAGTGCTTGTATGCAAAAACGCAATTCACTTTTGTACATTCATATTGTATCCTGTAACCTTGCTGTATTTGTTTTTTAGTTCTAATAGTATTTTTTTGGATTTTTTAGTATTTTATACATAGAAGATTATGTCATCGCAAATAAAGACAGTTTTACTTCTTTCTTTCCAATATTTCTTTGTCTTGCCTTATTGATATGGCTAGAAACTCCAATACAATGTTGAATAGAAGCTGTGAAAGTGGACATCCTTACCTTTTTCCTGATCTTAGGGGAAAAGCATCCAGTCTTTCATCATTAGGTGATGTTAGGTATGGGTTTTATATAAATGCCCTTTATCAGGCAACTGTGTGGTTTTTAAGAGCTATGAGTACATATGATTCAGGCTTCTCCTTAATTGCAAGATGCATAGATTTTAGCAACAAAGAAACTCAGCTGAAGCATAAGCAGTGGCCAGTCTTTCGAACCCAGAGTCAAGAGGTGTTGAATCAGGCATGCCGACCCATTTGGCACCACCATTGGCCCCGGTCATCTACTGTAGCTACTGACAAGGAGTCAGGTGTATTTTTCTTTTTCCCTTTGCGTCTTTGGGGAGATGTTTATAGACACAACAATCTAGAGAAACCTGGATTCTAGATTGGACTCTGTTACTCCTGAGCAACACATCACTCATTTTCCTCAAGAGCCACTTTTCACATCAGTGAAACAGGAGCAATAATCTCTTTCCTGTCAGTCCTCCTGGGATCAGATCAAGTGGGACAACACAGATAGAAAAACTCCATGAATTCGTGTAAGGGATAATCATCATTCTTTTTTTTCTTTCTTTCTTTCTTTCTTTTTAGGGTAGGAAAAGCATCAAAGTCATAGTAAAGAAAGGAATCCAGAGGCTGTGACTGTTTCCTCTAATTTATTTTGAATGAACTGAAATCACAGTGCTCTGGCCAGCGCAGATCCCCTTTCAGTCAGCAGGATGTTCTCCAGTTGAGAGAAGTGTCCTGAATTTGAGGGAGGGAAACAGAGAGGGAGTGGAGCAGAGTAGGGGGCCCTGGAAAATGCCATTGGAGGGCGAGGCTATCTCTCCCACCAGCAGTGAGTGAATCTTTATTCCTTGATCTTTCTTCCAGGGCTATGTCTGGCTGCCCCTAGGAAAACTGTTAGGTGGTGCACCATATCAGAAGATGAAGCAGCAAAATGCTCTGAATTCAGAAAGAATATGAAAAAAGTGCGTGCCCCCCCTCTCATGTGCATAAAGAGAACCTCTTACTCTGAATGTATCCAGGCCATTGCGGTAAGTCAATGCCATCTGCTGGGTGGGACCAAACTGGAATGTAACGAAAAGGAAGGGAAAGGAAAGGAATAAAATAAAAAACACAATCTCCCCTATTCTCCATGCTTCAAAGTAAGTAGGAAGCAATCCTCTCTCCAGAAAATGGGGATCCTTTGAAAACAGAAAGGAACAAACTAAAGAACTGGAAGTGGAGGGGCCATGTGTGGGGAACTGGGATCTCAACATAAAGTGTTAGTAAAAACTTTCCAAAACTGAAACAAAAGCACTCACATTTGATGAGTATTTAACGTTGGCAGAAGTCAACATTCCTCTGCAAGGCGAAATCTATAGAGGAATTATTTCTCTAAACCCAGAGAGAAATAAACCCTGCTAGCTTATGGTGGGTGGGGCTGGGAAGTGCCTGCTGGTGCCATGGGCACTGGAGAGAAATTTATCCAAGGTATTTTCAGAGAGAGAGAAAAGGACCCCATGACTTGTAGAGGATTTCTCATTCTTTTTGTCTAGATCTAAAGATCAACTGAAATAATTTTTGCTCACTTATTCAACAAATAAGCTGCGTGCTTACTGTGTGTGATATTCATGCATGCTGACTCTAGCAGACAGTAATATATGTTACGTTTCCATGACAACCTAGTAAGATTGTTTCATAGTTATATAATTGCATGATCAGAATAGTACTTAGAGGGAAAAAATCTAGTTTGATCAGTCTTTCAGATTACTATTTCACAAGTTTAGTCTGGAAAAGCTGCACCAGAATCTTGTTTGTTTGGAATTCAGATCTTTGCTCCCCATTCTAAATCTATGGAATCCAAATATTTGTGGATGAAGCCACAGAATCTGTATTCTAAATAAGGGTCCCATTTGCGATTAGTACCACATACTTTATATGAAAATAAAGTTGGGATAGATTAAATGGTTAAAAATATAACATTATTAAACAGCTAGGAAACAAGTTAACTAGCTGAACCGTGAAGGAAAGAGAAATTTCTTAGCTTCTAAGTGATGGGCTAAATAATGAAATGAGCTGGCAGATTTTTAAATAATATTTTTATTAGAGAAGTTATGGGTTTACAGAACAATCGTGCATAAAATACAGGATACCTCTATAACACCTCACCACCACACTTTGCATTGGTGGTATGAGAATTTGTTACAATTGATGATAGCACACCTTTCTAATTGTACCGTTAATAAGTTCATAGTTTAACTTCGGGTTCCCTGTTTGTGTAGTATAGTTCCGTGGATTTAAAAAAAAAAACACTTTTATTCTATTACCATATATACAGTCTAATATTTCCCCCTTTAATCATATTAGGTATATATTTCAATGCTGTTAATTGGGTTCACAGTGTTGTGCTACCATCTATTACCTAAACTTTTTCATCATTCCAAATAGGAACTCTGTGCATTAATTTCCTGTCCCTATTCCCTATCCCCACCCCATCCCCTGGTAACCTATATTCTAGATTCTGACTCAATGAGTTGATTTTTTCTAATCATTTCAAATCAGTGAGATAATACAATATCTGTCCTTTTCTGTCTGGCTTATTTCACTCAGCATAATGTCTTCAAGGCTCATCCATGTTGTCCCATGCATCTGAGGACTTCATTCCTTTTTATGGCTGAATAATCATCCGTTGTGTGTATACATCACATTTTGTTTATCCTTCATCGGTTGATGGACACTTGGGCTATTTCCATATTTTGGCGATTGCAAATTATGCTTATGTGAACTTCAGTGTGCAAATGTCCGTTCAAGTCCCTGCTTTCAATTTCTTCTACATATATATCTAGAAGAGAGATTGCTGGCTCATACATTCTACACTTAACTTTATGAGGAACCACCACACTGTCTTTCACAGTGGCTGTACCATTTTACATTGGCACGAGCAACGAATCAGCGTTCTTATTTCTACAAATCCTAACACTTGTTTTTTTCCATTTTTTAAAATAGCAGCACCACTGAAGCAAGCACTAGCTGACAGATTTTAAATATAAAAAACTGAATTCATAGCAATTAAAAACATTGAAACAAAAATTTTTAAAAGAATATGTGCAAGCTTTGGCAAAAGACAAATGCTTATTATTTGCACTTTATAAAGAACTAATTCAAATTAGTAAGAAATGCAGGGTCTTTTAAGAAGAATGATATGAACAGAGTATTAGTAAAAGGCAAATCATAATAAAAGGAGACTAAAATAATTTTCCTTTGTAATCAGAGGAATACAAATCTAAGCAATGTATTACCGTTTGCATTTTCTAAATAGTAATGCTTGATAAAACGACTGTCTATCCTGCTGGTGATTCTATAGTGAGACTTATCTTCATCACCAGTGTCATTCTAAGTTAGCATTAGGAATCTTCTGGAAAGCAGAATGGCAACCCACAGCTAGGGCCATAAAGATAAACACTCCCATCGTCGTGTTGATTCCACTCCCAGATGCCTATTTCAAGGAATCAGAAGGATAAAAGAAATAAACTATGAGGACAAAGATACTCATGAAAGCATAATTTTAATAATAAAAACTTAGAAATATCTTAACTGCTGAACAATTGGGGATTTATTTAATAAATTGTGGGAACTCCACACCATAATAAAATATTGTGCATTCAATAACGTCAATAAAGAAGTGAGAAAATGTACGAGATTTTAGATGAATAAACCAGTGAGCAAAATATGATGTATACCATGTTGTAAATATAAGAAATCTGTGAGCATGGGGAAATGGGATGAAGATGGTTTATTACCATAATTTTAAGATCTCGTAATAGCTATATTTTTCTATATATAAAAAATTAAAAAACATATACAGAGCAAAAAATAAGGGACAAAACAACTTGAAATATAAATGACCATGAAAGGTATGGACAGGGGAGCTGTATAGGCAAAAGGGCATGTGAGAAAAGGGAAGGTGCTGACCTCAGGAGTTAAGGCAGTCGGGCTGGTGCTCACTGCCCAAAATGTGGGACTCTTGGCTTGTGCCGTGTGTCATCAGCCTGGAGGTGACGTGATCGAAAGCTGGGGTATGGACAAAATGACCATTGTAGACGATCCTTCTGGCTCCGGAGTCTTAGGGATGTCCTGAAATCCCGCTTCCCCGGGTTTGGACAGGGTTTCTCCTGAAGCTGGTCTGGTCTCTTTTCTTTCAGGCCAAAAAGGCAGATGCCGTGACCCTGGACAGTGTCTTCGTGTTTGAAGCAGGCCTGGACCCCTACAAGCTGAAGCCTATTGTGGCAGAGGTCTATGGATCCGAAGCACGTGAGTTCTCTCTGGGGACCTGGAAGCTGGCGGAGGCCCCCACCCTGGCCCTGAACTCTGTGGGGTCTGGGTGGATGAGCCCCGCAGGCGCAGTCTCGTCAGCACCACTCCAACAGGGGTCCGAGTCGCTGTGCTCTTTGGGCCAGAAGGTCGTCACTCCTGACACTGAGCAGGGACAGAAGGAGCTGTGGGGCCTCCCTGGGGAAACAGAACAGGCCCTGGGCTACTCTGCACCTGAAAAACTGCAGAACTGGGTCCCCTTCCCGCCAGGGGCTTGGTCAGGGTGAGCTGCTTTTCGTCCCCTGGCACAAGCGAAGACCCTCCTGCTCTCTCCTGCTGTTTGCAGAGCCGCAGACCCACTATTACACCGTGGCCTTGGTGAAGAAGGGCAGCAACTTCCAGCTGAACCAACTACAGGGCAGGAAGTCCTGCCACGCGGGCCTCGGCAGGGTCGGCGGGTGGATCATCCCTATGGGGACGCTTCGTCCGTTCTTGGATTGGACGGGACCACCTGAGTCCCTTGAGAAAGGTAGGCTGCCTGGGGCCTGGTGGGTGGCCCCTGCTCCGGGCGCACACACAGGCCGCTCTGGGGATGCAGGTTAGCCGGCCTTAAACACGCACCGGCTGGGCCCACTGCCCCAGAAGACTGTGGGAGGTGGCCGCTGAGTCATCTGTCAGCAGAGGTGCATCTCTCTGAGCCCCTTAGCACCACCACACAGGCTGTCCTGCAGGGCCAGAGCAGGGACTCTCTGCCCACACGGGGGCCCGGGCTGGGACACACACTGGCTGTGGCTGGGGTTGGCTCACTCTGTGGCCCATTTCTCTGTGTCCGACAGCTGCGGCCAACTTCTTCTCGGGCAGCTGTGTTCCCGGCGCGGATCGAAACCAGTTCCCCGAGCTGTGTCAGTTGTGTGCGGGGATTGGGGCAAATAAATGTGCTGCCTCCTCTCAGGAACCGTACTTTGGCTACTGTGGCGCCTTCAGGTGAGTGAGGAGGTCCATTTCTCCACAGCAGCCCAAGTGTCAATTGTCCTCAGGCCAAGTGGCCCTTTTCAAATCGAGGACAGCCTCCTAGCAGGGACTGCAGAGGAGGCTCCGAATAGAGAAACTGAGTCCGAGAAGGCACTGACTTAGTTCACTGCGTCTCCCCTCTAGGCTTCTCACCTCCCACCTGTGGCCCCACCCACCTCCACCCCAGCCTGAGAAGCTTCACTTGGCTGTGGCCCCTGTGTTGTCCTTTCTGCCCCCTCCCTAACCACAGAGGGTCTGAAGACGTCTTGTCCTGAGACGACCAGTCCTGGGCTCCCAGCTGAGCAGGGAGCCGAAACGTCCAGGTGGATGTCATTTCGCAGCCCCAGGCTCTCCCCAGAGCCAGAGGACAGTGAGTTCCACCGGCTCCACCTCCTCCACTCTTCTCTGCCCCCGAGCAGAGGCTGACGCACCTGCTCCCTCTCGCCCATTCTGCCTCTTGGGATCAGGCATTTTGCAGAGAAGGAGGTCTTCTACTCCCTCACTTGCCTTAACACATTTGCACATTTCTGGGAGAAAGAGGCACATGTCCTTAAACCAGAGCCACATAGCCAGGGATTCCAAGCCTTCACCCTCCGAGGCTTTTTCTTCTCCTTTTTTTTTTTTTTTTTTTTTTTTACTTCTTAGCTCTTAAAGGGGAAGGTGGTGGAGACTTCTAGCCAGCCCTTGAGTCCCTCTTCTTCAGAATCCCCCTGGAGGTTGGCGCCGGCTCCCTTCCCTTTTGGGGGTGCACCAAAGCCTCCAGCCCTGTCCTCCAAGGGAGCAAAATACCACAGGAGATGGGCCTCAGGGTCACCACTCCCAGGGGCCTGAGAAGGAAGTTGAGGAGGGGCTGCTCTGTGCTGATCCTTCTGGTGCTTTCTCATTTCACAGGTGTCTGAAAAATGGAGCTGGAGATGTGGCTTTTACCAGGCAGAGTATAGTGCTTGGTAAGAGCTGGGAGAAGAGTCATGAATACTGCCCCCTTTTATTTTATCCATAATCCTGAATGTTGAACCTCAGTTCTAGGGCTAGAACAAGGGTTTGCAAAGAGATTGGCATAAATTACAAATGGAAGTTGATTTGCTTAAGAAAGCTTAAATTCCTGAACAAGGAGACGTTTTAGCACTGAAGATAACGGAAGTGGGGCAATGCAAATGTAATTCTCCTGATCAAAAGATGGGGAGGGTGGAAGCTGGACAGTTAAGTAGAGCCTCTTCAGGCACTCATTATATCCTCATATGTTTAGCTGCCTTAGTAAAATATAAAAATTGTCTGTACAAGTGTCACAGAACATAACAGATTCACTTCATTGAAAAAAATCCCCAGGAAGATAATGACAATTAGCTGCAAATAGTGCTCATTTCTGGGACATGTCTGGCTTACTTTCTGTACTTTTTTTCTGTTTTCCAAATAACCCCTGGCTCTGGGCTCATTCTCCCAGCCAATTAGCACAATGCTAATTCCTTTAGCCCATTTGGTTTCCAAGTGTGTCCTTGCATAACCTTGCTCTTTTTAATTAAACCTCCAAAAATCTTCTCTCCCAGATAAGTTTATGCCTTCTATTTCTCTTAGTTTTTAAGGTTTCAGCTGGATGACGACTACATCTCTTCAGCTTATGAGACTATGTATGTGTTTACTTTAAAACAACATACGTAAGACACTATGCACTTTAAAACAGTGTGAACAACATGTCCATAGAGAATTATATTGATTATCCTACATTGTCTCTGAAAAACATAGGGGCACACAGTTCTTATTTTATGTTATTTCATTTTTTAGATTATTAGTTTTCTTAATCTTCCATGCCCACTGTCCTTCTCTTCCCCTCAATGACACCCAGGCCAAGGGGCTTGACATGAGTCCTCTGAGGGTCACATTGTCTTGCAAGATGCGTAGTGCTCTTTTGCATTTCTGGGTTTTAAGTTCACAAAAGTTTTACTGAGCATTAGAAATGCTCCTATTTTTTTCTACTCACAATTTTCTTTTAAAGATGTATCCACGTTGTTGTATATAGTGGCTCAGTGGTTCTAACAGTTGGAACCTTGGACTGCCTTCACCGTATTTTACCAATCTGTCACCCTCGTGGGAGCCACCAGTTTGTCTTCTTCTTCCCTCTACTACAAGCAGCTCCGCGGCCCATAAGGTGCATCCTCTTACATCTTGCAGGAGGATGTCTCTAGGGGTCACACACTAAAGCACAGTTGCTGGGTGCATGCAAGCCGAACACATTCCACCCAGGACCACCAGAGAGAACCACCACCTTCCAGCCAGGACCAGCAGAGACAGACCCCCACATTCCACTCCACATCCCCCACAGCCACAGCCACAAATTCTAGCCGCGCCCATCCGAGACAGGCCGACCATATTCCGCTCCAGACCACCAGAGACGACCCCCCATTCCACCCAGGACCACCAGCTTGCTCTCAGGGATGGTAGCACCCCGTTACATGCCTACCGTACTCAATAAGTGGTCTCAATTCCCCACAACTTGAAAATTTTTTTGACTTTCATAATTTGTCAATGGCTGTAAATGGAGGTGTCTCACTGTTGGTTTAATTTGTGTTTCCTTGATGTCTGGTGTGTTTGATCATCTCAATGTGTTTGCTAATTTAGGCTTTCCTTTTTTATTTGATAAACTTTGAGTATTTTCTCTATTGCATTTCATGCCCTGTTTCTTCATGATTTTGAGTCCATGATAGGAGTTCTTTCTATCTAGATATCAAACCATTGTCAGTTTTCGACTTTAGGAAGATCTTTTCTAAGTTGAAAATCTATCAATAGCACCATTTGTTGAACAGAAGTCCTTAATAGTGAAACAGTCAGATCTACCTGTTCTCCCCTCTGGTTTGTATGTGTGTGTGTGTGTGCGTGTGTGTTTGAATCTTTTAAAGATATCCTTCACCTCAAAGTCATAAATTTCATCATAAATGGCTTTTATCAAGTTTAATAACTACATCAAGTTCTCTACTACTGCTAGTTTTCTGAGATGAAAAATAGATGTTGAACATAAAGGATGCTTTTTCTGCACCTACTAAGAGAAAGATGGTCTTATTTTTTCCCTCCTATAACCCATTAATGGATGGGTGACTTTAGATCTTTTGACACTCAGCCATTCTTTCAGTAACAGAATAAACCGATAAAACCTTAATCTGATTTTTTTAAAAATACTCTGTCAGGTTGAATTAGTTGATATGTTATTTAGGATTTTTGCATTTCTATTCATAAACAAATGGGCCTTTACATCTTTTCCCCTGTATTTCTTTCTCTAACTTTCCTTTTTTTATATTTTTTGTATGGGCAGGCTCCAGGAATTGAACCCGGGTCTGCAGCTCGGCAGGCGAGAATTCTTGCCACTGAGCCACCGTTGCACTGCCTTCTTTCTTTAACTTTGAGATTAAGTTGTACTAATCTCATAAAATAGTTTGGGCAGGTTTCTGTCCCGTTATATATTCTGAAGCAACTTATATAGGATGACCAGTTCCTTGAAAATTTGGCTGAACACACTCATAAAAATATCCTTTTCCCTTCTTCTGATCTACTCAGTGCTGGGAAGTGAACAAACTATTTCCCGCCTCAAAATTTTTGCCTTTTTGATTGTTCACAGAACTGTGCGTAAGTTAGCATCCCCTGGCTGCGCCCCAGGCTTGTCTCCAGGATGTGGCCCTCTTGTCCCCTTTCAGACCTTCAGTTTGGTCCACTGTGTAAGGAATCTCCTCCAGCTCAGAACTCTCTGGGGAGAAGGGGAATTACAGCTCAGGTCACTGCCTGGAACTGGCTCATCTGTCCCTCCTGTTCCCTTCCTCCCTTAGAAAACCTGCCTACCGTGGCTGACAGGGAGTCATATGAGCTGCTCTGCCTGGACAACACCCGGCAGCCTGTGGATGCATTCAAGACCTGCAACTTGGCTCGGGTCCCTTCTCACGCCGTTGTGGCCCGAAGTGTGGATGGCAAGGAGGACCTGATCTGGGAGCTTCTCCAGCAGGCACAGGTATCCCCACCCACAGCCCTCTCCATGTGTTTGGACTTGGAGTGGGGGTTCCTTCTTCCTTCCCTAACTTCTTACCACTCCAGAAACCCTTCTGTAGCCTCACTACAGAAGAGTCCATGAATACCATGGGTTGCTCGCCCTGGCTGTGATATGACAGCAGGAACACTGAATCGCCCTGTAGTATTGCCCACCTGCAGTGTCTCCTGGGTTGGAGCAGAAGCAGGGGAAAGAGGATGCAACATTTTCAGGACCCCACAGTACTTGGACCCCAGTATGCCGCCCCTGAGCTTGTGTCATGAGGCTCTGAGACTTGGAAAGATGTCAACTGGGGTTTCCCACGTCCGTTAGAATTGTCTCACAGTTCCAGATATCTCCTTTTCAACTCATTTTTTTTTGGTTTCCTTCCTATTTACCACTGACACTATAATTCTATTTTCCCTTAATCAGGAAAAGTTTGGAAAAAACAAGTCAACGGCGTTCCAGCTCTTTGGTTCTCCCAGTGGGAAGAAGGACCTCTTGTTCAAGGACTCTGTCTTCAAGCTTGTGAGGATCCCCTCGGAGATAGATGCTCAAATGTACCTTGGTGCCAACTACGTCAATGCCATGCAGAACCTGAGGGAAAGTGAGTGGGAACCAGGCAGGACCCTGGGGGCCACTGGTGTGGGCGGTGAGCCATGGGGGTAGCCTTCCGGGGACCACGTCATGTCCTGCTTGCAGGCAGCATGGCCCTGCTCTGCAGCCGTGGCTCCTCCATCTCCTGGCCAGTGCAGGAGCTTCTCAGGGCTAGGTTTGGTGCAGGTGTGTCTTCTGTCAATGGAGCCAGGGCATTTTAGCATGAGAGGCATCTCCAAACAAATGTCCCGACCCCTGGATCGATGCTGGCCTAGGTTACTGTGCACATCAGTCTACCTCCTATGAAGTAAGAAACATGTACATGAATCAAGGGTGCCAGGATCCCTCCTGGGTGAATCCAGATGCCTCACAGTATACCTGTCCATGCCAGGCTATGGGCTCTGCTGGGACTCCCAGGCTGAGCAAACCTTGCCTGGCTATTCTTCTACTGGAGGGGCTTGGAGTGGAGTCTAGATGAACCTGAGGACTGCACTGTAGTTTCCGGGGACACTGCCCTCCAGAGGGGCAGTTAGGCTCAAGATGCTCGATGCCATCTGTTGGGGCTGCCACTGGTCCCTGTTGGGTGGAGCTCTCCTTCTGTGAGACAGCCAGTAGGAAAAGTTATCACACTAAGGATGGAGGGATTCAGTCGGAGAAACTCTCCAAGGGAATGGAAATGAGAAACAAAGGGTGCTCTGCCCGCCTGAGGAAGAACCTGGGGTCTGAGACTTGAAGGAGGAGAGGGGCTAGCATCTTGACTCATCCATCAGAGGACTAGCTCCCTGGTCTGCGGGAGAGTCTGAGCAGGAGAGAGGCTCTCCAGTTCAGGGGTGACAGAGGGTGGTTCCTGCTGCCGGCGGGTGTCGGCGCCTCGGTGCCGCAGGGTTCCGCGCCCCTGCCCATCTGGCTCTCATCTCTCCACGTAGCACAGGCCGCGGCGGCCGCCCGGCGCCAGCAGGTGGTGTGGTGCGCCGTGGGCTCCGAAGAGCTGCGCAAGTGCGAACAGTGGAGCCGCCAGAGCAAACAGACCGTGTCCTGCGTCGTGGCGCAGACCGCGGAGGACTGCATCGCCCTGGTGGTGGTAGGTGCCAGCGCAGGGCAGGGGCGCCGCAGCAGGTTGCCCGGAGGTGGTCTGAGCCTCTGTCGCAGGGAGCAGAGAAGCGGCGCACTCCCAGCAGGCTGGAGGCAGCCTCCTGAGAGGAGGACCCCAGGTCAAGGGCATATGCTTACAAGTGAAGTGGAGGAGACCTCTGATGGTGGTTTGGCGGGAACTGCCCGGCAGGTTTTTAGCCGTCTGCTCAATAGTGCTATGCAGAATTTGTGCTACCCTGAGAGGGTCTCTCAGGGCCAAGGGTTTGTGCAAACAGGTTCAGTATTATGTTTTTAAAAACTGCTTATGGTGGCTTTTGCACTCCTTTGAGTCTAAGAACAACTCGATTATTGTAGGTAATTTGGGAAATATAGAAAGGTAAAATGTTAAAGAAATAAAACCGCTTGGGATCTCATTCAGAGAGATAGTCGTGGTTAAAGCTTAATAATTCCCACCCCACAGTTTCTCTTAGTTCTGAGCATGCACTCGACAATACTGGATCTTACCAGTTATGTACAAGTCCTTTTTCACTCACCACGGTATCATGGGCAGTTTCCCACATGCACACCTGTTCTCTGAAAACACTTTTTAAAAGAGTGATATCTATTATGGTGATGTGCCTCAGTTTAATCTTAGCCTTACACCTCTTTGTCCCTTTTATTTTGCTATTATCAATAACCCCGTGGTGAGCATCCTTAATAGAAGTCTTTGTCCAGATTGCCAATTATTTTCAATATAGTTATAAAAAAAAAATCATTACCGGATCAAAGAGCAACTTTGCAGTCTCGATGATTCCATGTCCTGATGTTGAAGTGTGCACACGTTCATTCTGATGGTGAGCAGATGTCATTATTTCTGCTCATTTGCTGAGCAACTTCTGTGTAGCACTGTGAGTCTATTGGTTAAAAAGCTGAGACTAGATAGGGCAGATGTTCCCAGCTGTCTCCTCAGTGAGTTGGAATGGTTTAGGAGGATGTCACAAGCATGCCATGGGTACAGAAAAGCTTTTGTGCAGAAGACAGAGGGTTAGTGCAACTTGTGTCTGATCTTTCCAATTGAATCGACAGCAGAAAATGTGTGTAGGGCTGGTAGAGAATTAATAGTGCACACGGTGCTTCCTTTGGGTGCTCTGCTTAAACAATTCTTATCTCTTTCTACTTCTTCATCAGGACACGACATAAAGCCTGGCTCTCAAGGAGCTATGATGACACGTGGGTCTGGAACCAGCCTCAAAGCGGTATTGGTTGTTTGCTTTGTCTTTGCAGAAAGGAGAAGCTGATTCCATGAGCTTGGATGGGGGATGGATCTACGTCGCGGGCAAGTGCGGTCTAGTGCCTGTCCTGGCAGAGAACCAGCGTAAGTGGAGGGAGCGTCTTCCCTGGTCCATTCCCTCCGGGCCACGGGGCTAGGGGTGGGGAGTAGCATGGCTTAGTGCATCAGGTGGAGACATTAAGATGGACAGATACATTGAAATGGCAGAATTGGGAGAAAGAATAAATGATAGGGGCTGTGTTGCTGTGGATTGTCTTACAATTCCACTCAACCAGGTGTTGTTTCCACGTTTAGGGGGTTGTGAGGTATAAAGAAGATGCTCCCCCACCCCTTTTTTTCTATGCCCCAAGAATGTATTTCACCACTAGATGATACTAAAAAATTAGATCCATGTCATGTATCTGAGAATGAATGTGACCAAACTGTGTGACCTTTGGGCCTTTAAATATAAAGTCAGTAGCCTTTTCTCCAGCTTTTAAAATATTCTCCAGCATATTATAAAAATGGCTTTTGCTATATTCTGACTAATTCAGAAGAAAATATGTATTGCTGTGAACCTGTTGCATTGAGAACTGACAATTGCAGATAAGTTTCCTCTTCCTTCTTATTGTAAAAACGATTTTAGTGACATGTAATATACATACAGAAGAGTGTACAACTCAGTGACATCTCACAAACTGTACACCCCATGCAGCTGGCACCGGATTGGAAGTCCTCTTGTGTCCTCTCATCATTGGCCCCTCATGCCTTCTTTTGCTTTCAGTTTCTTTTCCTCAGCATTCTGTGTTTGACAGTTATCCACATGAGCATGTAGCTGTGGGACATTTACTCTCATTGGTGGATGGTATTCTATTGTGTAACTCTACCACAGTTATTTATCTGTTCTACTGTTGGTAGGCATTTGGGTCATTTTCAGTTGTGGGCTATTTTAGTTTTCCTGGCTGTCAAAGCAAATACCATGTAGTGGTTTGGCTCAAAAAATGGAAATGTATCGGCTCACGATTTTGAGGCTGGGAGAAGTCCTCATCAGGGCATCACCAAGGCGATAGTGTCTTCCCGAAGACTGGCATTCTGGGGCTGGCTGCCAGTGATCCTCAGTCCTGGGGTCCCCTGTCACATGGGTGTGCACATGGTGGCCCGTCCTGCCCTCTCCTTTCCCTTTTGAGTCCCGTTGACCCTCAGCTTTTTATTTCCTGTGGCTTTTTCTCTCTCTCTGCCTGAATTTCATTCTGCTTATAACGGACTCCAGTAATAGAATTAAGTCTCATCCTGGTTGAGGTGGGACACACCTTAACTGAAGTACCCTCATCAAAAGATCCTCCTTACAATGTGCTCACACTACAGGACAGATTAAGTTTAAGAACACGTTTTTCTGGGGTACATAGCTCCAAACTGCCACAGGGACTGTTATGAGTAGTGCTGCTGTGAGCATCCGTGTCTTATCTCTGGGTGAGCTCATATAAGCATTTCTGTTGCATGGAGCTGCTGGCACAGAGTCTCTTCAAGATCTAAGTCTGCATTATTGATATTTAAAAGTTTGTGACTTCTCAGTAAATCTAAATGTTTAATGACATTTTACTTGTCTTTATTCTTCCAGAATCCCAAGAAAGTGGTAAATCTGATTGTGTGAATAGACCAATGGAAGGTGAGTTGGAATCAGACCCTTCAGGGTCAAGGGTAAGTAAGCTCTCATAGCCAGAGGAAGTGGTGGTGAGAAGAAAGAAAGAAAAAGAGAGCTCACACTGAGAGATACAGCCATGGAAATCATGCATTGCATTTGAGGATGCCCACTGCTCATAGAGGAATAAATATAATTAATGTTTCTTTTGACTGTCACCCTTAGCAGAGGACTTTCACACAGTTTTCTCATTTTGTCCTGGCCACATGGAAGGAGGGGCGTTTTCATCCCCCTCTTACATGGAAGAGGAGAGAGTGGCTAGAGAGTCCCCTGAAGTACCCAGAGCTTACTCACAGCCTGGACATAGTACTGGGCAGATCTGGGCCTTGAACTGGAGTCTCCTGTGCCAAGTCTAGTGCACTGTGCACCTCCCTGGCCCACCCGCCTGCTGTGGGCCTTGCTGGGCTTTGGACGAGGTCCCGCCTTTGCCCTGCGAAGGAGTCTGTCAAATGCACTGTATCAGTAGAAAGATGACAATTACATTAACCCACTTACACTGCAAAGCTGGCTCAGACTCAGCACATGGATGGTCCTTGGAGAGACCCCCTGCATCTGCACAGCAGTTAGTCTGGTGGGTGTCATGGTTCTTGCCCAAAGCACATATACTTGGTGATTCCTGCATACTGGGGTCACTCTTGTTGATTAGTGTTTATTGCTGCGGTAGCCCACATCTGCAGTTGAATTGCTGGTTTATAACTCAGAATATAACATGGCTGGTCAAGTAACGTGCCCAGCCATCACTTAAAGGGTCAGATATTCTCACTATTTTATTTCCTAGCTAAGATCAATCTCCCCTAAACACAAGGCAACAGCTTAAGCTTTTTTGGTCCACCTAACAGTGGCCAGTTATCTGGGGGGATACTTATCTGGGGTGATGCTTTTCGACCTGTCTTGGCTTGGTGTGGAGGTTGCCTCACTGGAGTCAATGTGCCAGCCCCGCGGGAGGGTAAAGACTTGTTCTTCTGTGTCTGTTTTCAAGGGTACCTTGCTGTGGCAGTCGTTAGGAAATCA
Organism: Tamandua tetradactyla; assembly: GCF_023851605.1. Classification (NCBI taxonomy): domain Eukaryota; kingdom Metazoa; phylum Chordata; class Mammalia; order Pilosa; family Myrmecophagidae; genus Tamandua; species Tamandua tetradactyla. The sequence goes on from NC_135341.1 coordinate 40,426,227, forward strand.
GATGCCAGCTTCACCTGGAACTCTGTAAGAGGCAGAAAGTCCTGCCATACTGCTGTGGGCAGGACGGCAGGCTGGAACATCCCCATGGGCCTGCTCTCCAACCAGACCGGCTCCTGCAAATTCGGTAAGGAGGCCTGGAGGGTGGTAGCGGCGGGAGGGGATGGAGCTTGGCACCTTTGGGTGCTCAGGGTGGACGTGCAGTTGTGGAACCTTAGGGAGGGGAGAGACAGGGCAGGAAATTGGCAGGCTGCTTGCAGCCCACAGGTCTCTTGTGTTTCTCCCTGGGCTGCCTCCTGGAGTCACGGCTTCACTCCTACAACACTTCTCCTGCCCCATCCATTCCACCCCAAGATAAAGATTTGAAGTAGCCTGTTTGTCTGCACCCTAAGAATGGATGCAGATGCTGAGAAATAGAAATGGTTTTTACCTTTTGGAGCTGCAGGTCTAAATTCCTCTTAGGTCTTGGCTTCCAAATTTGGGAAAAGGCATCTGCCTGCCTCAAAAAAGGTGACTTCTGTTTCTAAGTAGAACTGACTGCTTACCCCACACTGTGCAGGGACCCCAGTAAGACCTCGGGGTTCTGGCTCAACCTACTTCTGGGCCCTCTTCTCCTCCCCATTAAACCCCACACCCATCTTGGTCAGCATAAGCCCCACCCTCCTGCTATGAGGTATGGGGTGCATTCTCAACGTGGCTCATCCCTTGGGCAGGATGCTCCTTGATTAGGACCCGGCAGCATTTGCATGGGTTTGCAGTCCTGCTTGAGGCAGATTTGCCTGTAGCTGTGCTCATTAGCAGTGCGTGCTTCTCTCTCAGCCCCCACGGCTGCCCCTGGGCTGTTGGGAAGCAGCTGAGATGGCAGTGGGAAGCTCACAGCCCTTTCCTGAGGTTGGCACTAGGGCTCTCCCAGGGCAGGGCCTGCAGGTGTCTGATAATGGATTGCACTTGCTTAGAGCGCGGGGCTTTCTCACCACCTTTAGTCCCTTTTTCCTTGAGTTAGATCACTGGATGGGTTAGTTCAGCTGAGGTTCAGCTGCAAGGGACAGACAACCTCAAACAATAGAGGTTTAAACAAGACCCAAGTAGATTCTCCTCTCATGTAAGTGAAGTCCCAAGGTGGGTGGCTCAGACCTGGTAGGACAACAGCATGGTGCCAGGGACCTGGGCCCATTCCCTTCAGCTCTTGGCTGCACGTGGCTTCCATTCTCAAGGTCATCTCATGATCCACATGGCAACAGGAGTCCAGACCTTGCTCCTGCATTCTATGTGCAGGATGAAAGAAGGGAAGGAGAAGGGGCAAAAGGCATGTGCCAACTGTCTTTTAAAGATGTTTCTAAGAAGTTGGCACCCAACACTCCCGCTCATATTTCACTGGCCGGTACTGAGCCACAAGACTGTCTTAGCCACAGGGGGTCTGCTAAGGGCAGTCTTTATTCTGAGGGGCCAGGTGTTGTTTTATGGGTGGTCAAATCCAGTTCATCAGCTGAGTCCCTCCGCCAGGCGTGCCGCCACTGTCTATAGCTTGCAGCGTTTCTGATTTCCGGCAGATCCTGAGTTGGTGGCAACATGCCAATATTTGTGACAATGAGTATGTTCTAACCCCCCTGGACAATACAGTGAACTGAAATCAAGCTGCATCGCCTGCTTAGAAAAGGCTGATCATGTTGACTCAGGAAGGAAGAGCTGACTTCCCGCACTCCTCTGCACAGGTGAATTCTTTAGTCAAAGCTGTGCGCCTGGGGCTGAGCCGGGATCCAATCTCTGTGCTCTGTGTATTGGCGATGAGAACGGTGAGAACAAGTGCGTGGCCAATAGCAAGGAGAGATACTTCGGCTACACGGGGGCTTTCAGGTGAGTGCCGAGTCCCATCTTCACCAGGATAACACCTTGTGCCCAGACCTGCACCCTGGTGCTGTGTTGCTAAGAGGCCGAGGGGGTGGGGGCTTGAGGGGGAGAGGCCCAGGCGTCTGTTAATGAGCGGCACCAGGGAATTACCAGGACACCTGCAGGGAGCTGCAGGCCTGCGGGGCCAGGGCTGTCTGACCTCCCACCCTGCTGCATTCTTCACTGTGGCCTTGAGCCAGAGCAACTTCAGTGGGCCTCGATGTCTTCATCCTCGAAAAATCTAGAGGGTACAGTGTGCATGGTTTCTCCAAGTCCGTTCTACAGCTGTATAGGGGAGCATTGTCTTTCCCCTAGCCACCTTCCACCGCTTCCATTTTACTTTTCTCTTTGATCTTGGTTGTGGAAACAGCAAAGAGAAAGCAGAAAGCAGTAAGTGAAAAATAAGCCAAGAAAAGAAGAAGAAAATTCATCGATTATGACCTCTTAGCCATCCGTGGTAACGACCCACAATCCACAATCCACTTCTTACAATTCCCACGGGTGTTATTTCCCACGGTTAGGGGTTTGTGAGGTACAAAGAAGATGCTCCCCCACCCCTTTTTCTCTATGCCCCAAGAACGTATTTCACCACCAGATGATACTAAAAAATCAGATCCATGTCATGTATCTGAGAATGATTGTGGCCAAACTGTGCGACCTTTGAGCCTTTAAATATGAAGTCAGCAGCCTTTTCTCCAGCTTTTTAAATATTCTCCAGCATATTATAAAAATAGCTTTTGCTATATTCTGACTAATTCAGAAGAAAAACACATGAACAAAAATGTTTGGTGAATGTACAAAAGTAGTTTTGAAGGACTAAGGATTTGCAAATGGAAAAGTTGTGATTCCTTTCAGACATATTGAACAGACACATGTCTAATAAGAATCTAAGGGAATCATGTGGTTCTTTTTTTCCCCAAACCTTACTGCAGTGAGAATTTTCTCACTGGCAACACCAATACTTTAATATATCTATCTATACTGAGGAAACAATCCTGCCTTTTGTTCAGATTAGGTCCGGAATCTAAATTGGGAAATTTGAAACAAAATAATTTGAAAGCTGGAACCAGAAATCCAACTTACCTCTGTATTTCTAACTAATATCTATATACTGTTGGTTCTTGATTTTTAACTTTCAGTTATCATCTGCTGGCTTCTTACTATGGAAGAAAAAGATTTAACTTTCTCATAGCCAGTGTCTCTCCTATCCCTTTAGCACAAACTTCACTTCCCTTTAGCATCAAACTTCACTTCCTTTTAGCATCCAATAACACGATATCATATTTAGTGCTTACATTATTATGACCATGAAAATATTACTCTCATGTTAAATATGTGGTATAACAAGATTATATTTCTCTTAATGTATACAGTTTTGTTTTTGTTTTCTGTTTTTTCACTCTGGAGCTAATAGGTGTCTTTTTTTTTTCATTTTCTTAATTTTCTGTTTTCTGCTTTCAAATCACTAATTCATCTCAAAACTCTCTGCCAATAGTGTAAATCTCCTAAAAATACATATACGCACACACTGGGTACTGTCTCAGTTTTATCATCTCCTTAGAAAAGCTGTCTCCATCCTGTCTCCATAGGCTGGTCTCTGTGCCACCTGCTCTTCTGTGGTCTTGGTAACCCTTGACCATCATTTTGGAATTTTCCTTTGACTAACTTCACTTTCCTGGATCCCATTTCTCTGGCTTTCTTGATTTGGGTGGAACAGAACAGATCTTCCAGCAGCTTCTTGAGAAACGGGAATAGAAACTGTTATTTTTTGATTATTTACATATCTGAAAACATCTTTATTCTACCCTTGAAATGATTTATAGTTTAGCTGTCTAGGTCTAGGTTAATTCCCTAGGAATTTTTTTAACTTTTTTTATTGTATAGTGTAACGTATATACAAAGCAAAGAAATAAAAAAGCAATAGTTTTCAAAGCACTCTTCAACAAGTAGTTACAGGACAGATCCCATAGTTTGTCATGAGCTGCCATGTGATCCTCTCAGATTTTTCCTTCTAGCTGCTCCAGAATATAGGAGGTTAGAGGGCTTAAATACTTTTTTATCATTACTTACAATCGACTCTTTTTTTCCTTCTTTTTTTGTGAACAATAGCATATATACAAAAGCTATAAATTTCAAAGCACAGCACCACAGTTAGTTGTAGAATATATTTCAGACTTTGACATGGGTTACAATTTCAGGTTTTTACTTCTAGCTGCTCTAAAATACTGGAGATTAAAAGAGATATCAATTTCATGATTCAGCGTTCATATTAATTTGTTAAGTCCTATCTTCTATATATAATTCCACCATCAGCTTTGCTCTTTACATACCTCTCTTTGGGGTTGTTTGGGCTATGGCAATTCTAAATTTTTGCTATTGGAAGGGTCTGTCACTAATAAGGGGTAGGGAGTTGGAACTATCTGATGTTCTGGAGAGGCTGGGCTGGGTTTCAGGACTTCTCTGGACCAGGGACCCACCTGGAGGTGCCTGGAACCCTTGTGGAATCTTATATATTGCCTTAGGTGTTCTTTAGGATTGACTGGAATGGTCCTGGCTGGGGTTTGACAGGTTATGATAGGCTCCCTAGGAATTTTGAGAGGACCTCCATATCTGGGAAATGACCAGCTCTACCACTGAAAGCAAATAAAAATTGCTGGATTAAATACAAACACATGCTCTTAAAAGCATCGTGTAACTGACAGAATAACAAGGATTTATCAGAAATCCTGAGGGCTAAATGAAGCCACTTTGTCCTGAGGACATTTACCTGTTCTGACCAACTTGACCCCTGAGGCTACGAACCCCCTTAGGGGAAGAGTGAGGCAGAAGTGACTGCCCAGGCCCACCTCCAGGGTGCCAAGTTGCCTGGGCGCTGAGGAAGACCGGAAGGAAGCTGAGCACCCTTACTGAGAAGCCGTGACCGGGGACCAGCTCTTGCAGGGATTTACAGCTCAAGGGTCCGCCTGCCGGGACGGCCCAGAGATTCTCAGCCTATACATTTTGTGCAAAGTGGTCCCAGCCTAATGGTGCCTTTAGGAATCTGTTTGGGAGACATGACCCTCGAAAATCTCAGTGACAATGAGCAGCTCACAGTAAAAAGTAATTATAATATTAACCAACCACGCAAGGAAAAAAGGGTACCAGAAGCAAAATCCAGCAGGCAAAACTAGCTAGTATTTTTAAAAAATGGAATGAATAAAACTTTGAGAAAGGGGGAAGAAAAAAGATTGATTGAAATTGATAGCACAATTGAGCAGTTTAACAGATTGAACATGGCTAAAAAGGGAGTTAAACTGAAAATATGTGATAAAATATTTAGAATGCAGCATAAAAGGACGAAAAGATGGAAAAGACAGAAAATTCAAATTTTTAAAAGCACTACTCCATTTTCATGTTCTAATTTCTAGAGTTGCTATTGAGAAATCTGATACTGTTACTGATCCTTTGTATATCACTATTTTTGAGAATTTTCTGTTTTTTTTTTTTTTTTTTAAATCTCCAGTGTTCTGAAATTTTACAATTAAGCTTCTTTCTGTGGACCATCATCTAATTCGTGACTTTGGGAACTTTGTGGACCTTTTACCTTTGGAAACCCAAGTTGCTGAGTTCTGGGAAATTTTACTTAATTGTTTCTTTCATATTTTCCAATCCTCAATTTTCTCCAATTTCTTTTCAAGCTTTAATTTATAGGATTTCCCAGATTATCACTGAATTTTCCTATTATAGCTTTTTTTTTTATTATATGTGCTTCTTTGTCTTCTAGTTTCTTCTACATTTATTCAGTTTCATCTTCTAATCGTTATATACATTTTAGTAATTTTTAGAATTGCTATTATATTTTTCTCTCCAAAAACTCTTCTTTCATTCAGGCTTTTTGTTTTTCATATGCTTATGGCGGGGGTCACATTTCATTCTTTTGTCCATGTAAGTATCCTATTACTGCAGCAGCATTTGTTGAATTTGTTCTGTTTGTTTGTTTTGGGGGGAAGTGCATGGACCCGGAATCGAACCCGGGTCTCCTGCATGGCAGGCCCAAATTGTACCACTGAACTACCCTTGCACCACCCCCACCCCACAGACTGTTTCTTTTTAGAGCTTCCTGTTATTGTTTCATGAATGCCATACTTTCTTTCATCTCATGAACACCATACTTTCTTTCTTTCATCTCATGAACCCCATACTTTCTTTCATCTCATGAGCCCCATACTTTCTTTCATCTCTTTAACAATATTAATTGCAGTTTTAAGAAAGAAAGATTTGTTCTCCCCCCTATTTTGTGCCCATATCCTCTGAGTGTAGTTGCTTTAGTGTCCGACTCTTACGGCCTTTTCATAATTGTCTGATGGTGCCAGGCTGCTTGTTCATATTTGAGAGGGAGGTGCTGGAGGCTCAGTGGTGCACCCTTGCTCTCAGCTGTACCTGGTTATCTAGTCCCAAGTGCCCCCCAGGTTCCCCCTCCCCAGGAAATCTTCAGTCTTCTGCCAGTGTGCAGGAGGAGCAGTCTCCCAGCAGCACGGGGTATGAGGAGGCCTGAAGTGCAGCTTGCACAGGCTTTACCCAATCCCCCTGTTCCCAGTCACGTTTCAAATTACCGAGTACCTCTGACGCCGAGCCCTTCTGGGGTCCTGCAGTGCACATCAGCTTCCTTCCGGGATCCCCCATTTCTTAGGTTTTCTTTGCTCTGCTCAGTCAACTATTGATCATCCATTTTCTCCCTCACCTCCAAATGCTGTAATTTTTATCATCTCTCCATTCTTTCCCGTTTTAAATTATAGGTTTATGGCTGCCATTTTATTGGGTTTTTAGAAGGAAAGATGGTATACATATGTGGTCAGTGTGCTCTAGAAATATTTGTCTTTATCTTTTACATGTGTACTTTCCTTTTTCAAGTTTTGGAATATATAGGACAACTATTTATGAAAACGCTAACACTCTTCTCTGTCTTAGTGTGTTTGTTTTCTGGATCATTTTAGGTGTCTGGCTGAGAAGGCTGGAGATGTTGCATTTGTGAAGGACAGCACTGCCTTGCTGAACACTGATGGTGTGTAAAGATCTTCTCCTTTCCCTTTCAAAGAAAAGTTTTTGGCATCACAATATATCCTACGATTAAGATTTGCAGTTGAGAAGATATCACATTTTCCAGACTTTTGATTAGGTTAATCCTTAAATTCTTTACTTCGGTAGGCAAATTGGTAATGTCTGTAGATACCATATTGATTTAGAAACCAAATTCTCTGTTTCTATCTTCCTTTTATACATATACACACACACTGGAGATTTGCAGTAGCAAATATCTCCCTGGCTTTGTCTAGTCAACTACAGAATCCCACCTTCTGCTTATGCGTGTATAGGAAACTGAGTGTGGATGATACTTAAAAATTGAACATATGTAAATGAATGCTCCTTTATATAAAAGTAACTAGGGGCCTTCATTGAGTCCCATGTGAACCCCTAGTCTGGAAATGCCTTGGGGGTTGGTGGGACCAAAATCAAGGGTGGATGCAGATGATGGAAGATTATCTACTAGCCAGAGATTGAACCATCACTCCATCTTCTGCTCTCCAGAAGAAAAAAATAATTATCAAGACTCCTCAGGCATTTGTAACCTTCTAATTGTACTTTTATTCTCAGCCCCCATGCCTGGCAGATGACTTGTCATTTTGTTCCCTGAGGAAGAACTGCCTCAGTTTTCTGCCTCCCTCTTTCAAAGATATCTGCAGCCATGGCCACTCACCATACCTCCTCTTGCTCACAAACTCTTAGGAGAGGGATGAAGTCTACATAGTTAGATTAGGAATCATCTCAATGTTAAGTGCTTGAAGCCAATTCAATAAATGAAGTGGAATTTTTTTTTTAATGAGAGAAGGCCGAAAGACATGTTTACAATTACATTTAGAATTTATGAACCATTAAATCTTAGATTTAGAGCCCCAGCCCAGCTTTCGCAAGTAATCTCCAGGAATCAGACTGATGTCATATTTAAGACAAGGTTCTCGGGTATTTTCCAACTCTATTTTATTGAAATGGAATTAATATATTTAATGAACCCAGAGAAATTTCTATACTTTCTCTGGTTACATTAGGACTATTTGAATATGAAAGCTGGGCAAAAACAATTTCTCCTTTAGCACAAACCAGCTGTTCTTTTTTTTTTCTTAAATTGAATAGCTTTTCAAGGTACAATTCACATACTGTAACTTCATCCATTCAAAGTGTACAATTCAGTGGTCTCCATTACATTCACGGGGTTGTACAACTGGCAATATAATCCAACTCTAGAACAGTCTCATAATGCCAAAAAAGAAATCCCTTACCTATTAGCAGTCACCCCCAGCCCCCAGCCCCTAGAAACCATCAATCTACTTTCTGTCTCCATAAATTTGCCTGTTCTGGACATTTCATTTCAATGGAACTGTTGCAATATGTGGTCTTTTGTGATTGGCTTCTTCCCTTCATCATGATGTTCTCAGCGTCCATCCATGTGGTGGCGCTCCTTTTATTGCTCAACAGTGTTCCGTTGGATGGATATATCACTCAGTTTTTGATGTTTGCAGATTGTATAGCTCGTGCAGGACAAAGCCGCATTCTCTCTCCCTCATATCGCTGTGATGATGTGCCTATAATTCAACAGGCCAGTGGGCTGGTCACATCCATCCAGAAGGGATCCTTCGACCTAGCCAAGCCCTGGTGTCTGATGCCATCTTCCCTCCCTTCCCAGGAAAGAACCCAGAAGCATGGGCTAAGGATTTGAAGCTGGAGCAGTTTGGGCTGCTGTGCCTTGATGGCACCCAGAAGCCTGTGACTGAGGCTCAGAGCTGTCACCTGGCCAAGGCCCCAAATCATGCGGTGGTATCCCGGTCGGATAAGGCACGATACCTCGAGGAGGTGCTGCTCCTCCAGCAGGTACGGCCCACTTTCTTGCCTGCATGGGCTCCCGTTAGGTGGGGAAATCCCAGAGCTAGGTGAACCTGTGCATCTCAGGCCTTTCTTTCTAATCGCCCAGCTTGTCGCTGGTGGTGAGAGGACTTGCTCCCTGCAATGGGACCTCCTAGAGTCTCAACCAAGATGCAGAAGCTTCTGATGCTGGGTGATATGGGACTGATCGGACTTCTGCCAAGAGACCCTTTGTCCCTGGACTTGGGCTCCTTGCCTGGCTCCTTTTTCCTCCTTTGTTCTTCAAGTCATTGAAAAACACGTCTAGGTAGACATGTTCTAGGTAGAGAGTGGTTTACTCCGGTGATGTTTCCTGAACTTCAGCTGAGTGAGCAATGTTCTGATGATGTTAAAAAAACAAGGTCATTGTACTTGTAGTGTCTAAAAGCAACGCCCCACCCGCAGAATTTGTATCGATTCAGGGCTATGTATATGAATGGGATTTAAAGTTTCCCAACTCAAAGTCATCTCAGTGTCTGTGATTCTCTCTTAGAAGCTTTATTTTTATATTACAACATCATGTCTCCAGGTTGCTTTTTACCCTGGAATGGTGATTATAGCAGTCACCATGCCTCCTCTTGCTCACAGACTCTTAGGAAAGGGATTAAGGCTGATGTTTATTGAGCCCCTACCATTGCACACTCAGCCAGTCCACAGTCTGTCATCTTGAAGTGTTTGGTTCTCACAGCACAACCGAACAGAAGCAGCCACACCATCCTAGGTAGAGAGGAGGAACTGTGGCTAAGGGGACCAAGTGACCTGCCCTAGGCCATGGCCTGGTTAGTGGCAGAGACTGCCTGTCTGGAAGAGCTGGAGTACTGATCAACTTCTGGGGTCAAATCTCAAAACTCCCCAGCCACCACCTAGTCACCCATAAGAGGTTCTAAGGAAAGAGACCACAGATTAAAGAAGGAAGGAAAACGGGTGGGAGGTAGGATCGGAAACAGTGCGTGGCCCAGGCCCTGCTCAGAGTAGGTGGATCCACGATGGGTGGGGCAGCTGGGATGGGAGCAGCGGCAGCATGTGGGCAGGGGAAGAGCCAGCCACCGAGGCAGCGAGAGGCCAGAGCTCAGCTCCTTCTGCCCCAGGGTTTTCCCAGGGCTGGTCTTGCATGGGAGAAATGGCTCCCCTAAGTCACCAACTCTCCCATTTTCCTCAGCTGCACACGTCACTCTCTGTCCTTTTGACACAGGCTAAGTTTGGAAGAAATGGAAGCGACTGCCCGGGCAAGTTTTGCTTGTTCCAGTCTGAAACCAAAAACCTTCTCTTCAACGATAACACTGAATGTCTGGCTAAACTTCACGGCAAAACAACATATGAAAAATATTTAGGGCCAGCATATGTCACTGCCATTTCTAACCTGAGAAAATGCTCAAGCTCTCGTAAGTGATCCTAGATTGAATGTCGGAGAAACCAGCCTGGGTGAAAGTCGAATTTTCAGGTCTAAACAGCAAGCTAGGGATGGAGGTGGCTAGAAAAATTGTTAAGGCAATCTAGAAGGCAGTGTCTCTGTAGTCTGGGAAATTACAATCTCATTCACAAGATGAAAGAATTAGAGGATAAAATAAAGCGGTAGGTAACATGCCACAATTTGATGATGCTGATAGTGGCTGTCATGGAGGTTTTGGAAAGAGTTAATTTTATTTGGTAAAATGAAACATGTATGCATACATATGTATTGAGAAATTACAAATACTGATTTCTGGACAATAAATATCAACTATAGGGAATGCAAATAGTAAAAAATTAAAATGTAGGGAAATATGTCTTAGCCAGGAAAATGCATTGAAGATAGTTTAATCATTTAAAAATATTTAGGTGACATTGCAGTGTGTGGTGAGGTTGCAGGCGATGAGTCTCACTCCTCAGTGTGTATTTCCCCTTTGCACTGTCAACATCCCGTTTCCTGGTCCCTCACTCAGAGAGTTAGAGGGTGAGGAGGGAGTCGAGGGATGGGACAGGGCCAGGAATCTCTGTTTTAGGCAGTTTTGCCCCCTGGGGGACATTTGGTGATGTCTGGAGACATTTTTGATTGTCCCAACTTAGGGGGTCTTATTGTCATGCAGTAAGGCCAGGGATGTTTTTAAACAATGCACAAGACAGACCCCCAAACAAGGAATTATCTGGTCCAAAATATCAATAGTGCTGAGTTTGGAATCCTGCTCTATGTTAACAGACATTTCAGGCAGCTGTGATGCAGGTGGTCCTGGGACCTCACTTTGAGGAATCCCACCTGTGGCATTTCTTCTTGTGAGCAGCCAGCTCATGACTGCCTGGCTCATAGGCTCTTGAGGACAGGGCAGCCCTGCCCATGTGCATCCCCGCACAAAGCAGGTGCTTAGCAAGTATTTGTGAAAGAATGAATGAATGAGTAGATAAACGCTATTGCAAACATATGTGCATACAGTAATTCATTGCTCTAATTCCAAATGAAGTCTGGTGACGGTCAGGATCTTATGAACTTGAGGAGGTGATAGTTGATTCAATCGGAAACAAAAGGGGGAGGAGTGACTGTGTCAATCAGGCCAGAGCAGGGAAACACCCAGGCTGGTGTGGGCCAGAGTTTGCCTGGCCCTGCCTTGGGCACCGCAGCTGTTAGGAATTGGAGCAGTGGGCAAAATTGTGTGTTATGGATTTGAAAAAAGGAGAGCAAGAAATCCATCTCCACTCAGCAGGCAGCAGGCAGTTTCTGAATCTCTGCTCTTTTGTGTCCCACAGCGCTCCTGGAAGCCTGCGCTTTTCTCAGCAAGTAAATCCCAAGAGGATGGTCCGGCCTCCCCGAAGGAGCATCAGCCAAATACTATTCTCAGCTCTTGACCCCTTGCCCTTCCTTTTCAGAGGGTGGGGTTTGCCAACCTCATCTGTTTTCACAATTCCCTGCTGTCATTTTAGCAAGAAATAAAGAGAGAAGTGCTGGTGATTTTCCCTCCTTATAAACCTCCATTCATCTTTTCAAGAATTTTATACTGTAATCATGTGTTTGATCAAACACCTGCTCATTTGGACCTTCCCTTCCAAGGTTTTCAGATCCAGTTTCTCATCTTTCCTGTGATTTGGGGTATGACGGCCACTAGTCTGGAATCGAAAGACAGACCAAGGAACTATTTTCCGCCAAGGGGATCTGGTTGACCCTTTACACAGTTATTTGTGTTTGTGCCTGAGTGTGTGCACGTGTGTGTGTGTGTCTCACAGTGTGTGCATGTGAATGTGTGCTTGAGTGTTTTCTCCAGCATGTGTGCATGCACACTCATGTAATATGCATGTGGGAGTGCGTGTACGTGTGTGTGTGAGTGTCTCCAGGGCGGGGGCTGAGGTGGGGGCAAGGAGCAGAGCGCTGGAATCAGAGTCAGTGAAAGAAAGTGGATACTGGGAAGGTTTGTGGATATTTGGTATTTTAGGCAAATCATTAGGTATAGTAAATGTACAAATTTGGAAAAAAGTAGAAAAATCATGAAATGCATCTATTTTTTTTTTTTTTTGCCTTATTGGCATTTCAAGCTCCAGTCAACTTCTAGTCCCTAGTGTTTTACCCACGCTTCTTAGCCAAGCTTGTCAAAGCACAGTCCAAGCTCACTGGCTTCACTTCCTTCCTTTTCATTCTTTCCTTATCCCACTGCAATTTGCTGCTATCGCATTCACGCTCCTGAAGTGGATCTGGAAAAGGACACTCATGCCTTCCCCACCACCAAGCTTCACGGGGTTTCAGATGTCTTCCTGTGGGCCCTTGCTGCTTTTGCTTCTGTTGACCGTATACTCCTTGAAACCCTTTTCCATCGGCTTCTGCAACACTCTTCCCCCATTCCTTACCTTCCTTTCTCTGCCTTTTAGAGGGCTCCCATCTTTGTGTTTGATGGTGTCCTCCACAGTTTTCTTCCCCAGAGTTTTGTTTCTGAACCGCTGGCTGCTTTGATACAAGAGAAGGGACCTAAGGGAGAACGGAGGGACTGGGTTTTAGCTGTCAGGGCACAGACTCCCGCACCAGGAAAAGTGTGCCATCATATTCCAGTATCTGCTTTCTCAGATGAGTAACCCTTCCTGGGAGGGGATCATTTTCCTGCTTTTAGTTTTCCCTGTGGGCTCATTGGCCCAAATAGCCAAGCCTGGGTGGTGGAGCAGGGTGAAACTTTTCCTTCAAGAGCAGAGAACCTGGAACCCTGCCCCCAGCAGGGGGCTACTCGCTCAGCATCCACCCCTGCCAATCAGAGAGGATGGTGTGCTGCAGACCCTCCCTGACGTTTGTCGGGAAAGGATATTTGTTGAGGTCATGTAATCCTAGGATGAAAATTCACTTTTTTCCTATATGCTACTTCGAATTATGGCCAGATATGCCGTCTGTCCTGACTAACCTGAGAAGGATATTCAGTGAACAACTTTTGATGGTGTAGCCACATTAACTGTAATGCCAGTGCTACAAAGCATCCAATTGAAACTTTTCACGTAAATTAAGATTCTAAAGTGAAATTAAAGGCTCACCAATTGTTTTCATTTGCTAACGTCGCCGGCTTTCGATATACCAGAAATGGGTTGGCCATTACCATGGGGATTTATTAACTTACACATTTAAGGTCCAAATTAAGGCATTAATGGGATGATAACCTTCTCTGAAGAAAGGTTGCTGGAATCTGGGACATTTATGTCACATGGAAAGGCACATGGCTGGCATCTGCTGGTCATTCTGTCCTGGATTTCATTGCTTTTCAGCTTCTGGCTTTAGTGACTTCCTCTCTCAGCTTCGGTGGCTGTGCCCTTGTCTCTTAGCCTCTCTTGTACTTCTCTGAGCTCTCTGGGCCATTTCTGTGTGCCCTTTATCCTCTTATAAAGGACTCCAGTAAGAGGATTAAGACCCACCTTGAGTGGGGTGGGTTCATTTCAATTGAAATAACCTAATCAAAAAGGTCTCACCTACAGTAGGGCTACACTGATAGGAATCGATTAAAAGAATACAGCTCTCTTTCTGGGATACATAACAGCTTCAAACTAACATACCAATGAAATCTTATATCCCTGGCTGAAATTAAATTTCAAAATATAATATTACCTGTGTCCATCACCTTTGCTAAATTATCTCATTGCAGCAAATGACACTCAAATTAAAATCTTAGTTGTTTCTACTCAGAGGTTTGTTTCTCTCTCATATCCACCTCCATCATGGGTCTGAAGCGGGGGTTCTACTGCGCGTCTCTTTATACTGAGGCCCAGACTAAGCCAGAAACCCCTGTCTGAGGCATGCTGGTCTGAAGAAAGAGGGAGAAATAAAAAAGAGAGGGAAACACCACATAACACCGTTAAAGTTTCTGTGTGGGAAAGGCCACATCATTTCTGCCCATTTCATTGGCCAAAGCAAAAGTCATGTGACTGGCATCAAAGAGATGGGGGCACAATGCCTCACAGGGAGGGACCAGTAGGGAAGGTTAGTGACTATTTTGGCAAAACGACACACTCTACTTATTCTTTGCTTCTGGATCTTAGGCAGTGACACCAGTTACATGTACTCTTGTAGGGTCCTCTTTCTTAAAATTTAGTGAGGTCAAAAGAATTCATGAGTGTCTGTCTATCCCCACACTCTTGCGATGCAGAGAGCATAGACAAATTGCCAGCCACTCCAGCCATGTGGGTGACAACACCAACCTGTTTCTTCTGTCAGTAGTGACCGTCTTGCCAGGCTATGGAAACCTTGTGTTAAGGTTGATTTTTTAGTATTTGAGCAGGAAAGAAAAAAAATACCTGAAGCTTTGTTAGAATTTTAGGGTAGACCAGAAAGTCCACCTTAGAGTAGAAGTCTGTTTGTTAGAAGGTATCTTGTTAAAGCGCTTTGGTTAAGTAAGGCCCCTCAAGTCCCCCCAAGAGCTGGATTGCTCTACTAAATGAATAAAGGAGCATACGGCTTACTGCAGATGGGGGTAGGTATTGCAATGCCAGAGAAACCTGCTTGGAGAACATGAGGAGCCCCGAGGCACAAGCAGCTCAGAATCTAAAGAAAAACGTAGTCATGGAGACAATCCCTGGGCATGACAGTAGGGAGTTTTAAACTATCCGTGCCTTGAAAATATCAATGAATAATCTTTCTTTTCTATCATGTCCCTTTCTTTTGAGAACAAAGGCTTTGATAAGGGGGTCCCAGAGTAGCTGCAGCCAAGCTCCATGCATGTCTGGGTTGGTTCTACATTGGTTTCCTCCCTAGCTCTTAATGCGGTTCCACACATGTTAAGACCAATGGAAATTGGGGTGTGCAATATGTTGACCCTCACCAACACATAGCGTTAATTGTATACATAGAATTTCCATAAAATGTGATGAGTGCAAAACATCCCATCAGAAGAAAAGTTACTCAACTCACTAGTAATCAGGAAATCGTATTTTTTTCATTGATCAGATTAGCACAATTTAAAATGAAAATTATTGGTAATATTTAGTATTGTAAGGATGTGATGAAACAAGTCCTCGGAGTCATATTGATAGGGCTGTATATTCATATATATCTTTAAGAGGGTAGTTTAAAAGCATCAACATTTTAATAAGAAACTCTTCTACCCAACATTTCCATTTCTGTAATGGAATAACTTACACATGTGAACAAAGAAGCATGTACAAGAAAGTTCATTTCATTGTTTGCCACAACGAAAAATTGTAAATATCTTACATTTAATTAACTTCAACGTATCTGTACTAAGGAACTTGACATAGCAGTTTAAAAACATGAACTAGGTCTAAATGTAATAATATGGCTAGATCTTTAAGAGTTATATTCATAATCAAAATACAATTTGAAGTGTAATGTGTTCAAAGAAAAAAGGTGAAAGAAGGAAAGAAGGAAAAATAAATGAAATGAACAAATAAACAAACAAAGGAACGGCCCTTATAGTGAAATTCGGACTGATAAATTTGGGAAAATCACCACGCTACCACCATTAGACTAAAGTCTGGTTGGGGTAATAATCGTCATCAAATGCTAAATCTGGGGGAATTTTTGATGATATGTACAAGGTCTCAAATTCTCTTCCTGTGTTGTTTATTAGCTCCAAGGGACAAATACTACCTGTAACAGTAGAGAAAGTGGACACACTGATCAAATCATCAAAACCAGCATCTCCAGTGAGGAAATGACAGACACTGTGACCCTCCGGATGTGTTGCCCTTAGACGTTCAGAGCCTCACATGCAGGATTTCAAGCATGGTATTTTAAACCAAAATCTAATCATCAAAAAACATCAGACAAACCCACACTGAGGGATGTTCTATAAAATACTGGCCTGTGACTTTCCAATGATTATGTGGATACTTTATTTAAGTATGCCTATGGTTAAGCTAGCTAAGTCATCCATTGTTGGTGGTTCTAAGTATATTGTTTGTTTTCTTAAATTAAAAAAAAAAATACTGGCCTGTTTTCTTACAAATGTCCGTGTTGTGAAAGACAAAGGAAGGTTGTGTCAATTAAAGGAGACTAAAGACCCTTGACCTTAAGCGCAATGTGTGATCCTAAACTGGGTCCTCTACTGAAGAGAAAAGATGTTGTAAGTGCATTATACAATGCTATGATACTAATTTGGGACAATTGACATAATTGGAATATGTCTTGTAAATTAGATTGAAGTGTTGCATCCGTGCTAAATTTCCTGACTTTGATAACTTTGCTATGGTGTGTAAGAGAATGTCCTTGTTCATAAGAATTACATGCTGAAGTGTTGAGGTAAATGCATGTGATATGAAACCTACAATTAAATGCATACATATTAAGAAGATGTAAGCACACGTGTCAAAATGTAAAAAATTGGTGAATCTGGGCCTAGGGAGTTCTATGTATTATTTTTTGTAACTTTTTTTGGCAACTTTGAAATTATTTCAACTTAAACAGTTTAAAAAAAGAAAAAAAAATACAAGCAGTTTAATCTCCAAAATCGTGCGTAAGTGTCGCATTTGGCCACCATCTGGCCCACGGTGAAGTCTCCAGATGAGGTCACACGGAAAAGTTCACAGGCATAAGTAACCAAACCCAGTATTCCAGAGCCTTCAGTTTTCTCCTTTCCCTGCTCTTTAACATTCATCAAAAATAGAGATGGATAAACTTCATTTTGTTAAGTGCCAGATAGTAAAATATTTTAGGCTTTGTAGGGCAAGAGGCAAAAATAAAATATGTTTTTCCACACTTTTTTTTTTGTTTGTTTCTAATCATTTACCTTGGGTTTACTTTTATATCGCAACCAGAATGTTCATTTGAAAATCTAAGTCAAATTATGCCCCTTCACTGCTTAAAAACTATCCAATGGCTTCCAATCCCAGGTAGAGACACAGAAGTTCCTACATTATCAGACCCAGGACTACCTCTACGCCCTCATCTTCCTCTTCCTTGTAGCCACATTTTTTTCCTTGCTATACCCGGAGCTTGTGAAGAATGCCCTTGCCTCAGGGCTTTTGCACTGATTCTTTCCCTTGCCTCAGGGCTTTTGCACTGATTCTTTCCCTTGCCTCAGGGCTCTTGCAATGATTCTTTCCCTTGCCTCAGGGCTTTTGCACTGATTCTTTCCCTTGCCTCAGGGCTTTTGCACTAATTCTTTCCCTACCTAGAATGTCTTCCATTATATATTCTTTCATCTTCCACCTCTTTCAGATCTCTACTCAAATGTCAAATTATCAGTGAGATATTCCCCATTTTGGGGAGCCATTTGGAAGCCTAATAAATATGAGTATGTGTACACCTTGTCACCCAACCATCTTACTCTTTGATATACAGTAGAGAGCAGCAGTTCTCCAGGTGTGACCTTTTCAGTGAGTCCCTGAGGTCAAACTATTTTTATAATGATACTATGAGGTCATTTGCATTTCTCTCATTATCTATTGAATGGAGTTTTCCAGAGGCTGTTTCACAATTGATAGTCCAACAGATGTTTGCAGAAGCACATAATCACCTTCTTCTATTAATTCAAACACTAAGGAACTTGTGGTAGTTAGAGTCAGTTGTCAACTTGGCCAGGTGAAGGCACCTAGTTTTGTTGCTGTGGACATGAGCCAGTGGTACGTGAACCTCATCTGTTACTGATTACATCTGCAGTCGGCTAGGAGGCATGTCTGCTGTAATGAATGATCTTTGAGTTAATTGGCTGGTGCTTAAATGAGAAAGCGCAATGAAACACAGCCCAAGCAGCTCAGCATACCTCATCTCAGCACTTGCAGCTCAGCCCAGGCCTTTGGAGATGCAGAAAGAAGTCACCCCGGGGAAAGTTATTGGTACCCAGAGGCCTGGAGAAAAGGCCACCAGAGACCATCCGGTGCCTTCACATGTAAGAAAGAACCTTAGCTGAAAGTTAGCTGCCTTTCCTCTGAAGAACTAACAAAGTAAATCCCCTTTTATTAAAAGCCAATCCGTCTCTGGTGTGTTGCATTCTGGCAGCTAGCAAACTAGAACAGAACTTTTCAAAGGTGAAAAACAATGCCTCTCTCATCATTAAATTTTTTTCTCTAGGAAAATGCAGATTTTTTCATAAACTGTTATTTATTCTAACATATAATGAGTTTATTCTTGTTTTAAAAATAAACTATATAAATATCTATAATTTCTGTGTTTAAATTTTCTAATCCAGTAAATAGCAATCGATTTAGCTCACATTAAAAAAAAAAAACCTCTTTGGGATTCACAATAATTTTTAAGTGTGTAAAAAGATTCTGATGTCAAAAAGTTTGAGCTGCTACCCTAGCAAAACTCTCCATGAATGCACAAGGAGACATACAAAAGTATGTCCGACTGGAACATTACAGGAAACCAGAAAGAATGGAAATCTCAATGCCTGTCATCAAGAGAAAGGATGAGTGAATTGTTGTCTATTACTATAGCTGACAATATGTGCTCGTTTGAAACTGTTCTGTATTTCAGAAAAGCCATGTTCTTTTTTTTCTGTATGCTGCATGGTAGGGGTCAAATTTCATTCTTTTTCCATGTGAGTATCTTGCTATTGCAGCACCATTTGTTGAATTTTTGTTTGTTTTGTTTCTTGGGGAAGTGCATGGGCTGGAAATCAAACCCGGGTCTCCTGGATGGCGGGCGAGAATGCTACCATTGAACAACCCTTGCACTGCCAGCCGTGTTCTTTTAATCCAATCTCATGGGGGTGGACCTATTGTTGGATGGGTTGTTGATTAGGTTGTTTCCATGGAGATGTGACCCCCCCCATTCAAGGTGGGTCTTAAGAGCAAGACATTTTAGAGAAAAAGACAGACATTTGAAGAAAGAAAACACCCTAGCAAAAGCGAGAAGAACCCACAGGAGCTGAGAGAACCATTTTAAAAATCAACCCAGGAGAGAGGGGGCAGCGGACATTGCCATGTGCCTTCTCATGTGACACAATCACCTGGACACAATCGGCCTTTCTTCAGTGAAGGTATCTTCTTGCTGATGCCTTACTTTGGACATTTCCATGGACTTGGAGCTAGAACTTATAACTTAATAAATCCCCTTTGTAAAAGCCAATCCATTTCTAGTATATTGCACTCTGGGCAGCTTTAGCAAACTGAGACACCGCACACCATCAAACACGAATGAATGGATCAACACCATCATTGTGGATGCTGCAAAACGAGCTAGTAGCAGAAGTACTTTATGAGTCTATATATGTAATATTTAAAAGCATGGATAACAATACTATATTTTGATTATGGGCACCTGTGGTTAAAACATAAAAATGTGGCTGACAGGGTGTGAGTGGGTCTAGGAGGCACTGGGCAGGGGATTTACAGCCCAGGGTGCAAAATGTGTGGGTCTTGCCCTGGAGCAAGTCCTGGGTTGGGCCTTGGCCATGGGCAGTGAGGGGCCGGCTTGGCAGGACGGCGTTGCCCCCCCCCCACCCCGTGCCAGAGAACCCCCGTCCCACTCCAGGCACAGAGAGGACCTGCAGACGAGGTTGCTGCTCCCTTGGGGTATATTGTGGGCTTCACAGCTGAAAACAACATTTCTGATGGTCTTTACTAACAATATTAGAGAAAAAAGTATTTATTTGCTGCACAGCAGGTGTCAGAGGAAATGCTGATTTGCCGCAGTAATGAAACCACATTTGAAACAGCAGCTGCAATTTGTATCACCATCTGGGTAAGTTTATGATAATTCACAGTCATTCTCAAAGAACCATCCGTTTTTTGCACAGGCTAAATTGAATGAGAGTGTGGTGGGGATCACCATCCTTGCATCAGGTTCTTGCTGCAGCCCCTCTGGACAAGCAGTATTGCTTTTGGTTTACTATTTTCATAGGAAGAGGCAGTTCTAGTGGCTTCCATTGGCATTTCCTACTGTAATGGAAACCTCACTTCACAGGTCAGGGAACCAGTGTGGGGATTCTGTCAGTTGCTGGGTATGTCTCTTCCAACTCTACATTCTGAGGCTGGAGAAATGACCAGAGCATACATTCAGGATTGACTGGACCCACTGTGAGATGGGCCTGAGTTAAAACTCTATTGCCCATCTGACCTCTATAAATCCCTGCTCTGGCTAATGGGCCACAGCGATATTTTGGGTCTTCTGGAATTAGTGTCCCTTCAAAGCCAGTGTCCAATAATCCCAGAAAAGCCTGATTATTTCCCTTTCCCCATTGTACAGCCATGCTGATAAATGGCATGATAGGTTCCTTTGGGGAAAGTGGGAGGAATATTAAAGGTATAAATTGTTTGCAGTATAGTGGCACCCCCTTCACGGGGATCCAACTTCCTCTTTGGTAAAGGGGTTCTTGGCCTGTAAACTGGCTTTTTCAAGGTATCAGTGACTTTCTGTTTGGGAATTGACTGAGGGACCACAACTCCCTGTTTGGATGATTCAAGTTAGACTTTTGTTCGCTTGATCTAGAACTCTTCTGCTTACCCCGATTAAGTAAGAATTTCATAGACTGCCCATCTATTTCAGTTCTAGCAATAGCATAATCAGCCAGCCAGCGATCTCAGTGGGTCAGACTCTTCTGCTTACTGCTTTGGCACCACTGCCCTTTACGGTAACCAGGCCCACCTTATCTTTGGCAATTGCCACTATATGGTCCCTGCTTCCTCAGAATCCCATCATTCCCATTGTATTTAGGGATCCCCGTTCAATGGTAGCAGGTCCCACTGTAATTGCTGACTTGCAGAGATAAGCCACCAAGGAGTTCTTTAAGATGTTGGAGCTCATTTAACCCTCACAGTGTGATGAAGTGTATGTGCTCTGGCTCCTTCCAGGGTGGATGAACAGGTTTCACATGATAAATCTACCCCAGCACTCCAATATCCATAAACATTCAGATACCTTCCTCTACATGATGACAAGAAAATCCTGGCATTTCACCTCCATTTAGTGCAGGACACCTTTGGGTCAATGTTTCAGTCAACCAACAGGGAAATTATTAGAGCCGTTCCTGGCTCCTTGAGTTCAAGTTCTGCTTAGGGAGCACATATCAATGAATTCAGCCTGACCCAACTTTGTTTTTCTTCCAATATGATCACACAAATTTTAATATCCATTCCTACCCAAATCACTAAGGTTTCTGCTAATAAAAATTAGGAAAATCATGCAATTTTCTCTGGTCACACTTTGTATCTCATCTTTGTACCTTTGGGGTTGGCTGGGACATGAGTCTTATGATATATCTAGAAGCAAGAAGGTTGCTTCCCTTGAGCCAGGTAGGTTCTCAGAAGGATCACTAGCACTTAAAAAAGCAACCACTTCAGGGAAGCCCATGATAGGTTCTTCAGGCAAAGGGAGCAAACATCCTCAAGCAGTGGAAGGGCATATTCTACTGGCAAAGAAGGCTTGGTGGAATTCAGAGGCTTGAGGTACCCAGTTTAATTGGAATCTGCCCACATGCCCCCATCCCTATTTTCAAGATCTCATTCCTTCCCTATCAATGGCCTCACTTTAGCAAAACACTCCCTGTGACGTTGGGAATTCATTCGTATTATAATTCAATCACTTGCAGGATTAGACTTTAGTTTGATTTTCAGAAATCTCATCCATGACACAGGAGACAGGCAGTAAAAGCTTTCGGGCGACTTTTCCTTATACCTTGTGCCCCTAAAATCCCATCCTCGCTAAAGCAACTGCCATCACTAAGCTCTTGAAGGTAC
This sequence comes from Tamandua tetradactyla, assembly GCF_023851605.1. Taxonomy (NCBI): domain Eukaryota; kingdom Metazoa; phylum Chordata; class Mammalia; order Pilosa; family Myrmecophagidae; genus Tamandua; species Tamandua tetradactyla. The sequence continues at coordinate 40,448,112 of NC_135341.1, forward strand.
AAGGTGGGGAAAAGGTATTTTTCTATGAAGTTGTTCATTATATTGATTCTTGCAACTTAACTCTAATATTGCAAAATCATTTTAATTTTTTCCCTAACAATGTTTAATTTAGTTTTTCTATGATATTCTAACCAAAATGTTAATCATTCACAAGAAGCTCTCCCTATATTCATTGCCATGTGGTTGCAACTGAGAAATTAGGATTTAAGGGATTAAATTAATCCCTTAAATTAATTGTTTGCTGAATCCATTATATAGATATTGCTTTTTGCTTCCTAGTATATTGGAGTAGACAGAGGGAAACACCTGAAATCCTTGAACTGTAATCCAGCTGCCTTGATGTCTAATAATGATTACATAGCCTTTATCGTGTGCCCTATGATTAACTCATTTGTACCCATTTATCCAATTTTTCGACTTTAGAGTCTTATGATCACTGAAGACAGCCCCTAATGTTTATTAGTGAAGGGGGTTGGGTCAGCACAGAACTAACCCACCCCATTTCTGAAGTTATTTTGATAACTGAAGCTGTATCTAACCAAAATGGGCCCATCTGACATGCACAGTAGCTTAGACTTTAACCGATAAATCACCTATACCTCATTATATTAAAAATAATGCCCATTATCATGTCAAGGCTGCCATTTCTTTACATATGTTGTGTAACTAAGCATGTAATCAATCTGAACATACTCAATAATTAAATTACTTCTAGTTACATCATCTGGGCTACTGTGCTCATTATCCTAAAACCTGTCCATCTTTTAAAACTAGGAAGCTATCAGAATTACTGTAGTTGAGAGACAGATTTTTAAGCTGATAGGCCACCGGATCTCTTGATTCATGCCTAGCAATAAACTTCTTCGCTTTTTGAACCCCGATATCTCAGGAATTGGGAATTTGAGTGCATCGGGCAGAAAATCCACCACCTTTTTCCAGTAGCATGATCCCCAGCTCCTGGTTTCCCTCAGGGGTAGGTGCACTGGCATGAGTGCCATCTCCTTCCGGAGGAATAACCGTGACTGTGTTGGTGGCAGTCTTTCTTACTCTCCCCCCTCATTACCACGTCCCATCTCCTCCAGGTCATGAGTGTAGGAGACACAGTGAGTATACGTACAAACTACCACCACGTGGAATCTGCACATCCTTGAGACGTGGAACATGAGCTCTCGAGAGGATGAAGGGTCTGAAAGCATGGGGCCACTGGGGAGCAAGCTGTGTGCACACCAAGGAAATGCGGCGGTTTGCCAGGGACGGAAGCAGGTGCCATTTCCCTCAGGGGCACTACAACAGACTTTGGGGAACTTGTGGGCAGATGCTCCTGTAGATAAGGAGTGGCTTTGGACCACTCAGCTGGAGCTGAATTGCAAGGAATCCTTTGCTTTCTTGGAGGCTCAGGGAGTCCTGCAACTGGCCCTTTGATGGCAGGCCTGGGGTGGGAGACTCCTGTGGCCTGGTGCTGACTCCACATCTACTGCCTGAGGGCGTGCTAATTGCCTGGCATGCTTCAGCTATAGCTGACTGTCCCCGTTGGAGCAGGAATCCGGTACTGTAGAGAGGGTGGTTGCCTTCTATATTAGTTTGTTAAGCTGCTAGAATTAAATATACCATAAATGAAATGGCTTTTAAAAAAAGAATTGAATAAGTTACAAGTTTAAAGTTCTAAGGAAGTAAAAGTGTCCAAATTGGGCCGTGCGATGGTGGCTCAGTGGCAGAATTCTCGCCTGCCATGCCGGAGACCTGGGTTCGATTCCTGGTACCTGCCCATGCATTAAAAAAAAAGTGTCCATATTAAGGCACCAATAAGAGGTTACCTTCACTTAAAGAAAGGCCATGGGGGTACATGGGGGATGGTGGTAAAGTGGCAGAGTTCTCACCTGCCATGCCAAAGACTTGGGTTGGTTTCCCAGTGTCTGCCCATGGAAAAAATAAATAAATAAAAGGCTGATGGCTTTTCTGAATACTTCCGTCAGCTGGAAAGGCTTGTGGCTGGCATCTGCTGGTCCCTTGCTCCTGGGTTCCATTGCTTTAAGCTTCTGTCTCTGTGGGGTTTCCTCACTTTGCTTCTCTGGGGCTAGCCTTCATCTCTTGACTTCCGTCGACTCTCTCCAGGTTCTGGTTTGCTTAACATCTTATGGGAAGGCACATGGTAACATGTGCTGGGCTCCAAGCATCTCCAAACATCCTTGTCTCTGTTCTCCAAGTGTTTGCATCTCTGTCAGCTCTCAGCTCTCTCCAAAAAGTTCCCCCCTTTAAAGGACTTCAGTAAACTAATCAAGAACCACCTTTAATAGGTAGAGTCACATCTCCATCTACTCTAAAGGTCACACCCGTGATTGGACACCCCACATCTCTGTGGAGTTAATCTAACCAAAGCTTTCTGTGCCAGCCATGTTGGATCAGGATTAAAAGAAACGGCTGCTCTCACAAGATTGGATCACTGCAAGCCACCACAGCTTCAGGGACCTTCACTCTCAGGTTCTCAGACATGGTCTTTTCCTGCTCCTCATCTGGTTTTAGATTTTTTTTTCTCTAGCTCTCGATGTCAGCCTCTCTTCTTCACTGCTGATTTATATGATTTTCTTATCCTTTGAAAAGAAAAATTTTGGAAAAGATAAATCATCAGATTTATTCCTTGGCTCTCATGGAAAGGACCTGCAGCCCAGGGAATCCACCCAGGGTGTTGGAAGGCCCTACCCAAGATGGCGGCCAAGCTTTACCTGGCACCTGAGTCCTTCACGACCATGAAGCACTTAAGGAGGGGTCTGGAGAGGCAGCAGAGCAGTGGGATGAGCTGGCCTTCAAGGCTTTCCAGGGCTTTGGATGTCAGGAACTTGAACTAATGATGGTGCTGGCTCCTTTGTTTTGACCAGGGTGGTGCCACCCAACAGGGGGTCTCTTGACTTGTGTGGAGAAAGTGAACTAACTCGTCCATCTTAAGCTGAAGCTGTCGGCATGGCCACCACCACTGCTGGAGCAGGTCTACAATCCGCAGCTTCAAAATCCAGCTTCTGCTTTCCATTGGATCCCTAAGCCTCCTATCTTTCTCCCTCCCTACCTTCTTCTCTATTTCCTTTTCTTTTCTTTTCTCATTTTGTCAGTGTCTTGACTGCCCACTCAAAGAGTGCCAGCCACTATTGGATGTAGGCATGCAATGGCCAGCAAAGATGGGCAGAGCGTTTAGTGGGGTGAGGGGACGAGAACAAGTAGGTAGAGCTGCCCAGAACAGAACAAGATCACACACTGGGGTTCGATCCACACCTGAGTGAGAGAAGTCTTTCCTGTGAGAGGAGACCCCAGAGGGTCCAGGTGGCAGGGCTGAGGTTCGGCTGCCTGCTACTGGGTCAACAAGGTCCAGTTTGTGATGGCTTGGTGTGTTTAGTGTACAAGTGAGAAGACATCTTCTTTTCTAAATACATTGTGTTTATGTGGCAGAAGCTTGGGATGGGCTACGATGTGGGTAATCATGAGGACATGCCACCTGAAACGAAGGAGAAGGAGATCTGTGGGTGGGCAGGCCAGGCAACAGCCTCACTGAGGCACCGGTGATTCATTTCTTTACTTCAAAAAGGAGAAGCTGAAGACAAGAGCTTGGATGGAGGGTTTGTCTACATTTCAGCCAACTGTGATTTGATGCTGGTCCTAGCAGAGAACTTCAAGAAGTGAAGTGTCCCCTCTGGTTTAGTCTCTTTAGGCCAAAGCATCAAAAGATGAGGAAATAATTTAACTTACTGGTTGAGAGTTAATATACCATTGAGATAAAAATAACTATTTGGGGGCTTAGGGAGCTGTTTTAGTTTCCTGGCTAATAAAGCAGATACTAGACAAGGGGTTGGGTTACACAATGGGAATTTATTGGCTCAGGGCTTTAAGGCTAGGAGAAGTCCAAACCTAGGCATCAGCAATGGGATACTTTCTCCCTAAAGATTGTGGCAGCCTGGTGCTAGCTGCTGGTGATCCTTGGTACTTGGTCCTTGGATTTCCATCACATGACAATACACCTGTTGGCATCTTCTCCTTTCTCTCCCAGGTTCCCTTGACTTCCAGCTTCTGGCTGCAATCCTGGCTTCTCTCTGTAATCATACCTATAAGGCCTCTAGCAAATTGGATTAAGAACTATCCTGATTCAGTTGGCCTTAACTAAAAATAACCTCATCAAAAAGCATCTTTACAATAAGTTCACACCTACAGGAATGGATTAAAATTAAGACCATGTTTTTCTGGGATGCATAATTCAATCCCCAATAGGGGTTCTCCCCACCCCTACCACCAGTTAAGAACCAATTAAGATATAGTACTGGTAAAGTGATATTGCAGGGCATAGTTTAGAGCCAGAGGGCTTGCACCTCACTCTTGAATTAAAGTTGTCCACAGATTCAGTAGAAAAAACCTGTTGACATATCCATACGCGGGTATCATAATGAGATACCTCATTTGGTTGTAGTGAGAAGATCTTTGTCCTGGGAAAGACCCCCTGAGAGACTTCTTTTGGCCATACCTGTTACCTGTACACTCACTCCAGCTCACCTTGAGGCCAGAACCACAGCTCCAACACACCCTCAAAAGAGCAGATCTAGCCACAGTAAGTACAAGGTGTCAGAGATGAGTTTTTCCATTGCAGGCTCAACAAAGTGTTTATCATGGGCGTAAGTCATTTTGTTCCCCCAAATTCCTCTAGCACTGACAGCTGCCTCCTAGATCCTCTCTCCTTCCTGCACCACACACCTCTCTCCCCCCAAATCCTTTCTACTTTCCTGAACAATTTAGCCTTGGTTCTAAATTCCACACTATATCCAGCACAAAATAAAACCTCTTGGTCAGCTGAGTGCCTTCTCCCTAGAACAGCATGGTTCCCGTGCCAGCAGCATCCATATGCCCTGGGAATTTGTTAGAAAGGAAAATTCTCAGGTCCCACCCCATAGCTATTGAGTTAGAAACTCTCAGATAGGGCCCAATAATCTCTGTTTCGATACGGGGATTGCGATGTGTGCTAGCATTTGAGATCCCCTGCTATTCAATAGAGTTCAGAGCCATCTATTGTTTCGCAAGCATGCCACTTGAGGGTTTTATTCACCACCCTTGAAAAGAGGCTTTTCAAAATAATTCCTCTAATACAAATGGGGTGGCATATGGAGAATTATGATGTTAAGAAAAATATCATTTTCTCTACTTCATTTCTTCAGTGTAAAATAAATCTCCATCCACTGTCTTTGAGAAAGAAAATAAAAGACTCTTTTTTTTTGGTTTGGCAAAGACTTGGGCTTTTGATGTTCTTAGGAGCTGGGCTAGATGGCCCCATGTCTACCTGTACCCATAAATTTTAGATAGAAAGGAAGGAGCCTCCTGTGAAAGAAGAATAGGGACCTCACTGCTTTCCCCTAAGGCTCATCATCATGAAGGAGGAAAGTAGTGTGGACTGGTAAACTTGGGCCTGGCAGGAGTGGCCCCTAGGTGAGGTCTTCAGCCAAAGTCAAAGCTAAGTTCTAGTTCTCATAAGTGTAAATGAGATGCTGAGCCAGCAGGAGGGGGCAGCTGGCCGCAGCCTGTGTCTATAGGACTCAGCCATGAGCCCCTGAGCAATGAGGTGGCAGTGGCACAGAGGCCTTGGGAGCAGAGGCAGGGTTATCAAGAGGCCAGCGAGTGGGAATGAGCCACTGTTACAGTCTGGGTACAAAGGGTGGCAGCCCTGTGTGCAGAACTGGTCTCCAGGTCACGTGGCAGGTAGGAAGGAGCCTGTGCCCTAGTGACTCAGCTACAAAAAGGATGCCGTTTTGTAGTCACAGGCTGGTGAGCCCAGACGTGTGTATTACATTAAAAAGCACAAAGCATACATTTTGTTAAACATTTCCTATACACAATTTCACATTCATTATCGTTAAATTTCCTTAAATTCTATGATCTTCATGATAAAGTAGGAGGAAATCTTTGGGAGGCTCATGGATTCAGAGGATTTAAGGGTCTTGGTGGTTTGGCAAGAAGCCCAGGGAACTTAGAGAACTTTCTCTCACAGAGCAAGCCACCTCACCTCTTTTTAACCCTTAGCTTACTGCTGGCAAGTTCTGGTTATCTGCAAGAAAAGGTGCCTAAAAAATGACTTCTATATGAATGGATTATTTTTCATTTGGAATGTGGTCAAACTGATTTTAAAACTAACTATTTATTACATGTGATTTGTTGCCCGATTTTTGGCAGTGTGACGGGCTGGATAAACCTTCAGCCCTAGAGTGAATGACACCTGGGTTTGCATCCCGGTTCTGCCACCTGCTAACTACATGGTCTCAGGCAGATTTCTGAGTCAGATTCTGAGCCTTAGTCTCCTTGGAGAAATAAGATTAAGCAGTGAGGAGTGAAGGCACTCATGTTCAAAAAGAGCCTACCAAGGGGCCTGAGACAAATTTGATGCTTGGTACATGTTTGTTCATAGTCCCCCCGCTTTTGTTCTTGAATCTTATTTCACATGCAAATGTGCAAAAAACTGCACAAAACAATGCAATGAAACAAATCACTATTTATTTATCCCGCCTTGGTAGGAAGCTTGTTTATACCTCTGTGGATTGGTCATGTTGTTCCCCGAACATGTCCCGTCTGGATATCTCGTGCGGTTGCAGAGGTGCCGTATTACACAGATGGAAAGAGCAGCAGAGGTGCTTCCTAAATGTCTTGTCAAGAAACACATAGAGAAGGGGGCTGACGCAGCAGTGGGTGGCAGCGAAGATTTTTGTTATGTGAATACTTTGGTCCAGGTTGTAGCTGCTTTTGCAGTCATGCAGGGAGAAGTATTCTCTGAAAGTACCTAGGAAAAGTGCAATATTGTAGGGTGCCCACATGAGAAGGAAGACAATCATTATGGCAAAAATGAGCTTGACAAGGTCATGGCTCCTTTCCCTGGACCTCAGTGTTCTTCTCGCAAGCACGGAGCAAAACACAAGAACGAACAGCGGGAAGAGCAGTCCCAAAATGTTCATCTTTAAGGTCAGAAAATACTCCAAGAACGTCCCATTGGTGGGCAGAAAATGAGGTCTGTTGAGGATGCACTCGTCCCTCGGGCCTCCCACCTGAGGCTTGTGAGACGTGAGTTCGGTGACAGTGACCACCGCGACTGCCATCCACACCAGCGCACTCGTGGTGGCGCCGCAGCGCGCTGTCCCGGCGGCCGGGAGCAGGCGGCGCTCGTGGAGAAGGAGGCACAGGGCGAGCAGGACGTTGAAAATGGCCTCGCTGTAGAAACCGACCGAGTAGAAGCCAACGAGGACTTGACACAGGGGCTGTCCGAGAAGGCCCCCGCGGGAAGCACCGTGAGCCCAGAACGGCAGGATAAGCAAGAAAACTAAATTACCGATTGCCAAGTTCAGAAAATAGATGTTTTCCACGTGTTTGAGTCCCTTGTATTTCCCCAGGATGAGCACCACCAGGGCATTGTCCAGCAGACCAGCCAGGAAGACCACGGAGTACAGGGGTGGCAGCAGCTGGGCAGACAGAACCCTGGCGTCGTACTCGTGGCAGGGTTCTAGGTCGTTCTTCAGGTCGTCTTCAATGAAAACATCATACTCCTCTGTCGTCGGGCTGTAATCATCCATCCTGAGGTTGCCCTGTGGACACATGAAAGAATATTTGCCCCCTTCGTGCAGTGGTATTCCTTTCCCTTTCCTGGTGCTTAATTTTAGTCAGAGGGCATTTATATCACAGAATATTAAGAATAAGCATTTCTTCAGCATGTCCCTACCTCCTGGGAGCAGCTAATAGAATTATGTTCTCCATTTACGGGCTCTTCTGTGCTCAGTAGTACGTTAGAGAGCAGGGGACACTAAAAAAAAGTAAGCCCTGCCCTGTCTTCCTGGAATTTAAATTCTTTGGGTAGAAAGGATTTGCCTGCTTGTAGCATGTGTGTATTTCCCCTACTATGTAGGGAAATACACAATGAAAGACAACCGTGTACCAGGGCTTAATTTAAAGTTATGGATCTAGGTCATAATTTCCATGTTTAAGAGGTTTGTTCACTCACTGAAACAGCTTCCTGTGACAGAGGGAGACGTCTTAGTCCTTCTCTCGGAGGATGTAAACAAATGTTCGCAAAAGTGAAACCAACCTAAATACCAATATAGATATAACTGGCTAAATATATAGATGACTCACCCCTTGGCGGAGTTCTGGGGGAAGTCTCGACCTCCCGACCTATCATCCAAGGAGCTGTGGGAAGGCCTCGGACCCTCAAAATCCCCTTCTTTCTTCTGTACAGACTGATCCTGCCTTGAGGAACAGGAGAAGCTGCTCTTCATTTCCCTGAGAGCTCTAACTCACCAGGCAGTGGGGCTTGGGACTCAGCTGAAATAAACTTGAAGGTTCCACCAGCCCTCCAGAGTATTTCTTAAGCCTCTCAGAGAAACCGGGAAGTTGTTTTCTCCTCCCCCTCCCGCCCACCTCCTTGGCCCCCCCCACCCCAGCACCCCGCCTTTGATTTCCTGGTGGCCTTTAGATAACTGTCCTCCTGGTCACCCTAGATAAAGGAACTAAGTTACTGTGTCTTCTCATGATATCGAGGGGGCAATAATAAGGCTCTGAGATGCCGTCTTTTGACATGCAATGCTCTGAGCAGGGAAGAACGTTACGGGGTGACCGTGTACCCAGAAGGTCCGGTCTGGTCCTCAAGCCTCTGCTCCTCATGCAGGAACCATGAGCAGCGTTCGTCAGCATCAGTAACCCCTCCTGGAATTAACTTGGGGTCAAGAATCTGCGTGAGGTCCATGCTCATGCTGTGTGTTGGGTTTTTTTCTTACCACTTTTGAGGGACAGTATGTGCTTTGGTCCCAAGAGTGGATTTTGGGAAAATGGAAGTTGCCATGTGATGGCAGTTAGAAGAGGGGTGGGGCAGAGGTGAGGCCTTGGTGGGGGTAGGTATAGGACTGCAGTATGGAGGTTGTGGAGAGCAAGGAGCTTTGCAGGGAGTTTTGCAGGAGGCTGGAAGTTATTAGTTGGGTCACTTTGGGGTGCTGACCCTGCTCCAAATAGAACCAGAAAAAGAAAATTCAGTGGTGAGAACACTGAGGCATCCCCAAGTTGGGCTCTGGGGAATAGGAGGAGAACAAGTTTGACCCTAAGCTAAGATTGAGGGTGGAGACAGAATTGAGGGCAGAGAGGGAAAAAATGAGACAACAGCCAGATTTGGGATGGTAGGAGGAGGCGGGGGTCAGAGGGTTTGGAAGTCGGGTGAACTGGGAAGAGGAACTTGAAATAAGTGAAACATCTTTTCAAACTGTTCTCAGAGTGACGCTTTGCACCCATGATGAACCTAATTTGGGGACCAGTCTTACATATTGGCTAAACATTTCTCTCTGTGATCACATGACATTCTTTTAATGCCAAAGATGTATTTAAGGCAGCATTCGATAAAGAATGAATACTTGTAAAGGAGAATTATAAAATGTGGAAGCTATTATGAAAAAAAAAAAAAGGGCATGGAAAAAACCCAGAAGAATTTGTGATCGAGCATGAATTTGAACTCCAGTGCATTATCTCAGCCAAGGCAGAAAAGGATCCCCAGTGATGTTTTGTGGTGCAGAGAGGCTGCTGAGGGTGGAAACCCGGGCAGTGCGTGTTCCACTCCTCTCTCAGGGTGTGGAGCTCCTGTGCAGTAGGGAGGGTCACTGTGACTGAAAAGTGATACCCTGGGAACAGTAGCTTCTCCACCAAGTGCAGCTGGGCTGTTTGGGACCATGCCAGGACACCCCAGAAGCTTGAGTGATGGTGACTGATGATGCTTTACTGCCTGATGCTCACTGGGCAGTCCCTGGCAAGGGGAGGAGAGTCAAGCCAAACTTTGAAACCTGAAAAAATACAAACAACAACTTGAATAGATACTCTCATTAAATGGTTAAATGGAGGAAAACATCAGCAGACAGACAACTCGTTACATCACAGAATCATGTGCAATTTGAAGTTTCCCAAAGAAAAACACTGTTTTGTAAATTCAGGATTTCCCTAATTTCTCAATATTAGTATGGCCTTCACTTTCAGTATTATTTCCTTTTGACTTAATTCCCAGCATTCTGCCCACCCACACTCAGGCCATGGGATTCTGAGACTTCTAGAATTAATAGGAAGGAGTGGTTTAGAGGCCAGAAGTTGAGGCAAAAGAAATAATCTATTTACCATTCCAATATCTTAAACCACATATGGTATCTTGTTGTTGAAACTATACCACAACTGTGGTTTGGGCAGTGGCTTACAAACCTTACCCTTCAAGAACTGAATTCTTTGTTATCACTATGATTCAACCCCAGTTTCATTCCATGAAGCTATCCATTTATATTTTCATTCCCCCCTACGTGTAGACCATTCAAATATTTATAGATTGCCTAGCATATGCCTAGTACTGTCCTAGGTTCTGGAGATATATCAGTGGACAAAATAAGCAAAAATCATTACCTTCATGGAGCTTACATTCTACAGGAAAAAATAAGTGAATATATTGTAGGTTAGAAAGAGAGAAGGGCCTTGGAGTATAGTAAAGCAGGGAAGGAGACTAGCAGTTTGAAGAAATGAAAAAAAACTATAGAGGCAGACAAAGGCCTGCTGGCTTCAGATACCCAGGATGAGGAGGTCTGTCCCCTGGGAGACAGAGGGGACAATAAAATGCCTGTAAATGGGGGAACTCCAAAACAACTAAGAAGCAAAAATCCAGGACAAAACAGAGGTCCAGGAAGACAGGGGAAAACCCCACACAGTGGATTTGCCTTGGGCGCGTCTGCCTGATAGGAGGATTGAAGCTCAAGAAAGTCTCCTTCTTATTACTAGCTGATTACAAGGCCCGTAAATAGACGTCCCAGGGAACAAATCCCCAAGTTAACATTTAAAAACATTAAAGTGTACAGTGTGCAACAAAAAGTACAAGATAAACAAAGAAACAGGAAAGATGGCCCATCCAAAGGAAAAAGATGAAAATGCAGAAAACACCAATGAAAAAGATGATAATGTGGACATACCAAATAAAGCCCTTTTTTAAAAAAAATCTTAAAAATGTTCAAGAGATGAAAAAAATGTTTAAGAGACAGAGGAAAGTACAGAGAAAGAACTCTAGAATATCAGGAAAACAATGAGTGGACAATATGAGAGTCTAATTAAAGAAATAGAAAATTTAAAAGGGAACCAAACAGAACGGCTGGAGTTGAAAATCACAACAACTGAAGGCCACAATAATTGCCCAGGAGGTTTCAAGAGCAGATTGGAGCTGGCAGAAGAAAGAATCGGTGAATTTGAAGACAAGACACTTGTAATGAGTCAGGCTGAGGAGCAGAAAGAAAAAAAAAATAGCCTAAGACAGCTATGGGATAGCATCACACACACCAATATATGCATTATGGGAGTCCCAGATGAGAAGAGAGAAAGGGAAAGAAGGAATAGCCAAAGAAATAATGACAGAGAACTTCCTAAACTTAGCAAAAGATATGAATATGCACATACAAGAAGCTCAGAGAACACCAAACAGGATAAACATGAAGAAAAATTCAGCTATCATGTATTGATTACATTATCAAATGAAAAAGGCAAGGAGAGATCTCTGAAAGCTGTGAGAGAAAAGTAACACGTCACAAGTAAGGGAATCCTAAATAGATTGAGTGCCGATTTCCCATCAGAAATCAGAGATCAAGAATGCCAGTGGGTTGACATACTTGAAGAGCTAAAGGGAAACAACTGCCAGCCAAGAATTTTATAACCAGCAAGACTGTCTTTCAAAATGAGGGAGAGATGAACACTTTCTCAGATAAACCAAAGTTGAGGGAGAGCATCACCACCAGACTTGTCCTATAAATAATGCTACAGAGAATTCTTTAGACTGAAAGGAAAGGACACTAGACAGTGTTCAAAGCAGCATAAAGAAATAAAGGCCTGTGGTAAAGGCAATCATTTGGGTAATTATAAATGCCAGTTTTGTTGTGTTATATTGTCGGTATGTAATTCAATTCTTAATTCTTGTAGGTGCTAAAATGCAAATTCATAAAAAGTAATGATAAACCTAGGTTTTTGGATGTACAGTATATAAAGATATAAGCAGTAACAAGTATTAGAAACTGGTTGGGGAACAAAGGAATATAAGGAAAGCATAAATAATATCAGTAGCATTGAAGTTAAGCTGGAATTAAACCAACTATAACTGCTATATATTGGACATTGTGTTAGTTTATAAACTGCTGGAATGCAAGATACCAGAACTGGAACAGCTTTTTAAAATGGGGAATTTACTAAGTTGCAACTTTACAATTCTAAGGCTGTAAAAATGTCCAAATTGAGGCATCCCGGGAAAGATATCTTGGCTCAAGAAGGCCAATGACGTTCAGGGTTTCTCTCTCAGCTGGAAAGTCACACAGTGACTCCTGCTAGCTTTCTTTCTAGGTATCTTCAATGGCTTCCCCAGGGGCATTTTCTTTATGCATCTCCAAAGGTCTCTGGCTGGGTGGGCTCTGTCAGCTCTGGTGACTCTAAAGCTTTTTCCCAAAATGGATCCCTCTTAAAGGGCTCCACTAGCAACCCCACCTTGAATGGGTGGAGACACCTCTCTGTGGAAACCATCTAATCAAAAGTTACCAGCACAATTGGGTGGGTCACATCTCCATGGAAACAATAAAAAAAGACCCCACCTAGTAATATTGAATGAGGATTAAAGGATATGTTTTTTCTGGGCTACACAACAGATTCAAACTGGCACAGATATTAAATTTGAACCCTATGGTTACCACTAGGAAAAAAGATGCAAAAAATATCCAGATAGAAATGAGAAGGCACTCAATATGGTACAACACAAGAAAGCTAATAAATATAAAAGTAGGCTTTAACAGAAGAGAGGGTCTAAAATGGTTATAAGACTTAGAAAGGCTAAATAGCAAAACGGCAGAGGAAAGACATATTATCAATACTGATTTTAAACATAAATGGATTAAACTCTCCAGTCAAAAGGAAGAGATTGGCAAAATGAATAAAAAAGCATGACCCAGTTTCTCCTTTGGAGGCAGAGGAGCTCTTCTGATAGAGATGACAACCATGATAGTCACCAGACTTCCTCATGCCCCCTGTAAATACTGCAGTTCATCTCCAAGTTAGTGCACATGCCTGCCACAGGGTCCTGCTGCCATTTGCCATACTCTCCAATTCGTTCTGTCTAAAATTTAACCCTTCTCCCTTCTTAGTACCCTTGTATCCTTGGAAATAAATAGTACAAGAGAAAACCATTTTGAGTGGATAGTATAAAGATTTATCTGAGCAGGATGAACATTTTCTGAAAATGAAATTGTTCCCCTCCTAAAATCAGGGACTTGGCAAAGTGATGCATTTATAAATTGAACCTTTAGGGTTTTAGATAAATATGGATATGTGCAGGCATATCCATATTTGATGATTTTTTTTTTTTTGGCATTGTGGTTGTGACACAGAAGGGAGCAGGAGACAGAACTGGTGAAGTATTTGGCAAATCAATAGAGTGAGGCAACCCCCAGGAAGACTACATTTGCCTGTAGTGGTGTTGGCCCATTCAGGATCCTGGAACTCATTCTCTAAATCTCTTTCTTGGAACATGTTACATGGTATAATCAATATATAATTTCTTATTGGGCCCAGACATTGTTTTATATCTACTGATTCAGATATTGAAGACTAACAAGCTCAAAAACACAAAACAAACAAGCAAAAAACACTAAAATATTTTATGTTGCAAGAACCAGGACACACATTCCTCAATCACTACATGAAATAACCTTAAATTCTGCTTCTCAACTCTTCCCCTACCATTTTTTTCCCCAGAAATTAACTCTCACCTTTTCTCCAAAGAAGAAACATAACAAGTTGCACCTTAAACCATGGATATTTTTCCTCTGGGGTGTCAAATAGTTTCCTATGTAATGTGTCTTGTAGCACAAATAAAATTCTAACAAAAGTCACAATAAATTTTATCTGGATATTTTAACCTGGAAAACAAAAAAGTATGACCCAACTATATGCTGTCTGCAGGAGCTTTACCTTAAAGTCAAAGAAACAAGTAGGTTGACAGTAGAAGGATGGAAAAATAAATATACCATGTAAGTGGTAACCAAAAGAGAGCTGGGTGGCAATACTAATATCAGATAAAATAAACTTTAAGTCAAAAACAGTTATGTGGGACACAGATGGTCACTATATACTAATAAAGAGGACAATTCAACAGGAAGATAAAGCCATTATAAATATATATGCACCTAACAGAAAAGCCCCAAATATATGAAGAAAGTGCTGACAGATTTGAAGGAGAAATTGATAGATCTGCATTGATAGTAGGAGACTTTAACAAACTACACTCAACAATTGACAGAATATCTAGTCAGAAGATCAATAAGGAAGTAAAGGACTTGAATGATACACTAAACAACTAGACATAACAGACCTATATAGAACATTCCACCTAATGAAAACAGAATACACATTCTTCTCAAGTGCACATGGATCATTCTCCAGGATAGACCAAATGTTAGGTCACAAAACAAGTCTCAATAAACTAAAAAATACTGAAATACTTCAATGTGTATTCTTTGACCACAGTGGAATTAAGTTAGAAATTAGTAACAGAGGGAGAAATGGAAAATTCCCAAATATGTGGAAATTAAACACATACTCTTAAAAAGCAATGGATTAAAGAGGATATCAGAAGTGAAATTAGGAAACCTTGACAGTAATGAAAATGAAAATACAGCATAACAAAACTTATGAAATGCAGTGAAGGCAGGGCTAAGATGGAGATTTATAACACTAAATGCTTACATTAAAAAGAAGAAATTTCAAATCAGAGATATATAAAACTGGGTGAATTAGAAAAGGAAAAGTACACTGAACCCAAAGTAAGCAGAAGGAAAGAAATAGCAAAGGTTAGAATGTAGATAAATTAAATAGAAAACAAAACAAAGAAAAATAGAGAGAATCAATAAAACTAAAAGTTGGTTCATTGAACAGGTTAACAACATCAACAAAAGTGTAGCTAGCCTGACAAAGAAAAAAAGGAGATAGGATACAAATAATGAAACTCAGAAGTGAAAAGGGGGATATTACTATAATGCTTCTAAAATAAAAAGGATGATAAGTAGATACTATGAACAACTATATATATGCCAATAAACTAGATAGCCTAGATGAAATGGACAAATTCTTAGAAACACACAAACTACTACATTAACTCAAGAAGAAATAGAAGGTCTCAACCCGTCAATTACTAGCTGCACCCATTTGAAACTGTTATGTACCTCAGAAAAGCCATGCTCTTTAATCCAATTTTGTGGGTGCAGCCATATTGTGGGTAGGATCTTCTGAGTAGGTTGTTTCTATGGAGATGTGATCCTGCCTATTCAAGGGGGGGTCTTAATCAGTTTACTGGAGACCTTAAAAGCTCATGGAGGGCAGGCAATGGTGGCGCAGTGGCAGAGTTCTTGCCTGCCATGCCAGAGACCGGGGTTTGATTCCTGGTGCCTGCCCATGCAAAAAAAAAAAAAAAAAAAAAAAAAATGCTTACGGAGAGAGAAAAGAGAAAGAGAGAGACAGAGAGAAAGTGAGTTCAGAGCCTAAGGAGAGTAGAGAGATGAAACCCAGTGACAGACATTTGGAGATACAGAAGTAGAGTATCTTAGTAGATGCCAGAAGCAGAAAAAAACATTTGAAACCAGAAGCCAGGAGAGAAGGACCGCAGATGTCTCCCAGTGCCTTCGCATGGACAGAGAAACCCCAGACATGAGTGGCCTTCCTTGAATGAAGGTATCCTCTTGTTGATGCCTTAGTTTGGACATTTTCATGGCCTTCGAACTGTAAATTTGTAACCCAATAAATCCCCTTTGTAAAAGTCAATCCATTTCTGGTATAATGCATCTTATAATGCATTATAATGCTATAAGCAAAGCACCAATAAAGAGAATGAATCAGTAACCAAAAACCTTCCAGCTTCATATCAATGTACTGGCAATCTTGTTTCATCTATACCCCTCCTCCCCCACTGTCTCCTTCACCCCATTGGATTATCTTAAAGGAAATACCAAACCTCATATAATTTCAAACATTAGAATTTCAGTATGTATCCCTAAGACATAAAGACTCTAAAAAACCTGATTCAATACTATTATCACTCCTAAAAATTAAAGGACAGTTATCATTACATATCTAGTCAATGTTCAAATTTTCCCAGTTGACTCATAAATGTGTTTTCATTGTTGGTTTCTTTGAGACTGGTTATAAACAAGGTCCATGCGTCTGAGTGTTGTAACCTCTTTTAACACGTAATAGTTCCTCTTTTTTTTTTTCTTGCTTCGAGTAAATGGGGTCCTTTGTTCTGTAGGGCATTTTACATTCCGGATTTGGCTGAGTGCATCCTTGTGGTGTCATTTAACACATTTCTCTGTTCCCTGAATTTTCTTTGGACTTTTGGCTATACCTGGGGGCTTAGTCGGGTGTGATTCTTCGGCTTCACGAGTGAGGCCAGGCACTTATGCTGTCCCACTGTGGCTGCTTCTGTGATGTGAACATTGAACACGGGTTCAGGGGTTGTCAGAACAGCTGAGAGTTGCCAGTTGGCCTCTGATGATCATTGCCTAAATTATTCTTTCTAATTAGGACCCTAAGAGTGGAGCTTAAATGAATGGAAAATAATTTCATAAGAAGGCAGTAAAAAGAGTAAATTCTTTATTCAGAGCCGTAGACAGTCGATGAAGAGAACGCCTCCAGGAGGACTGACATCAAGGGCTCCTGAAGCTGGAAATGCAAGAGGAAGCCCTAGAAAACGTGAATAGCAAGGTGATTTCAAAGGGACCTGGACAGAACCATTCTAATGGGGTAAACATAGAACAATCTGATGTTAGAGAGAGTGAGGATAGAAAAGAAAATTAACAAATGTCGCTAAAAATGGAGAAGTATAATACTTACAACACTATGGTACCGGGTACAAATAGATAGATGAGTAAGTGCCATGGAATAGAAAGCACAGAAATAGAGCCAGGCATTTTGGGGGGATTTAAAATGTTATAAAGTTGGCATTTCAAGTGAATGTGGAAAATATTTACTAAATGGTCTTGGGGGCAGTGAGATGGCATGCCAGAGACCTGGGTTCGATTCCTAGTGCTTGCCCTATGCAAAAAGAAAAAAAAAAGGTCTTGGAACAATTGGGGTCCCACTTGGAGGAAAAGAAAACTATTGGATCCCCACTTCAATCTGTATTTTTTCCGTAATGTCTTGTGAGAAAGATAAAAATTGTGATAGCTGAAACCATAAAATCTTTAGAAGAAAGAATTGGAGATCTTTGCAGTTTCAGGTTGGGAAGACTTTCTCAAAGATGTTGCGAAATCCAGAAGCCAAAGAAAAGGTTAATCAACTACCTAAAAATAAAATCTCTCTGCATGACAAGTGACAAAAGCAATAATAGTTAAAATTCAGGGGGTGATTGTTGTGTAACAGTTAACATGTTATATGATAGCAAGGACCAGTCAACATTTATTTCATCCTCAGGTCAACCTATAAGGTCAGTAATATGATCCCTATTTCAGAGATGGGGAAATTGAGGCACCATAGAGTGATTAAAACCAATGAACAGCATATTTGTGGAAAAATTAAGGGGAAAGGATATAAATGTGAAATTGCTCACAAAAGCAGGAAAATCTCTAGAACGACACATAAGAAATTGATAACTGCTCCCAGGATGGCGAATACTGCAAGGACAGCAACAGGGGTGGGAGGGAGATGGTCTTAGCTTGCCAGGCTGCTCTGACAAATATCATACGCTGGTTGGCTTAACACCGAGAATTTAATGTCTTGTGCTTTCGGAGGCTGGAAGTCCAAAACTGAGGTATGAGTAAGGTCCATGCTTTCTCCCCAAAGTCTGTAGTGCAGGTGCTGGCTTGCTGCAATCCTTGGGGTTCCTTGGCTGGCATCTCTGCCTCCTACCATGTAGCCATCTCTCCTTGTGTCTGCCCTTCTGGTTTCCTCTGACTTCTTGTTTCTCCTTGTGCTTTCTCTGGCTTCTGCCTCCCAGTTTCTTCTCTTTACAAGGCCTCCAGTAATACGGGTTAAGATCTGCCCCGATTCAGTTGGCTGCATCTTAACTAAAAATAGCAAGTTCACACCCACAGGCATGTGGATTAAGAGTAAGAACATGATGAATCCCAGAGTGATTCAATCAGTGAGTGGAAAAGTATCTGCAAAGCCCCCTTCAGGGAGTGGTGAGAATGGGGAGAAATTCAACTTCCCCAAGTTGAATTCTTGATATTCTCACAAGCAGTGTGGACAACCAAAGCTACAGGCAGAGCCCCCAGTCTTGGGGTTTGTTCATATGAAACTTAACTCCACAAAGGATAGGTCAAGCCTACTTAAAATTTAGGCCTAAGAGTCACCCCCAAGAGAGCCTCTTTTGTTGCTCAGATGTGGCCTCTCTCTCCAGCCAACACAACGAGCAGTCTCACCACCCTACCCCTCTACGTGGGACATGACTCCCAGGGGTGTGGACCTTCCTGGCAACGTGGGACAGAGATCTTGGAATGAACGGAGACTCAGCATCAAGGGATTGAGAAAAACCTTAGAATGAGCTGAGACTTAGCATCAAGGGATTGAGAAAACTTTCTCCACCAAAAGGGGGAAGAGGGAAATGAGACAAAATGTCAATGACTGAGAGATTCCAAACAGAGTTGAGAGGTTATCCTGGAGGTTACTCTTATGCATCAAGCAGATATCATCTTGTTATTCAAGATGTTATGGAGAGGCTAGAGGGAACTGCCTGAAAATGTAGAGCTGTGTTCCAGTAGCCATGTTTCTTGAGGATGATTGAATAATGATACAGCTGTTACAATGTGACTGTGTGATTGTGAAAACCTTGTGTCTGATGCTCCTTTTATCTACCTTGTCAACAAAGGAGTAGAACATATGGAATAAAAATAAATAATAGGGGGAACAAATGCTAAAATAAATTTAGTTTAAATGCTAGTGATCAATGACAGCGAGGGGTAAGGGGTATGGTAGGTATAACTTTTTTTTCTCTGTTATCATTTTATTTCTTTTTCTGTTTTCTTTTTATTTCTTTTTCTAAATCGATGCAAATGTTCTAAGAAATGATGAATATGCAACTAAGTGATGATATTGTGAATTACTGATTATGGATGTTTTATTTTGTTTCTTTATTTTTTTAATTAATAAATAAATTTAAAAAAAAGAGTAAGAACATGCCTTTTGAGGGGATACATAATTCAACTTAACAAGAGGCTTTCCACTTCTTCCCTTTTATATCCACAAACTGAAAGCAGGGGGGCAGGCTGAGAAATTACAAGGCCAAACCCAAGAATTCAGAGAGCACGTGCCACATTATGCAGGGGCAGGCATCTCCCTACCCTCCACCACCCCGCCGCAGGCCGAGGACACAGGGCCAACAAGAACTAAGGACCTCGGTCCAGGCTAGTTATTTAAGGCGGCATAGAATCAAGGAGAAGGTGTGGTGTAGACTCCCTTTACAAAACAGTCACGATAAGACACTGACACTAAAAGAGGTAGGCTTCAGTTTTCTGGAAATAACTCTTCTTCTGTGGAAACCTCATTCCCTAGGGCCCAGACGAGTTTTGCTGTTTCTCCACGCCCCACTGCTTCTGCCTTCGCTCAGGTCCAGGGTGACGGAAGTGGCCTTGTGACTCCTCCTTGCTCCTTTTCTGAGTCTCTTCACGCTGTCCTTGGGACAGAAGACTTTTTCTGAAAAAGTGAAGCAGATCACGTCTCTCTCTTGCTTAACACTGTGGTTTCCTGTGACCTGAAGGGTAAAATCTACGCTTGGCAGTTTAGCATAGTAGGCATTCAATAACTGCGGAATTAATGAGGGAATGTGGAGCATTAAATCATAAATAGGTAAAGTACACATGTACTGTGCTGGGTAGATTCCTCTCCCCTGCCGCCCCCCATCCCCCAGTCCATCCCCCCCCACCACCATGCTTTGCTTCTGCTCAAGGGGAGGGCAGAATGTCAGCCCAGGGGAAGGCTGGAGGGGACACTTCCTGGTCGTCTCACCTCCATACCAACTGTTTCTTCTGACTTCACTCTGGAGGAATGTACACACAGCCAGCCACACGAACCCATGCTCACTCAGCCTGCCACACGAACCCACGCTCACTCAGCCTCTATCTGCCTATCTTCTTATCTATCAATTCCACATATGTCTACCTATCTATTTATGATCCATTATCTATCTACGTATCTGTTTCATTCCATCCCATCCTCTCTCCCTCTCTCTCTTATCTTTGCTGAGCCACTTTAGGCACACTGACTACTCCTTGCTCCATCCCACCTCTGCAGTTTTGTATACATTGTTTCTTTTCCTATATTCCATTTAAATACCTTCTAAGCAACATTTAACAAGTCCACTGTAACTAAGCCTCTTCCAGGATCCCTTCCCCTATAGCCCTAACCCCGGGTTGGGATAACTTACCCTTGTCCGGCTCTCAGAGACCCCTCCTTGTAGCTCATTCACAGCCCTTTTCAAACACCAGAGTCCCTTTGTTTATTTGCCTGCCTTTCTCTCCAGATAGTGAATCTCATGAAGACAGGGACTCTCTTTCACGGCAAGGTTCAGCATCTTGCACATTGTAGGCCATCAACAAGTGTTTGTTGAATGAATGAACGAAAATGTTGAACTGAAAATGGCTAATGCACAACTGAACTGTACTAGGGAGACCCTGTTTACTTTCCCTTTCCCCATCTTTCGGCTCACAGGGAGGGCAGAACTCCTGCCCAAGTTCTCTCTCCCCCCTCAGGGGAGTATTGAAGGGAACACTTTCCACCCCCCTCTCACTCTTTATTACCCCTGTTCTTTTTAGGAAGAGAGTGGACTTGGGGTCTCTTTATTCTTGCTCCCTTTCTCTGCAAGCACACGTAAGGGAAGGGACCCCGGTCCAGATCAGGGAACGGGGGGAGTGAGAAACCACACTTCCTTCCATAAGCCTTGTCCACCCTGAAGCTTAACCAGAGCTTCTCGTTGGGTGTTCAGTGCTTACCTAGATCTTTTATTTCCTACATTGTTTCTCCTGGTATGTAAGCTTCTGTCAGCATCCCAAGGGAAGGCATGGAGATGGCTTGCAACCCCACTCTCCTGACTTACCTTAAACTATTGGGTCCTTATCCAACCAGAATTATGATATTAGGTCAATCCCGTCAGAGGGGCTTTCAAAAGAAGTTACACAAGGACAAACACAGCTTGAGCACAATGCCAGAAAGTTGTGAGGTCCTTTCCAACGACTACAGTAAAACCGCAGTGTTCATTTCATACCCAAAGATGCTTGTCGACGCTGGTCAGCCATGCTCCTGGGCCACTGCAGACAGTGAGCTGGATTGCCTGCGTATTTAAGAGCACTCTTTGAGGGAGCTCAATTCCAATCCCGAGAAGGACCACCCATTATTAGGAAAGCAGCTAAGAGTTAAGAGAACATCTATATAACAGGCATTGCATTAAGGCCTTAACATGCGATTTCTAATTTAATCATCCGAACAGACCTATGGGGTAGGTATTAACTCCGTGTTACAGATGAGGAATCTGAGGCTTAGATACATGAACTTGCCTAGTAATTCAAACCTAGGACTCCTTGATGCCAGGGTCCACATTATACTGCTATATATTGAATATCTAACATATATTCCAGACCTGTACTGTCCAGTATAACAGCCACTAGCCAAATAAAAAAATCGATTAAAATTAAGTAAAATTAGGGCAGGCCATGGTGGCTCACCTGCCATGATGGAGACCCGGGTTTGATTCCCGGTGCCTGCCCATGCAAAAAAAAATTAAGTAAAAATAAAATTTCGGTTCCTCGGTTGCACTGGTGACTTTTTACGTCAGTCTGGTGGCTACTGTACTGGACAGTGACGATACAGAACTTCGTCAGTGCAGAAAATTCTACTGGATAACACTGCACTAGACACTTTGCATCCCAGCACAGCCCTGCCAGGGAGTATTGGGAGTATCCCAAATTATGAGAAAGGAATTGAAATCCAGAGTCTTTAAGTTCCTTGCCCAAGCTCTCAACTTGGTCTGACTTTCAAGTCCCTGCTCTTTCAAAACCCAGGCTGTGCTTTCTACCCTGCAGGAAGGCTTCAGTCCATCAGCCAACAGAAAGAGACCTGATTTGATGACTACCTGTTAGGAAAACATCCTGTGTTTTTTTAAAAAGCAGTTTTGGGGTGGACCATGGTGGCTCAGCAGGCAGAATTCTAACCTGCCATGTTGGAGACCTGGGTTTGATTCCCAGTGCCTGCCCATGCAAAAAAAAAAATGCAGTTTTGGAGAATCATGGTTAATAGGCATAAATCCAAGAGGAGCAATATCAGAGTAAATACGTAATATGCTGAAATGCTCCCACCAGATTTTAAATTTTTAATCTTAATTACATTTTTATTCTATCCAACAATATGCAGTTTCAAAATAGGGCATTGTCTTGACTCAACACCAAAAATATTAGGTTGTCAGAGACACCTATTCATCAGTAAAGAGTGGGAGCTATTTTTTGGCATGCTCATTTGCATTTTTCTTGTGATCAATGCATATGCCAGGCACGGTAAGAGTTGCTGTTTTAATGTTAACTTTGTTGCTTTCTCTGTAGAATTATCATTACATTACGCGGGACTGCCAAAGATGGCCACAGTTCCCAGTTCTGTGGGAATAATGCTTTCCTGCACAAATTTAAAGGGGATGGTTCACTGGAGGGACAAGGGAGTGGGTGGGAGGAGAACTTTTGCCAACACAAGTAAAATCTACATTTATCTGTAAGACATCTCAGCCAGACCCTGGTCTACACTAGACTTGTTCTTTCTTGAATTTGAAACTGCCAAACTCAGCATGGGTGCCAGAGAGCCCACTTTTATTTACCCTATTTTACCTTGGTAAGGATTGGTCAAAACATAATCCAAAACCAGAAATGAAAGTGTCAGAAGCAGATATTATATATTGCTGATTAAGTCCAGATTTACATGCTTCAAAAACCAGCTTGGGGAAAGATGGAGTTTTGTTCTGTTAGGTAAACGGAGGACCTGGGTACCCGGATGTCCCAGTCTATTTGCCATTGCACTTCCAGACAGGACAAGATCTGCTGCAGCCCCCAGCCCTGACCACGCTCGACGCCCTGGATCTGAATGCGGCATGCTTTAAGCAGAGATCCTCAAACTTGGCCATACTTAGAATCGCCTGGGAAGCTTCCAAAGGTCCCCAACCACAGTCTACGTCGCTGAGAATTTAATCAGAATCTCTGGGGGCTGGGAGAAACGGGAGACCCAGGTGTCACGATTTGTAAAACTCCCCAGGTGATTCCAATGTGCAGCTAGGATTATGTCGGTGCTTGGCCTCCCTGAATTCCAGGCCCATCACGAGTCCAAATTAACACACATGTGGGTGGTGAAGGGCGTTAGGATTATAGAGAGAAACGTGGGAAGGGCTCGGAGCATGAAGCATGCTTTGTCACAAAACATTTCCTGACCTTGTGGCAAGGGCGTGAGTTCAGTGCTCTGCAGAGACTGGCTGGGGACCCTGGGAGCTCCGTTTCACCCCACGCATCAATCTGTGCCCTGCAGGATGTCCTCTGTTCTTCAGGAGAGGGTTGGGCATCATTTACCCAGAGCCGCTATGGAAATGTGTCTTGTCCACAGGTGGAAAGGTGACCGCCGAGACAAAACATTAAAGGGCCAAATGTGAGCATCACTTTTCTGTTCTCCGGTGCAGAGCGATGCACAGAATAGGTGGGACTTGGGCTGGCTGAGGAGGACTTGGTTGATTTGCAAAGTGGCCACAGCGGGGCAGTGTGGTCCAGGGTTTAATGGCTGGGACTCAAGTTTGAAAAAAAAGAACACAACTCAGTCTTCCCCATGTGTGTTTTAAAAAACTAGTTACCATCTTGGGAAAACTACGACTACGTTTTTGAAACATGACAGAATCATAATAACACAGAACTTATCAAAATAAGATCACCACAATGTGGTGTCAAATTCAGTGAGACTTGTAAAAATGTTTATAGAAACGTATGAAGGAAAATAGGAATTTTGGCACAGTTATGACATATAAATGTGTATGTAGGTATATAAAACCCCAAATATTAAAGTTTGACTATGTTTTGGAAAACATACTACTGAGACTTTCATTGTGAACTTTTCTTAAAAGAGAAGGAGCTAGGAAAATGCATCCATGTTTTTGCCCCTTCAGTTCACGCTTGTCCCCAAGGGTTATATAAGATACTCTGCGTTCGCTGACTATAAGTAAGTTGATAATGTTAACCAGCCACCAGGAAGAGCAGTTAGAAAGTTCCTGACCTGTTCTCTGCTCCACATTTCCACTTTTAGCCTCCAGGAAAGCTGGCATGAGCTTTCTGCCCTCGTTAGAAGAGCTGACCCTTGCAAATGGCTATTCCGGTTTGGGAGTCTATGTCTTGCTTGGATAGGAAATGAATTGTTATTTAATGACAGTGGGGATGCTACTGCATTTTAACGTCATCAGAGCCTCTCAATCTAAGAACCCTTGGGATACAGGGTTCTTAGACTGAGAATCCCAGTTCCTGGATGTGTGAATTGTTTTTCCCATCTGAGGACATAAACCTTTCCTTTGATTTCATCTATGGCGCATATATAATCCCTTCCTTGACAGGGGCCCCTGGGTAAGAGGAGTTGGTAAATGGGCTCAGATCCTAAAGGTTATAATGAGTTCAAACTTGTTTGTTAACCAAAGGGACAGGGCAGAGAGGAGGTGGGGAGAGGAGAGGTCTGGCAAAGTGAGGAGCACTGAGGATCCAGGAGAGCGAGAAGTCAAGGAATGGGAATGGAACGATGATGCGGACAGTTTCTGGAGAGGCTGCAGATACCTCTGAGCGCATTTTCTTCATGTTACCATTGGATTCAGTAAATAAGATGGAAAGGGAATAAGGAGGACATGTAATCAGCAACGTCCAACCTCCCCGCATGGAGGCTGCGTTTAGCATATGAGATGTATCTTTCTTCTCCTTGTCTCCTTCCCTCTACCCCTCTCTCGCCCCTCCTTGGTTCCTTCTACTCTTTGGTCTAAAAGACAGAGGCCAGTCCAAGCACACTCAGGGACAAGCAGCCTAAGAACCAGTTCCAGCCCTCTGCATCTCTGCTCGCCTCAGGCATCTGCACGCGGCCAGCTGCTCTAGAACCTGACCGTGCCCTGCTCCAGAGGGTGAGTGCAGCAGGCTCCAAACTGTGAATATGTCCCCGATGAGTCACCTCTACCTTGGAACCCCGTCCTCTCTCAGGATAAGAGGTGCCTGCACAGAAACCCAGAGGCATGCCATTGCCATCACTGCCTTACAGCCAGCTGTTTGCAGGGATTTTAAAGGAAAGAAAAGCAACCTTTATGGGAACAAATTTCATCCTCACACATCATGCAACCCAGGACTGGGGACAAATGGCCAGGCTATGATATTACTTGCCTTCTTCATTTTTAAACATAGGCAAGTGACTTATGCTTAAGCACACATCAATTCTTTCTTTTTTAAATGCTGATTCTTTGCTTGAGTAGGGGAATTTAATTTGAAATTGAAAAGTATTCAGGTTCAATGCTCAGAAATCCCACCCTTAGAGGTACTGTCTTTAAACACAAATGATTCTGGCAATTTGTCCCAGGGAAAGAGTCAACCTTAAAAAATATTTAAAAGGAAATGCAAGTCTCTCTATATATGTATAGATATATCTCTACATATCTATCTATCTGTATATATATATATATATATATATATATAATTAAGGACGTTTTTCTTTTCTTCTTTTTTTTTTTTTTTTTTTAGCATGGGCAGGCACTGGGAATTGAACCTGGGTCTCTGGCATGGCAGGGGAAGGAAGTTTTTCAAACCAGCTTCTCATAAAATGGTTTGACAACTTTATGTGCTATTCTCTAAATGTACGTGAGACTGAAAGAACAAAAATTCAATTACTTTTAGAGAGTGGCTTTATTCAGATACATATTTTCTTCCAAGCAATTTGTAACTTCGTATACATATAAGAACCTACTAATGCATGAGAAGATATGAGGATGTCTTGAATTGACCCAGAGGCTCAAGTCATGTGCTATTTCTTCCCTCTCAACAACCTTAAGAACAATGAAAAAAGACAATTCTATTCCCTTCACATTGACAGCCACAACCTTCAAGTTTCATTTTTCAGAACCTGAGAAAAGTCTGTAAGCACATCTTATTATCTTGACACCTTTTATCTCCTGAGTGATTCTCACCTCTGTATGTTGTTTCCCCACCTAGTTTATACTTTGATGGTTGTAACTACCCCCAAATTCAAAACAACCTCAGGTATGTACAAAATTTTATAAGTAGTAAATATGAAAAAAAATCATAATTCTCCCTTGGAAACAAATGAAGACCTTAGTGTTTGGGTAGGGTTTATCTGGAGAAAGCATCTGGAAAGTGTATCTAAAGCCCCCACACTCAGCCTGAAACACAGAGGTTAGTAAATTGTGCCTTTTGTGGTTTACACAGTTCGAGGCAGCCTGTTTCCAAATGAATGTGTCACCTCTCCCCTTTGCATAGGTTAGATGCAGGAAATGATACCTGCAGTGGTGTGCCCTGCGAAGGCAGATTCTTATAATCATTTGGGCTTCCCTCACCTCTATGGGGCCTCTTTGCTCAATGCTTAGAAAGCTCTGAATTTTAAATAACTATGCAGTCAATCCTCACTTAGATATCAAATTTTTTATTTAAAATGGGCTTTTAGACCTCAGTCTCATGAAATGCATAAAGCTAGTGTTTCAGGCTTCCTGGAGATGCCCCCTTACTGGAGCTGGGATGGAAAGGACTGATGGGGGAGCAGGACCATTCAATGCAAGACAGCCTGAGTCCCTCCACTGAAGTCTGTGTTCAGGCTCACAATACCAAACTCTTCCTCTTAAACCAATCCCTCTTTCTCTTGACCTAACCTCATTCTCCTCCCTTGCTAGATGTCTCATTAAGGGCATCGCCAATCTGCAGGCTTGAAGCCTAAGGATTCTCTCTGATTCCTCTCTGCCCCTCATCTCCAGCTAGAATCCACCCTGAGTCCTGCTGCCTTTACCTCCTAAAAGCCACACAAATACCCTCCTTCTCATCCCCAGTGCTTCGACCTCATGCAAGTTCTCCTCACCCTGATTTTGCTGGCCTTCCTGCCTTTCGATGCTCAACTTTCCAGGTCATTCCCTCGGCTGTGGAATGAGCCTCTGCAGCACTGGCCAACGCTCTGCTCTGCTCACAGCCTGTGGTGGGAGCCGTGCAGTCAAGGCCCCTCGTGACCCAGCTCCCTCCTTCCTCTCCCAGGCTTGCTCCAACCAGCCACGGGTCTTCCCACAGCCAAGCTTTTTGTCTGCAGCGCAGCTTTCCTCTCCTCTGCCAACAAGGGATCTGACTCAAATCCTTTCTCATTTAAGAAGCTTTCTGGGTTTTCTCCAGGCTGCAGGGCTCACAACTGGACCTGAACTTCTTTTTTTTTTTTTAACATGATTGGGCACCGGGAACCGAACCCGGGTTCTCTGGCATGGCAGGCAAGCATTCTTGCCTGCTGAGCCACTGTGGCCTGCCCTGGACCTGAACTTCTATGGAGCTTATTAGCAATGCCTTATGGGGGGGAGATGTCAGTTCCTAACTTCTCATGCTCATGTCTTTCTCCTTAAGGTGGAACAAGGACTGCCTTATAAGCACATTTAAACCTGTTCATTGACTTGCAATGAGATAAGAAGTTATACAATAAATTTTTTGATTAATTCTGTTACTCCTGTTCAGGGTAACCAAACTCAAGAGTCATCAATTATCTGAGGATTTTTTTTTTTTTTAAATTTAACAAACATTTGCAATGAAGGGAGAGTTTGCCAATCAACTGATGTATATATGGACTGCAAATGAAAAGGTTGCTATTTCATTGACATATTTTGGTTAGGCTTCATAGAATTGATGGGCTTAAAATACTTAACATGCTGAAAACAGATGCCAAGCAGATGGATGACTCTTAGACCCTCTATGGCAGTAACCTCCTTTTTAAAAGCATCATTCCCACCCCCAGCTGTTTAAATAAAACGAGTCCTGCGAATAACTGAGTGCAGGTCACAATCCAGTCGAGATTTCCTGTTCCCCGGTAGATCGCGTGTAAATGGAGTTCGCCCGCTCGGGAATCTCCCGCTGGAAGATTGGACAGTGTTTGCAGAAGCGCCTGGCGACGTGCTTTCGGAAGAACACCGAGACGTAATTTCTGAACTTCTCGCCCACGAAGGCGTAGATGACGGGGTTGATGCCGCAGTGCGTCATCCCCAGCGTCTCCGTCACCTGCATGGCACGGTCCAGCCTATTAGAGCTATTGCAATCGTTCAGGCCAAAGAACTCGGGGAAGGTGCTCAGCAGAAGGACGATGTTGTAGGGCGCCCAGAAAACAAAGTACACGATCATGATGGCGAAAATGAGCCTCACCGCCTTGTGCTTCTTCTTCTCGTTCCGGCACCGAAGCAGCGTCTTCAGGATCCCTGAGTAGCAGACGACCATGACGAGCAGGGGCAGCACGAGGCCCAAGACGATCATCTTCAGTGTCTGGAAGTTCTTCCAGAAATGATACTGACTTGGTGGGAAATGAGGGCTGCATGTGCAACGAGACCCTTCCTTCTGGGACCTGGTGAAGATGATGGCTGGGAGAGACGCAGACAGGGCTACCCCCCAGGTGAGCCCACTGGTCACCACGCCGAAGGTGACCGTCCTGGCCTTCAAAGCGAGCACCGCGTGGACGATAGCCAGGTACCTGTCCAGCGTCAGGAGGATGATGAAGAAGATTCCAGAGAAGAAGCCTATAAAATAGAGCCCCGTCAAAAGCTGGCACATTGCGTTCCCCAAGGTCCACTGACCCGCGGCGTAGTGAGCCCAGAACGGGATAGTGAGGAGAAAGAGCAGGTCGGAGACGGCCAGGTTGAGCAGGTAGATGTCAGTCATGCTCTTCAGCTTCTTGCAGTAGATCAGGATCAGGACGACCAGCATGTTGCCCACGAAGCCAAAGATGAAGACCAGAGAGTAGAGAGGAGGCAGGAGCCGGGCGGCGACGTGCCTCACGTCGGCTTTGTGGCAGGGCTCCGACATCCCGAAATCGTAGTAGGCGGGACTCGCTGTTTGATAATCCATCCTGGTGGATTCTGTGAGGGAAGATAAAGCCGTCCTTTACTAGGTCCTAGAATTGGTCCACCGTGGATGCAGACACCTTATACGTGATATTTATTTTGAACTGGGTACATGTAATTCGACATTTAACTGAGCACCCTTTTCTGGCTAAGAATGCACTTCCTGAGGAGAGGGGAAGGTCTGCTGCTGACTTCTGTGTGCTGGCAGCTAGATGGGGAAAACGGGCTCAGTTGGAAAGATTCACAAAAGTATCATCTCACCAAATAAAATCTGTTTTTTTTTCTATAGCTGTATGGAATAGAGTTTTGGTAACAGGTTCAAGGAACTGAGTCAAGTAGAATCCAGCACTGTCTGACCATCTAGTCTTCCTTGGAGTTAGGTCCCACAAAATGTGTACCAATAAGCATGATAGGAATAATTAATAAATGTTTCAAGGGCTCACAGCATGCCAGTCACCATTCTAAGCTTTGTGCACATTCATTCATTCATTCCTCAAGGTGGCCCTAAAAGGCAAAAAACATTGATGCTCTTTTGCAGACAAGGACTCTGAAGCACAGAGAGGATGAGTAACTTACCCAAAACCACACAGCTGGTAAGCAAACATACTGAATGCAAGCAGTTTGCATTCTTAACCACTGTTGCTACCTTGTCTCTCTCACCTCGGAGGAAAATTAAAGAGCAGGACCAAAAAAAATAAAAAATAAAGGAGCAGGATTATCAATCTGGCACTTCAATGTAGAAAGAACAACAAAAGGTCCCCAAGGTGGTCAGAGAGATCAACAATCAATTTGTAAAATCCAGGCTGCCATCCTCACATTTTTTCTGAGACTCATGTTTGTAGTTCTGGAATTGACACAACAAATAGCCCTCAATCACAGACACGAAATGGCCAAGTGAAAAATGTTTCACATGCTATCAACGATGAATGTCATACATTCTGGATTAGTTTATTCTTTTCTTAACCAGCCAGCATGCTCAGTTTATTTAAGTTCCACTTCTCTAGCTGAGAATTTTCTCTAATCAGTCCCTATGAGTTTCTATTTCCCTGTACCTCAAATTAGGCAGCTGGGAGAAGTGCCCAGAAAAATCTCTCCTTTAATTCTAAGTCAGAAAAAAAAATCATTCGCTAAATGCACTGTGGGACTGATATATTAAAGGGAAACCTTCTGGCAATTTGATATTAGTCTGGACAAATTTTAGGCTTCCCCCATTCCTGGGGATGAAAAGAAAAAGAACCAGACTTAGACACACGCCTGGCTGGGTAAGTGTTCAGAAGGCATCCCATGGGGGAGGTTTTAGCTCTTTTTAGCAGAGGATAAGCACTGCCAAGACTTTAGACAGATCTCTTTGAAAACCTGACTTGTGAGAGGTGAGGTGTTTATATATATATATATATATAATTTTGCTCCCTTTAAAATCTTTCATTCACAACTGTGTTCTGTAATTTGATGATATCACAGTCTGAAATTCTTTCCAAATTCTGACCCTTTCTTTATCTTAAAGATAACAATTTGAGATAGTTCTGTGAGCACCTGGTGTTTGCCAGATGTCTTCTATGGGTTTCCTGCAAAGGGTTTTACCCATCACAGAAGCTGATCTAATAGGCAAAGTGTCTGAGAAGTGACTTACCAGACAGAGGCTCTTGTAGGGGGAACGGATGTCTCAGCTCCTCTGACCAGCTGAGCTGTGCAAATTAAACATATAAACAGCATAAAAGTAGGAAATGCAGTTTCTTCTGTGGGAGGGCGGAGTTTTAATGAATAAGTATATTGCAAAAAAAAAAAATCAAAGAACGCTTCTTCTTTTTTTTTTTTTTCTTTTTGTTAATTGAGCTAAAAATAGGCTAGAGACTAGATCTCTGATCCCAAAGTTTATTCATGGGCGTCCTGATTCCTTTTTGTTCTCCGTTCATCCAGCTATACAGAAGCTGTTAGAAAATAGAAAGAATTAAAGAGTATTGGAGAACTAAACATTGTAGAAGAACACTTAGATGTATTTAGTCAAAAACCCTCATTTTACTCAAACTGTGCTCCAGGAGTCAAATGATTTGTACAAGATCACATGGCTTATTAATGGTGATATTGATGTGAGAATTCGGATTCTCTTAATATTTATCCTCAAATTAAAGCCAACCTAAAACAAATTTCAATTTAGAGGGGAGTACTTGGCATTAATCCCAGACCCCCATCCCCCCACTTCCCCATTCTCTTCTTACAACTCATGCACACACACACTTGCTTACGCAATACGATTATTCTCGGTACACTAAAACAACTTTGCCTAAAGGGTTTTCACTATAGGTTTGCCTGTGAGCAAAATACATTCATCTGTCTTTCTCTGGGATTGGGTTCCTAGTGGGCACATATATGAATTCTCTCTTTAAATATTCACTCTTTTGCTGCCTTCCAAAGCAGTCAGCATTTGTGAGTGCCTACCCTCTACAACATGTAATACGTACAGCATTGGAGTTCCTGATTCCAAGAAGGACACAATCTCTTTGGAGCTATGAGAAATTTTCAGCATGAAATAGGCAATTGATACCAGTGGTTAAGTTCAGTATGCATGACAATACTACATCAAGCTCTCTAGGTGGTTAGTTATCTAAAACCTCAACTCTTGACAATAGAGAGCCCAAGTTTTAGCTGGCTCCTCCTGAATCAAAGAGGCCCCTCCCTGCCTCTGTGTTTCTGTGTCCTCAGCTATAGAAAGGAACTTTGGCTTGTGATCTAAGGGAAGGCAAAGGGGACTACAAATAGCAAAATTATATGCCCCCCCCAACACACACACACACCGTGGATGCACCTAACACAACAGGGACTGAGCAAGGGGCTTCTGCAGTCAGCCTGCTGGGTTTGGTCTCTGGCTCTACCCTCTGCTTTTTCATCTTATGGGCTCAGGAACATGAGAGCCTTCACAGGTCTGTGCCACTTCCAGCACTTGGCACGTAATATACACTCAATAAACATCAAAGTCTTGGTTACCATTCAGTGGTCCTTTCTTTGAGTTTATTTTAGATGAAATTCTAACAAATTTGATTCCCTAAGTCCTTATCTAGAACAGATTGTTATCAGCAAAACTAGAAGCTGAAAGGGTGAAGCCAATGGCTGGTGCTTGGAGACCAGTGAGAAATAACTGCCAGGGAAAAGCCAGAAAAATACAGAAATATCCCAGTAGTCAAGAACCACCATGTTGGAGCATATATCTGTGTTGCAACAGAGACCTAAAACTGGAAATCCTAACAGGCATAGGGTATTATCAAGAAAATATTTGAGTTCATCCCACTTGTGCAATTCAAGAGGCAGTGATTAAGAATTGGGCTCTGTAGTCATGCCGGGTTTAAAACCCCAGCTTTGTTATTTACTATTTGACTCTGAACAAGTCCCCGAGCTCCTCTAAACTTTAGTTTCTTTATCTGTGAACTGGGGGTAAAAAAAAAACCCACTCTAGATCTGCGGCCAAGATTGAGTTAGCTAAAACAAGTACAGAGCCTTTCTGGGATGACTGCACATAACAAATCATCAGTGAGTTACTGAGGCAGAGAAATCCGAAATAAAGCTTTAGAAAGGGTACACAAAATGGGTAACAAATAATATAAAATTCCACACAGATAGGTAACCACTAACAATTTTGTTTTTTTGAAAAGTAGCAATTTGTTCACTGCCAAAACACCTCTGTGTCACTCTCAGAGGACACTGGACAAACGTTATATTTCTGGGGGCAGCACGCAGAAAGCTCGGGTTTTGCCCTGTGTCCTGTGTGCGGGTCATGGGGCAGAGGAGGGCGTGAAGCCGGGCTCATCCACAGGGGGCAGCGTGGAGTTGTGCAGCAGCCTCAGAGCCACGCCAACAGACTCGCTGTCAGTCATACCACCGACTCCCTGTGTGACCTCAGCAGGACGCTTCCCCTCTCTGAGTTTCCATTTCCTCTGTCAAGTAAAGTGTGAGACCCGGGAGTTCTTAAAGCAGCTTAAATGCGGTTTGGAAAAAAAGCATTGGGTGGGGATCCATGTCTGGTTTCCCAGGCTGAAATAAGGAAGCAAAGCTTAGCAGGGGTGTTGCTTAGCAGTTGGGCTTCCCACCCAAGGATATACAAGGAGGTGAGGGTCCACGGGGGAGTTAGTCGGCCTTTAATAAATGAAACGTTTTCCACATGCTGTGACAACAACGATGACAACACCACCGCAACACATCAGCAGTTTGTTATGCTCATGACTTAGCCTCTTGGTCTCTGCTTCTCTTTCTACTTGGTGCCTCCAGTTTGCATGGCTCTCATGTATGTATTGCTTTTAGACTGCCTGGCTGGTTACTAGACTTGATGCCTTTATTAGAGGGGTCTCAGGCCAGGCCTTCTTTGGGGGCACTGGCTGGCTTTAAATGGTTGCTTTGGGTTAGACTCCACATCCAGTCATTGCACTCATGTTCTCTGGGTGGCTTCGCCCCCCTTGCTCAGACCATCTGCGGGAAAGAGCTGGGCCATATATCCAGAATTGTCAGCAGGACTGGGAGAAGGTTGATTCTTTCTGCTTGGGTTCGAAGGACCCACTACATGGGCACCATGAGCTAAGCCCCTGCCACACAGCAGCTCGTATGAAAATACCTGGTGCTGTGATAGCAGGATATTCACATGGAAAGGAATGAAATGTGACCACCTCACCGCACAGCATGCAAAAAAAAAAAAGAAAAAGAAAATACCTGGGGCCCCAGTTGACTCCAGGATGATAAGGGTGTGCAGTGACAGATAGGCTGCAAGAGTAGCAAATTAATCTTTTTTTTTTTTAAGGGAAAGTCTAATTATAGAATCAATGCATGGGGTGGTGCCATAGTGGCTCAGTGGCAGAATTCTCCCCTGCCATGCCAAAGACCCAGGTTCATTTCCTGGTACCTACCCGTGTAAAAAACAAACAAACCAAAAACCCAATGTATGCTCCTTTTATAAAAGAGGGAAAAACAGAAAAATAGGAAGTAATAAAAAAAAAATTAGCCATGCTCTCACAACCTCAAAACAATTGCATTAACAGATGGTG
The DNA here is from genome assembly GCF_023851605.1 of Tamandua tetradactyla. NCBI lineage: Eukaryota > Metazoa > Chordata > Mammalia > Pilosa > Myrmecophagidae > Tamandua > Tamandua tetradactyla. Next base: position 40,482,273 of record NC_135341.1, read on the forward strand.
TGTTTCAATCCAGCCCTTCCCCTAGACACACTTTTTGATTAATTGTCCTCTGTGCACAATTCTGCACACTGCTTTTGTTTTTGCTAAGCATTATAGTACAGGCATTTCCCTACGTTATTAAAAAATTCTTTGTATATATAGTTCTTTAATTGTTGCTGTTGCCTTTTTTTTTGAGGTATAACTTACATGCAGCCTAGGGTACTGGTCCTACGTACGTCTGGGTGAATTTTATTCACCAGATGAGAGCCAATGTGTTCCTTCCTGTTGAAACAGAGCTCGAAGGATATTAAGGAATGATGAGAAAGAGAGAAAGAAAGGAAGAAAAAAAAGACAGACACAAACGGGTTCAGGGGGTCTGAAGCTTACCTCTACATCAGACATCAGACAACTTTATTCTTAACCAGATCCTGGTTATATACCACAGGATGTCAATAGATATGCAGGCATTTCCTCAGGGAGCAAAGGTCTTATCTTACAGTGTTCTTCATACTTAACATAACCATTTGGGGTAAACATTCTCTTCCTCCCAGACTGCTCTACATAACAACCTCCACAGTTTACTGCCGCCATCCTGAGGCCAGTTGCTTCCAGCAAATTCTGCAGGTCTTGTTTTAACACTTGGCTCCTACACCAATGTCCCATCACACTGGATGTGGTCCTGTGCCCCACCCATGGCTTCTGTCATCATAGATTGGACGAGTGTATTATTTAACTTTAGGTAAATGGAATCACAGAGTCTGTCCTCTTTCATGTCTGGCTTCTTTTGTTCAACATAATGCCATGACCATATTGAACAAACCCCTAGAATCAGAGAGCTGGGCTCTTTCTGTTTGATTATGAATACGAACAGTGTTGTACCGAGTGCCACTGTCAGTGCTTTGATATTTCTGCAAGGAGGAATCCACTAGTGTCCCCAAAGCTGCATCATCAGGAGATGCAGAGGCATGCCATGGTCCTTGCAGAAATAGAAGGATGCTCCCCTCCCACCCAGGGTGTCACAGTGTCCCACCTGAGCACCTCAGCAATGACACTGAGCCCTATGACTCCCAGCCCCTTCTGCCAGACACTAGCCATGGCTCTCTCCACTCCTGTCTCTTTTCTCCAAGCCCTTCCCAGTATACCCGTCTTCCCAGCCCATGCACCACATCCCACACACTACTTATCATCAGACCAAGTAGACAGCTGCAGGCTGTCTACCCCATCACTTCATGAGATATGCCCAGACATGATGGAAATGCTTAACTCAGCTGGGAAGTTTATTATATGCATTTTGGATTATTTCTTTCAGATTGATGAGACATGGGGCTAATGCAATTTTAGGTGTAACTAAAGAGATATAATGTACCAATGAAGGTATATCACAGACCCACTATGACCTTCAGTGGGTCGGATTACACCTGCAGCTGAATACTCAACTCTATGCAAAACAGGATATTATGGGGGACTTTTCCTGTTGCCCCAGAACTGGGAACTCTGGCCTAAGGGTGAGGACGAAGAGGTGTTATTCACTCTGCATTTTAAAGAAAACCACCAACACCTGGGGTCAGACACCTCTACCAGGGCTTACTAAAAGGTGGCAGAGTCAGCCCTGTACTCCCAACCATCATATCAGCTCCTCCACCCCAGTCTGAGTAAGGAGACCAGTTAGGGGAAGAAAGGATTGTAGGAGCAGGTGGAATTGGTGGGGAGGAAGGTGGGACTTCCTCTCCTCAAGGCCAAGGAAGGGGGCATTGAGAGCTTCTTCTGAGGACTGGTGGTTTGCAAGAAGGGAGGCCAATATCTCATTCCAGGTGGGACATCCACCAGGCAGCAGAGCTCCTGAGCAGAGAAAAGAGGGATTGGAGAGAAGATCTGGGGTGGAGACAGGGCATGGCAATGAGGCCACAAGCATGTCCCAAGTGTGTGAGAGGGCTCCTGGGTCAAGAGGCTACCAGTGGGGGTAGTTTGGGGTAACTTGGGCTGGAATTATTACTCTAGATTTCACTTCCTGGGTGAAATAACTCCGGCAGCCAGGAGAGGTGAGGTTGGAAGAAGTGAGGCTGAAGAGAGATCTCACATATGTAGGATGTGGCAGTGGGGAACGCCCACCACCCCAGGCCCTCTTAAGTGACCACACCTGTGCACCTCTGCCCAGGCACCTGCCACTCTAGGACACTGTGACGAACACGGAGAGGACCACAGAAGTGACTAGTTATCTAAAGATGTCTGTCCTTTTCCTAATGCTTCTTCCCCTATTCTCAATGCCACCCCATGCCTAGAAGTAGGAGGGAGAGGATTTCCCCAGGACATGCTACTCCCCAGGGGCTGGAGAGGTGTGGATGGAAGGAGAATGCAAGGACAGAACATATTCCTCCTCCACGCAGAGTCCAGTCAATGCTAAAGCCCAACTGAAGCAATGGCTGGAAAGAAAGAAGATAATTTCACACTGTGAGCTGATTGTATTTGGATGTCTGAGGATGCAGTGTAACAACAGAAAACCTTATTCAATGTCCTAACCTTTGCTTGCTAGGCTGCTGAGCTGGCAGAGCTTCTCAGGTGGTGGGAGGAAGTGGCCTTTCCCAGCTTGGATCTCACCACACCCCCGGGCCAGGGCTGCCAAAGCCACAGAACTTTGATGACCATTCTTTGCTTATACACACACACACATACACACACACACTTCCTCAAAGAAATTTACAACCTCAGTCACTCACCACACCTAGAACAGCCCTCCCTCAATCACCGGCTTCCTTGGTGAGCTCAGGTCACCAGCCCCCACTCTTCTCTCACAGCAAGTTTCCCCTTGGCGACCCTTGCTGCCCTTTCCTGCCACGTAACTTCATCTGAAGCCATTTCAATTTGTCAGGGAGGTTTTAATAATGAGTAAAAGCAAAAGAGAAAGAACAGGGTCTTGACGCCTTAATCCCAGGAGACTGCAGGGCCTTCCTGCATAGTGGGGCAGACCTCCCCAGCTGCTTTGAGCATCAAAATTGGGGGATGAGAGTGGGGTGAGGTGAGGCGGGAGGACAGGATAGATTGGGCTATAACAAGTCCTCTCCTCTACCAAAAAAGTCATGAGACACTGATCCCTTGGAATGATGATCTTTCTTTGCCTTGCGTCTACTTAACTCAGACCACTCAAATGTTCTACCCAGAGCCAAGGAGACTTGAGGTTTCCATTTCCACAAATGGAGATGGTTGGCAGCTTCTAAGTGGCAGGCTCTTTGGTGGCAACAAAATCCTATTATGGCTGTTATTCCAGGTATTCTGTTAGGTTAGTCACTCTCTCTTCTGGGCTTGCAAAATATTCCCCATAGACCTCTATTTCCCTGCTTCACCCTCTGCACTGCCCCTCACCTGTGCGCCCTTCTCTACCCCATCAGCAGTGCCAGGGCTTGGCGCTCCTTAGGGCCCCCGGAATGAACACACCCTTCTTTATGCACCCAGCCCCACGTGCCACGTGGTAGATCTGCTAATGTGTTGGTTGTATTGCATTCCATGGTGAGAAAAGCTAATGGTCAAATTTTATTTATCGTCACCATATACTATATGTATTAGTAAGCTTTTGTGCTTCTTAGCAAACAAACTTCAAAACTCGGTGATTTAAAACAGCAAACATGACCCCCTGAAATGATGATCTTTCCATCTGCGCTGCCCCCTGCCCCCTCCGTTTTCCCTGTCCTGCGCCTGGGCGGGAGGAGTCACCGCGCAGGGAAGGACAAGAGGCCCCCGAGGTCCACTCTTGGATGAGGCAGCTGCACTTCTGTTCACATTCCATTGGCTGGCACGTGCCGTGGGCGGGTGCGAAGGGGTGCTCAGCCTGTAGGGTGCGGGCAAGCCATGCGGACACGTCTGTGCAAGTCCAGGGGAAGGAGGGACAGGCTGTGAAGGGTGAGGAGTCCCCGGATTACAGAAGACATGGTTTATAAACAACACTTGGAACACTGGTTTATTTTCCAGATCATAGTTTTTAAAACAGTATTTACATTTCATTATCATCTACACAAAGTTTAATGTAATCAGTCATTAGGATAATGCAAATGTCTGAAGGTGAAGCGTCCCCTCACCCCATCCCACCCTACCCCCGACCCCTCTCTAGTTTTTTTCTGAACTCTTTTGTAACCATGTGGCAAGAAAGTAAACCTAGTAACTTCCAGTGCCCGAGTTGCCTGGCCCTAGAAACCTAAGGTTTCCTGCTAGCCTGGGTTGTTACCAGTGACATGTATGAACATGTTTTACTAGGGCTCAGCAGAGGGAAAAGCCTTCATTTACTTAAGTAGTTTCTCTGACTCCACTCCCTTACAAATAGGACTTGAGTTTTGATTTAGGAGCCTACTTGATTTAGGAGTTCTCACTGGCCAATGGTGGGGCCGTTTGAGTATCAGGAAGGACAGCTGAATTGCAACGTAGCTATCAAGTATGAGTCAACTCATGACTTCATAGTGGCACAAGAAAAGGGCCTGGCAGCAAGCCTGAGCCGAGAAAGGAGGCTGAGACGATGGCTGTGGAATGTGTGCTGTGTTGTGCTCCAAATGGCATCCTCTAGATGTATTACAGCTACATCACTGTGAGCTGATAAGCTCACGGGTCACAGACTTCCAACTCCCTGGAGATCCAGGACTCGTTGAATCATTGTCTCTCTGAACATACGACATGCTACCAACTTCTAAGCTCAAAACGAGAATCACCTCATGACTAATATTGTATTTCAGGCTTGGCATGATGGTAACTCTTCAAAATGATACTCTGCCACATTTGCAAGTTGCCATTTTCAGCTTTAATTTTCTTTTTACTATTTCGACAAAGAGGACAGCGGGGGGTTTTTTTGTTTGTTTTTTATTTGTTTGCTTATTTAATATATGAACTGGATGCCTGTATTCAAAAGTGAGGTGCTGGAAGATTGTTTGGAAAAAATATTTTTTTCTCAGTCTATCTAGTTTTCCTCATCCAGACCCTCTTGCCTGCAAACTTAAGACACTGAGATTCACAGGCCTGATGTGTGATTAATGTCATTTCCAGCACTGGGCCTTCTGCCAGCACATCTCCAGGCTTCTTCTCTGCCCCAGGACCTACTGATTGATTTTTCCTCTCTCTGGCCCTTAAGGGGTTCTAGTCTTGCAGCTTCTTTTACATTCTCCCCTGGTCTGCCCTCCTGAGCCTCCATCAACTGGTTTTTGGAGTAGGGAGATCCCACGGCCCAGAGTCCTGTGATAGAGCCTGTAGGGAAATACAGAGGACAAGGGGCGCTGGAAGCAGGAACGGCAACCGTGAGACAAGTACCACCCAGGCCCAAAGACTCCAGGCCTTTGCATTGTTCCAACATGCCCCAATTTCCCTAGTCTCCTCTTAGCTGATTCTAGAAGCATTTCTGCCGTGGCTTCTCCCAGCCTCTCACAATGTCCTCGCCACTCTCAGCAGAGGAGCCTTTTCTCCACTTCCTTTTCATAAGCTCTTCCTCCAACCTTCCCCTTTCCCTGGAAGTAGCAAACAAGGACGCGTTTGTTTTCTTTTCACGGTTGCTCATAGATTATGAATATTTTACTTTAAAAAGTTTATGAACTTTATGTAGGGGCATACAGCCTAACCATCAGGTGAATAAAGAGACAGGGTATTTAATAGATTTCAAATGCAGGGCATGTGGTTGCCATATAAACGATAATGAAGCAAAAAAATATATATCATGTGCTTACACAGAAGAGAATCACTGGACCCAACCAAAGCTCCCAGAAGGTTATTGCAGTTCCCAGGCTCTCTGTGATATGGCAAAGACTTCATGCTTAAATTCAGGGGGAAGGAAAGGGCCAGCACCATTTCCAGGCTGAGTGAGCAAACCCTTTCCCTTCATACCGATCCTAGCTCGGCCAGGCTCTCTTCTCCCTCCTCCTTGCACTGGGCCCTGACCCCACTCACCCTCATTTCCGTTCACCTTGTGCATGTCCTGTCCTCCCCCTGAGCTTCAGCTGGCCCTCGATCACACGAGCTAGAAACAGAGCGAGTGATAACATAGTGGAGACTGGAAAAAGAGCATGCGCACTAAGAGAGGAGGCACTTTGCAGGAACTGAGATAAGCTTGCTGGAGAGTCCCTCTGAGCCAGTCTTTAGGGAACATCCCCTGAGCATGCGCCATATGCACAAGGAATGACGTGGCCTGGCTTGGGACACACACCCTTCAGGTCCCTGGGCACCCGCTTTACATGCCTCTAGTCTTCAGTGATCCCTTGAAGATTGCTATTCTCTATCAATTGTCTTTCCCCAGCGTGGTTTTTCTCTCCCTTTAGAAACAGCAAGGAAATGAGGACACATTTTATAAACCAGCGGAGACATCCTGCTCCCCGGTGGATGGGGTATACGTGGAGCTCGCCCGATCGGCCGTCTCCCTGTAGAACACGGGACAGTGTCTGCAGAGGCGTTTGGCGACGTGCTTTCGGAAGAACACCGAGAGATACCGTCTGAACTTCTCGCCCACGAAGGCGTAGATGACGGGGTTGATGCAGCAGTGCGTCATCCCCAGCGTCTCCGTCACCTGCATGGCTTGGTCCAGTTGCCTGGAGCTCTCACAGTTACTCAAGTTAAAGAACTCGGGGAAGGTGCTCAGCAGAAGGACGATGTTGTAGGGCGCCCAGAAAAGAAAGTACACGATCATGATGGCGAAAATGAGCCTCACCGCCTTGTGCTTCTTCTTCTCGTTCCGGCAGCGAAGCAGCGTCTTCAGGATCCCTGAGTAGCAGACGACCATGACGAGCAGGGGCAGCACGAGGCCCAAGACGTTCCTCATTACTGTCTGGAAGGTCTTCCATCTCAGTGGAAAGGAAGGGCCGCAGGAGTAACTGGAGTCCTCCTTCTGGGAGCTGGTGAAGATGATGCCTGGGAGAGAGGCAGACAGGGCTACCCCCCAGGTGAGCCCACTGGTCACCACGCCGAAGGTGACCGTCCTGGCCTTCAAAGCGAACACCGCGTGGACGATAGCCAGGTACCTGTCCAGCGTCAGGAGGATAATGAAGAAGATTCCTCCAAAATAACCAATGTGATAGAGTCCTGTGAATAGCTTGCACATTGCATTCCCGAAGACCCACTCATGTGTGGCGTAGTGGGCCCACCACGGGAGGGTAAAAAGAAAGAGCAGGTCGGAGACGGCCAGGTTGAGCAGGTAGATGTCAGTCATGCTCTTCAGCTTCTTGCAGTTGATCAGGATCAGGACGACCAGCATGTTGCCCACGAAGCCAAAGATGAAGACCAGAGAGTAGAGAGGAGGCAGGAGCTGGGCGGCGATTTGCCTCACGTCGGCTTTGTGGCAGGGCTCGCCATAATCGTAATCGTAACTGGTGGTGGCCTCTTCGTGGTCCCCTTTGATGTTCCTCGTGAGAAAATGAGATGTGGCCTGCATGGTGTGCACGAAGTGGGGAAATGCTTCCTTGTCACTCATTTTCCTCTGTCCTGTAAACGGAGAAAGAGAGGATGACCACACAACATAATTGCTGCAATCCCGGATCTCAAAGATATCCTTGCTCCACTTAAGCAATCTCCCAGCCTTTGAACTTTCCTCTGAATGAAGCCATCTCCTTGAAAGCACGTGCGCTAGTCCATCACTTCCCTTTTATTCTGGTAGCAGACACCAATTGTCTACCCAGTGGCCCTGCCCAGCAAGCATGAAATCTCTTATAATGTTAGAAATGCTGGCCACCCTGTTTCTCTGCCACCATTGCAGGTGGTGAACAAACATGCGACCCGTTCCTGGACAATGCTATGTAGGGGGGAGTGTGCCAGGAGGCTTCTGGGAATGCGCCTCCTCGAGAAGAGAGAGACAAAACACACAGGAAAATCCCTATCTCCCCCTTCTGCTGTGGGAACTGAATTTGTGAGGACTTGGGGTTAGGACCATGAGTGAGAGATCCAGAGAAATGAAGTGGAGCCAGGCAGAGTCCCAACATCGTCCAGTCCCAAACCCACCTTTGGACTCTTACTATTTGAGAAACATAAGCCCTGGGTTTAAAGCCACTTTGAGTTAAATATCCCTTTTCTTGCAGCCAAAAGTGTTCTGATAGCTCCGTCTGCCTTCTGCATCCATATCCTGGCTCCATCATCCACCCCAATTTCTCTTGCCAAGACAGCCAGTTTTCAAATGCCTCGGCTGCCTTTCATTTTTCATCCTCATCAATCATTTCATCCTTTTGCCAATTTCTTCTGTTTTAAACTCTTTATGGCTTCCAGGAGGTAGTGCCTGTCTGATCACTTCTGAATAATTTTCTTCTCTGGTGTCTTTTCCCTTGCCCACTCCTTAGGGGCCCCCAGGCACCAAACTTGCCCTCACCTTTATTCTCAAGGTTCTAGCTCCCTGGTGGACAAAGGCTTCCCAAACTCCGTCTTTAAGTCCCACTTTCTCCTCAACCCCAGAGCTGAATTTTCTATGGCCTGCTGCATTGCACCCCATGGGTTTATTCCTTTACCCAACATTTACCGAGAAGCTGCTACAAGCCATACTCTGTCCGAGGTATTGGAGACACAGCAATGGACAAAGTGGACACCATGTAGGGACCTTAAATTCAACCAATCCCAAACTGACACCCTCTGAAAATTCTCCTGCTTGTGGATTCCTTGTCTTGGTTATTGCCATTTGCTCCATTGTCTGAGAAGCAGGATTTGGCAATATCCTGGGTCCTGTCCTCCTCAGGTTAGGAGCCAGGTCTTTGGAGCCACACAGACCTGAATTCAAATCCTCCCACCAACATATAAGCTATGTAATTGAGGGCTAATGATGCCTTGAAGTCTCGGTTTAAAGAAGCTGTAAATACTGTAAAATACTGGCTTTGCCGAGTTGCTGTGAAGATAGTACTTAGCACAGCACCAGGCACCAAGAAATGCTTTGTATTATTTTTATTATGTCTTGTGAATTCTACTTTATAAATGCCTCTCAAACTCATCCCCTCTATGCCTCTTTCTTTGCACTCTCATGGCCACTTTCTTGCTTCATAACCTTCTTACTTCTTGCTTCTTGCTTTGTTGTGGTCTTCCTTTTTTTCCCTCCCTCTCTCTCTCTCTCTCTCTCCCTGTCCCCAGCTGTGTTCCCTTCCAGTCTTCTCTGAAATTGAAATTGTATTGTGTACTTCTCAGCTTAAAACCTCTACCGGCCTGTGATTTATATTTAGTGAGACCTCAAAGGTAATAGCCAGACTGCTTGCCATGCCCTTCCTGAGTCATTTCTCAACTTTGTCTCCTCTGTCAACTCTCTTTGATCACATCTGTCTGTTCACCCCTCACTACTCTGTGACGTCCTCTGTGCACTGGCGCTTACTACAGTTATCTTCTACACATTATTATCTTGGGTGCTCCTTGAGGTCAAAGACCAAATCATGTATCTCTCTCTGGCTCTTATCTAAATAGCACCCAGCTAAAGGAGTACCAATACATGTCTGCTGAATGAAGGCACAAAACTTTTTATGGTAACAATAAGTATGAGACTGACATCATTAGGATTTGCTTCTCAAGAACAATTTTTTGGTAGGGACTGTGAATTTGTTTTTATCTATCTCCACACTTACTCTTTAATTTCTGTTGTGACTGACATACTTCACAAGTCTTGCATTTCACATTACTGAGTTAGATTTTTGAGATCTGCAGCAACTAAATAAGACCTTTGATCAAGGTGGGGAAAAAAAATCCACCCAAAGAATTACAGCTATGTCCATTTGTTTAGTGCTCCTTACATCCCAGGTGCTGTGTTAAATACTTTGCATAAACTAATCCTTACAGCATCTTTGTAAGTTAAGTGTCTATACATTTTACAAAGGAAAAATTTGAAGCCTGGGCAGATAACTGTGCTAAGTTCACAAAGTGAGTTACCAGGTGAACTAGAGTTTGGACCTGGGCTATATGATTTTTTTAAATTTTTGATAAAATTTATGCTTTATTATTTTATATCCAATAGGTCAATTCAAGCTCTTGTCTCCATCTTATGTGAAATGGGGGAAGCCCGGTCAAGGTCAACTGTGGCGTTTTCAATTTACAAATCAATAATGGTGGTCCACAGGTGGCCAACACGTTGAGTTTATTGCACCATTATAAACAGAGAATTCTTTGTCTCCTTCTGAAGAGACAAACAAAAGGTTATAAAAGAAATGTTAACAACTCTAATTTGAGAATATGTACTAAAAAATTTTGAGCTTACCTTAACATTAAGCCTCACCTTAACATTTTTTTAAGGCTAATTTGGATACCCTCTAAGGCACTTCTAGTCGTAAAAATACCCATCCTGGGCGGGCCACTGTGGCTCAGCAGGCAGAGTTCTCACCTGCCATGCCAGACACCCCGGTTCAATTCCTGGTGCCTGCCCATGCAAAAAAAAAAAAAAAAAAAAAAATACCCATCCTACCACATCTTATATATGTAAAAAAGCTGCACATGTTCTGGTTTCATGGTACAGTCACACTGCAACTACAGAACAGACACAGAACAACTCACGATGGCTGGGATCTAAGTCTTATTTTCCAATGATCAGAGCGGTCCAGCCTGGCGCTTGGGCTACCTGCTTTTAAAGGTTCTCCATCGCTCTCAATTGCTGGTGGTGAGAGCAGAGATGTAAGCAGAAGAACAGCTAACAGATTTCCTAAATATTCCTCCACGCCTTGACCAGAAGTTGTTTCTCATTTAGCCTTAAAATTCTCCCACACACTCACGCAAGCACCCCCATGCCCCTCTGCACACACGCCTGTGGGCACCCCTACTCACACACACTCACACAGTCACTCGAAAGTAAGCTGCGTGAGGGAAGGGATCTTTGGTTTGCACTGAGGTATCTCAGTGGTCCGGTACCCTGTTCATAGTAGCCACTAAATAAATACTGGTTGAAAAAGCGAATATCAAAATTATTTGGCTGCAAGCGACTGAGAAACAAAATGCCCCAGTGCGGACAAGGTTCCTGGGTGATCCGGTTAGAGACTTTCTAAAAATTAATATAACAGATTTATACTGTTCATACAAACAGCTCTCTGGGCTGCTCTGTCACCCTCAACCACGGGGCTCAGTCTCCTCATCTGTATGGGAAAATGTGGTCTGGATCAGTGGTTTCCAAAAGCTGGGCATCCGAATTACACAGGAAGCCTGTCCGGAATACACTGCCCAGACTGTTGTTCGTGTACTGCAGGTTGGTGTGTGGCTGGCGGGAGCGCATTGCTCTGACCACCTCCCATCATGGGGTCTCTCTGCTGTGTTGTTTACAACCACCGGCATCTCAAAAGCCAGCCACTCTTTCTTTCTATTATTCTTCCCATCACTCCATCGCTCTCAATTCCAGGTTGTGAGAGCAGAGATGTAAGCAGAAGAACAGCTAACAGATTCCCTAAATATTCCTCCACGCCTTGACCAGAACTTGTTTCTCATTTAGGAGAAATTACTTCCTGGACAGTCAGCAAGGCATCTGAAATGCACTGGCCTTGTGGTCCCTTTCAGGCATCAAAACATATCGCACAGACCTATGAAAAGCTGCCTTGCAGAAAAAATCGTCTCATTTCAGCCTCTGTGGACCTCTTGAGTTGAGGCAAGAAGCACGCATTTGGACTAGAGGGGGAAATTTTTCAGGGTGGAAAGTCGCAGCTCTTCAAAGCCCCAGGGCATCCGGTGGGGCAGAGTGGGCAGGCAGCTAACTGAGAGGTGAGTGCTCCCAGCTTTTAGCGCACTCTCTCCTCTCACCTGAGTCCTGCCGGGAGGTCTCACCCGGCTGTGCCCTGCACTTCCTCAGTGTCAGCAAGGTCTCGGCCAGGACCTCCTGGGCCACACACCACCCACCCCCTTCCTCCCCCATCTTGATCATTCCCCCAAAGTTCAAGGCTTTGCAGTTCCTCCAGGTGAGCATTTCCAGCTTCTAGAGGCATGGAGCCCATGCTGCATAAAGTGATGGAAAAAGTACCCACAACTCACCGGTGGATGATTTCTTCCAGGCAGCACTGGTGTGACAGGCTTGTCAGCAAAACAACCAGGCAGATCTGGAGGTAGAAACTTGGTGTGCAGAAGTAGGAAATAAAGTTTCCTGCAGAAAGAGAAGGCGGAGATACAAGGGCAAGTGATGATAAAGATTAACAGACAAACAAAATAAAGCCGGAGTAATATAGTTCTTCTTTTCCAGCCAGGAACGCTTTTCAGTTATTTGAGGTCTCCAGAGCAGGATTAATTTTGAAATCCTGCTTGTGCAACCTTGAGAGTGAATGAGGCACACCCTGGACATCTGCTTCTACATCTAACTGACTCTAAGGCTCTTTATCTTGCGGGTCTCTCTATTTGGAAATCTTCCACTCTCTGCTTTCCTGCCAGTGATAATTTGCATGATAAGAGCACAGCAGACCTTTCTGATCTCCAGAAGTTAAATGTTAATGGGTGTCCTGGTGATTGTGGAGGAAATGTCACGATGTCTCACTGAGGCCAGGAGCGCTGTTTCAGTGGCGCCAAGGATTTGGGATCCAGTTAAAAAGCTTATTTAAATAAACTTGTAAATGAAAAGGAATGTTAAATTGTCAATGATGTGATGTCCTTAGCAAGAAGACTCAATTACAGGTCCCACTTCTCAGACGGATGTTTTTTTTTTTAATAAAAAAATGCCATTATCAGAACAAATTCTCCAATGAGGGCATCATACTTAGGCAAGTTTCTAAAGCCCTAAAGGGAAGGCAGGACCATCTGAGGAGACCCTGGGGTCAGATCTCATGCTTGGTGCCCCCTTACAAATCTGTGGATTTGGCAAGTTACCTAAACTCTCTAAACTTTGATTTCCCCAATTGTGAAAGGGGAATAGGACCCCTAGGATGAGGGTTAAATGGATATAAAGCTGCTGGTACATTTTAGAATCAGGTAATGTACAAAGTTTTAAACATCCGATTAATAAGAAAGTTAATATGTTAATTAAGACCACACTTTTCCCTTTGCGGGGACTGTCCTTTCTCTAATGGTCATATGGTCAACATATACTTCAAAATTCTTATCAGAGGGTATTTTTTTGAGAAAACTTCCCTGATTCCCCAGTCTTTTCTGGGGAAGAGCCACCTCAATCACCCAGTTAATACATGCATCACAGCATTTATCAGACATCACAATTACAATGTACCTGTCTGTCTTTCCCACTAGAGAGTCTTACAGAACAAGGACACACACACGCACACACAAAGCTGCTAGTACTGTGTCTGTCACACAGTAAGCTCTCAGCAAATAAACTAAATAAATAGTAACTAACGGCAACAATAACAAACTACAGTGTTTCTAGATTTTAGTAGCCGTCACCATGTTCTTGGCATGACACCTGGGTTTTTGTAGTAAGCAAGAAAGGCCTTGAGTTTTTACTTAGAAGAAGGCTCCTTGCCTGTTAGGGGACAGGAATGTTTCCCAATTGTCCCCCAATGTCGTGCCTGGGAAAGACTTGGAAGCATCTCTCTGGTGTTTCAATATTGGGGCTGGTCATCCCTGCCTAAATGATACTGGGTCCACTGTCCCTTCTGGAATCTCCTGGCTCTGACTCTTGCCACCAGTTCCTTTCAGTCATTTTAGGGCTAGAGAAGGTCTGGACTCAAGACTTTCGCTCTTGCTCACTATCTTGATATGTAGAGTGGCTCTTGCCACTTTATATCTCAGTCTTCACATTCGAGATTGTTGACTCTAACCCTATGATTTTATAAACATGGAGAGAGCAGAGGCAGGTAGTGGTAGAGCCAAGATTCAGATCTTCGGCTTCTCCTAATGCAGGGAACAGATGGCATGCTTGGCTGAGATTTTGAAGAGACTATTAAAGGACAAAAGTATTTACACAGAAGTGGTCAAAGTTAAGAGAACCACTAGGGGATGTTGAGGTGCCCAGAGACTAGCCACAGTGGGAGCTGATACCCCTGTGCTTGAAGGTTCAAAAGAATGAATAGAATTGCCTAAGCCTGGCTGAGAGCTGACAGATAAAGGATGCAGCTACCATTAGACCTTGGGCAGAGCCGGGGATGGGCAAGAGCAGGAAGGGACCTGACTTTCTCCTCCCATTCTGATCTCTTGCAGTGCCTCCCAGAGACCAAAGCCAAGGGAAAGTGGGAGCACTGGGGAACCTGGGCAATGCAACCCATGGATGTCAGCTTTGTGGGGCACAGAATAGGTCAGAGTAGGGTGGAGATGCTTCTGGGGAAAAATGATAAAAAACCACACAACCAACAACTCAACAGATTTACATATATAGTCAGGAAATAGGGTAAGTACATTGTGCAATTCTTTATCACCTGGAGAGAGTTAGGAAAGAAGCTTTTCCTTGGGTTTGAGAATTCATTATTGCCTGTTGGTACTGGTTCCAGGGTTTCTGAAATTCCAAGTCTGGAACATGAATATAACCTTTTGAATAGACTTGGGAGAAGTGTGTCCCCAGCCACCTCACTGTAGCTTGCCTATTGACCAAGCAGGATCACGTAGAGGACATAGTTGTGGTTACTTCAAAGTGGCCTGGTGCAGGGATTAGGAGATGCTCAATTCTTCTGCAAGCTGTGTAATGAAAATTCTTCATGCTGCTGGATGCCAGAAGAACCAGACTGATTCTTGTTGAGAAAAGTCTAAGAATCCTGTTTATTCTCACTCTGAATGTCAGCAATCGAGTTGGGGATTAGACCATTGAAGCTGAAAGTTAAGCTTGCTCTCAGAATCTCTCTGCCACCCCCTGGATTGCAAGATCTGTTCTCAGTGAAATGAAAATGTAGAAAACTTGATGACTGGGAAGAATTGTTCCTGGAGCAAGAAGGCAGGGAAGGTTTACCAACAGTGGGATAGGGCACACTGATGATGCTCCTGGTAGGTTCCTTACTCAGGGGTCATGGCTTTGTTCAGTTGGCACCTTTAGAAGATAAAGAAATTCTTGTCTCTTTCAACAGAGATGCTTTAGGCTGACTGTGGTTTCTATGGTTTCTGTGCTTCCTGTGATCTACCAAAATAGAATAATGAGTTCTAGGATTTTACATCTTCAGTTTTGGTTGAAAATGATGATCTGAACTAATATGACACCCATAGAAAAAGCACAGTTGTCATGTTCCTACTTCTGGTTATGGCTCCATAATAAAAATGATATAAGCCATCTTCACTGCTCTTGCCCCCAAGTGGCCACATATGACATATAGTCACAGCAAGAAAGCCCAGAAATTGTAAATGATGCTTGGAACAGAGGTCAGACACGAAGCTCTCCTTTATCCTCCAAGCTCACCCCAACTCCAGACCAACCAAGAAGGAATGTGTGACAAAAAATGGAAATAAAAATGCTATCAGAAGTGGTGATTTAAGTCTCTATTGGCTTTAAGTGTAAGGGTAGCAGATCAGATGTTTCCAAGCCTTCAGGCCAGATAAAGTTTGGGGAAATTCACTTGCTAATTTCACTGCTATAAAACTGTCTCCAGTGACTTAGGAGATGTCATTTGAACCCCACAGTAGGGAAAAAATCCTACTTTCCTCTGTAACCTAGATATTTTTCCATGACTAGACTTAAATCTCAGTATAGATGCCTCCAAGTTGGTCTGCTTTGGGGAGAAGGCTTTGGCTGGAGGTGGATCAGGACAGAGTTCTTGGCACCTACAGATGTCCCTGGCAAAAAGCAATAGCTGTCTGGGGCTGGTTCTGGGGCTGATTTCAGGGACAGAGAGGCTGGGGTTCACTTGAACACTACCCCCCACTCCCACTCTACTCCTTGACTTCCACCACAAGGAATATGAGTGCATGGGGGGCAGGTAGTGAGTGCCTGCAGGATGAGGTTTCAGGCATATCATTGGTTGCCACAGCTACTCCCCACTACTCTGTCATGATGTGCTATTTGCATGTGGCTTCTGAGGTGTCCCAGGCAGTGGTGCAATGATCAAGCTAACTTCAGGAAACTCAGATAATGCACTTTGCAAGTACAGGTGGCATGAGAGGGAACCCACAGACCTGGATAGGGCAGAGATTCTGACTGGGGGACATGACCGAGGCCTCACCGTGGGTGGGCAGTGGGTGGTGAGGATGGAGAAAAGGACCATGGCTTAGTGTGACTGGTTGGGGATGTGCTTAATGGCTGCTGACTTTATAGGAATCTTAAATACTTGGTGGTTGGTAAAGGGCAAAGATGGGGAGAATTCAGTAGCAAGGCAGGTCAGTCCTATATATATAATCGTTTTTCCTTTTTGAAAAGTAAAACATGCTATTATAGAAAAATCAAACGTTACAGAAAGTAAAATTTAAAAGGAACATAATCATCTATAATATCATGACCCAAAGACAACCCCTGTTAGCATTTTGTATTATTTCCATCACCGCTCTCTCTCTCTCTCTCTTTTTCTCCTAATTTATTTGTTTGATGTTATTGTTGTGTATATATTGTTGTAATTATATCAGAGATATAATTTTTTTCATAGATACAATTTTATACCTTTTTATTTTTCCACACAAAAAGGGAAAATTATCTCCATGTTGTAAATTCCTCACAAATGTAATTTTAATGGCAATATACTGGTTAAATGATAAAATGGTTCATGTATGATGTATTCATTCAACAAATGAGTCCTCAGAGTATACTATATGACAATTTGGATTGGATGACAGATATATAATAGCAAGTAAAACATACCTGGCCTCGACCCTTAAGAAACTTTTGTGTTCTAATGTGAGAGAGAGACATCAAACAAATAAAACCACAGATAATATGTAACTATGAATTTTAATAAGTGTTATAGACAAAAAGAACAGGGTCTTACGAATTCTAATTTATATTAGATTCCCTTCTATTGGGACTGGTAGAGCCTCATCCTACTTTCTGACTTTTAACAATGAGCCTTGGTGGTCTTTATTACTATGGGATGTCTCCATGAATTATGGAATTTAAAAAAAAATAAAGAATAAAAATGAATTATGGAATTTTGATTTGTAATCTTATCTTGAAAAAGGATATTTTGTGTCTTTCTTTCCCTTTTGTACTTTCTTTCCCCATCTAGCTAGTCGGTGGATCATCAAGGCCCCCAGGTCAGAACTAGGCTTGTGTGAATGGTTCAAAGCACTTGCCTTGGGAGGATATTGGGGATGTAGCTGCAGCAGGCTCAGTACCTGGTCTCCAAGCTGTGACCTTTTGCCTCCTTTGGCTTGTTGCTTCATGTAAGTTGTAACCCCAGGAAAGAACAGGAATCTGCCATTTTAGCCTCTGATTTAAAGCACTGAGCCTGGCCCTAACCCCCATCAGAAGCCACACTCTTGGCGGCCATCACCCACTTCCTGACTTGGACCCAACAGTCTTGTGGCTTTAGCCCCTCTCACCAACTTTGGTTTTCTGTTCCACTTCTGGTAGCCAGAGATGCTTATTTTCTGGGTTTGTCTTTTTGGGTGCCTCTTTATAAATATATGTATTTTACTTCTGCTGTATCTTTGTAGCAGAAAGAGCACAGCAAAGTGTGAAGTTACTGAACCATCTTGACTGGAAATCAATGTTTTCAAGGAACTCAAAGAAGGTGAATGTGGCTAGAGCACAGTTAGCCTTGGGAGTGTGGTGTGAAGGTTGAGGGTCTGAAAAGACCAGACTGTGCTTGGCTTTGCTAAGGAGGTTGAGTTTGAGTACAATGGACAATAGTAAAGACCTTTGAGCAGGAATTGCAGATGGGAAGCAAAATACTACATTTCCCAGAACCCCCCTCGTGGTAAGGATTTTAAATGGCTTCCCTTCTTTGTATGCTCAGAGGCCACCAATGAGAAGAATTTGCCTGCAATTTGGAAGGCAAAGGGGGAGAGAGGCATTTATTCTCAGAAGGTTGTGACAAACAGACACAAAAGTTTCTCAGACTTTTCTCTCAGCTATTGCTTCACTGGAATTTTACTTTTCATAAAGTATTATCAATGGGCTTCATTGCATAATCTTGGGCTCTTGGGGATGTGAGACTAGCTGGGGGCTTTTCATTATATTTTACCATCTTTTCCTATTTTCTTTGATTTTTTGATTCATTAACTTGGCCAGTATTTTAGCTGTCTTGAAATTCAGGTGGATGAACATGGCAATGTGAAACAATTAGCCTTTAGACTATTTTAATAAACCATCCTTTATATTTGTTATTAACAAAGCTATTGCTATTTGTTATAACAAAGCTATTGCTTTGCACTGACATTCATTAATTATCCTTTAGGACCTCACCAGGGGATGTTGAAGTTTCATTTGAGATATATTCAAATATTACTGGAAACAAAATGCATGCCATCACTCATCAAATGTTGACTGAGAGCCTAAAAAATATGGGGCACTGTGCTAATGAAATCCAAAGATGTATAATACATGACAAGCTAATGGTCTTTAAAGGGATGACCATTGTGGCAAGCTGGAAAAAATTGAATATCAGGTAGCATAAGATAATGCCACAGAAGTCAAACTTTGTACTTCAGAGAGCTTAGAGGTGGGAGACCTCTTGTAGGGATTTTCATAAGAGATTTCATGAAAGAAAGGGTATTTGAGATGAGCCCTGATGATTTAAATCTGGGGAGATACTGAGGAAGAATCCCAGATTAAAGGAAATAGCATGAACAGAGTCATGTGGAGAGGACTGATGATAGCATGAAATATGGAATGAAGATGTATTATAGGGGTGTTAGGTTTGTCCATGGGAGTCATGGATGACCTTGAATGACAAGTTCAGGAGTTTTTGACAATAGGGAGGGACCAAAATTTTAAATCCCAAATTGACCTTAAAAAATTGGTGATTTTACAAGGCAAATCCGGTAGATATGGGAAGTGAGATCGAGGCCAAAGAGACCAACTGAGTAGATGAGTTAAGAGGCTATTGTAAGAGTTACCTGGTGTGAGGTAGTTGCAGAGAAGGCAATGGGAAGGAAAAGGAGGGATGGATACAGATAGGAAGCTAAAGGGAATATGGATGGGATTGCTTGAATGTTACCGATTGGGAAAGGCAAAAAAGATGTTGGACTCAGAATGTTGATTCTCATTCAATTGCCACATCAGCATGATCAGCTTTGAAACTGGGGTGGTCTAGACACTTGCTGCTAGAAGTTTGGTCCACAAAATCTGGTTCACGGATTGGAAACATCAGCATCACCTGGAAGCACATTAGAGATGCAAACTGATGGTCCCCACCCTGGTCTACGGCCTCAGAAACTCTTGGTGTGGGGTCATTGGTGTTAAACTCTCCAGATGAATCTGATGCATGCTGAAGATTGAAAAACGTTAGTCTAGAGAGAAGGGATCTTCTGTAGCTTTGTCCCACGGTATACAGTTGGGTGTGGACCGAGTGTTGGCCCCCTAATGAGCTGAATGATCAAGTACAATCCACGCAGCCTCCCTGGGTAAGGGAGCTCTAGAGTTGAACAACCTACATTCCAGCTGGTGACCTTGGACTGGCAAGCCGGTCCCTCTGAGACTCAGCTTCGTACCTGACAGGATCATATGCAAGTTCTCAAAAAATGGGAGCTCTTAGTATGATTATTTCCTCAATTGACCTAGTGTTCTATGCTTTTAAGAGGCTCTATAAGGATGCCCTAGTTGAACATAATTTTATCTAGAAGCCATGTGCCTGGGTTGGTAGTTAAGCTGATTTAAAAAAATAATAATACATTTTTAAAAATTTAATACAATTTTGTTGATATATATTATATAGTCACATACCATGTAATTATCCAAACAATCAATGTTTAAATATCATCATATACCTATGCATTCATCACAATCGATATCTTTGTGTGTGAAAAATGGCATATATACAAAAAAGCAATGAATTTCAAAGCACACTGCAACAATTAGTTGTAGCACAAATTTCAGAGTTTGGTATGGGTTCTGATTCCACAATTTTAGGTTTTTCCTTCTAGCTGCTCCAAGACATAAAAGAAATATCAATCTAATGATTCAACAGTCATACTCATTTGTTAACTCTGTATAACTCCATCCTTTCTTTTGATCTTTCTCCCATTCTCAAGGTTGTTTGGGCTATGGCCATTCTAACATTTTCATGTTGGAAGGGGCTATTAATAATCTGAGATTGGGGGATGGAACCGGTTGATATTCTGGAGAGGCTGGTTCCTCTAGGTTTCAGACTTATCTGATCCAGGGACCCATCTGGAGGTTGTAGGTTTCTGGAAAGTAATCTAGCGCATGGAACCTTTGTAGAATCTCATCTGAAGCCCTAGGTGCTCTTTAGGGTTGGGAGGAATGGTTTTAGTTGGGGGTTGGCAAACTATGATAGGCGTTAATGCTGATTTTTGAAGCAGAAGACTCAATTGCAGCTTCTGCCCTGCCACTATCTACACCTCCCACCTCACCAATAGGTTATGCTCTGAATCTCATTTTTGAGACCGTAAAATGGATATGAAAATACTTGGCTTTTTACCCTAACAAAGATTCTGAGAGGACACTCCTAGCCCCCTCAAAAGTAAAAGAGAATAGAGCATGAAAACTGTCTTGCAAATTGTGAAGTACATGTTATTGACTGTGATATTATAATAAGTAAAAGGGATTATTACTTCTTGCATCAGTGGCTCTCAAGCCTTAGTGCATTAAAATTCCCTGGCGGGCTTGTTAAGTGTGGGCCGCACCTCCAGAGGGTTCTAATGCTCTAGGTCTGGGAGGGACTGAGAATGTGCAGTTCTGACAAGTTCCCTGGTGCTGCTGGTGCTGTTGATCTGTGTATCCCATTCTGACAGCCACTGGCTTAGATGTAAATCCCGTACTGGGAAAGTTCAAGGGAGAGCTGCCATTTCATTGTAATGAATGCATCAACTGATATGCCGGCCCTGTGCGAAGAGCACAGGACATACACCAGAGAGTGGTTTCTCATTTGTGATCCTAGTTAGGTCTATGACCCTGACAGTTTCAAGGGCCTGTTGGCCTCAGTTTCCCTCTCTGAGATGGGAGGGGTGTTCGTGGCAATCTTGAAGAAAAGCCCTTTTAACATTTACGTGCCTTTAGCCAAGAAATTGCTCAATCTTCAGTTCAGGTTGCTTGGATTCTCGACTGAAAAATTGCAGAGACTCATTTTACTAGGAGCTGTTTCCTACTGACTATTTTCTCTCTCTCTTTCTTTTTTTTGATGGAGTAGTCAGGGAAGAGGAGTTTTCTTTGTAAAAGAATTCAATTTCCATTCCTCTTTTTTTGGAACTACCTTCCTCTTTTTGCTCCTGGGCCCTGCCTCCTCTGAAAATTTCAGTTCCCTCTCATGTATTTTTAAACCAGCTCTCCATCTTTAACAGATGTGGCAGGGCCACTTTTTGCATAGCTCCTTAGGACCTGGGACCCCAGAGGAAGACCCCCTCTGAGCAAAGACATGGAGTCAGTTCCTGAATTCTTTCTATGTCCTTTCCAGATTTCTGGTTTAAGGTGCTAGCTTTTTGGTTCAGCCTACAGTTGAGGCTGGGGTCTTCTCGGAAAATCATTCATCAGCGTTAAAGCAAAGCCATTCTGTTTGGGGATACTCATTCAACTTATGACTTTTTTCTGGTCTCCTTACATCATTTTTTATTGTTTCTTTTATCATGTATTTAACACTTATGGCGCATTAGAAGTCTATTTGGCATGCTCAATATATTATATCCACCAGATACTTTTTACTTGTTCTCTTTCCTTCCTGATCTCTCAGCTTTGTCACCAACTTTTCTTACTTTGCATATCTCTGAAGTTTTTTAACCCCAAAGATACATTTTAAAGTCTTTCAGACCAAATTTCTCCATACCATGCACTTGTACAGCTGGAAGGGATCTTTCCGGTTATGTGGCGCAACCCCCCCATGTTATAGAAGAGACTGAGCAAGGTCCAGAGAAATGGCACGGCTTGATGGAGGCTGTATAGCCACTCATGGCAGAGCCAAGTTGAGAGAATTTTCTTTCTGTTACAATGTACTAAGCTCCCACGTGGTTCCTACAACTAGCCTTCTCATGTCTAGCTCCTGCGACATCCCACCTGCACCCCGCCTATGTATCACGTCCTTTGTAAAACCAAACAGATTGCTCTTTCAAGGCTAGAAATCAGTCCTGCATCCTTTGATTACAATCTCCAAAGCCCTCCCCCCGTCACTCATCTGCCCCATTAGGAGATTAGGATGACATTTCCCAGTATGGCGTAGCAGACCTTATGAGATGTAACCCACTGCCTTGCCACCCTCACCTACCCCATGAGCTGCTACCCCATGAGCTGCTACCCCATGAGCCGACACTCCAACCATACCGAACTCATTGTAGCTCCCTGGAGGTACCATGCAGTTCCACATCATCGAGTGTTTACAAAGACAAAATCCCCTGCCTGAGAACTCATCTCATCTACCTGGAAAACACCATTTCAAGTGCTCTCTCCTCCAGGAAGTTTCCTGGATCTCCTGTTCAGGATGAGCCCAGCCCATGTTGGTGCCACCACTGTACTGGTCGGAGTGGCACCTCAGGGACACTCTCCCCCGTTACTGCCTTTGCTCCCCTGCACTGCTGGACAGCGAGTGTCCAGAAGACAGGGGTCAGGTCCCCAATCTTGTCAGCACGTGGTTCTCAGTCACGGCTGTGCATCAACCTCAGTCAAGGAATGTTCCCAAACTACAGATACTCACTCTCTTGAACTGCTGAGTCAGATTCCAGCACCCACATGCTTGGCACACCTTGGGTGAGGTGCATGACCAACTTCAGAGATTGGTAGACTTACGTAGGAAGATGCTAGGAGATAAGGCCAAAGTAAAGAAAGTTGGTGCCATGGGAGGGTCTGGTACAGAGGAGTGGAAAAACATTGTATAGATTTTAAAAAGTTTAGTCTGGCAGCAACGATATGAACTGAAAGGACTAGAGGCTGTGGGCAGAGTCAGGAGAGGATCTGAAGTGTTTTTTCATCTACTGCCTAGCATGTTGCCTGGAACAAAATAGCTGCAGAACGAATGGATAAATGAACTAATAGATAAGCAAACTAGTGTTGTGGTAGCAGCAGTGCAGCAGGAAACAGTGCCCTGAATGTAGGTTCACCTGTGGACAAGTTCAAGGATCAGTGCAAAATTTTTTTCAGCTTCTTTTAGAAATTTCACTTTTTAAAAGTCTAAGACTAAACAAAAACAAAAGTGAATAAATAAAAGTCTAAGACTGTACGAATATTGTTCGGCTCGATGGTGCTCTGGCAGGGATAACACACACACCCCCTCAAGTGTAAAAAGTAGTTGTAGCTGAGCTCAGCAGATTTCTGCCCCACTTCCCCTGCTTTTCTGAGTCAACTATTGAGAAGGAGGAGTCATGCTCTTTCCTGAACAGGCCTTAAGTTTTAATAGGTCAGAGAGAAGCTGGAATTTTGTGGTTAGGCTTGTCAAAACCAGTGTTTCCTTTTTTCTTTCTTTCTTTCTTTTTTTTTTTAAATATTTTTATTGTAAAAAATTAACAAACAAGCATTCCACCCATAGTGTGCAATCAATGGCTCATAATATCATCACATAGCTGTGTATTCATGACCATGATCATTTTTTTGAACATTTGCATCATTCCAGCAAAAGAAAGAAAAAAGAAAAAAACTCATACATAGCATACCCCTTACCCCTCCCTCTCATTGACCACTAGTATTTCAAACTACTCAATTTATTTTAACCTTTGTTTCCCTTATTATTTGTTTATTTCTTATCCATATTTTTTACTCATCTGTCCACACTATAGATAAAAGGAGCATCAGACACAAGGTTTTCACAATCACACAGTCACATTGCAAAAGCTATATCATTATACAATCATCTTCAAGAAATATGGCTACTGGAACAAAGCTCTACAGTTTCAGGTACTTCCCTCCAGTCTCTCCACTACACCATAAACTAAAAATCTATGTAATACGTAAGAATAGCCTCTTGACTCACATGTCTCATCTACTGACACTTTTTTGTCTCATTTTTCTCTTCTCCCTTTTGGTCGAGAAGGTTTTCTCATTCCCTTGATGCTGGGTCTTGGCTCATTCCAGGATTTCTGTCCCACGTTGCCAGGGAGGTTTACATCCCTGGGAGTCATGTCCCACGTACAGAGGGGGAGGGCAGTGAGTTCACTTTCTGTGTCGGTTTAGAGAGAGAGAGAGAGAGAGAGAAAGGCCACATCTGAGCAACAAAGGAAGTTCTCTGGGGGTGACTCTTAAGCCTAACTCTAAGTAGGCTTAGCCGATCCTTTGCATGGATAAGATTCATAGGGACGAACCCCAGGATCAAGGGCTCGGCCTATTGATTTGGTTGTCCCCACTTCTTGCGAGAATATCAGAAATTAACCAAATGAAGAAGTTGAATATTGCCCCCTCTCTCCCCATTCCCCCAAGGGCACTTTGAAAACACTTTTTTATTCACTGTCCAAATCACTCTGGGGTTTATTGGGGTATCACACTAACCTGGACAAACCAACAATCTCATGCCCTATTCAAGATTCCATGTACTTATGGTATTCAGTTAAACTGACCATACAAGTTAAATTAGGAAATGCAACACCGAAAATATAAATTTTGCACCAAATAAACATTTCTCCCTTTAGTCTCACACAGAAGTTGAAGTCTTAAAATATGGATGATATCATTCTTTACCCAGTGTTCTGATATACCTTAGTCCTATCCAGATCAGCTTCATTCATATCTCTACTTGGTCTGATCAAAAACCAGTGTTTTGGGTGGTGTGGCGATGGCTCAGTGGCAGAATTCTTGCCTGCCATGCCAGAAACCCAGGTTCGATTCCTGGTGCTTGCCCATGCAAAACAATACAGTGTTTCTTGATCTTTAATGTGCATATGAGTTAGAATGCTGATTCTGCTTCAACAGATATGCAGAGAGGCCCAAGCATCTGTATTTCAATAATTTTTAGTTGATGCTGAAACTTCTGGTTTCCAGACTACAGTTTGAGTAGCAAAGCTCTGCAGAGCTTTCCAGTCTGTGTCCTCTGTGGATGAAAGGGTCCTATGTTGACCATGATGTTGAACCCCCGGCCTACTCACTTCATCTTGTCTATTCCAATGGGCTGAATAAGTAAGATTTTCTATGATAACGTGGCATGCAGAAGGTTGAGAAGAATCACACTAAAGCATAGCTCCTCAACATTTGTAGGTATCAGAATCACCTAGGGAACTCAGTAAAAAATAGAAAGATCTAGGCTTCATCCTACTTCAAAGAGCTTGACCGCCCAATGATGCTGACAGACTTTAACCTTGAAAGCCACTGTAATAAAGAATAACTTTAGATGCCCAGATGAGTTCTACGCTGCAGGAAAACAGCAATGCAATGCACCTGTTCAGAAATGGGAAGCTTGTTTCTATTCACTCGTTCACTCATTCATTCATTCAGTATTCAACAAACATGTTGAGTGCTTAGTATGTGTCAGGCATGGTTTGAATACTGGGGGGTGGTTATACAGAGACAAATCAGACATGGATTTTGCCCTCCAGTTTTTCACAGTCTTGTAGGAGAGATGGATGTCAAACAGATGATCAGAATGATATAATCAGTACCTGAGCTCACACTGTCAAAGAGATATGATATATATTTTTATAATTCACTGAATTTTCAGGGAATAGCTATTAGGTTAGTTGCTAGGGTTATGGAGATGAGCAGGATAGAAATTCCTAGACTAGTGGATAAAAAGAAAATGTGAACAGGTTAGTGTGCTGGAGTTTCTTGGAGCCCTTGGTGGTAACTCAGAGAAGACAAGGACCCTTCTGACACATCGAGTCTTGGTGTCAGTGCCCAGTAGGTAACCAGGGAAATAGGATGGGTCCTCATTCAAAGCAGTACATTCTCACACATATTTCCTAGGTGCCTAGCTGATAATATCTTCTCCAGGTCCGTCCCAGTTATACCCCATCCATGATAGTAATCCACATCCCGCAGGTAACCCAAGGAGAGGAAGGTTTTGATATTTAATCTTAACAGGGCTTTGCTTTCTTTTGACCTCTGGTGGCCTACGGTACCACCAGGGTTGCCCTAACCATGCCGGCTCTAATGCCATATTTCAAATCCATATGGGTCCTAACCCCTAAATCACATAAACTTTTCACAACAAAGAGGGCAGGTGTGCATCCTGCCTCGCCTCATGAGAAACCTGCAGCTCAGGTTAAGCAGAGACGAGTCACTGCCTCAGGCTTCCCTCTGCTTCGATGTTAAGATGCAGAACCGCATGGCCAAAGTCAGGCTTGTGAGAAAAGGCCAGCTGGCAGGACCCTGGTGTCCTCGGCTGTCCCCGCACTCTCAGTGGGCCTTGGCGTGGGTTCAGACATGTAAACACGCCCCTCTGGTGTCTGACTGAATTCCTTTACTGCTTCTTATTTTGTGTTCTGCTTAGTAACACCTTTGAAGTCCTAAATGGATAAAAAATATTCCTCTGTATAGTCTTTTAGACTTTTAGAATTTTATTTCTTCACGTTTAGATCTTTAGTCCATCCAAAATTCATTTTTTGCAGTGGTATGAAGTAGGGGTTTAAGTTTATTTCCTTCCAGTGTGTAACACTTTTTTTGACTAGTCCGTCTTTTTTCAGCTGATTTGAAATGGCATCTTTATTATACACTAAACCTCTATATTCACATAAGTTTATAGGTTTTTTCCTCTTTTGTTAAGCTAGATTTACAGAAAAATCATGCATAAAATCGTGTTGCCTATTTTATTTCATTTACTTGTTTGCAAATTTCTGCACCAGTGTCCCCCTTTTTAACCACTATTGGCTCATAATATGTTTGGATGTCTGTAATGATGAGACTTCATTTTCCTTATGTTCTAAACATTCTTGTATGGTGTCTCACATTTTTTTATATATATATAAACTGGGAATGAGTCTATCTAGATAACAAGAAGTCTATTGAAATTTTTATCAGAATTTCATTGAATTCATAGATTAACTTGAGGAGAATGGCATCTTTACAAAGTAGTCTGTCCATCCAGAAACAAGAAAGACTCTCCATTTGTATTTCATGCCCTTTGTATATTATGCATTTCAGATACATTATGACATTTTGAATTTTTACAACAACCCTGCGAGATAAGTGGTGTAATACCCATTTTAAAGATGAGGAATTTAAGGCTCACATAATCTAAGTGATTTTTCTGAGGTTAACTATTCTTGGAACGAATGTCCGTCAGATAGTAATATCCTTCCACTAAAGCTGATTATCAGGCATTTACTCTATATAGATACTTCCCTAAATATTACTTGTGATCTCTGGAGAAAGAAGAACATGAGTTTACTGGAACCTGTAGGAGGCAGAGGGATATGACATTGTTGGGGTAAAATGAATGTGTATTATTCTGGCGGCCTAGTATGGAACACCAGGAATGGTTTTGAGAAATCGCCCAGAAAGAGAGGGGCAGACTGGCTTTCCACCTTGGAATCCTGATGCTTGACCATAGGCTGCCATCTGGAAATTGTAATCTGCAAAGTAGTGGCATGCGAAGGGCTGAGAGGAAGCTCATTCACCCTGGCTGTGGTAGAATCCAGCAGCCAGAATTGAGTGGCAAGGCCTTCAGCATCAGCAGAAATAGGATATTCATGTCGCTAGGATAACAATGGGCCGTACCCAAGCCTAGATCCCCAGCTTCCTCATCAGTTATGTCAGCTACTGTTACCCTCCCACTAATCCATTTGTTTGCTCCTTAAGTTAATCAGTGTGGTTTCTGTTGTTGGCAACCAATAGCGGTGAGTATAGAAATTGGTATCAGAAGGGGTGTAGGCCACAAACTCTCAGGGAAATGGGGAGTCTGGGACTGATTCCCTGGCCTGGTTGTGCCTAAAGGTGGGAAAAACTCAGCTGGTGTCAAGGTATAGGTATCTAAAACAGCTAGTTAAAGTCTGAGTTGCGTTCACCTATAACAAAAAGCTGTCATATTGCCTGGAATTTACTTTAAAACACTTCTGGCTTTAATTGTGTAATACAGAGGTATGTTATTTCATTTTAATTGGTAGTCTATGGGCATTAGTTAACATTTGAAATACCCCAGTCAGCAATACAGTTAACTTTTGGAAGACTTAGTTAAGAGCCCCGCTTCAAGAATTATTCAGCTTTTCCTCACTGATTTGCAATGGTGCATTTATCGTATGGTACTAAATTTTTCTATATTCGTGAAACTTTTTTTGGCCAGTTGTACCAATAACACAGTTTTTAAAAATAGTGGTAATGTCTTACTATACAGTAAAGAATACCCCTGTCTTATTTTTCTTTGGGGTGGACAAAACTGGTTCTGGCAATCAGATTCTGGAGTCCCGAGCAGACAGAAGAGAGAAGCTGTACCTCTTATGGGATGTTGACTTAACAGGGATTTGTCCTGTTGGGATATGCTATATATTGCAATGATCCCTGGAGTTGCATACAGTATTCTAGATGTGACCAAGGCACAATAGAAGATTCTTACCTCATTTGCACAGGGTTTTGATTTTTATTTGTGTAACTCCTTCCTTTGGGGACCAGCTCTTCCTCCGTTTCAAGAAAGTGATTTGCAGCTGATGAAAACCATAAGATATTTTGTGAGAATGAACTGCTATTGGGCTACTTCTCCCAACCGTGTCTTGTTAATTTATACATTATTATAAATTACATATTATTTTATAATAATAATAAATATCAGAGCAGAAAATCACACAATATCCTGCCACAGCAGTTTCTTTCATTTTTCTGTGTCTTGTGCAATCTTTTTCCATAAGCATACGTGATTTTACAATAACTGTGTTCAGAACATAAAATATTTTGTGTTTTATCCTTTATAAGGTTTTCCTTATTGCTATACTGTCTTGAGAATAGCATTTCTTTCTTTTTAAATATCTTCCCTTTTTTAAGCTGCATAATGTAGTTGATATATATATAATTACCAAATGATCATTATTGTTATACATTTCTTTTCAAATTTTTACTATCATTGTAATACCATAATAAGCTTCTTTTTACATTTGTTGTTTTCTTCTTTTTACATTTTTTTCATGATTAATCTCCCAGAGTGTGCTCATTTGAAAGAATGTATGTACCCTAGAAAAGCCATGCTTTAATCCTAATCCCATTTTGTAAAGGCAGCGGTTTCTTCTAATCCCTATTCAGTACTGTGTTTTTGAAACTGTAGTTAGATTGTCTCCCTGGAGATGTGATTTAGGGATCTTGATGTGATCTTGATGTGATCGTGAGTGATCAAGAGTGGTTGTTAAAATGGATTAGGTGGAGATGTGTCTCCACCCATTCAGGTAGGTCTTGATTAGCTTACTGGAATCCTATAAAAGAGGAAATATTTTAAAGAAAGGGAGATTCAGAGAGAGTAGAGAATGACATAGCCATGAGAAGCCGAGTCCACCAGCCAGCGACCTTTGGAAATGAAAAAGGAAAACACCTCCCGGGGAGCTTCATGAAACAGGAAGCCAAGAGAGGGAGCTAGCAGATGACGCCATATTTACCACATGCCTTTGCAGATGAGAGAGAAACTCTGTTCACCATGTGCCTTTCCACTTGAGAGAGAAACCCTGAACTTCATTGGTCTTCTTGAACCAAGGTATCTTTCCTGGGATACCTTAGATTGGACATTTCTATAGACTGTTTTAATTGGGACATTTTCTCGGACTTAGAACTGTAAACTTGCAACTTATTAACTTCCCCCTTTTAAAAGCCATTCCGTTTCTGGTATATTGCATTTTGGCAGCTAGCAAACTAGAACACAGAGTGAAGTTACCATGTCAAAGAGTAGGAAGAGTGTGTGACCCTTGAAACATTTGCCAAATTACTTCCTAACAATATTGTACCGATTTACAATATATGAATGGATCAAGTTGATTATGAACTCACAAATATTAGCTATTGTCAGAATTTCGAATTTTCGAAAGGTTGTATTTTATGCATCTAAAAACAGGCTTTACATTTATTCTTATTAAATTTTATTTTCTAGTTATTCCAGGCTGTCAAGATGATTTTCAAATCTGATTCCATTATTTAACTCATCTGCTATCCATTCTCAAGTTTGTGCCAATTGTCATCTAATAAAACATATATTTAGTGTCTTTATTAGAGTAAAATTGATAAATTATTGACTAGAAAATAGCTAAATATGCCACAATTTAGCTCACCATTAAAGACCTTCTTTGAGGATAATCAACAATCTTTGTAAGCCATTGTTGAAACAGTTTTCATTTTCCCTTTAATTTAGCCATTTCAATCCAATCTAATTCAATTTAGTAAAAACAACACAATGCAGTTTATTTTTCATCACTTGGTTCAAATGTCAAGACATGTACTAGGCAACAGAGAGTGTGCCAAATAGCTTGTTGACAATGAACTTCATCAGGCATTCCTGGATTTACCAATGAGCAACTTTTCTAATAAAGGGAAATGTGGTATGGTATGATTTGTTTTCAGTAGACTTGTGTCTTCCTATAGTATAAGAGTTGATTGCTCTATTGGGGGACGGGTGGCTCTAGGCCAAGATATTAAGCAACAACAAAACTAAGGATGCACAAAGGGATGGAACTGAGAAGTTGTTGCCTAAGAATTAACAAGAAGGGGCTAAACCAGAAGTTCATCAGCATGGTGGCCAAATAGCAGGCAGGTTTAGGTCAGAGGTTGGGAGTAGGAATGAAGGACAAATATTCAAAAGTTCACGAATTTTGAACATTGAGTTTACTAGAATGAATGAATATTTCCTTTGTCCATGACACCCCCACCTTGCACGCTCACACTTTCCCATGCCCATCATGACAGAACTCACCCTACTGCCTGCCCTGTGGCAAGGCCGGCTCCACAAGATTAGAGACCTTTAGTATTTATAACCAGAAATTAATTACTCTGCCCATAATTTGTGGATGTTCAGTATCAACTCACTTAAGTAAATGTTCTAGAATCTCTCCTGTTACATAACGGACACAAGGATACTTGGATAACGCCAGTTTTTCCCTCCTCTTTTATTCTTCACATTTCACGATTATTGACAATGATTTTCCCGTCACACCTGATAATTCTTCCCAAAACTTCAATGTGACTTATCTGAGCCTGCAGAATAAAATTCTTTTGGTCAAATTGGTACTGTCAATATATCTTCACCTATTTTGGGCCTTTATTTCTTCCATTAAGAAGTTACTTTATTCTATTATAAAGATGACATAGACTTACTTTAGAAAAGTTGATAAATATATATAGATAGGGAAAATCACTATAGTTCTACTACCCATGCATTAATTTTTCATGCATTAATTCTTTCAAAAATAGGTATCAAATGCCTACAATAACCTGGATATTTTGCCTGTTTCTGGGATTGCTGTGGTTAAAAAAAAAAAAGCTAATGTTGTCTTTACAGTCTGGCTTGAAAAGAAGAACATGAAAAATAAATGAACAGGGACTCGCAGAAATATGGAACAGATGTACTTTTCTCTATTTCTTTCACTAAGTGCAAGCAACCCTCCTGATCATTATGTATAAAACTAACATGAGAAATTTTGAAAGGTGGAGTGAAGAAGATGGACAGTTAGGGACTGTGGGACCCAAAGAATAACATGGGGGTGAGTTCTTTTGATTTTCCTCTTGTCCCATTTATTCCAAACTAGGTCCTGGAAATGACAGACAAAAACATGGCTCTGAAGAAAGCCTGCTCTCCTTCAGCCAAAAGATGTGAAAGATAACAGTAAACTTTTAAACATTATATGCTCCACTTCAGCCAAATACCACAGAGAAAACCATGGAAGCACTCCCATCCATGCCAGCAAAACCAGTGGGGAGTGTAGACTTTCACCTTTGACAGGCTGTCATGAGGCTATCTAAACCTTGCCACCTCTGGTGGTGGGGGCAGTATGAAAGAAAGTCATGTTCCCACCCCCACCCCCACACCAGCAATAAGGAAGTGTCCCTCTCACTCCCTACTGAGGTGGTGTCTGAGAAGGGCTCATAGGGAGTTCCGACTTTCCCCATTGCCCAGCAGTAACAAGGCCCAGCAGTAATGTGGTATCAGTGGAGGCCAGATGAGGAACAGCAACGTAGCATCCGTACCCCCTCCTCCACTGCCCCAGCCAGGATAGTTCAGTGGAAACCTAGTGGGGAGCCAGAATTCCTACCTCCACACAGCAGTCACAGAACTGCCTCCCTCCTCTCAGGTGTCAGTGGAAACCAAGTGGAAGGCCTGGACTTCTATCCCTACCTGGCAGTAACAAGGTGATGCCACACCTTCTCCTGTCAGAGCAGTGCCAAAGGAAGACAGTTAAAGAGAGGTTGAAATAAGATCCAAAATCTAATAAAATAATACCCAAAATGTCAAGGTTTCAACAGAAAATCACTCATCATACTAAGAACAAAGAGAAACCCAACCCGAATGATAAACAGGGAATCAATAAACTCCAGTACTGAGGTGACGGAGATAATAGAATCACAGAGATTTTTAAATATCCATCATATAAATGTCCCAGTGAGCAATTACAAACACACTTGAAACAAATGAATGGATCAAAACTTTCAGCAAATAAATTAAAATTCTCAGTAAAGGAGTGGAAAATATACAGAAGAACTACATGTAAGTTATAGAACTGAAATTTACAATAACCAAACTTAAAAACTTGCTGGATGGACTTAATAGGAGAATGGAGGGGATAGAGGAAAGAATCAGTGAACTTGAAGAAGGAACAATAGGAATTACCTAATCTGAACAACAGAGAGAAAAAAGACAAAACAAAAAGAATTTACCCTCAAGAACTTGTGGAAACTATAACAAAAGATCTTACATTCATGTCATCAAAGCCCTGGAAGGAGAGGAGAAAGAGGATGGGGCAAAAAAGTACTAAAAAAAATAATGAATGAAAACTTTCCAAGTTTGGCAAAAGACACAAACCTGCAGATTAAAGAAATTGCATGAATCTCGCACAAGATGAACCTAAAGAAATCCACGGCAAGATACATCATAGTCAAAATTCTGAAGACTGAGAAAGAAATCTTGAAAGCAGTCAGAGAGAAACACATTTCCTCTCAGGGACAAACAATTTGAATGATAGTGGATTTCTGATCAGAAACTATGAAGGCCCAAAGTAATAAGCATAGCATTTTAAAAGTGTTTACAGTAATAAACTATCAATCCAAAATCCAATTTCAGTGAAAATATCCTTCAAGAGTGAATGGGAAATTGAGGCACTCTCAGATAAGGGAAACAAAGAGACTTTGTCATCAGCAGACTTACTGTAAAAGAATGACTAAGGGTATTTCTCTAAACAGAAAGGAGGTGACAAAGAAATCTTAGGACATCAGGAAGAAAGCAAGAACAATGAAAAGAGCAAACATATACGTAAATAGAATACATTTTCCTTTTTACTTAAATTTTCTAAAACTGGAGCAAAAATTGAAGCACAATTTCTAACCCTGTTTGATGTTACTTGAAATGTCTATAAGTGGAAGACAATTAAAATATAAGTGGAAAAGGGTAAAGGGGAGTTAAAGGAGGTAAGAGTTCTACACTTCATTTGAACTGGTGTAGTGCCGATACCAGTAGACTGTGACAAATTGTGTGTATATCATGCAATACCTAGAGCAAGTACTAAAAAGCTGTACAAAGGTATATACTAAAAAACACTATAGAAAAATCAAATAAAAATCTAAAAAATGCTGGAAAAAATCTACAAAAGGTAGGAAAAGAAAACATAGAGATGAAAAAAAGGGAGAGCAAAGAGAAATAAAAAATAAAGTTGCAGACTTAAAACCTAACATGCAGGGCAGGCAATGGTGGCTCAGTGGCAGAGTTCTAGCCTGCCGTGCTGGAGACCTGGTTTCAGTTCCCGGTGCCTGCTCATGTGAAAAAAAACAAACAAAACCTAACATGCAATCATCACAGTAAATGTAAATGGTCTATATATATCTATTAAAATAGAGATTGGCAAGACTGTCTAAAAAACATGGCCCAACTATATGCGGTCTACAAGAATTTCACTTCAGATATAACAATATATGTAGACTGAAACTAAGTGGATAAAAAAGGATATATTGTGCAAATATTATTCAAACATTATTCAAAAGAAGCAGTAATGGTTATCTTACTATCTTAATATCAGATTAAGTAGATTTCAGAGCAAAAAATTAATAGGAACATTACATAAGGGTAAAAGAGTCACTCCATCAAGAAGGGTAGTAATTTTAAATGTGTACGCACCATACAGTAGAGTTGCAAAATGCATGAAGAGAAAATTATAGAAGTGAAAGAAGAAATAGGCAAATCTACAACTATAGTTAGAGACTTCAGCAACGTCTGTCAACAATTGATATAACAATTAGACTGAAAACCAGTAAGGATTTAGAAGAACTCAATAATACCAAAAAAAGTCTCATTTTCCCATTCTTACTCAACACAGTAATGGATCTTCTAGCCAGTGAAATGAGGCAAGAAAAGAAAAATAACCAAGAATGAAAGTAAGCATGTACTGTCCCTATTTGTAGATAGCAAAGTTAATATAGAAAGCCCGTTCTAATAATTTATTAAGCTGAACACATTCACAAGAATATTGGTCCTACCCTTTTGTCTAATAAGGGACAGTATGAGAAAATTGGCAATCGTGGACACCTTTTTATTTTATCTAAAAATAATGCATTTTTCTCAGTGCATGTATAATGAAGGAGATTTTCAACACACCTAGACTTTAAATATTACTGTAATTGCTATGAATGTAATTTTCAGTATCAAATAGTTTGATTTGTTAAATTGGTTTTCTTGCTTGAAAGTTTGTTACCCTAGATAATATTCAAATAGAATATTTTATTTCTGAAGGAATAAACTCTTTTAGTGAAAAATATGGAGAAACCCAGAAAATGTCTCAGAGGAGACGAAGATATTTTAAAATGTGAGAGAACTGGTAAGACATATGGAGAATAGGTTGAGAGACTCTGACATTTATCTAATAGCAGTCTCAGTAAATAAAGAAGGTATGGGTGAGAACTAACATTTGACAATTTTATAGATAATATTTTTTCCAGAATTTGAGAAAGACACGAATGCTCCATTTAAAATATGCCTAGACTTATTATACTGAATCTGTAGCACATCAATGATAAAGAGAAACCCCTAAAAGCTGTCAGAGAGAAAATACTGGTTTATGCAGGTAACAGAAAGGTGATCGCATCCAAATGTTTAAGGAAAGTAACTACCAACCTGGAGTTTTATACCCAGCTACATTATTATTCAAGAATGAAGACAGATGAAAAACACCTGAAGACGCACAAAGAATGAAGATATTTTGCCATGTGTAGACACTCAATAAAAATAAAAACTATTTAAAACATGCTTCAACAAGAAGAAAAGTGATGCTAGGAGGAAATCATGGGATATAGGAAACAGTTGTAAGCACAACAATTGATAAAATATATTCATGAATTTAACTGTCAGTGGAAGAAAGGTTTTTTTGATGTTCAAAATGCAAAACAACAGCGACAAGAAAGCTCAAGGCAGTTATGAATACATGACATGGTAGGGCAGGTAATGTTCAATGGGTAAAATGTGCAAAAATCCTTTTTGTGTCTAGGAGGAAAACGGAAATATGGAAGAACTTTAGCATTTGCTAGAGAAATCTGTAATTGAGTGTGTGCTTAAAAGCTTTCTGCCCATGGATACTGCTGAGGAAGCATCGTTAAAGTCTTTCCTCCACTCCCATCAGGTCTACGTCAGAGCCTCCCAAAGAACCCGAACACTTGGGGAAGCTCTTTCTTGGAAATAATGAGAGTCTGAGGAACCATTTTGAGCCATGGGGAACACTCGTGGTCTGTGTAGTGATGAGAGATCCAAACACCAAGCGCTTCAGAGGCTGTGGGTTTGTCACATTCGTCACTGGGGAGGCGGTAGATCAGCCACGAATGCAGGGCCACCCCAGTGGATGGAAGAGCTCTGGAGCCAGAGATGCTGCCCCAAGAGAAGACACTCAAAGACCAGGTTCCCATGTCACTGTGAAAAAGATCTTTGTTGGTGGCATGAAGGAGACACTGATGAGCAACACCTAAGAGATTATTTTGAGCAACATGGGAAAACTGAAGTGACCGGAATCATGACTGACCCAGGCAAGAAGAGCTTCGCTTTTTTTTTTTTTTATCTTAAATGACATGACTCAGTGGATAAATTGTCTTTCAGGAATATCATACTGTGAAGTAAGGAAAGCTCTGTCTAAGGAAGAGAAAGTCAATGCTTCTTACGGTCGGAGAGGTGAGAGCGGTTCTGCAAACTTCAGTGGTGGTCGTGGAGGGAGCGACAACTTTGGTCGTGGAGGAAACTTCAGTGGTCATGGTGGCTTTGGTGGCAGCCAAGGTGGTGGGAGATAGGGTGGCAGTGGGGATCGCTGTGATGGATTTGGTGATGGTGGTGGTGAGGGAAGAGGCGAGCCTGGTGACGCTGGAGGAAGCAGAGGCCGTGGAAGCGGTGGACAGGGTCGTGGAAATGGCAGCTAT
This sequence comes from Tamandua tetradactyla, assembly GCF_023851605.1. Classification (NCBI taxonomy): domain Eukaryota; kingdom Metazoa; phylum Chordata; class Mammalia; order Pilosa; family Myrmecophagidae; genus Tamandua; species Tamandua tetradactyla. The sequence continues at coordinate 40,518,559 of NC_135341.1, forward strand.
GACGGTTATAATAATGGAGGAGGCAGAGGTGACTTTGGCAGTGTTAGTGGAAGAAGTTTTGGAGGCGGTGGAAGCTACAGTGATTTTGGCAATCACACCCATCAGTCTTCAAATTGATTGGACCCATGACGAGAGGAAGCTTTGAAGACAGAACCTCTGGTTTTCATGGTGGTGGAGGCCAACACTATGGCGAACCACAAAACTAAGGTGATGGTTAGGTTACAAGGCGGGTCCAGCAGCAGCTGTAGCTGAGACAGTGGCAGAAGGTTTTACTTACTGCCGGGGAAACAAAGCTTAGCAGGATAGGAGAGCCGGAGAAGTGACAGTGACGCTACAGGTCATCATAGATTTGTGGACTCAGCCAAGCACAGTGGTGGTAGGGCTTAGCAGCTACAAAAAGGACTTATTTTAGGCAATACTCATGTGTATGGGCCAAAAACTCGAGGATTCTATTTATGAATAACTGTATAACAGGTTATTTTTGTTTCTGTTCTGTGTGAAGTATAAAGCATTCTAACAAAGGGTTTTAATGTGGTTTTTTTTATTCCACACCCATGCTGTGATTGCTAAATTTAGTAGTCTGATCATGATGCTAATAAATGTGTCTTTAACAAACAAACAAAACAGTAAGAGTAACTGAAAGGTAATTGGCCACAATCTGTAGATTCCAAGACAGCAGAGGATTTAAAAAAGCAAAAGACAGGAAGAGATTTAAGAAATAAAGAAAAAAAAGTTGTTAAACAGAAAACAGAATAAGATGCCTAAAGTCAGGCTGATTACATCAATAATCTCAAAAAGGGTAAACAGTAAATGGATTAACATTGTCATTTAAAAGAGACACATTCTGCCGTGCTGGAGACCCGGGTTTGATTCCCAGTCCCTGCCCATGCCAAAAAAAAAAAAAAAAAATACTTAAAAAGACAAATTATCAGATAATACTCTCACAAGAACTCCTATATTATAGCACATAGAAAGGTTGAAAATAAAGGAAGGAGAAATTTCAGAAAAAAACTGGCCAAAAGAATGCTGAGGTATAATATCTATATAAAATTTAAGGCAAACGGCTTTAATTCAGGAAAGTGGAAAACTATGGCAATACAGAAGAGATAATTTATTAAAAAAATAATTTTATTTTCTTTAGATTCGAGTTACAATAAGAAATATAAAGTTCATAATAGATTAAATACTGAATTGTCACAAATTTTGCCTATCAATTATTTTCCTATCTTTGAGTGAGAGATGAGGTTGCTCCCGTAGATATGTCTTTATCATACTTTATGCTTGAAATTGTCATACTCATTGCAGATCAAGATTTCTAATGACATTAGTTTCCAGATTTTGATAATCATCATCCAGGAGAAACTTTATTCACATATATAGGTGATAAAATGTAAAGCAAAGTGTTTACAACCATTTAAATGTTCCTACTGTTGAAATTATATTTTAAGAATCTAAGTCTTTTTTTGTTTGTTTTTGCATGGGCAGTCACAAGGCATCGAACCCAGGTCTCCGGCATGGCAGGTGAGCCACACTGCCCCGCCCTAGTTGTCCTATTTATCTCTTTCATGAACAAATGTGATGTAGAAATTGGTTGTAAAATTGAAATACAAATGAATATCAAAGGGAATTACATGTTTTTATATTAGTTTAAAAAATGATGAAGCTTTGATGAAAAACATCATGATGATGATGTTTTTATATTAGTTTAAAAAATGGTGAAGCTCTAATTTACACATCAAGTATAGGTTGTGAGAACAGTCACTCCCTGCAGCTGATTTAGGTGCCACCAAAAGGGCACATCAGCCACAAGTGGACAGAAGTGACCTGCAGATGTAAAACAGAATCTGGTGCTGCTGCCCGGAGCTCTATCTGCCAGGAGCTCCGCTGAATCTTCTAATTCCCAACCCCTACGGGGGAAGAGGGGTCTTGATTGGGCTCCATGTCCTGGCACCTGGAGCAGATCCCTTCTGCAAATCACAGACCCGTCCTGCTTGGCAGGCAGCTGCGAGCTGCAGCTGGCTTCCCATGTGGATGTCTGCAGAGAGCTTCTCCTTGGCAGGGCTTAGTGTCTTAGCACAGACCTGCAATGCTGGATGCAGCTTGTTGGGCTTGCTCCGGGCAGGGGCTTTTCAGGTGAGCTTCCCGAGCAAGGCGCTGCCTCTGAGGAGCCCCCAGGTCTCGGTTGCTTATGATTAAGGTTCTGACCAGCTGCCTAGAGGACTAAAGGAACCAATATATTAAGACACATCCAGGACCCATTCATGGCTCACTAGCTGAGAAGTTCTGAGACAGAGAATATATATGGAACTTTTTTAAAAAGTGACCACATACAATTTCATAATAGTTATTAGCAAAGTAATGGTATCTTACAGACCTCATTCTCTGACCACAATTTATTAAATTAAGTCATCCTTATATAGGGTATTTTTTTTTGAAAAAAGCTTTCAGAAAACTGAAAATTGCATTTTTAAATGCCTTCTGTGGTAAAAATAAAAGCAGAGCAAAAAAAAATTTTCAAAATGTTTAGAATTGAATGAAAATAAATGCATAGATCCATACTCTGTAGTTCACAATTCAGAGAGCCAAAAGATTCTGGAAACTGAAAGTTTTTTCTTTCATGAATTATTTGATTGCAAAACCTGACCTGAGGCTACTTATCACTTAAATCATCCCAATTCTAGGAAGACTGATGAAGAAAAACAACAAGAAAAGGAACAAGCAAGCAATATTAGCACATAAAGGAAACGAACTAGATAGAACAAAGGATAAGCATCATAAAAAAAAAATACCTGAAGCAACTTTATGCCACGTTAAACTTTGGACGAAATAGGATAATTTCTAGAAAATGACACATTGCCAAAATCGACTCATGAAGGATAGAAAAAATGAACAAACTTTTAAAGAAATTGAATTATTAAAACCTCCTCTCTTCCTCATCAGACTTCCAGAATAGGAAATACAAATGGCCAATAAGCATGAAAAGATGTTATGCCTCCATCATAAATCAAAGACGTACAAAATGAACCGGTATTGGGCTAACATTTCCTACCCACCTAAAGAACAAAATTAAAAAGTTGGAGAATCCCAAGTTGAAGAGGATGTAGAAAAACAGACATGCTCTCATAATATGGGTAGGAATATAAACTGCAAACCCAAGCCCATTTATAGAGCTATTTCACAACATCTAGAAAATGTGTAAATGCATGTGTTCTAATTCAGCAGTTCCTTTCATTGAATCCATCCGGCCTAGAGAAATGTCAACACGTGTATGAAGGAACAGCGAAGGAACCAAGTGGTGGGTGACAAGGCAGAGAGATTGCTGGGTACCTGACATTGGGTAGGGCTTTGTCCTTTCCTGGAAACTAGCTGGGAAGCTACTGGGGGACTCTGAGCTATTTCTGTTCATTTACTTTTGACCATTTACAGAATGGATGTTGGCAAAGAGTTCTAAAAGTGAAGCGCTACGCAATTCCTAGTCACGTAAAACAAGATTCATGGAATGGTGTAAAAAATGCAAATTCCAAAACATATCAAAACCCTTAAGGATCTTGAGAAAAGTAGCTTCAGATTAAAAAACAAAAAAGGTGAATTTTTTTTAATTAAGGGGAGTTTATGGTTCTGGCTCTAGAAGCAGAAAAAGGACTGCACTGTACTTGGTGCCTCTTCTGAAGGAACATCATTCTACGAGGGAAGGTGCCTGCTTTGCTCTGTCCGGGCACAAAGGTAATGTAATGACTCTGAGTGTTCTCCTGGTTTAGGATTTGTTAAAGAACACAAAGGAATTGTTTGCAAAGTCATTCTGAAATGTGCGGATTGCTTAGCAATTGCTTTGAACTTTGAACATACATATGCCAAACGACACAGGGCACAAAGACAAAGCCAGGGCAAGGTGCCTCTGCCCTGTGAGGTCAGGAGCGTGGCTACCCCGGGCTGGTCCTGGCGGAAGGTGCCTCTACCCTGTGAGATCAGGAGCGTGGCTACCCTGGGCTGGTCCTAGTGAGGTCAGGAGCATGGCTACCCCGGGCTGGTCCTAGGGAAGGTGCCTCTGCCCTGTGAGGTCAGGAGCGTGGCTACCCCGGGCTGGTCCTGGCGGAAGGTGCCTCTGCCCTGCAAGGTCAGGAGCGTGGCTACCCCGGGCTGGTCCTGGCGGAAGGTGCCTCTGCCCTGTGAGGTCAGGAGCGTGGCTACCCCGGGCTGGTCCTAGGGAAGGTGCCTCTGCCCTGTGAGGTCAGGAGCGTGGCTACCCCGGGCTGGTCCTAGTGAGGTCAGGAGCATGGCTACCCCGGGCTGGTCCTAGCCTGGCTCAGTGGATTCCAGCAGCCACCTCCCCTGCAGCTGGAAGGCACACTGGGCAGGGCACACTGGACAGAGCACAGCCTGCGCCTCTCCTCTTGTCCACCCTGCCTTAATCTGCATCTTGGTAAAACCCAGAGCTAGGAGCAACCAATTAGCATTTCTTTGTTTTGGTTTGGTCTGGTTCCTCTTTTTTTTCCCATCGTTAATTTCTTTTTTGGTCATATGCTGGCCTCTTTCTGCATCCCACACAGGCCTGTGCGGTACGTTGATCCACAACAATTCACACTCGACCCGCCACTTCCTTTTTTTAAGGCTGACACATCAGTTGCCAAGGGTATCTGTCTTATAAATTTTTCAAAGCACAGACTTTTTTTAAGTATAAATCTTTTAATTGTAAAAAGTAACCTATATAGAGAAAAGCAATAAATTTCAAAGCACACTGCAATACCTAGTTACCAAAGTACAGACTTTAAAGTAGATCATTTTAAACAACTCTATTTGCAAAGCTTTAGCTATCTTTTTTCCTGCTGGATACTTCACAGATCTATTTAAAGTTAATAAGTTAGGAGCCATAGCTTTCTTTTGTTAAAGCTCTAAAAAATATCTCCTTCTCCTTCTCCTCTTATTCTTTCTTCCTCTCTTTCCTCTGGCTTCTTTTCCTTCTTGTTAAAGCTTTGAATATCTTCATTTTGAGATGGCAGTAGGACTAGGCTTACCTGGCTTGTGGTGAGTGAAAAGCTCTAATAACGCTGATGGTGGAATCAGAAGCATGACCATTGATTCCGGAACTGATAATGTGGGTTGACGATTTCACAAAATGGCACAGTAGTTGCAGCTCTTAAACTAGCAAACTCTACCAGTTGATTTGCTCTTCATTATTTATGCTGGTCTTATACATGATTTCATTTTGATTTTCTTTCTCAGTTACTTTTCTATTTGACCTAGAATAATTCCTTTTTTTTTCAATCGTGAAAAAAAAGCTTAAAGCTGGGAGACCTGAGTCTCAATCCTGGCTCAGCCAATGAATGAAAAACAATAGACATGCCATGTCACCCCTCGGGACCTCAGATTTCCCAGAAGTAAAGAAGAATCAGGGGTGAGAAGAGCAGCTTTCACCTGCCATGGGTTTAATTCCCGGTGCCTGCCCGTGCAAAAAAAAAAAAAAAAGAAGAAGGATCAGGCTTTATCGCAGTTCTAACACTCTGGAATTGGGGAAGGTGTCTCTAGCTGTGTACCCTTGCACGAAAGAAAAAAAAGTAAAGGGGACCCCTACCCTGGATGATTTTTCTTCGGAAACTTCCTTTGCCCATTTCACTGTGACTGCAAGGAAGTGCAGTGGGAGATGGACAAGATTACAGAAATGATGTCTTTCTAATCAAATGGGTTCCTTGAACTGCTTCCGAGTCCTCTATGACAGTCGTTCTCAAACTTGTCCTTGTTAAAGCACAGATTGCGTGGCCCACCCCCAGAGTTTTGGTTTGGTAGCCCTGGGGTGGAAGGAGTCCAATAAATTGCATTTCTAACATGTGTGGCTGATGCTGCTGGCCTGCAGATCACAGCTGAGAACCACTGCTCTGCGGGATTACACTCAAACTGGTGTCAGATAAAAACAAATCTGGATTTAGACAAGGAGAGACTTTATTCAGAAAAAAAGACTATTGCAATAGGGAGGCTGTTAAGAGCTTAGAAATCTGCACGCATCTCAACATCAAACAGAAGAAGGTTTTTCTTTTACAGGGAAGGATGGTCGAGCAGAGAGAAGCAGAACCTTTTAAGGGGAAGCAAGGAGAAATGACTAGTAGAGTCTGTCATTTCGGTCAGCGGTTTCCAAGGAGATGCTAAAGGGGCGTGTTCACTTTTTACTACTTATCAGGCTTGAAGCCTGACTAAAGCTTGGTCAAGACAAAGCAGAGGGTAAGAAATGGGCACTTGATCACCTCTAAGTCTGAGTTTGACCTCTTTCTCGAGCACCTGACTGGCATTCCCAGTGTAGGAGATGCCATTATATTGGCACCTCATCTCCAGCCACTTGGTGAGGGGAGGGGCACCTGTGCTCAGACCAGGTCTAAACTACAATTAGTCAGTCCAGGTGCAGGCATCTGATTCCAGCTGGGCTGAGCACCACCTGGCATGGAAAGCAAGAGATTTCAGCCCTTTGGTCTGGCTGTTCCCTGTGCAAAACCCCTCAGCTTGCAGAAGGTGGAAACAAAGACAGACACTTTGAAGCAATTGGAAGAGACAGTCGGAGGGTAAGAGGGAAGTAGAGAAGACAGGAGAGAGGCTTCCTGTTTTCCTAAGCTCCCACCTCTGTCCCCCATTTTTTGAGCTGTCGCTCTTTGGATCCCATGAAAAACCCCTTTATCCTTAAAATAAATTCCTAGGTTCGTTTAAACTAGTGGTTCTCCAGTTTTAATGCATCTCAGCTTCCCTGGGAGGGCTTGTTAAAAACCCATTGCTGGGCACCACCCCCAGAGTTTCTGATTCATAAGGGCTGGGGTGGGGACCGAGAACCTGCATTTCTAACAAGTTCCCAGGGAATGGCGATGTTGTTGTTCTGGGGACCTCACTGTGAGACCCACCGGATTAAAACAGCAGCCCCATTCAATGTCTGTCTGTACAATGAAAGCTAGAGTGCTGACGGGAGCCTCGCGCCCTTCCAGGTTTCTCTGGAGTGGTTTAACAAACTCAATCCCCGCAACGACCTTTCGGGGACCGGGCATGTCATTACTATTTTACAGATGAGAAAATGGTGGCTACGATAAGTTAAGTAACACATCCTGTGTCCCTCTCCGGGAGAGGGCGGAGCGGCTGACTGGGAAGCGTCCGTGAATGACTCTCGTGTCCTATTTCACTTCCCATTCTGGCCAGACTGGGTCGGTGGCTGCTCTCTGGACCTGACCCACATGTCCTCTGATCCTGTGTTTGTGCAGGACTTGTCTGGAGCCCATTTCAAAGTCTCCCTCTCCCAGCCAGCTAATTTCTCCATATTTCCTAATCACTCGCCCTCCCGGGCAAGCCGTGTGTAGGGTCTTTCTCCTTTGAGCAACCATTGCACTTTGCCATCTGTCTTAGCGCATTTTGTCTTGTATTTCAGCCATTTGTTTCCTCGGCTTTTCAGCACTATGTGAGTCCCTGGAAGGTGGGGACCGGTGCTTATTCGCGTTTGTCTTCACCCGCCCCTTCCCTCCCGGCACCTGGCGCAGTGTCTCAAGCACACCGAGTGCTCGGCAGATAGGCGCCTGGTAAGTTGCAATAGCAAGAAGAAAGAAGTGGTTTGTTGAATGCTGTTGCAGCTGTACCCCTGGAAGCAGACTGCGAGATGGAGCTCTGCCTTGCAGGGTGTTCACTGGGAGTGCTCTAGGGAACCATACCGGACAAAGCCCGTGGATTCTTCTGCCCGACGCCCTCCATAATTCTTGAGACACGGGGTGGGGGTGGGGGCTCAAAGAGAGAAAGAGTTTATTATTACTACACGTGTAGCAGGAGAGCAGATGGTCTAGCGGCCCCAAATCTGCCTCCCCAAACAAAGGAGACTCGAGGTTTTAAAGGTTTCTTGCACGGGGAGATGAGGTCATTTGCAAGAAAATAGTGGTATTAGTGAGTTCAAAGGTGAAAAGAAAGCACAGGTGAAAGGAGCTATCTATCCTTCAGGGGCAGAGCCTAGCAGTGCCAAATGGCAGAGCTCTGCAGGAGCTGAAAAGAAAACATTGTTTTAGCATAAAGTTAACATAAGAAGGCAGAGCTATCTGTCTTTCCCTGGCAGAGCCCGGCAGGTATACTTTACAATTATAAGGGACTGAGGCTAGGTATTTATGGTTTTCCTTAGTGGTGAGGCTCGTTAGAGAAGAACCAGACAAGGGGCGCTAGGTTCTCACAGCCACTCAGGCACCAGATAAAAGATAAGGGCTTTTTACATCCCCCCTCCCCCAACCATGTCCAAAACAACTTAATTATAGCTCAAGGCTTTCCTTTGCCTGTTCCAAAATCTCAAAAGCAAAAGGCAATGTTTATATAATAATTCAGTAATCGGAATCATCCCATAAATCCTAATTTCTCGGTTACAGGAACACTCCAGAGGAAGGGAAAAAGAAGGCAGTGGGACCCGGCAGGTGGAGAAGTTGGGCTGTGATGCCCTGACAGCTGGGGTTTCAGCCAACCCCATGGGGAGCTTTGGAGTTGGGATGGCTTTGCAGAGTTGATCAGAGACAATTGATAAGGGCTGCCCTGGAAGGGGGCATGACTTTGGGCAAGGTGGCTGTTTTCCACCAACGTAATTTCAAAGAGGGGCTGACAGGTGAGGTGGCATCTGCAGCCCTCCCAGCACCCGGGGGAATGAGGCATCCCCTTAAGTGACTCTCCCATCCTCACAGCCTCTCGCCCCACTTCCCAGTCCCTGCCGCCTGCTCTCTGCACCTTGTATTCAACCCAGACATTTAGGGCAGCCTCTCTGTTTTGACAGATCATGCCAGCTGACCACTCCAAACCCATCTCTCCTCCTTCCTTGCTGAGACCATGTGCAGGACAGCCTTCCTTGCTGCTGGTGGTGGCCATACAAAACAGTCTTGGCCAACAAGAACTAAGTGGAAGTCTGCTGGGGATTGCTGGAAATTTTTTTCTTTCCTGATGCTGTTGTTGCTGCTTCCTCTTTTCTGTTGTTTTCTTCCTCCTTGGGGTGTGAATATGAGTCTGGCCATGGACCATCCATCTTGAGCTCATGTAGCCACCATGAGGACAAACGCCTCACTCCAAGGATGGTGAACCAGAGAGGAGGAGATGCAGTGAGGGCGGGGAGCCCCAGGTGGGGGGGTTATTTAAGCAAGACAGAGTCACATTTAGAGAAGTTTCTGTGGCTGTGGTTTCTGTGGGATGCAGGCAAGGGAGACTCGGGAACACACTGGAATGGCCATCTCAGCTGTTATGGCCAGTGTCTGCGCTGACCACCCCGGGCAATGCTCTGATACTCCTGGTAATCTAGAAGTACATGGGCTGAAGCTGTGAGTCATAGATTATGGGTCTTTGGATTTGGGGAGCTGGTGAAGTACCTTGAAAAGTACGGAAGAGGCTCTGAAAGGTGAGTGTCAGGGAGGCTAGGTAACAAGAAACAAGCATAGATAGAAGGAAAGAGTTAGTCAAATTATTGCTGTTAAGTAACAGTTCCTACCAAGCCCCTGTGTCCCCAAACCCAGGTCTTTTGCTGGCCTCACACAGGCCTGGGGAGGTGGCATGGGAGAGCCTGAGCCTTAAGTGGCTGGCAGAATTGGTCTGAATCCTGGATTCCCCACTGGTTAGTTGTGTGACCTTAGGCAAGCCAGTTAGCAACTCTGTGTTTTTGTTTGCAAAAAGATTGTATGTGATTTGCAAATATACATACCCCAAGGAAAACATTTAAAATAACTAGATGAGGAAATAGAGGAAAACGAGCTGAGGTGGGCCACAGAGCATGTTTTCCAAGTCTTGTTGCACTTGCTGGAGACCCTCCAACAATGGGGCTTTAAGCTTTCCAGCAGCCAATGCAAAGACGGAAATATCTAATTTCCTTTTCTCAGGACTCACAAAATAAGGCAGGGTAGTTTCCCAGTAGACACACAGTCATTCTCAGAACTGGACTCATGGAGAGAAGTGTCTTCTATAGGTCTTCTTTGAGAAGATGTAGAAGTGATGAAGCTTGTCCTGAAGTGTTTTCCACAAGCTCATCATGAAAACGTGGAAAAGTAAGTTTGGAAATCACCTTCTATTACATGCCCTTCTTAGAGAGCCCCACATCAGCATATTAAAGGCCCTGCAAGTCTCACAGCAAACAAACCAGCTTCCGAAGCTCCCTGAGCACAGGAGAATATTTTTAAAATTTTCTCGTTCTTTTCTTTCTGTAGCAACTATTAACTAGTATCATGGAGCATACAGTGGCAATTACTGATGCAGTGTAATGAATGTCCTCAACAAGATCCATGGAGTAAACACAGCAGTGTTTCAAAGGGGGATTTTAAAATAAATCACTCTTCAATGTAGGTCAGTGAATGCATGCTGAAGCACATTTCAACAGAGAAGAGAGCAGCCCCTTTCTGAGGGATTAGGGCAATTTTTAGTTATATTAGTTATTTGTTTTCTGATTACATGAGTTGGAATTTTTCTTATGGATATGCTGAAAGCAAAAGTAACATCTGTAACCTAATCAAAAGGAAATGCCTTACTTGTAATTAAACACGTATTTGTCCCAACAGGAAGGTTATGAAGTAAGGGAAAGAAAGATCGGGTGTGGTGAGATGGTTCCTGGGCCTCCCCCAGCAAACCTGGACTCATTTCTGGAGTGCAGTCAGAAAAGAATGTCAGTCTGAGGTCTTGACTTGAGCAGCCCAAGCCAGTTTCTTTAAGTAGGTAGGCAACTTTTACAGAATCTGGAAGCTGCCTCTCAATGTAGTCTCCATTCACTAACACATTGTCCTTCTGGGCTTCTGAAATGGTTCTTTTTCAGTCTTGGGAGGGTAAGGATGGGGTGGGAGTTAGCAGGGTCATAGCAGGGGGAAGTCTGACAAGTGTCAAAAACAGGTATAAAAGACTACTAGGAATGTCTCATCCAAGAAACCAAAGACCTGAAACAATGAGATTTCAAAGTACAAAACTCCTGGGAACTTGCTAAAGGTTCAGATAGGTGGGCTGTACCCCAGACCATTCTGGACCTGAATTTCCAGGGAAGGGGGCCTGGGAATCTGCACTATAACAAGTCCCAGGTTATTCAGATGACTGAGCAGGTGTGGGAGCTTGCCATCCTCCTCCTTATCTCTGCTGTGAAGAGCTCCCCTTGCTATTGCTTCACTCCTAAGAACCAGAGCATGGGTAAAAATTCCCCTTTGCTGGGGAGAGCGCAGGCAGGATGGACATGCCTTCCTGAATTCATGTGTGCGTGGTATTTGAAACGGGCCTCTGCAGTTCTTCCACCCAGCATTTGTCAGTCTACTCGATATTCATATTCAAGATTTTGCCCAGACCCAACTTGCTTTTGAAGCTTTCTGTAGCAACCTGGAGACTTTCAGCAGTCTTTTTCTTCTACTTCATTCCCTACACCAGTGTTTCTCAAACTTTAACCTGCCTACAAATCACCAAAGGATCTTGCTTAACGATCTGATTCAGTAGGTCTGGAGCAGGGCTGAAGTCTGTCTTCCTGAAATACTCCCAGGTGTTGCTCATGCTGTTTGTCTATGGACCACACTTTGGATGTGAGGCCCGATGTCAAACCAGTGAGCACTATTGTTTATTGCCTTTCAATTGTTTTGGGAGGAGCCGAGGTCTTACCTCTCCTTGTACATCTGTAATGCTTAGCTCAATGCTGCATCCTTTGACTCTGCTTTCTAAAGTTTGGTGGGCATTTTGGGAGCTGTCAGCAAATCATTAACTCCAACCAGACTTTTCAGAGTTTTATGAACTGAAGCTAGGATTCTGGGTCATCATTCTGAGACAGTCTTACTGGTTCCAAAGTTCTAACTTTGAATGACGGGGTGGGGAGCAGGAAGGACACAAATGAGGAAAGAAAAAAGAACATCTTAGCCCCTCTCTTGGCCCCAGGCTGCCCTTGGTTTCAATTCCTGTGTTGAAATCCCCTTCTTCTCACCTGGTCGTTTTGCCTCTTTTATCTTAGCTTCTATAGAAGGATTGAAACTAGCAACCTTTGATTTTTAAGAACTTAGAGTAATTTCCTTCTTACAGGTTTTGAATTATCTCCATGACTCATCTCTCCCTCTGCTTTTTAAAAATCTGTTATCTGTGCCCCATCTCACCCCACAAGCCCACTCATTCCTGGGATGTGTCACAATCACTTTGTCTCTCAGGAGATTCCTCACCTTGCTTTATCTTCTCAAACTTTTTCCTAGGGCAGAGGTGCCCCTGATGCTACCCACTTCTACGCGGTTTTGTCTCCTCCTGGATTGTTTTCTGCACACCATCTCAGCTGCTGCTCTTGTGTTGCTTGTGCTTTCCGCAGAAGCCCCACACAACCCAAGGAGGAAGCAGATGATTCATGTGCCATGGAGGCTATAAGTAAGGGATGAGACCAAGATGCAGCTCAGAAACCGGAGGACTGTCATTATTTTATCGTGGCTCACCTCACTCACAAGAATACGTGTAGATCAATGGGTAATGGGAGGAAGTAGAGATTGAGCTGGACTGGGGTGGGGAGTGACTGGGCTGTTGAATTGAACCTAAAGGTGCAGCGGCCATACCCCCACAGTGACCAGTGGGGGTGTCTTAACTGAGGAGTTTTGGTTCCATCCCAACAGCTCAATCCAGTGGGTAAGACCTGGTGGCAAAAGTATAGACTCCAGGTGATGCTCATCTAAATCCATATCCAATATCCAGGTCATCTGACCTTGGGCAATGCCTGCAGATGGGCAATATGTAGGAGAGGGTTGTTGCCATCCAGGGCAAGAGAAGAAGGTCCTCTACATCTATGTAGGATTTCAGGGCCCCACACAGATGGACTCCAGTTCATAGGAGGTGCTATCAGACCACTGTTCAGAATCACTGTTCTAGAAATTTTGAGAGTGAGAGTTTCTCTTTTCTCTGTCATGAAGATAGGCTGGTATGAGGTATGAGACTGGAATTTTGAGAGCATTTTGGGTGGAAGGGGGTTTTTGAAAGGAGATACATATCTTTTTCCCTATATATTACTATTTTTTTTTAACATGCTGCAAGTGGAGCTGCAATCCGATTGTGAATCTAGCACAATTTGCTTTGCTAGAAATAATCATTTTGAGCAGAAACCTGCTATCTGCAGTGTGAAATCTAGTTCCTTATCGCTTCAAGGTACGACTTTCAACACGTTTCTATTGGGTTGTTTGTCTTTTTCTTGCAAACTTGTAAGTACTCAGTATGTTGTAGATGTTGATACTTTATTGGCCATCTTTGTTGAAAATATCTTTGTTTTCCAAACTGTCATTTGTCTATTGATTTTGCTTACAGTCTCTTTTGTTCCACAAAATTAATTTTTAAAATATAACCAAGTATATGTAGCTTTTCTTTTTAGCTTCAAGATTCTTTATTGCTAGTATAATGAAAAGTTTTTAGTTTTTGTGTGCTCCAGAACTTTTTTCCAAGAGCCTCTTGGGCTTTCTTGGCAGGCAAGGTTTTGCCAATTTTTATTTCTTGTGGTTCTCATAGTATTTGCTGTACCTTTTAAGATAATATTGAATTATAAGGGTGGTATGCACCCATATGTGATTGCTAATGTTAATTGAATTAGTTTTAATATTTCACCATTTGGAGTGATATTTTTGAGTATGGTTTAGTAACAGATATCATCATAAATAGTTCTATAATTTCCCTTATTTTATTTAGAGTTATTATGGAGAAAAATCGCTGACTTTTATCAAACGACTTTGAAATATCACATTTTTTTCCTTAGATGATAAATTGTTTTATGAGGTTAAAATCTAAAATCTGACTGCTCTCCACCCAATAAGGCAAATTAGCTAACTAAACCCACATCCACTCCCCAAAATCTGCCTCACAAATGAAGGAACTGTTTGTTAGATGAAGATTTGAAGGGAAGATATGGTGCAATCTTCTGTTTAGAGATCTAAAGATATTGACAAGTATAACTTCAACTTTAGGTGATGATGAGCTGGAATATAAAAGTACTAAAGGCCCTTAAAAATATTTATTTTGTTCATAGCCTTATAGCAAAAGATTATTTTCAAGACTCTATTTTGACAAAAAAAGTAAAGATGCTTGAATCAATTCCTAAAAAAATCTAATATTCTAGACTAATGTTAAGAAAATGAATACTTCAGTAGAGCATCATTCATCTTTATCCTAACCCTTATATATGTAGTTAATTTTGCGAGAGATCTGACACAATTCCAGATAGGCTTGGTGATAGAAATATTTGCCAAAACACCTGATATGGTAAAAGTTCTTGCTGGCATCCATTGAAGACAATTTTTGTTCTTACAGATTTGACATTTACAGAGCATGAACCATTAAGGTATCAATGTATTAATGGCAAAAAATACACGCAATTACTCCAAGTTACTAAAAATGTCCTTCTTTGTGCAGATCTCAAACCTGAAATAATTTCAATGTGTATAATCTCTGCCTGAAAAATGTTAATGCTCTATAAGATATCTGGGTTGAAATACAACTTTCTGTTATTTCAATTACTTCTCACTCTGAAAATTCTCATTGTATAATCCAGCAATGGAGATTCAGATTACCAATGTTCTAAACTAGGACAAGTGAAAAATAATAAAGGTCAGAAAATGAATATGCATTGAGGTGATAAACTTAGAGACAAGGTCTGTTCTGTGTCAAACTAAAAGTAGGTCAGGGCCTATGTAATAGGATTTAGGCTCGTTGAAGGAACCAATCTACCATGGTGAGGCCAAGGATCACTTTTTTTTTTTTTATTTGTTGATCTAATGAATGAAGAGGACAGAGTATCTAATCTGAGCAACCTTCTCATGTTTAGATAGCTTTATTGACCATGTATATTATTATTTTGTTATATTGCTGGATTTTATTCATTAATGTTTTGATTTGAACTTATGAATTTATAGATGAGAATGACATAGTTGCCTTTTTACATTCTATCTTTAAGATAGGCTGGTTTCATAAAAATAAATGGGAAGTTTTACATCTTTTTCTATGAGTTGAAATGATTGAAATATCCAAAAAATGATCTATTCTTTAAAAGCCAGGTAGAATTTGGTGAAGCCATCTGGTTCTGTTACCTTTTTAAAAGTAGATAGTAGCTTACCTTTCCAATTTTTTTCTATAGTAAATAGTCTACTCTTATTTTTCACTTCTTATTAAGTTAATTTTGATCATTTAAATTTTTCTAGACCTTCCATTTCCTTGGGGCTTTTAAATATGTTGGCATAGAGTTGCATGCAGAATTCACCTATATTTTGTTCATCCCTTCCATATTTGTGATTATGTCTCCTTTCTCATTCCAGTTGACTAGACAGTTAGTTCACAGAAGGACAAATTCAAAGGGTTGCCAAACATGAAATCATGCTCAAACACATTATTTGTATTAAAAGTGAAATATCACTTTATTCCAATCCTGCTATCAACATTTGGAAGAGTAGAAATGACTGCTATGAGAGGGTTGAGGGGTTAGGGAGAAGTGAAAGATTTCCTCCTATGTTGTCTTTGGGAAAGAAAAGTAAATCATTGGAGTAATGTAATTGATTCAGAAAGTAATCTGACAGGATCTTTCATATTTAAAGTACATATTCTGTGTTCTATCAATATCACTCCTGGGAATCTATGCCATAGAAATAAAAGTACCAGTGACCAATGTGTAAGGATATTTAAGTGGCAAAATAAAAATAGCAAACAAGCAACAAAAAGCCACCTGGAAAGAAAATGACTAATCTTAAGTACTGGAAAGTTTCAATAAATTATGGTCACTCAGACCCTAGAATATTACTAAGTAGTGAAAAATAAGGAATTAGAGCTATACCAACTGATTTGGAAAGACTTTCCACAAGGTACTGCTAAATGAAAAAGTCAGGTAAAAAGAAACATGTATTATATATTATAAACAATGGCAAAATCCTCTGTGTATGGATATGGTTACATCAGCACAGGGAAATCTGTGACATGGTCACTGGTTGGGACTGGAGACATCAGCTAAAGTTATGGGAGAAGAGGAGAAGATTGGTAGAAAAACAAGAGACAAACAAAAGTCTACACAGAGAAGAAAAATGCACCCACAGCATATGCATTTATAATACAAGACCATAGATATAAAATTACATATATGGCTATATATATATAGACCTAAAAACTAGAAAAAAAAAGAAAGTTATGTAACTCTATTGAGTGAGAGTATATCCATAATGCATAATAACATAAATTAGCTAGTTGAAGAGCGATAAGTACCATATGATGACATTTTAGTGAAAGCAAACAAAAAAAAAATTCCATATTGTAGATGTTTGCATTTTTTTCTCTTTTTCTTTCTTTTTTAATGGTGGGGGAGTGCATGGTCCAGGAATCGAACCCAGGTCTCCGGCATGGAAGGTAAACATTCTGCCACTGAACTACGCGTGTACCCCTGCATTTATTATTATTACTTTAAAAAATATTTTTAATTATGAAATATAACATATATACAAAACAGCAATAAATTTCCAAGTACATTTTAACAAGTAGTTATAGAACAGATTTTAAAGTTTGGTATGGGTTGCAGTTCTATGATTTTTTGTTTTTCTTCTAGTGGCTCCAAGACACTGGAGACCAACAGAAATATCAATATAAGGTTTCAGCAGTCATACTCCTTTGTTAAAGCCTATCTTCTCTGTTATACTCCTCCTTCTCTCTTTTTTTTCCTATTTTTTTTTTGTGAAAATAACATATATACAAAAAAAGCAATAAATTTCAAAGTATATTGCAACAATTAGTTGTAGAACAGATTTCAGAGTTTGATATCGGTTACAATTTGACAATTTTAGGTTTTTACTTCTAGCTGCTCTAAATTACTGGACACTAAAAGAAATATCGACATAGTGATTCAGCACTGATACTCATTTGTTAAACTTGAACTTCTCTGTATAACTTCAACATCACCTTTGATCTTTCCCCCACTCTTTTTTTAACTTTTTTTATTGTATAGTATAACATACATACAAGGCAAAGAAATAAAAAGGCAATAGTTTTCAAAGCCCTCTTCAACAAGTGGTTACAAAACAGATCCCAGAGTTTGTCATGGGCTACCATATGATCCTTTCATATCTTTCCTTCTAGCTGCTCCAGAATATAGGAGGCTAGAGGGCTTAAATACTTCATCATCACAGTCAATTTTTTTCCTCCTTCTTTTGTGAACAATAACATACATTAAAAAAAACTATAAATTTCAAAGCACAGCCCACAATTAGTTGTAAAACATATTTCAGACTTTGACATGGGTTACAATTCTACAATTTTAGGTTTTTACTTCTAGTTGCTCTAAAATACTGGAGACTAAAAGAGATATCAATCTAATGATTCAGCATTCGTATTCATTTGTTAAGTCCTGTCTTCTGTGTATAATTCCACCATCACCTTTGATCTTTCTATACCTCTCTTTGGGGTTGTTTGGGCTATGGTGATTCTAAATTTTTGCTATTAGAAGGGTCTGTTACTAATATAGGGTAGGGAGATGGAACTATCTGATGTTCTAGAGAGGCTGGGCTAGGTTTCAGGACTTCTCTGGACCAGGGACCCATCTGGAGGTTTTAGGTTTCCAGAAAGTTACTCTAGTGCCTGGCAACCTTGTGGAATCTTATAAATTGCCCTAGGTGTTCTTTAGAATTGGCTGGAATGGTCCTGGTCACAGGTTGGCAGGTTACCATAGGTAGCAAGGTTTACCTGAAGCTTGCCTAAGAGCAACCTCCAGAGTGGCCTCTTGACTCTATTTGAACTCTCTTTGCCACTGATACTTTATTAATTACATTTATTTCCCCCCTCTTGGTCAGGATGTAATTATTGATCCCATGGTGCCAGGTCTGGATTCATCCCTGAAAGTCCTCTCCCATATCGCCAGGGAGACTTTCATCCCTGGATGTCATGTCCCGCATAGGGGAAGGGCAATGATTTCACTTGCAGAGTTGGGCTTAGAGAGACTGAGGCCACATCTGAGCAATGACAGAGGTCCTTCAGAAGTAACTATTAGGCATGCCTATAGGTAGTCTAAGCTTCTCCACTACCTACATAAGCTTCACAAGAGTAAGCCTCATGATTGAGGGCATGGCCTACTGATTTGGGCAACCCTAAGGTTTGGCACAGCATCAGAGGATTCCCTGATGGTAAGGTTTAATAGTTCCATAGCCTTTCTCCCCTCCCTCAGGGAACTTTGCCAATACTTTTTTTTTTTTTTTTGCCTATATATTTTTTTTATTAATTAAAAAAAGAATTAACAAAACAATTAGAAATCATTCCAATCTACATGTACAATCAGTAATTCTTAATAACATCACATAGTTGCATATTCATCATTTCTTAGTACATTTGCATCGATTTAGAAAAAAATAAAAAGACAACAGAATAAGAATTAAAACAATAATAGAAAGAAAAAAAACCAAAAAAAACAAAAACAAAAAACCTATACCTCACATGCAGCTTCATTCAGTGTTTTAACATAATTGCATTACAATTGGGTAGTATTGTGCTGTCCATTTCTGAGTTTTTATATCCGGTCCCGTTGTACAGTCTGTATCCCTTCAGCTCCAATTATCCCTTCTCTTTTTTTTTTTTTTTTTTAATTAACGGAAAAAAAGAAATTAACCCAACATTTAGAGATCACACCATTCTACATATGCAATCATTAATTCTTTTTTTTTTTTTTTTTTTTTAAACATTTTCTTATTTTATTATATTTTGTTTGTTTGTTTGTTTTTTACATGGGCTGGGGCCGGGAATCGAACCGGGGTCCTCCGGCATGGCAGGCAAGCACTCTTGCCCGCTGAGCCACCGCGGCCCGCCCATGCAATCATTAATTCTTAACATCATCACATAGATGCATGATCATCATTTCTTAGTACATTTGCATTGGTTTAGAAGAACTAGCAACATAACCGAAAAAGATATAGAATGTTAATATAGAGAAAAAAATAAAAGTAATAATAGTAAAATCAAAACAAAACAAAACAAAACAAAAAAACCTATAGCTCAGGTGCAGCTTCATTCAGTGTTTTAACATGATTACTTTACAATTAGGTATTATTGTGCTGTCCATTTTTGAGTTTTTGTATCTAGTCCTGTTGCACAGTCTGTATCCCTTCAGCTTCAATTACCCATTGTCTTACCCTGTTTCTAACTCCTGCTGAACTCTGTTACCAATGACATATTTCAAGTTTATTCTCGAATGTCCGTTCACATCAGTGGGACCATACAGTATTTGTCCTTTAGTTTTTGGCTGGATTCACTCAGCATAATATTCTCTAGGTCCATCCATGTTATTACATGGTTCATAAGTTTATCTTGTCTTAAAGCTGCATAATATTCCATCGTATGTATATACCACAGTTTGTTTAGCCACTCTTCTGTTGATGGAGATTTTGGCTGTTTCCATCTCTTTGCAATTGTAAATAATGCTGCTATAAACATTGGTGTGCAAATGTCCGTTTGTGTCTTTGCCCTTAAGTCCTTTGAGTAGATACCTAGCAATGGTATTGCTGGGTCGTATGGCAATTCTATATTCAGCTTTTTGAGGAACCGCCAAACTGCCTTCCACAGTGGTTGCACCCTTTGACATTCCCACCAACAGTGGATAAGTGTGCCTCTTTCTCCGCATCCTCTCCAGCACTTGTCATTATCTGTTTTGTTGATAATGGCCATTCTGGTGGGTGTGAGATGATATCTCATTGTGGTTTTGGTTTGCATTTCTCTAATGGCCAGGGACATTGAGCATCTCTTCATGTGCCTCTTGGCCATCCGTATTTCCTCTTCTGAGAGGTGTCTGTTCAAGTCTTTTTCCCATTTTGTAATTGGGTTGGCTGTCTTTTTGTTGTTGAGATGAACAATCTCTTTATAAATTCTGGATACTAGACCTTTATCTGATATATCATTTCCAAATATTGTCTCCCATTGTGAAGGCTGTCTTTCTACTTTCTTTTTTTTTTTTTTTTTTTTAATTAATTAAAAAAAGAATTAACAAAACAATTAGAAATCATTCCAATCTACATGTACAATCAGTAATTCTTAATAACATCACATAGTTGCATATTCATCATTTCTTAGTACATTTGCATCGATTTAGAAAAAGAAATAAAAAGACAACAGAATAAGAATTAAAACAATAATAGAAAGAAAAAAAACAAAAAAAACAAAAACAAAAAACCTATACCTCACATGCAGCTTCATTCAGTGTTTTAACATAATTGCATTACAATTGGGTAGTATTGTGCTGTCCATTTCTGAGTTTTTATATCCAGTCCCGTTGTACAGTCTGTATCCCTTCATCTCCAATTATCCCTTCTCTTTTTTTTTTTTTTTTTAATTAACGGAAAAAAAGAAATTAACCCAACATTTAGAGATCATACCATTCTACACATGCAATCATTAATTCTTAACATCATCACATAGATGCATGATCATCATTTCTTAGTACATTTGCATTGGTTTAGAAGAACTAGCAACATAACCGAAAAAGATATAGAATGTTAATATAGAGAAAAAAATAAAAGTAATAATAGTAAAATCAAAACAAAACAACACAAAACAAAACAAAAACCTATAGCTCAGATGCAGCTTCATTCAGTGTTTTAACATGATTACTTTACAATTAGGTATTATTGTGCTGTCCATTTTTGAGTTTTTGTATCTAGTCCTGTTGCACAGTCTGTATCCCTTCAGCTTCAATTACCCATTGTCTTACCCTGTTTCTAACTCCTGCTGAACTCTGTTACCAATGACATATTTCAAGTTTATTCTCGAATGTCCGTTCACATCAGTGGGACCATACAGTATTTGTCCTTTAGTTTTTGGCTGGATTCACTCAGCATAATATTCTCTAGGTCCATCCATGTTATTACATGGTTCATAAGTTTATCTTGTCTTAAAGCTGCATAATATTCCATTGTATGTATATACCACAGTTTGTTTAGCCACTCTTCTGTTGATGGAGATTTTGGCTGTTTCCATCTCTTTGCAATTGTAAATAATGCTGCTATAAACATTGGTGTGCAAATGTCCGTTTGTGTCTTTGCCCTTAAGTCCTTTGAGTAGATACCTAGCAATGGTATTGCTGGGTCGTATGGCAGTTCTATATTCAGCTTTTTGAGGAACCGCCAAACTGCCTTCCACAGTGGTTGCACCCTTTGACATTCCCACCAACAGTGGATAAGTGTGCCTCTTTCTCCGCATCCTCTCCAGCACTTGTCATTTTCTGTTTTGTTGATAATGGCCATTCTGGTGGGTGTGAGATGATATCTCATTGTGGTTTTGATTTGCATTTCTCTAATAGCCAGGGACATTGAGCATCTCTTCATGTGCCTCTTGGCCATCCGTATTTCCTCTTCTGAGAGGTGTCTGTTCAAGTCTTTTTCCCATTTTGTAATTGGGTTGGCTGTCTTTTTGTTGTTGAGATGAACAATCTCTTTATAAATTCTGGATACTAGACCTTTATCTGATATATCATTTCCAAATATTGTCTCCCATTGTGAAGGCTGTCTTTCTACTTTCTTGATGAAGTTCTTTGATGCACAAAAGTGTTTAATTTTGAGGAGTTCCCATTTATTTATTTCCTTCTTCAGTGCTCTTGCTTTAGGTTTAAGGTCCATAAAACCACCTCCAGCTGTAAGATCCCTAAGATATCTCCCAACATTTTCCTCTAACTGTTTTTCTTTCTACTTTCTTGATGAAGTTCTTTGATGCACAAAAGTGTTTAATTTTGAGGAGTTCCCATTTATTTATCTCCTTCTTGAGTGCTCTTGCTTTAGGTTTAAGGTCCATAAAACCGCCTCCAGTTGTAAGATCCATAAGATATCTCCCAACATTTTCCTCTAACTGTTTTATGGTCTTAGACCTAATGTTTAGATCTTTGATCCATTTTGAGTTAACTTTTGTATAGGGTGTGAGAGATGGGTCTTCTTTCATTCTTTTGCATATGGGTATCCAGTTCTCTAGGCACCATTTATTGAAGAGACTGCTCTGTCCCAGGTGAGTTGGCTTGACTGCCTTATCAAAGATCAAATGTCCATAGATGAGCCAATACTTTTTGATTATCTGCTTCATATACTCTAAGATGTATTCAGGCATTACAATAATCTATACAGTATTAAAGGACGTCTTTTTTTTTCTGTGCCTCCTGTGTTTCAGTTGTTCAAATGAACTATACAGGTAGGTTAAATTAGATTGTGCACTGCAGAAAATTTGTTTCGGATCAAATAAACATTTCTTCCTTTGATCTCAAAGAGTATGTGTGGTTCTAAAATATGTACACTGTCTTCCTTACCCCTATGTTCTGAATTACTTTAACCCCAACCTGTTCGGTTTCATTCTTATCTCTAAATATCAGGTTATATATATAAAACAGCTTCTCAAAATCCAGAAATAATAATCACCACTCCGGGCTTAATGTGTCTGCTTTAAAAACTTACAATCTAGGCCCCTGTTTTCTTATAAGCATTTTATAAAGGTGGCCACACCATTGTTATTTTTTGTTTCTGGCTTATTTTGTCTCATCAAATGTCCCACATGTTCATTTGCATGACTGCATGCCTCACAACAGTCTTCCTTTTCGTGGCAGCACAACTTTTGTTCATAAGCATGCACTATCGTTCACCAATCTACTTCTCCATCAGTGCATCCTTCAACCACCTGCATTCATCAGGCATTATATAGAAGGCCCAAAGTCCACAGTCCATCAACATTCTCAATTTTAGATAATTTCATTGTTCCCAAGAGACAGAAAACCAATAAACACACCCTCACCAAATAGGAAATCTAAACCTCCCATTAACTCTTGTCCCTCCCCCATTATTTACCTCTGCTGTTGCTGTGGTAGTGCTGATGGTTTCCTTTTGAACATAGCTCATAGCATGTAATAGCAGTTTTCCCCCTGTACCCTGGACTTAAAACACTCTTTATACAAGAATAATATCTTTGAAGTAATTTTTATGAGAATTCATTCTTATTTCTAGTGTGAGTCAGTGGGACTTATAGGTCTATACAACCCCTTTCAATTTTGTTCATCTTCAATATGGTAATATTACTTTTAGACCCTCTAGAGAATCACCTTCACTCCTATCTATTCCCTTACATTGGAGTTCAACCTCATTAGCTAATGGTTCACCCATCTCTAGCCTCTGTATATCTCTAAGTCCCCTATATTCTGTTATAAGGCTTTGATTATATCTTTATGCTGGTCATAAAAGTAGAATCATACAGTATCTATCCTTCTGTGTCTGGCTAATTTCACTCAGCAGTATGTCCTTAAGGCTCATCCATCTTGTCACGTGCTTCAGGACGTCATTTTGTCTTACTGCTGCATAATATTCCATCATATGTATATACCACATTTTGTTGATCCACTCATCTGTTGATGGGCATTCGGTTTGTTTCCATCTTTTGACAATTGCGAATAATGCTGCTATGAACACTGGTGTGCAAATGTCTGTTTGTGTCATGGGACAACTCAATATTTAGTTTCTTAAGGATCAGTCTTCCATATTGGCTGCACCATTATACATTCCCACCAGCAGTGCATAAGTGTCCCAGTTTCTCCACATCCTCTCCAACATCTGTAGTTTCTTGTTTGTTTGATAGCAGCCATTTTTATAGGTGTGAGATGGTATCTCATTGTTGTCTTGATCTGCATTTCCCTTATAGCCAGTGAAAATGAGCATCTCTTCATTTGCTTTTGAGCCATCTGTATTTGCTCTTCAGAAAAATGTGTATTCATATCTTTAGCCCATTTTGTAATTGGATTGTTTGTTCTTTTGTTGTTGAGTTGTATGATTTCTTTGTATATACAGGAGATCAAACCTTTGTCTGATATGTGATTTCCAAATATTTTCTCCCATTGAGTTGGCTGCCTCTTCACTTTTTTGACAAAGTCTTTTGAGGTAAGAAAAGCATTTGATTTTGAGGAGTTCCCATTTCTCTATTTCCCGCATTTATTTTTGTATGAACAAGGGGAAGGAAGCAGGGGCAACAATTATGTTTGCTTTTACACGTCTTTATTTATGAAGCTCTCACTGCTACAATTTACATGTATTATTTTTGTAATCTTCAAACATCAGAAGATGTAAAGAAAGCATAAAGTAGAAAGTAAAACTGATCAGTAGCTATTATTAACATTTACAAATATTTAGTTCCAGGCTTCTTTCTATAAAAGCCTTTGTATTAGGGTTCTGTAGACAAACAGAATCAACAGGAAATGTTCATAAATATAAAGTTTATAAAAGTGTCTCACATAACTCTGGGAATGTTGAGTCCACAATCTGGGGCAGGCTATGAAGCTGATGATTCCAATGGAGGTCTGGACAAACTCCACAGGACAGACTTGCCGGCCAAAGCAGGGAGAGAAACTGTCTCTTCTGAATCCTTCTTAGAAGGTGTCCAGTGATTAGATTAAGCATCACTCATTGCAGAAGACACTCCCCTTGGCTGATTACCAATGGAATCAGCTGTGGATGCAGCCAACGTGATCAAGATTTAATTTTATGGAATGTCCTCATAACAACAGACGGGCCAGCACTTGCCCAACCAGACAAACAGGGACCATTACCTGGCCAAGTTGACACATGAACCTGACCATGACAGCCTTTCTGGTAATTATTGATCATTGCCTGTGCCTTTTCCTGTGGTATTAATAGCCACTTAGTATCATTGCCTGAATCTATTAATTCTAGGTGCAAAATGGTGATACCATCATTCTTTCTTTTCTTCCTCATTTATTAGCTACATTACTTCTATGAAGAGATAATTCCTCTCCTCTACCAAACCTTTTTTTTTTTGTAAAAATTTTTATTGTGAAATATACATACAAAAAAAAAGCAATAAAGTTCAAAGTATATTTTAATATGCAGTTATAGAACAGATTTCAAAGTTTAGTATGGGTTACAATTCCACAATCTCAAGTTTTTCCTTCTAGCTACTCCAAAACTCTGGAAACTAAAAAGAAATATTAATATCATGATTCAGCAGTCATACTCATTTGCTAAATCCTACCTTCTCTGTTATAACTCTTCCTTCCCCTTTGATCCTTCTCTCAATCTTTAGGGATTTTTGGGTTATTTCCATTCTAACGTTTAACATGAGATGGCACTGGCTGATGTTCTTGGAGAGACTGGCACCTCTAGGTTCTAGGACTCATCTGGCCTAGGAACCATCATAAGGTTTTAGGTTTCTGGAAAGTAAGCTTAGTGTGTGCAACTTTTGTAGAGCCCTGGGTATTCTTTAGGGTTAACAGAAATGGTATTGGTTGAGGTTTGGCAAACTGTGGCAATTAGCAGTATCTAACTGAAGCTTGCCTAAGAGTAGCCTCCAGAATAGCCTCTTGACTCTATTTAAACTCTCTTAGCCACTGAAATCTCTTTCTCTCTCTCTCTCTTTTTTTTTTCTAACATTTCTTTCCACCTTTTTTGTCAGGAAGATATTGCCAATCCCGCTGTGCCAGGGCTAGGTTCATCCTTGAGAGTCATGTCTCACTTTGCAAGGGAGATTCACACCCCTGGACATCATGTCCCACATAGAGGGGAGGGTAATGATTTCACTTTCAGAGTTGGGTTTAGAGAGAGAGAGAGAGGACACGTATGAGCAACAAAAGAGAGACTCTGGAGGTAACTCTTAGACAATCATAGGTAGGCTTAGCTTCTCGACTACAGAAATAAGTTTTGTAAGAGCAAGCGTCAAAATCAGGGGCTTTAAATGTTCTAAAAAATGATCATGGTGATGAATACACAACTATGTGATGATATTGTGAGCCATTAATTGTACACCATGTACGAAATGTTTGTTTGTATGTTGTTGTTTTAACTTTTTAATTGTATAATATAACATATATGTTGTTTTAGTAATAAAAATATTAAAAAAAAAAAAATCAGGGGCTTTGCTTTTTAACTTGGGAGTCCCTGATGTTTGAGAGAGTATCAAGGGTTTCCCAGGTGGGAAAGTTTAAGAGTTCCATATTTTTCTCCAGTTCCTCAAAGGACTTTGCCTACAGTTTTTAATTATCTGCCGAACATATCTAGGATATATCTGGGTATTATATTAAGCTATACAGAATTACAAGCACTCATTCCCATTCTGGGCTCCATGTTTTGGTGGACTAGATTAGATTGTGTTCTATAGAAAATGTAAATTTTTGACAAAATAAACCTCTCTTCCTTTGGTCTCATATGGTAGGTGAAGTTCTAAAATACATATATTGTCATCTTTTATCCTGTATTCTGATTTACTTTAGTCTCAACCAAATCAACTTCATTCTTACCTCTAATTGAGGTCTGATCTCTTTTTTAGTTTCTTTAACAGTTGTTGTATGTGGCAATGCTGACTTTCAGAGATGTAGAGCTCCAACCCTGAGTTTTAGGTGCTACACAAGTGTCCAAAGTTCCAGGGAGACACCAGGTTATACACATATAGCACAGCATCTCAGAATCTTGAAATAACACTTAAAGCTCAGGAATAAACGTGACTGCTATAAGAGCTTACAGTCTAGGTCCCAGTTTTCTTACATGTATTCTCTAAAAGAGACCACACAATATTTGTCCTTTTGTTTCTGGCTTATTTTGCACAACATAGTGTCCTCAAGTTTCACCCACCCCATTGCCTGCCTCATGGCTTTGTTCCTTTCTTCAGCCTCACAATATTCCATCATGTTCACCTTTCTGCTTCTCAGACATTGTACCCTTTGGCCACCTCCATCCACTGGGCATCATGAATAATATCCAAAATAAACAATCCATGTCTCACAGTATCCTCACTTAGTTGTACAATCATCAGCACTCCCAATTTTAGACACTTTTCATTGCTTCAAAGAGAAAAATAACAGATAAACACATCCTCACCAAGGAGAAATACCAAACCCCCTTACCTCTTGTCCCCCCCTACCCACTATTTGCCCCTAGTATTGCTGTGGTACTGGTGATGTCTTCCTATTAAATATAGGTGACAGCATGTAATAGTAGTTTTCCCCCATACCCCTCTAGTATTGACTCTTTGTACAAGATTCATACCTTTGAAGTGGTTCATGCAAAAACTTATTTATACTTGTAATGTAGTGATAATCAGAAAGGTATATGGCTCTATACAACCCCTTTCAGTCATGCTCACCTTCAATATGGCAATATAACTTATCAACTCACTAATGAACTACCATCACTTCTATCCATTCCCATACATTTAAACTCAACCTCAGTAAGTAACTGTTCACCCATCTCTAGTTTCTGTGTATCTCTCAGTCCCTTGTATTCTATATTTTAAGACTCTGATTTTACCTTTACCAGGGTCATAATAGTGAAATTATATACAGTGTATATCCTTTTGTGCTTGGCTTATTTCACTCAGCACTATGTCCTCAAGGTTTATCCATGTTGTCATATGCTTTGGGACTTCATTTCATCTTACTACTGCCTAATATTCCAATGTATGAATATACCACATTTTGTTTATTCATTCATTTGTTGATGGACACTTGAATTTGTTTCCATCTTTTGGCAATTGTGAATAATGCCACTATAAGCATTGCTGTGCAAATGTCTGTTTGTGTTACTGCTTTCATCTCTCCTAGCTATATACCAAGTACTGGTATAGCTGGGTTGTAGGGCAACTTGATACTTTACCAAGGAACCACCAAATTGTCTTCCACAACAGCTGCACCATTATACATTCCCACCAGCAGTGTGTAAGTGTTCCAATTTCTCTACAACTTCTCCAACATTTGTAGTTTTCTGTTTGTTTAATAGCAGCCATTCTTGTAGGTGTGAGATGATATCTCATTGTAGTTTTGATTTGCATTCCCCTTATTGATAATGAAGATGAACATCTTTTCATGTGGTTTTTTTTTTTTTTAGCCGTCTGTATTGGATTTTTGAAAAAAATGTCTGTTCATATCTTTTGTCCATTTTATAATTGGGTTGTTCTTTTGTTGTTGTGTTGTATGATTTCTTTATATGTACTGGATATCAAACACTTTATTCGATATGTGATTTCAATTATCTTTTCCCACTGAGTTGGCTGCCTCTTCACCTTTTTGACAAAGTCCTGTGAAGAACCGAAGCATCTGATTTTGAGGAGTTTCCATTTATCTGTTTTTTCTTGCATTGTGCATTTGGCGTAAAGAAGTTACCTGCTATTAGTAAGTCTTGAAGATATTTCCCTATATTATCTTGTAGCAGTGTTATAGAACTGGCTCTTATATTTAGGTCTTTGATCCACTTTGAGTTCATTTTTATAGGGTGTAAGATATGGGTCCTCTTTCATTATTTTAGCTATTGATATGCAGTTCTCCCAGGCCTGTTTATTGAAAAGACTATTTTGTCCCAGTTCAGGAGATTTGGGGGCCCTATTGAAGAGCAGTTGACCATAAATTTGGTGGTCTGTTTCCACACTCTCAATTCAAATCCATTGATCAATATGTCTATCTTTGTGTCAGTATCATGATGCTTTAATCACTGTGGCTTTATAATAATCTTTAAATAACAAAGTGTTATTCCTCCCACTTTATTCTTCTTTGTTAGAGTATTTTGGCTATTCAAGTTCTCTTTCCCTTCCAAATACATTTGATAAATAGCTTTCCCAAGTCTTCAAAGTCTGATTGGTAATGTGTTGAGTCCATAGATCAGTTTGGGTAGAGTTGACATCCTAAGAATATTTAACCTTCCTATCCATGAGCAGAGGATATCTTTCTACCTATTTAGATCTTTTAAATTTTATTTTAGCCATGTTTTGTAGTTTTCTGTGTGCAGATCCTTTACATCTTGGTTAAGTTGATTCCTAAATACTTGATTCTTTTAGTTGCTATTTTGGATGGAATTTTCCCCTTAATTGTCTTTTCAGTTAGATCATTAATTGCGTATAGAAACATTACTGATTTTAGCACTTTAATATGATATCCTACTACTTTGCTGAATTTGTTTATATTATTAGCTCAACTTTTACATAAATTTCTCAAGAATTTTCAAGTATAAGATCATGTCATCTGAAAATAATGAAAGTTTTTGCAACTTCCTTTCTGATTTGGATGCCTTTTATTTCTTTTTCTTGCCTGATTGTTCTAGCTAGAACTTCTAACACAATGTTGAATAATAGTGATGACAGCAGGCATCTTTATCTTGTTCCCAGTCTTATGTGGAATGCATTCAGTCTCTCACCATTAAGTATGATACCGGTTGTGGGTTTTTCATATCTGCCCTTCACCATATTGAGGAAGTTTCCTTTGATAACTACCTTTTGAAGTGTTTTCAACAGAAAAGGATGCTGAATTTTGTCTAATGGTTTTTCAATGTCAATCAAGATGATCATGTGATTTTTTCCCTCTTGGTTTTTTAATATGCTGTATTACATTGATTGATTTTCTTGTGTTGAACCCCTCTTGTATTCCTGATATAAACCCCACTTGGTCATGATGTATAATTATTTTGATGTGTCATTGGCTTTGATTTGCAAGTATTTGTTCAGAATTTTGGCAATTATATTCTTTAGAAGATTGGCCTTTAGTTTTCCTTTCTTGTAGCATCTTTATCCAGTTTTGGTAGTTGAGTGGTGTTAGCTTCATAAAATGAGTTAAATAATATTAATTTTCCTCAAGGTTTTGGAAGAATTTGAGCAGGATTGGTGTTTGTTCTTTTTGGAATGTTTGTTAAAATTCCCCTGTGAAGCCATCTGGTCCTGGGCTTCTCTTTGAATCTCTTTACTTGTGATTGGTTTGTTGAGATCTTCTATTTCTTCTTGAGTTAGTGTAGGTCATTTGTGTGTTTCTAGGAATTTGTCCATTTCATCTAAGTTGTTTAATTTGTTGGCATATAGCTGTTCATAGTATGTTTTTATGATTTAAAAAATTTCTTCAGGATCTATGTTAATGACCCCCTTCTCATTTTTTATTTTGCTTATTTGCATCCTCTCTCTTTTTCCTTCGTTAGCCTAGCCAGGGGTCCATTGAGATTATTGATGTTCTCAAAGAACCAACTTTTAGTTTTATTGATTCTTTCTATTGCTTTTTCTTTTTGCACTCCAATTCATTTATTTCCACTTCAGTCTTTGTTATTTCTCTTCTTTTTGCTTTGGGGTTTGCTTGCTTCTCTTTCTTTCTCTTGTTCCTCCAGATAAGCAGTTAAGTCCTTCATTTTTGCTATTTCTTCTTTTTTAATATAAGCCTTTAGGACAATTAATGTCTCTCTCAACACAGCCTTTGATGCATCCCATAAGTGCTGATATGTTGTATTCTCATTTTCATTCATTTCCAGATACTTATTGATTTCTCTTGCAGTTTCTTCTTTGACCTACTGATCGTTTAAGAGTGTGTTAATCTCAATACATTTGTGAAAGTTCTGGCTCCTTGCTGGTTATTGATTTCTAGCTCCATTCTACTGTAGTCAGAGAAAGTGTTTTGAATAATTTCAGTGTTTTAAAATGTGATGAGACCTGTTTTGTGCCCCAGCATATGATCTATCCTGGAGAACATTCCATGAGCACTAAAGAATGTATATCCCAGTGTTTTGCAATGTAATAATCTATATATGTCTGTTAGGTCTAATTCATTTATCACATTGTTTAGGCTCTCTATTTCCTTATTGATCTTCTGTCTGGCTGTTCTATCTATAGAAGACAGTGCTGTATTTATGTCTCCCATTATTATTGTTGAAATGTCTATTGCTCCCTTCAGTTTTGCCAATGTTTGCCTCATGAACTTTGGAGCTCCATGACTGGGAGTATAAACATTTATGATCATTATTTCTTCTTGATGAATTGTCCCTTTTGTTAATATGTAGTGTCCTGCAAATGTTCAAAAAAATGGTCATGGTGATGAATGCACAATTATGTGGTGATATTGTGAACCATTGATTGTACACAATGTATGGAATGCTTGTATGTTAAGAATGTTGGTATGTTAAGTTTTATCAATAAAAATATTTTTAAAATATGTAGTATCCTTCCTTGTCTTTTATGATGCCTTTACATTTAAAGTCTATTTTGTCTGATATTGGTATAGCTACTCCTGCTTTCTTTTGGTTACAACTTACATGGAACATCTTTTTCCATCCTTTCACTTTCAATCTATTTGAATCTTTGGGTCTAAGATGAGTCTCTTGTAAGCAGCATATAGATGGATCACATTTTTAAATCTATCCTGCCAATCTGTATCTTTTAATTGGTGAATTTAGTCTGTTGACATTAAAAGTTCTTACTGTAAAAGCAGTTCTTGAATCTTCCAGTTTATCCTTTGGTTTTTATTTGTCAGGTCTCTATATATTCTTTCCCCCTCTCTCTTATTGTCCTTTAAGTTACCCTTACTGATAGTCTTCAATTTTTTTTCAGCCAATAGAACTCCTGTCTTTTTTTCAGCCAACAGAGCTCCCTTTGGTATTTCTTATAGAGCAGATCTCTTGTTAACAGATTCTGCCAGCATTAGTTTGTTTGTGAAAATTTTAATCTCTCCTTCACTTTTTTTTTTTAATTTGCATATGCAGGCACCAGGAAAAGAACCAGAACTCTGCCTGCTGAGCCACCAAGGCCTGCACTCTCCTTCACTTTTGAAGTACAATTTAGCTGGATAAAGAATTCTTGACTGAAAAAAAAAAACAAAAAAAAACAAGAATTCTTGGCTGGAAGTCTTTCTCTTTCAGGATCTTAAATGTATCATTTCACTGCATTCTCTCCTCCACGGTGCCTGCTGCGTAGTCCAAACTCAGTTTTGTGTGGCTTCCTTATATATGGTGAATTGCTTTTCTCCTGCTTTTCAGGACTTTCTTCTCTTCAGTATTTAAGAGTCCAATTAGTATGTGTCTTGGAGTGGGTATGTTTGGATTTATTCTATTTGGAGTTCATTGGGATTCTTTGATTTGCACATGTATATCTTTTATAAGACTTGGGAATTTTCCCCCCATTATGTCCTCAACTAATCTTCCTAGCCCCTTACTCTTCTCTTCTCCTTCTGGGACCTCCATCATTTTCCTGTGATCCAATTCTAAATTTTCCATATTTTTTTTGCCATTTGTTCTTTATATATCTGAATTTAGTTGTCCTATTCTCTAGTTTGCTTATTCTTTCTTCTGCCTCTTCAAATCTGCTGTTGTGTATCTCTAGTATATATATATCTTGTATGCTGTATAGCAGGGTCACCTTTCATTATTTTTCCATGTGAATATCCCATTATTGCAGCACCAGTTGTTGAATTCTTTGTTTTTTGTTTGTTTGTTTTACTTGTTTGTTTGGTTTTTTTTGGAAGTGCATGGACCGGGAATCAAACCTGGGTCTCCCGCATGTCAGGAGAGAATTCTATCACTGAACTGGTCAACAGTATCTTTCATCTCTTTGAAGTCTATTTTTCTATTTATTCTTTCAAATTCTTCTTTATGCTCCTCTAGCATCTTCTTGATATACTTTATGTCATTAGCTAACTGATTGAATTTATTTAGGAGATTTGTATGAATGTCTTTGATTAGTTGTTCCACGTTCTTTGTCTCCTCCAGTGTTTTAACTTAGTCATTTGGCTGGGCCATATCTGCCTGTATCTTCATGTACTTCGTGATTTTCTATT
This sequence comes from Tamandua tetradactyla, assembly GCF_023851605.1. Taxonomy (NCBI): domain Eukaryota; kingdom Metazoa; phylum Chordata; class Mammalia; order Pilosa; family Myrmecophagidae; genus Tamandua; species Tamandua tetradactyla. Next base: position 40,551,032 of record NC_135341.1, read on the forward strand.
GGCTCAGAGCATTTGAGTATCTTGATAGGGTTATTTTCCTCACTTGTCTGTTTTGTATTTGCTTGAATTTGCATTGAAGGTCTATTTTTGCTCTTGGTTTATCAATAACTTCACACCAAACCAAGGCCCAGATCTCACACAGGAGAAGCATCTCTACTTGAAGTTCTACGGAAAGCTAGGCAGATAGGCAGTTTGCCAGACCACACTTTTCACATCTTCACAGCAGATAGCACCTTGGCAACCTCTTCCCCTCAGGCCCACCTCTCTCTGACTGCGGCAGCCAGCTGAGCAGGATGCTATCAGCGTGTGCTGACACTTACCAACCCTGGGGCTGGTGGGTGGGAAGTGGGAACCTCACCAGAGATTCCACTTGTGGGCCTGACTGGTCTGGTGGTCTCCAGGCTCCCATTTGGAATGACCTTGGGTTTGGGGACTGCGTATTTCAATTGCCCCTACCCGCATCCAACCTAGCAGTATGGCATGGCATAGCTCACTTCCTCAGTTGCATCTCTCTGCCCATGCATGCCTGAGGGCTCTGGACCTCCATGGGGAAAGGAGAGTGATAGCAGGACCCAACGAGTCTCATTCGCCAGCCAATTGTCAGACTGGCTCCATTCTGCATCTCTCCCTCCTCCCAAACAGAGGGTACCCAGTTTCTACCAAAAAACAGATGCTCACAGCAGCCTGTCTCAGGGGTCAGGGACAGGCATTGTCCATTGGCTGGAAGGTCTGTGCACGGGCAAACCAAGTCTGCTGGCTGCAGAGCTGAGAGGGAAAATTTCCCAATCTAGCTGAGGAGGGTGGCAGGAATGTGCCTTTTGAGCTGCTCCTTCTTGCACACTCTCACTTTCCCCAGGTGGAGTTATGATTGAGCACACTCACCCCATTCTCTCCAACCTAATTTCTCTATTTTTTCATCCTGGACCTCCTTATATAGTTAGAAGACCCTCTTTGGTCACTTACAGCCTGGAATCGATGTCCTGGTCATTTTTCTGTCACTTCTCTAATTGTTCAAGGAGCAGGAGTGAACTCAGCCTATTCTATTCTGCCATCTTCCAGGAAGTCCCTCCCCTACCAGTCTTTACACACATACAAATGTACATGCACACACGCACATGCTCACACAGTGGTAGATTAAAGATGCCTGCAAATTATTTGATATAGCACCAGTTGAGAGATGAGGTCCATGTCCCGTCTTTAGAATCTGGGTGGGATCTATGACTGCTTGTACCAATGGACTCTGGCAGAGTGATGCTGGGTAAGTTTCCAGGTCCGGGACTAGAGACAAACTGTTCTGAGTTTGTCTCTCAGAACAGTTGCTCTCACAGCCCTGAGCTGCTACACAAAAAGATGGAGAGACCATGTGGAGAGGCCCTGCAATCACCTGGAGAGATAAAGTGGTCTAGGTGAACAGAGTCTTCCAGCTATCCCCACCAAAGTGCCATACATGTGAATGAAGCTATTCTTTTGCAATTAGACCAGTCTAGCCACTAGCTAGAATCTAATTGCAAAAGTACTCAATCCCTCCTTAGTGTTGGAGGAGGAGCAGCCCAGAGTCATCATCAACTCCCTTAGAAGTGAGTTCATGAATCCACAGTCTGCCAAGCCCATTCTCTCCCAGTGAGGTCAATCTCTACGGATAGTCAATGTGAGTCCCAAACTGATCATCTTCAACCTATGAACCAAGCATAGTGTTTAACCTGACAATATAACCCAAATATAAAGGGAGGGACACAGAGGTTAGGGAAGTGCAGGGAGGATGACAATATTTATTTCTGCAACTAGCATTTAAGATCCCTTTCCACTACTCATTTCATGTTCCCCTTTCCTTTGACCATCACCTGATTGGGTGGAGTTTTCGAGGTGGCCCAACCCTTCATTCTTCAGCCATCCCTAGATGTTCACAGATCTGTCTGTATAGGACTGCAATCGTTCCTGTTAACTCCTTGTGTACTACTATGCTATAGTAGTGTGTAACTTTGGATATAGTAGTACACACAGACACACAAAAGGTTCCCCTAGATTTTACCCATTCTCCTCTAGTAACTCACTCCCCTTAGGGAGTTAAGTTATCCTGGCATGTATATATACATGTGATCCTCATTATTTATGGATTCCATATTTATACTGGAATATAGGAATATTCCATATTCCTACTACTAAAATTCATCCAAAGCAATACTCACAGCACTTTTGTAGTCATTTGCAGACATCCTCAGAGTGGTGAAAACTTCGTGTAACCTGAAATGCACATTCTGAAGTCAAACAGGGTGACCTTCTGCTGTCTTGTCTCTGCTCTCGTAAAAGTATCGTTTGTGTGGCATATTTTGTGCCACTTTTTCACATTTTTGTGTTTTTTTTGTTGGTGACTTTTTGCTGCTTAAAATGGGCCTCAAGTGTAGTCCTGACTGCTGTCTAGTGCTCCTAAGCGCAAGAAGGCTTTGACATGCCTTGTGGAGTAAATATGTGCTAGGTAAGCGTCATTCAGGAATGAGTTGTTGGCCATGAGTTCTGTATTAGTGAATCAACAATATATATTAAATAAAGTGTCTTTAAACTTGAACATACAGAAAGCAAGGTTATATATTGACTGGCTGATGAACATGTGACCAGAAGCTTGCAGGAACTTAACCCTCTATTTTCTCATGGGGTAATGTTCAATATTTACTGATTCTATCTATCTATCTAATATATATGATTATAAATATTCACTGATATATCTATAAAATATATGATTATATAGATATTCACTAATATATATTATATATATCTCTTATCAGTTCTGTTTCCCTGGAGAACCTTGACTAATACAAGTTCAGAGACAAGATCATGTCCTGCAAATGGCATCTCAACCTTGCAAGATGTTGTTTCAGTTGGTAACTTAGCTGGATATTTATATAATTTTAAAAATCTGTTGACTTTTTATACATAGTAAGAAAAAAAAAAGCATTATACCAATGCATCTTTAGGCTTTTTATCAGACTTCTGGAAATATCTATAGTTTCTTAAAATAACCCAACAAATGATACTCTTTTTTTTTTCTGTTTTAACTCCTTATGAGTCCCAGGAAGCAAAATAGCACATAGCTTTTTGGCTGTACTTGATATGAAAATAAGTATTCAGGACCATTCAAACGTGGGTTTGAGGTAATATGAGGTAAGTAAAAACCGATTAATAGAATCAGATTTTTTTTACTTTGGCGTTGGCCTTGAACTTTGGTAAGCTGAAAGGCCAGATGCCTACCTGAATGTTATCTGGGGGATTTTTGAACTTGTGTGTGATCAGCGATGATGTAATTTTATAGTTAATCATCATAAGGATGGTTATAACAATGACAGTAACACAAGCACATGTCCATTGTTATTACGGAACATTCTGTTCCAGATATAAGTAAGCATTCAAATGCAATGTGGAATGAAAAATTGCCTTAGTAGTTTTATAAGTTAAAATTCTATCAATCAACTGAAATATAAACGTACATTAAATATTTAAAGAGTAAAACACTGCAAGAACTAATGATAGTATAAGCTGTCAACTTTATGTACCAAAAGAAGAGCTTTCAAATGGTTAAATAAATAGGAAAAATGAATTGACAGTTATGCAATTATTAAGAGAGAGTGTGTATTATCTAGATAGTGTAAGAAGCATATTGTGTTGGCCTTGGGCCAAGAGATGTTTATAAATATATCAATAACGTTATAAAATAGAATTGAGAGGAAGAATAGATATTCTGGAGGTTAATTTGTATAATAATTTTGATCTCTACAGAGTTGTTTGACGTACTAGAATTATCTATAAAGTTAAACAAAATGAACATAAAAAACTGTAATTAATTTTTAGTTTATTTAATTTAATTTTAGCCAGGAATCTGTTTTCCAGGAAAAATTCTCTTTGAAAATTCTTCCCATTCTGTGAGGATGAATTAAAAGCAAATACCAGGATTGCTACCTCAAAACTCCTTAAAGAGGACTCCAGAAGAATCTAACTCAACCTGTCTAGCTATTCATTTAAGCAACCCAAGCACATGGAGCCCAGAAGGGGAACAAGCGCTTGTAATTCTGTGTAGCTTAATGTAATACCCAGCTGCATCCCAGAGTATGTTGGGCAGATAATTAAAAAGTATAGGCAGCAGGGTGCAAGGGTAGTTCAGTGGTAGAATTCTCACCTGCTAAGAGGGAGGCCCGGGTTTGAGTCCACGACCATGCACTCCCCCCAAAAACAAACAAGTAAACAAAAATTCAGCAAATGGTGATGCAATTAACGGGATAATCACATGGAAAAACAATGAAATGTGACCCCACCGTAAAGCATACCAAAAAAAAAGTATAGGCAAAGTCCTCTGAGGGACTGGAGAAAAACATGGAACTATTAAGCTTTCCCACCTGGAAGCCCCTGATATTCTCTCAAACACTAGGGATTCCCAAGTTAATAGGCCAAGCCCCAGTCCCTCAGAGGACGAACTTGGGAATCCCTAGTGTTTGAGAGAATATCAGGGGCTTCCAGGTGGGAAAGCTTAATAGTTCCATGTTTTTCTCCAGTCCCTCAGAGGACTTTGCCTATACTTTTTTTTTGGTATGCTTTACGGTGGGGTCACATTTCATTGTTTTTCCATGTGATTATCCCGTTAATTGCATCACCATTTGCTGAATTTTTGTTTACTTGTTTGTTTTTGGGGGGAGTGCATGGTCGTGGACTCAAACCCGGGCCTCCCTCTTAGCAGGTGAGAATTCTACCACTGAACTACCCTTGCACCCTGCTGCCTATACTTTTTAATTATCTGCCCAACATACTCTGGGATGCAGCTGGGTATTACATTAAGCTACACAGAATTACAATTTTCACACTTGCTCCTACAAAACTTATTTCTGTAGAGGAGAAGCTAAGCCTACTTATAATTATGCCTAAGAGTTACTTCCAGAGACCCTTTTTTGTTGCTCATATGTGTCCTCTCTCTCTCTCTAAGCCCAACTCTGAAAGTAAAATCATTACCACATGACGTCCAGGGATATGCGTCTCCCTCACAATGTGAGACGTGACTCCCAGGCATGAGCCTGATCCTGGCATCGTGGGATTGAGAATGCTTTCCTGACAAAAAAAATGGGAAAAGAAACATAACAAAATAAGTTTTTACTGGCTAAAAGAGTTCAAATAGAGTCAAGAGGCTATTCTGGAGGCTACTCGTATGCAAGCTTCAGCCAGATATTGCTAGTTGCTACAGTTTGCCAACCCCCAACCATTATCATTCCTGTTAACAATAAAGAACACATTGGGGCTCTATCTGAGATCCTACAGAAGCTGCACATATCAAGTTTACTTTTCAGAAACTTAAAACCTTCAGATGGTTCCCATCTATATTAGCTAGGGTTCTCTAGAGAAACAGAATCAGCAGGAGGTATCTGTAGATATAAAATTGATGAAAGTGTCTCATGTAACCGTGAGACTGTAGAGTCCAAGGTCTGTAGGGCAGGCCACAAGCTGGCAACTCTGAAGAAGTGTCTGGACAAACTCCACAGGAGAGGCTGGCTGGCTGAAGCAGGAAGAGTGACTGTCTCTTCTGAATCCTTAAAAGCCTTCTGGTGATTAGATTAAGTGTCCCTCATTGCAGAAGACACTCCCCTTAGCTGACTACAAACACAGTTAGCTGTGGATGAAGCTAACATAATTATGATTTAAGTCCATGAAATGTCCTCATAGGAACAGACAGGCTGGCGCTGGCCCAACCAGACGACCGGGCACCACCACCTGGCCAAGTTGACACCTGAACCTGACCATGACACCACCAGATCAGTCCTGAAACCCAGAGGTACCAGTCTCTCCAGGAACATCATCCAATTCCATTCCCCTATCCCATTTGCCAACATCCCTTGTAAACATGAAAGATGTTAGAATGGGAATAACCCAAATATCCCTAAAGATTGGGAGAAGGATCAAGGAGGTGGAAGAGTTATAAAGAAAAGCTAGGATTTAATAAATGAGTATGGCTACCGAATCATCATATTGAAATTTCTTTTTAGCGTCCAGTGTGGAGAAGCTGAATGGAAAAACCTGAAATTGTGGGACTGTAACCTGTACCAAACTTTGAAATGTGTTTTAGAACTACTTGTTAAAATGTACTTTGAAATCTATGGCTTTTTTTGTATATATGTTATATCTCACCATAAAAAAAAAAAAGTCACCAAAAAACCCAGGCATATGACTTTCACTTGTCAATGAAAACTCTGCAGATATAATAAAAGAGGATTCCAGAAGAATATATAGCAATATCCATGATAAATTATTTTTGATCCAGATATAATAAAGAACATAACTTAAAAACAAAAAAAGTAAATGTTGGGGGTGGGGTTGGGGGAAGAGGAACTACTAACCATATTTTATCTCACTAATCAAACTTTGAAACAAGATACTGCACAAGAATGTTTTACAGAGACACAGTCCTTATTTTAAAGACATTTGAAAATATAAAGGCTAAAATTTAAAGAAAAATATTGTCAAAATGATTACTAGCTATTGTCAACCGTTTTCAGAAGTTGAAAGATTTTGATATTTGTCCAGGCTATGGATTCTAGATACAAAGGTCCTTCTAGAAAACACAGCTGTTGTGCAGTCTGCTGTTTACAAAAGGATTACTGATAATACTAAGTGTACTGGTTTTGTATCTGCTGTACAAGATTTTGACATGTGGAAATAACCAGTGTCTTTTTTTTTTTTTTTAAGTTTGATGGCACGGTAGAATAAACTGAATTCTATTTGCTTTTGTTTTACTTGTTTTTAAGAGCTTTCTGAGTCTCATACAACCGACATATTGAATGTGAAGAAAGAACTATTTATTACATGAAAAATCAATGAAGAACTATTTATTACATGAAAAATCAATCATTGTCATTGGTCATGGAAAGCACATGGTGGAGACTATGAATGATTTAGGAATTGCAATCACTTTTATTTACACATTTCTGTTGTGTTTTCAGAAAGTAATTACAACAGCATAATATAGCAGAATTTCTGGTTGTAAGCAGAAAGGTAGAGGGCCACACAAATCATTCAGTTTTTAGCTAAAGGTAGACTACATGACATTTAAAAGATATACTGGAGCTGCTTCGACACATATTTACACGTGTCAGAGTCTGAGACAGAGACTGAGACAAGGCAGAGTCTGAGACCAAGGCTCAGGTGGACAACATCCTCAGGGCACGCAGTCTCAGGCATCAAGAGAGAGGGCACTGGGAGGAGAGCAGGGAAGGGGGCAGGGTCAGTGCAGGGATGCATTATGGCCACTACCACAGGCACCAGACACTGGATTGCTCAGGACTGCCTGAGAAGCCAGTTCAATCTCAGGATTGTCCATCTGGGGGATGGCAAAGGCCACATTTCTCCATCAATTCCTGTCCCTCATTGTTCAAAATTTTGTCTGATTATGAACGCCTCTGTGCTTACAACTTGCACACATGTAAGTGATGTGTGTTAATAGAGGAGCCCAAAATGGGTGGGAAAGGCTGAGGCCAGGCCTGATGGTGTCAGGCTGTGCCATAAAGGGCTGGCAATTGCCTGCAGCAGAAGTAAGTTGTGCCAACATTATCTAATTTAATTTGTATGGTCAGTTTACTTGAATACCATACTTACCTGGAATCTTGAATAGGGCGTGAGATCTTGTTAGTTTGTACAGGTTAGTGTGATGCTCCTATATATCCCAGAGTAATTTGGGCAGAGAATAAAAAAGTATTTGCAAGGGCCCCTTGGGGGACTGGGGAGAAAGGAGAAAATATTCAACTTCCCCATCTGGGGAATTCCTGATATTCTCACAAGCAGTGGGAATGACCAATTCAATAGGCTGTGCCCTCAATCTTGGGGCTCGCCCCTAGGAAGCTTTTCCCTGCAACGGAGAGGCTAAATCTACTGATAATTATGCCTGAGAGTCACCCCCAGAGAATCTCTTGTTGCTCAGATGTGGCCTCTCCCTCTAAGTCAACTTGGCAAATGAACTCACTGCCCTCACCCAGATGGGACATGACTCCCAGGGGTCTAAATCTTCCTGGCAATGTGAGACCTGACCCCTGGAGATGAGCCAGGACCTGGCATCATGGGAATGAGGAAAACTTCTTGACCAAAGAGGGGGAGAGAAAAATGAGACAAAATAAAATTTCAATGACTGAGAGATTTCAAACAGAGTCGAGAGGTTATCCTGGAGGTTATTCTTACACATTATATACATATCCCTTTTTAGTTTATGGTGTATTGGAGTGGCTAGAGGGAAGTACCTGAAACTGTTGAACTGTGTTTCAGTAACCTTGATTTTTGAAGAAGACTGTATAACTACATAGCTTTTACAATGTGACTGTACGATTATGAAAACCTTGTGTCTGATGTTCCTTTTATCCAGGTTATGGACAGATGAGTGAAAAAAAAATAAGCATAATAAATAAATAAATAATAAGGGGAGAAAAGGGTAAAAATATTGGGTAGCTTGAAATACTATGGGGTCAACGAGAGGGAGGGGTAGGGGTATGAGATATATGAGTGCTTTTTTCTTCTTTTTATTCCTTTTTCTCAAGTGATGCAAATGTTCTAAAGTGCATCATGGTGAAGAATTAACAACTATGTGATGATATTGTGAGCCATTGATTGTATAGTGTGGTTGGATTGTATGTGTGTGGATATTTCTCAATAAAAATATTTAAAAAAAAAAAAAAGAAAGAAAATGGTGCCAAGAGGTGCCAAAATAGTTGAGTTCTGGAAATACTCAGAAGGCATCGTGTTTAAGCTGTTCACAAACAACGAAGTTGCCATCTTTTCTAATTTGCTAGCTGCTGGAATGCAATATACCAGAAAACAGAACGGTTTTTAAAAAGGGGAATTTATAAGTTGCAAGTTTACAGTTCTAAGGCTGTAAAAATGTCCAAATTAAAGCAAAGCCATAGAAATGTTTGATCAAAGGCATCCAGGGTGTTCTAGTTTGCTAGCTGCCAGAATGCAACACATTAGAGATGGATTGGCTTTTAATAAAATGGGATTTATTTCATTAGTTCTTCAGAGGAAAGGCAGCTAACTTTCATCTGCGGTTCTTTCTTATGTGGGAAGGCACAGAACGGTCTCTGCTGGCCTTTTCTCCAGGCTTCTGGGTTCCAACAACTTTCTCCGGGGTGATTTCTTTCTGCACCTCCAAAGGCCTAGGCTGAGCTGCAAGTGCTGAGATGAGGTATGCTGAGCTGCTTGGGCTGTGCTACATTGCGCTCTCTCATTTAAGCACCAGCCAATTAAGTCAAACGTCATTCATTGCAGCAGGCACACCTCCTAGCCGACTGCAGATGTAATCAGCAACAGATGAGGTTCAAGTACCATTGGCTCATGTCCACAGCAACAGAACTAGGTGGCTTCACCTGGCCAAGTTGACAACTGAATCTAACTACCACACAGGGAAAGATACCTTAGTTTCATGAAGCTCCCCCAGGGACGTTTTCCTTCTTCATCTCCAAAAGTCTCTGGCTGTGTGGGCTTTTGTGATTCTTGTGGCTCTGCCATGACTCTCTCTTTCTCTCTCTCTGTCTCCAAAATGCTTCCTCTTTTAAAAGATTCCAGGAAACTAATCAAGACTCACCTGAAATTGGTGGAGTCACAACTCCATGCAAGCTATCTAATCAAAAGTTACCAGTCAAAAGTTGGTGGGTCACATCTCCATGGGAATAATCACAAAGCTCTGAGCCTTCAACACTGAATGAGGATTAGAGGACATGGCTTTTCTGGGGTCCACCACAGGTTCAAACCAGCACACCATCTTACCAGCAATGGCATTTTTAATTCCAAGGGTTGAAAAAGAGATAAGCTGCCACCTTTTTTGTTTGCCATGAGAGATAGAGGATAACGTCACCATGAGCACCTCTCCATATTGGCAGAGTAAACAAAAAATCCTTTCTCTACTGACCTGGGCTCATTGGAAGTGAGCACATATTTAGCACCTCCTGTGTGCCATGTAGGGACCACAGGAACCATCCAACACTGACTGTGCCAAGGAGTGATTGCTTCTGCACCATGATGTCAACCTTTAAAAATGAGCATACTCACTTTTATTAATACAATCGCAATTATAATGAACAATTTAAAATAAAATTCAGAGTGTTCTACGACGATGACAATTGGTTTGGGCCATAGCTGTGGCCCAATATTGACTATTAGCTAACATTGGACCATTCAGCATCTGGCCAAAATATGTGGTTGGGCGAACTCTAATTTAAGATCATTCTATTAATCAATATACTTTCATGACTGCAATTGGCAGCATTCATTCTTTGTTTTGGTTATTAAAATGTCCATGGCCAAGTTTGTGTTCATGTGTTTCAAATGTCAGGGTCTTATTGTGTGCAATGAGGAATTCTGCTTGTGGTTTAATCTTATTCTCCTATTCTTGTTTTCTTTTGGCTCTTATTTCCTCATCAGATAATATAAAAATTCTAAAAAATACTTTTCATCAAAGTTATACATAGTGCAGAGTTAAGAAAGTAGAAATAGCATCTCCTGCCCCAGCTCGCCTTACCTCCTGCCCCCATCCTCCAAGGAGGAGGCAACTACTTTAACTTATCTTGCCATTTTTCTAGTGCTTTCCTAATGTTGTCAAATAACATGCTTATATTGCTACCTCATGCTGTATCCATTTTAGAAATTATTGATTTCCTGTTCTGGTAGCTGAGCATTTAGCTCACTTGCATTTCCTTTTCTTCTCCACATCCTCTCAATATGTTAGTGTCACAGTGTGGGGTTAGATCACTAGTCAATGTTTACACTATTCTGACTATATACACTATTCTGACTATTATTCACTGTTAAGCTAATGTTTTGTGTTTCTGGATCTGATAGTGGCTTCATTTCCCCCCCCACTTTCTTAGTTTTTTTTAATACCTAATTTTCCAAAATACTCCAATTACATCTGTCATGGGTCCAATGATAATTTTTTTAAATGCTCAAAAAACTGGTTCAAATATCACCAATTCTGTGTTTTTTCTTAAGACCAGTCTGGCCTGGCTGCTCTGGGGTCCTGGAGTTCCCTGTGCCACCCGACTGTGCTGAACTCTGTTCCATCTTCCTTGGTTACCCCCCCTCATTTTATTAAAGCACCTGTCTTTTCCTGTAAAGGGTAAATTGGAGGTAAATTTTAAAGTCCTTATATGTCTAAAATGAACCGTATTCCACCTTCATGCTGGGTCAATACTTTGGCTTGGTACAGGTGTCCAGTCGATGACATTTCCTTGAACATCTGAAGCCTGCTGTCCTACTGTCTTTCATCAGCTGGTGTCTGAGGCCATGTCCATTTATCTTCTTTTCTTTTCCCATTCCTTCTTCTTGAAGATTGTCAAGATACTAACGTATCCCTGCCAATCTGAAAATTTCATAACAACACACCTTGCAGCTGGTGGGCCCTGTGCCCCCTTCATTCTAGAGACTTGTGTACTTTTACTCTGGGGACTTTTTCCTATATTGCTACTGCTTCTGCTGCTGCTTTGTGACACTATACAACATGTTTTCCTGTTCTCGAATGCCTTTGGTCAAAGCTTGGCTATCATCAGCTTGCCTCCCTCCACCAATGAATGACCTCTAATTTTCCTAACCTTCTTCCCCTTTTGATATTTCCTTGAGTGGCATTATTACACATACACTGGTGCTCTGCAGCTAGATCCTGGATTCAAAGCCTGGCTGCTGCTTGTCAGCTGGGAGGCCTTGGCAAGTTTGTGTAAAGTCCATGCCTCAGTTTCCCTAACTGTAAAATAGGGATCATAATATTCCCTACTTCAGAGAGTTGTAAAGATTAAATGAGTTAATGTATATGAAGTTCTTATACCAGCTCCCTGGAAAATAATAAAAATTATTTTTGCCTTCTTTCTATTAGTTTTTCTATTCAACTTTATCTTTCAAACCTTCTGTTAAATTCTTTTTGAAATTTCTGTTATTATATGTTTAATTTCCAAAGCTTTTCCTGCTTTCTGACTGCTCCTTCCCTCCCCCACCTTACTCTTGATTTGGAGATCTATAATCTTTTTTTTTTTTAAACTCTTTGAGAATGTTTATTACCTGATTTGTATTGATATTTAGTGTTTCATGCCCCATATTTCTCTCTCTCCTCTGAGTTTCTTTTCTTCTGGGTATTAATTCCAGTCACTGTCTTCCAAGAAGGAAGTAAGCCACTCTGCTCTAAGAATGGTGTTGTACTGGGGGTTCAGCTTGATTGCTGTTTGTTCTAGTTTGCTAGCTGATGGAATGCAAAATGCCAGAAATGGAATGGCCTTTAAAAAGGGGAATTTAATAAGTTGCTAGTTTACAGTTCTATGGCCAAGAAAATGTCCCAATTAAAACAAGTCTATAGAAATGTCCAATCAAAGGTATCCATCCAGGGAAAGATACCTTGGTTCAGGAAGGCCAGTGAAATTCAGGGTTTCTCTCTCAAGTGGAAAGGCACATGGTGAACACAGTCAGGGTTTCTCTCTCAGCTGGAAGGGCACATGGTGAACATAGCGTCATCTGCTAGCTTTCTCTCCTGGCTTCCGGTTTCATGACGCTTCCTGGGAGGTGTTTTCCTTCTTCATCTCCAGAGGTCGCTGGCTCGTGGACTGTCTACTTTGTGGTGCTGCAGCATTCTCTGCTCTCTCTGAATCTCCTTCACTCTCCAAAATGTTTCCTCTTTTATAGGACTCCAGAAATTTATCAAGTCCACCCAAATGGGTGGAGACATGTCATTACCTAATCCAGCTTAACAACCACTCTTGATTAAATCATATCTCCAGGGAGATGATCTGATTATAGTTTCAAATATACAGTATTGAATAGGGATTATTCTGCCTTTATGAAATGGGATTTAGATTAATACATGGCTTTTCTAGGGTCCATACATCCTTTGAAACCAGCATACTGTTGTGGGAAAATTGGCACACAGCCATGGTAGAAGCCAAGTCAGCCTGATGTGTTGAGCGTACCTTGTTCTCTCTCCTTGTACCATTGTCTACTTTGCCCAGAAGCCTATGATAAATCAACTGGTTGCCACCAGGAGGGCAGTTCAGTATACTATATTATCAGAGTCTCTTCCATTTTGGTGAGCATTCACCTGAGATACAAATATCTTCATATTTGGCGCTCATTCCAAGAGATTTACTGGCAAACTCCTTCAAAACTTGTTGACAACAATTTTCAAATATTTTTCCTTCCATTTTCCTTAACATCTGGACAGAGCATAAGGGAGTGTCCTGGTTTGAAAGGATGTATGTCCCCTAGAAAAGGCACGTTTTAATCAAGATCCCATTTTGTAAAGGCAGAATAATCCCTATTCAAAACTGTATGTAATTAGATCATCTCCCTGGAGATGTAACCCAGTCAAGAGTGGTTGTTAAACTGGATTAGGTAGAGGTGTGTCTCAACCCATTTTGGTGGGTCTTGATAAGTTTCTGGAGTCCTATAAAAGAGGAAACATTTTGGAAACATTTTGGAGAATGAGGAGATTCAGAGAGAGAGAGAGAGCAGATCAGAAGGACATAGCCATGAGAAGCAGAGTCCACCAGCAGCGACCCTTGGAGATGAAGAAGGAAAATGCCTCCCGGGGAGCTTCATGAAACAGGAAGCCAGAAGAAGCTAGCAGATGATGCCATGTTCAGCACGTGCCCTTCCAGATGAGAGAGGAACCCTGACCATGTTCACCATGTGCCTTTCCAGATGAGAGAGAAACCCTGACTCTGTTTGCCATGTGCCCTTCCACTTGAGAGAGAAACCCTAAACTTCATCAGGCTTCTTGAATCAAGGTGTCTTTCCCTGGATGCCTTTGATTGGACATTTCTATAGACTTGTTTTAATTGGGACATTTTCTCGGCCTTAGAACTGTAAACTAACAACTTATTACATTCCCCTTTTAAAAAGCCATTCTGTTGCTGGTGTATTGCATTCTGGCAGCCAGCAAACTAGAACAGCGAGATTCTGACTCGGGGTGATCTTTCCTTCAGACAAAGTGAACAACATGATAAAGTTATTGAATTCTATCACCCAGGAGGAGCCTTCTTTATTGCTCTTTTGGAACACTCCTAAGACTTGAGAGGGGCTGTGATTGATGCATCTAATTCAGGCTGGTGCAAACAATGTGCATTCATCTATCCATAAACCAGACATGAGTGTTTTCATCCTTAGATGACCCCAGGGAACCTCCTGTGAGCTCACAGGTCTGGGGTGAGAGAGGAAGGCATTAGGTTGTCAGGATTAGGGATGCTGTTGGCGAGAGCAACCTGCCTATGATACCTTCAGAGCCCACTTGGTTTAGGTCCAATACACACCACTTCCACTTTATGATGCAGTTCTATTGGTCTCCCTTTAAGGTCAACTTATTCAGGTAACAGTCAGTTCATAATAAAAAACATGAGTGTCATGGCAAGTGAATCCCATAGTCAAACTTTTAGTCTATTTTGGAGCCCAGCAGCAATCCAAGAGTTCTTTTTTGTAGAAGGAGAAATGGTTTTATGCCAAACTTCTAGGGGCTGCTGCTTTCAAGCTTGGCTGCAGGCGCCACACAGTGTCCTTATCTGCTCTGGGAAATTCCAGCAGCAGCCCATTTAAAGGGTCATAAAGGCTTAGTGACAGCCACTAGCTTTGCACCTCCAGTTACCTTCAGAACCTTCTTTTGCTGTGGACCTAAAAAATGGAAACCAGTATATGGGTTGAACCAAGTACACACTTATGGTATACACTCCTCCATCACCTAAAAGACCCCTCGGGTATTGATATTTCTTTATTGGTGGGGCACAAGATTATGTGGCAGTTTAAAAGTTTGTTTATAAATTCTTTAGAACTCCTCCCTTCAAGTCTAATTCCCTTCTCCTAGAATGTGGACTGAAAGTTATATGACTAATGAGCCCAGCTTAGAAAAAGGATATGGTCCCTGCCTGATTCACTCTCTTTTGGGATGCTCACCCTTGAAACCCTGGCACCATGTTGTGAGGAAGCTCAGGTCACATGGAGAGACGGCACGTACGTGTTCCAGCCAAGAGTTCCAGGCAGGCGCTAAGCTGACAACTGGCATCAATTGCCAGACATATGAACGAATGAGCCTTCAGCTAATTTCAGCCCCTAGCAAGTTTTCCAGCTGAAACCCTGGATATGCGGGGCAAACATTAACTTATTCCCTTTGTGCCCTGTCTGAATTCCTGACTCAGAAAGAAAAAAATGAGTATTATTGTTTTAAACCACTAAGTTTGGCGTAAGTTTTTATGCAGCCATAGGTAACTAATACATTGGAGTGAATTGCCCATTACTTTGGAAGTGATAATCCTATAGGGTCTTTATCACTAGATGAATAACCTTCTCTGAGTTGACAACCCTAGCATTTTCTCTGGATTTAGCTTCCATTTTCTATTAACATTGTTTTGTCTCAGCATCTAAAATTTTTGCTGTTCCTGCTTTCCAGGTCTTTTTGTGTGATATTAACAACAAGGCAGATCAAAATGAGGTGTCTTGGGTGGTGAGATGTCAGATTAGAGTGAGGCAAATCACCAGAAATTAATATTCCTCCAAGGCAAAGTGGCAAAGCATATTCTGCCCCTTTCAGCCGAAAGCAAGCTGCTTCTCCTAGCTTCACTGTACAAAAAAGAAGAAAAATTTATTTTCTTGATTGAGTGTTGGCAAACTAAAGCCCCACAGGCCACCTGTTTTTATAAATAGTTTTGTTGGAACACAGCCACATCCATTTATTTACTTATCTTTTATGTTTGTTTTCAAGCAATGGCAGCAGAGGTGAGTAGTTGTGAGAGATACCATGTGGCCCACAAGTCTAAAACAAACTAACTGGCCCTATAAGAAAAAGTTTGTCAGCACTGTTTTAGATCAATATCTACGTGCTAATGCCAGGATTGTACTGATTTGCTTCAGCAAAGGACCCAGACTTAGAACACATACAATCACAGTCACTATCCATTTAGCTATTATGTGCCATTGTTATTCTCTAAGATCTACCAATTTTTTATTCTGGCTAAACTGGAGAAGTAAAAAGAGATATGATAGAAATCAACATATCTGTATCTTTTGTATCTCTGATGGGCACTGATCTCTGCTCTTTCCCCCCTGTGATAGGGTCTTGCTTTGGAAGAGCAGGAGGCTTCCAGTGGCCTCCATATTACTCTACTGTCTAAAAGGCAGTGTAGGAGTCCCAGCCTTTGCTGAATGCTTCCACTGCCATGCTGCACTTGAGGAACAGTGGAGTAATCACAAGGTGTGTCCAGGACTCTATTCTGTCTATGATGAAATGTCATGTCTTAGCTTTATCACCTCTTTCATGAGTACCTACTCTAAGATAGATCACAGTATTTCCTACGTCATTTGGCATTGTTACTGCATGCAACTGGCATCCTCTTATTTTCCCATTGCATGTTACTCCAAAATTGGCTTCAGGTCCATTTGGAAAATCTAGGAAGAAGGTTCCTTGAGTGGTGGTATTGTAGAGCTCTTCCTCAAAGGTGTGTGATTTCTTCATCTTTTAACAAGATCTGGTCCTATGAAATGACTTACTTCTGAGAATTGGAGATAGGCCATCTCCCTATTACAGCTACTCAAGACAGACTGTTTTGTTGCAGACCTGAAATTTTATTGAATAAAACTTGATATGATCCCTGAGGTCACCATGATTAAAAAGGACAACCAGAGTTTTCTGCATGTCAGCTCATTCCCTGAGGCCTGATTACCACCTTTATGGCCATACCTACATTTCTGGCAGGCAAAAAACCACACTTAGTTTACCCTGTTCCCTGCAGTCAGTGACTGCATTTTAATTATAGCCCTTCGTGTCATCATTTCAGATGACCTTCCCTCTCCAATATCATCTTCATAACAAAAGAAATAGAAGGGAAGAGGGGGCAAGATGGCGGCTTAGTGAGGTGTGGACTTTAGTTCGTCCTCCAGAGCAGCTAGTAAATAGCAAAGAACAGTACAGAACAACTGCTGGGACTACACTGTGACCAGACACACAGCATACATCAGTCTGGACAAGCTGCACAGTCTGGGATCCCACACAGAACTGTAAGTCCCCTGAGCCTTAGAGGCCGGTGCCCTTCCGCAACAGGTCCAGCAGCCTGGTTCCCCTAGGGCAAAGGAAACAGACTTTACTAGCAGCAGGGGCTCAGCTCAACCAAACTCCACTTGCAGAAATAATTAACTAATTTTGACTACTGAAAATAGGCCCCCAGCAAAGATAATCCTAGAATAAGCGTTAAAGATACTAGGAATTTTTGCCCCAGCAGAGAGGGGGCAGGGTTGATGGAAAAAGGAAAAAAAAAAAGTGATGCTTTTTGAGTTGGATAGCATAAAATATTGGGAAAAGACTGGATCCTAAAAAAATAAAAGGGGAGGCATGTAGAGCCTCCCCATATAGGAGTAGGGTTTCTGCTCCTGTAAAGGATTTCCCCACCCCACTTTGTTTCTACTACTTAATAGCCCATTAGATAGAACTGGAAGCCTTCTCAGGCACCAGCTCTGCCCCAGACAAGGGTGGAATTAAGCCCCGTCAAGAAACAAAGAAACTAGTCAGGTGAAAAGAGTTAATTTCTTAAAGGCTGTATCTCCCCCAAGAAAAAGGTGGGACCCAACTCAAGTGTAATCCCTCCTTCAAGGAATTCAGACTCCAAGGACTGGAAAACTGAACAATTAAGGCCAACCTACAATCTCACCTCTTTCTCAACCACTCCCTAGCAGGGAGAGTCTGCTGAAGTTAACGGCACCACACACTTTACACTAGTGGGAAGCCACAGGCAGACAAGCACCACACACTGGGCAGGACAGGGAAAGCACAGAGTCCAGAGTATTCATAGGAAAATCTGACAAAAACCTGGGTCTCACCCTCAGGGAAAACTGATGCTGCCAACTCCTCCTGAGAGGAGGCCAGTCTGGTCTGAGAAAAGCTGACTGGGGTCAATAGTGTCTGAGGAGACCCTCCTGAAAAAAGAAGGCTCCATATAGGCAGGGGAAGAAATAGAAAAACAAGAACCGAAATATTCTGATCAGTTAAACAGAACCTATGCTAACGGTCTAGAATAAGTTGAACTGAATGTCAAAGAACATATCGAGAACAAAGCCACCCAGCAAGAAAATCCTAGGTAAATGAGTGAAAATAACCCCCAGAATAAACTACTTAAGGAATAAAAAGCCTAGACACCAGCAAAAAATAATGAGTTATCTAAGAAAATCAAAGATATGGCTCAGTCAAAGAAACAAGCCAACAATTCAAATGAAAAAACTAATTCAGGATGTTTGAACAGACATGGAAAATCTCATCAAAAGTCAAATCAACAGGGCAGTACAACGGTGGCTCAGTGACAGAATTCTCATCTGCCATATAGAAGACCTGGGTTTGATTCCTGGAGCCTGCTCATGCCAAAAAAAAAAGAGAAAATTACCAAAAAAAAAAAAAAAAAAAATCAAATCAACAGGGAGGATATAAAGAAGACATTGAGTGAACAAAAAGAAGAAATCATCACCTCGTGATAGAATCTTAAAGTATTTACAAGGATGCCCTTTAATTAAAATGTGGCAGATGTTTTAGCAAGGTATTGCCCAACAAAAATTTTGAATACTAAATGCTCTATTCAGAGTAATGTAATATGTTATGTTATAAAAGGAGGAATACAGGCTACAGATTATGAATCAAGCGTTCAGCTAGTATACTTTGTTTCTATATGCTATTCTCATTCTGGTTTATCTTCTCAAGGTTTTATACGGTTTACAAAATTTTATTCTACAGTCTGAAGTCTTTGTAGTGATGAGGGGGAAATTTGACTTCTCAATAGTGATATGGAATTTAATTAATTTAAGATGGCATTATTTATATTCTTATCTGCATTAGACATTATTGTGTTTGCCTTAATATCTGAAATAAAATCTTTTTGTCCACTTGCTCACCATTAAAAAAAAAGAAGAAGAAATCAAAACTTTGAAAAAACAAATTACAAAACCTATGGGAATGAAAGGCATAGGAGAAAAGATGAAAAAAAACAACAACAATAGAACAGATTTGAGAAGGCAGAAGAAAGGATTAGTGAACTAGAGCTCTGGAAATCTGAAATCCAACACAGAAAAGAAAATACAGGGAAAAGAATGAAAAAATATGAGCAGGTCTCAGAGAACTGAATGACAACATGAAGTGCACGAATATACATGTTGTGGGTGTCCCAGAAGGATAAGAGAAGGGAAAAGGAGGAGAAAGACTAATGGAGGAAATAGTCACTGAAAATTTCCCTTCTCTTATAAAAGACATAAAATAACAGATCCAAGAAGTGCAGCATACCCCAAACAGAATAGATCTAAATAGACATATTCCAAGACACTTACTAATGAGACTGTCAGATGTCAAAGAGAAAGAGAGAATTTTGAAAGCAGCAGGAGAAAAGCAATCCATCACATACAAGGGAAACCCAATAAGACTATGTGTGGATTTCTCAGGAGAAAGCAGTGAGAAAGCAGTGGTATGATGTATCTGCCAACCAAGAATTCTATGTTCAGTAAAGTTGTCCTTCAAAGATGAGAAGGAGATTAAAACATTTTCAGACAAACAATCACTGAGAGAATTTGTGACCAAGAGACCAGCTCTGCAAGAAATACTAAAGGGAGCACTACAGACAGATAGGAAAAGGCAGGAGAGAGATGTCTGGAGAAGAGTATAGAAATGAAGAATATCAGTAAAGGTAGAAAGATTTAAAAAGAACCCTAGATATGACATATAAAATCTAAAAGGGAAAATGGTAGAAGAAAGTATTGCCTTTACAGTAATAACACTAAATGTTAATGGATTAAGCTCCCCAATCAAAAGACAGACTGGTAGAATGGATTAAATAACAGGACACATCTATATGCTGTCTACGGGAGACTCATTTTAGACCCAAGGACAAAAATAAGTTGAAAATGAAAGGTTAAGAAAAGATATTTCATTCAAACAACAATGAGAAAAGAGCAGGAGTAGCTATACTAATATCCAACAAATTAGACTTCAAATGTGAAACAATTAAAATAGACAAAGAAGGACACTACATATTAATAAAAGGAACAATTCAACAAAAAGACATAACAATCATAAATATTTATGCACCGAGCCATAGTGCACCAAAATACACGAGGCAAACACTGACAACACTGAAGGGAGAAATAGATACCTCTACCATAGAGGAGACTTCAATTCCCTGCTCTCATCAATGGATAGAACATCTAACAGAGGATCAATCAAGAAATAGAGAATTTGAATAATACAATAAATGAACTAGACTTAATAGACATTTACAGAACATTACACCCCACATGAGCAGAATACACATTTTCGTCAAGTGTCATTGATCATTCTCAAGGGTAGACCATATGCTGGGTCACAAAGCAAATCTCAATAAATTTAAAAAGATTGAAACTACACAAAATACTTTTTTAGATCATAAAGGAATGAAGGTGGAAATCAATAATAGGCAGAGGGCCAGAAAATTCATAAATATATGCAGGCTCATCAGCACACTCTTAAACAATGAGTGAGTCAAGAAGGAATTTACAAAAGAAACCAGTAAATATCTCAAGGCAAATGAAAATGAAAACACAACATGTCAAAATTTATGGTGGGCTAAATATAAGATAGACATTTTTCTGAAGAGCGAATATAGATGGCTCAAAAGCACAAGAGGAGATGCTCATTTTCACTGGCTGTAAGGGAAATAAACCTCACACCTATAAGAATGGCTGCTATTAAACAAACAGGAAACTATAAATGTTGGAGAGGATGTGGAGAAACTGGGACACTTATTGCAGTACTGAATAAAGGTTGTGCTGCTACAAAAAGGAACAAAGTCATGAGGCATGGAACGATGTGAATGAGCATATGGGACATTTGGTGAGACAAAATAATCCAGAAACAAAAGAAAAAAAATGTAATGGTCACCTTTAGAAAATCCTTATAAGAAAACAGGGGCCAAGACTGTAAGCTTTTAGAGCAAACACATTAAGTCCAGATTGGTGATTATGTTCCTAAATATAGGAAGAGAGTGGCCTATATTTTAGAACCATGCACATTCTTTGAGAACAATGGAAGAAATATTTATTTGATCTGGAGCTGAAATTTCCTGTAGTGTATAATCTAATTCAACCTATCTACGTAACTCATTTGAACAATTGAAACACAGGGAGCACAGAATAAGAAAGAGGTCCTTTAATCCTGTATAGATTATTGTAATGCCTGGATACATCCTAGAGTATATTAGGCAGATAATCAAAAAGTATTGGCAAAGTTCCCTGAGGGATGGGAGAAAGAATATGGAACTATTAAACCTTACCATCAGGCAATCTCCTGTCCCTGATTTAGGGACACCCAAATCAATAGGCCGTACCCTCAATCATGAAGGTTACTCTTGTGAAATTTATGCAGGTAGTGGAGAAGATTAGACTACCGATAGGCATACCTAAGAGTTACTTCTGGAGGACCTCATTTGTTGCTCCATCGTGGCCTCACTTTCTCTAAGCCCAATTCTGCAAGTGAAATCGTTGCCCTCCCCCCTACATGGGACATGACATCCAGGGGTGAAAGTCTCCTTGGCAACATGGGAGATGACTCCCAGGGGTGAAGCCAGACCTGGCACCATGGGATCAACAATTCCACCCTGAACAAAAGGGGGAAAAGCAGTGTAATAAATAAAGTATCGGTGGTAGAGAGAGTTCAAATAGAGTCAAGAGTCTACTCTGCAGGTTGCTTTTACACAAACTTCAATTAGACATTTCTATCTATCATAATCTGCCAATCCCCAACCAGGACCATTCCAGCCAATCCTAAAGAATTCCTAGGGCAATGCATAAGATTTCACAAGGGTTCCATGAACTACAGTAACTTTCTAGAAACCTATAAACTCCAGATGGGTCCCTGGTCCAG
This sequence comes from Tamandua tetradactyla, assembly GCF_023851605.1. NCBI lineage: Eukaryota > Metazoa > Chordata > Mammalia > Pilosa > Myrmecophagidae > Tamandua > Tamandua tetradactyla. The sequence goes on from NC_135341.1 coordinate 40,572,921, forward strand.
AGAAGTCCTGAAACCTAGTCCAGCCTCTTCAGAACTTTCAGATAGTTCAATCTCCTTACCCCATATTAGTGACAGACCCTTCCAATATGAAAAGAGTGGCAGTAGCCCAAACTCCAATAGCATCCTTCACATCTTTGTTCTTTAGACTTTAAATTAGAAGATTCAGCATGAGAATAACTAGGGCATAAAGCACCATCCTTGGTGTTTGGGCAAAGATGTGAAGGATGCTAGAGTGGCAGTAGCCCAAACACCCCTAAAGAGAGGGATGGAAAGGTCAAAGGTGATGGTGGAGTTACATAGAGAAGATAGGATTTAACAAATGAATATGAATGCTGAATCATTAAATTGATATCTTTTTTAGTCTCCAGTACTTTAGAACAAAGAAGTAAAAATCTAAAATTTTGGAATTGTAACCCATGTCAAACTCTGAAATATGTTCTACAACTAATTGTGATGCTGTGCTTTGAAATTTATAGCTTTTTGTATATATGTTATTTTTCACAAAAAAAAGAAGGAAAAAAAATCGATCGTGATGATAAAATATTTAAGCGCTCTAGCCTCCTATATCCTAGAGTAGCTAGCAGGAAAAATTTGAGAGGATCTTATGGTAGCCAATGACAAACTCTGTGATCTGTCCTATAACTACTTGTTGAAGAGTGCTTTGAAGCCTATTGCCTTTTTATTTCTTTGTTCTGTATATATGTTAAAGAACTACACAATTAAAAAAAGTAAAAAATTTTTTTAAATTAGGGGATGCAGCAAAGGCACTGCTAAGAGGAACATTTATTGTCCTAAATGCCTCTATCAAAAAAGAAGAAAGAGCAAGACTCAAGGAATTAACTGTTCACTTGGAAAACCTACAGAAAAAACAGCAAACTAACCCCAAAGCAAACAAAAGGAAAGAAATAAAAATTAGAGCAGAAATCAATGAAATTGAGAACATGAAAACAATCAAGGAAATCAACAAAACCAGAAGTTGGTTCTTTGAGAAAATCAATAAAATTGATGGACCCTTAGCTAGGTTGACAAATAGAAGGAAAGAGAGAATGCAAATAAATAAAATCAGAAATGGCAGGGGAGATATAATCACTGACCCTGCAGAAATACAGGAGGTAATGAGAGGATATTATGAACAACTTTATACTAATAAACTAGACAATGTAGATGAAATGTACAACTTCCTAGAAAGATTTGAACAACCAAAATTGACTCGAGAAGAAATAGACGACCTCAACAAACCAATCACAAGTAAAGAGATTGAATCAGTCTTCAAGAAGCTTCCAGAAAAAGAAAAAGCCCAGGATCAGATGGCTTCACACATGAATTCTACCAAGCATTCAAGGAAGAGTACCAATCCTGCTCAAACTCTTTAAAAATATTGAAGAGGAGGGTAAGTTACCTAACTCATTCTATGAAGCCAACACCATCCTCATACCAAAGCCAGACAAAGATACTACAAGAAAAGAAAATTACAGACCAATCTCTCTAATGAATATAGATGTAAAAATCCTCAACAAAATACTTGCAAATCGAATCCAGCAGCAAAGAAAATTACAGACCAATCTCTCTAATGAATATAGACGTAAAAATCCTCAACAAAATACTTGCAAATCGAACCCAGCAGCACATTAAAAGAATTATATACCATGATCAAGTGGGAGTTATTCCAGGTATGCAAGGATGGTTCAATATAAGAAAATCAATTAATGTAATACACCATAACAACAAATCAAAGCAGAAAAACCACATGATCATCTCAACCAATGCAGAAAAGGCATTTGACAAAACTCAAAATCTTTTCTTGATGAAAACACTTCAAAGGCTAGGAATAGGAAGGAACTTCCCCAGCATGATAAAGGGACTATATGAAAAATCCACAGCTAGCATCATCCTCACTGGGGAAAGATTGAAAGTTTTTCCCCTAAGGTCAGGAACAAGACAAGAATGTCTACTGTCACCATTGTTATTCAATATTGTGCTGGAAGTTCTATCCAGAGCACTCAGACAAGAAAAAGAAATAAAAGTCATCTAAATTGGAAAGGAAGAAATAAAACTCTCATTGTTGGCAGATGACATGATACTATATGTCAAAAATCCTGAAAAATCCACAGCAAAACTAGTTGAGCTAATAAGTGAGTACAGCAAAGTGGCAGGGTACAAGATCAACACCCCCAAATCAGTAGTGTTTCTATACACTATTAATGAGCAATCTGAGGAGGAAATCAAGAAAAAGATTTCATATCCAATAGCAAACAAAAGAATAAAATATTTAGGAATAAATTTAACTAAAGATACAAAGACCTAAACAAAGAAAACTACAATAACTTGCTAAAGGAAATCACAGAAGACCTAAATAAATGGAAGGGTATACCATGTTCATGGATTGGAAGACTAAAAATAGTTAAGATGTCAATTCTACCTAAAATGATTTATAGATTCAATACAATACCAATTAAAATCCCAAAAACAGAAATAGAAAAACCAATAACACATTTATATGGAAGGGCAGGTTGCCCCGAATAGCTAGAAATATCCTGAGAAAGAAAACTGAAGTTGAAGGTCTCAACTACCTGATTTTGAGGCGTATTACGAAGCTACAGTGGTCAAAACAGCATGATACTGGCATAAAGATAGATATACTAATCAATGGAATTGAATAGAATGTTCAGATATAGACCCTCTCATCTATGGACAATTGATCTTTGATAAGGCAGTCAAGCCAACTCACCTGGGACAGAACATTCTCTTCAATAAATGGTGCCTAGAGAACTGGATATCCATATGCAAAAGAATGAAAGAGGACCCATATCTCGCACCCTATACAAAAGTTAACTCAAAATGGATCAAAGATCTAAACATTAGATCTAAGACCATAAAACAGTTAGAGGAAAATGTAGGCAAATATCTTATAAATCTTATACTTGGAGGTGGTTTTATAGACCTTACACTCAAAGCAAGAGCACTGAAGAAATAAATAAATAAATGGGAACTCCTCAAAATTAAACACTTTTGCACATCAAAGAACTTTGTCAAGAAAGTAAAAAGATAGTCTATGCAATGGGAGATAATATTTGGAAACCACACATCAGATAAGGGTTTAGTATCCAGAATATATAAAGAGATTCTTCAACTCAACAATAAAAAGACAAACAACCTAATTGAAAAATGGGCAAAAAGACATGAGCAGACACTTCTCAGAAGAGAAATACAAACGGCTAAAAGACACATGAAAAGATGCTCAATTTCCCCGGCTATTAGGGAAATGCAAATCAAAACCACAATGAGATATCATCTCACACCCACTAGAATGGCCATTATCAAAAAAAAAAGAAAAACAACAAGTGCTGGAGAGAATGTGGAGAAAGAAGTACAGTTATCCACTGTTGGTGGGAATGTAAAATGGTATGACTGCTATGGAAAGCAGTTTAGCAGCGCCTAAGGAAGCTAAGTATAGAATTGCCATATGATCCAGCAATCCCATTGCTAGGAGTCTATTCAGAGGACATGAGGGCAAAGACACAAACAGACATTTCCACACCAATGTTTATTACAGCATTATTTACAATTGCTAAATGATGGAAATAGCCCAAATGTCCATCCACGGGTGAGTGGCTAAACAAGCTGTGGTATATACATACAATGGAATACTGCATGTAAGACAGAATAAAGTCATGAATCATGTAACAATGTGGATGGACCTTGAGGACATTATGCTGAGTGAAATTATCCAGAAACAAAAGGACAAATACTATATGGTTTCACTAACATGAACTAACATTAATGAGTGAGCTTGGAGAATTGAAGTTAAGAACACAGGTTATCAGGAGATTGAAATAGGGTAGAGATTGGGCAATAGGTGCTGATGGAATGCAGATTGTGCAACAGGACCGAGTGTAAAAATTCAGAAATGTATAGCACAGTACTATCTGATTGTAGCACAGTAATGTAAGTACATGGAATGAAGCTGAATGTGAGAATGATAATGAAAGAAAGACTGGGGGAACGTATGAAACCAGAAGGAAAGATAGAGGATAAAGACTGACAAGGTATAATGCAGGAAAGCCTAGAGTGTACAATGATGGTGATTAAATACACAAATTTAAAAATGTTTTTCCATGAGGGAGAACAAATGAATGTCAGTATTGCAGGGTGTTGCAAATAAATGTTATATGGGAAAAAATACAATCAATGTAAGCTAAGGCCTAGTATCATCAGTAACACTGTAATATGCTTCCACTGAATGTAACAAAGGCATTATGTCTAAACTATCAATAGGCAGGGGGATTGGGAAAGGGGTATGGATTCTATGCGGAAAAAAAGGAAATGTCTTCAGATAGAGTATAGTAGCAAAGGCGTGTCTATATAATTAGGCTGGATTGTATTATATATGAATAAAACTGTTTAAAAATGAACAGAGAGGGTGGTGCGATGGTGGCTCAGTGGCAGAATTCTTGCCTGTGATGCCAGAAACCCAGGTTCGATTCCCATGCCTGCCCATGCAAAGCAAAATAAAAAAATAAAAAATGAACAGAGAGAAACAAGTGCTAGAGAGAATGCAGAGAGAGAGACAGAGAGAGAGGTAGCTATTCACTGTCTAGGGAAATGAGAGGTCTAACCTCTTGGAGGGCAGTGTGGTGGTTCCACAGGAAGCTAGGGGTGGGGTTGCCATATGATCCTGAAACCCGGTTGCTCAATGTATACCTGGAGGAACTGAGTGTGAGGACAAGAAAGGACATTTGTACACTGGTGTTTCTGGCGGCATGTTCATGATCCACAATGAACAGAGGTGGCCTAAGGGTATAATGACTGAGGAATAGAAAGGGGAACTGTGGTGTACACATACAATGCACTACTGAGTGGCCACAAGAAGGAATGAAGTTGTGAGACATGCAACTAGATGAACAAACCTTAAGAGCTTTATGTTGAATGAAATGTCAGAAACAAAAAGACAAATATTATCACGACTCAATCATATGGACTACCTATAATATAAATATTCAGTGAACTAAAGTCAAGAGCATGGGTTATCAGGTTGGGGCTTATTGAAAAGGGTCCTAGATTGTAAACTCTTATAGCAGTCACAGATTCAGGTGTAACTGTTAATTCTAAATTCTGAAATACTGAGCTGTTTATATATAACATGGACTTTCCCGGAAATTTGGGGTATTTATGTGACACCTGAGACTCAGAGTCAGAGCTCTACAGCTATGAAAGTCAGCAGTACCCCATACAGGAACTGTTTAAAAAGTTGAAAAAGTGATCAGACATCAAGTAGAGCCATGAATGAAACTGATCTAGATAGGACTAAGGTATATCAGAAGACTGGGTAAAGGATGGTATCATCCATGTTTACTTCAACTTCTGTGTGAGACTAAAAGGAGAGATGTATATTTGGTGCAAATTTATATTTGGGGTAGTGCATTTCCTAATTTAACTTGTATGGTCAATTTAGTTGATACCATAAGTACGTGGAATCTTAAATAAGGCTTAAGATTTTGATGGTTTGTCCAAGTCAGCGTTATTCCCTGATAAATCCCAGAGAGATTTGGACGGTGAATAAAGAAGTATTTGCAAAGTCCCCTTGTGGCACTGGGGAGAAAGCCAAATCAATAGACCAAGCCCTTGATCTTGGGGGTCCCCCTATGAAATTTATTCCGGCAAAGGGTATGCTAAGTCCACTTAAAATTAGGCCTAAGAGTCACCCCCGAATAAACATCTTGTTTCTCAGATGTGGCCTCTCTAAGCCAACATGGCAAGCAAACTCACTGCCTTCCCCGGCTATGTGGGACATGACTCTCAGGGGTGTAAATCTCCCTGGCAATGTGGAACAGAAATCCTGGGATGAGCCAGGACCCAGCATCAAGGGACTGAGAAAACCTTCTTGACCAAAAGAGGGAAGAGAGAAATGAGACAAAATAAAGTGTCAGTGGCTGCAAGATTTCAAACACAGTTAAGAGGTTATCCTGGAGGTTATTCTTATGCATTATATAGATATCCCCTTTTTAGTTTACGGTGTATTGGAGTGGCTGGAGGGAAGTACCTGAACTGTACAGCAATGTTCCAACAGCCTTGTTTCTTGAAGATGATTGTATAATAATATAGCTTTTACAATGTGACTGCGTAATAGTGAAAACCTTGTGTCTGATGCTCCTTTTATCTACAGTATGAATAGAGGAGTAAAAAAATGTAGATAAAGAATAAACAAATAACAGGGGGGAACAAAAGTTAAAATAAACTGGGTAGATTGAAATACTAGTGGTCAATGAGAGGGAGGGTGAGGGATATGGTATGTATGAGTTTTTTCTTTTTTCTTTCTTTTGCTGGAGTGATGCAAATGTTCAAAAAAATGATCATGGCAGTCAATACACAACTATGTGATAGTATTATGAGCCACTGATTGTACATCATGTATGGAATGTTTGTGTGTTAAGAATGTTTGTGTGTTGTTATATTAATAAAAATATTTTTTAAGAAAGAGAGAAAGAGAAGGATCTCTGCTCTAAAAAGAGTGAGAGATGGCAAACTGGAGAAAACTCACATTATAGAGGTAATGTAATATTACAGTGTTCCTCTAGGTTGTTCCAAGAGATCCTTGGTCTTTCACACTCACCTATCATGGACCAAAATTTGGTCCAAGTTTGTATTAGCCCAATCAAAAATCTTTTAGAATTTTATACATTCAGTGCAGTTACTCTGATGATGGCACATGTTAATAAATTCATTCCAATCCAGATTTTGTTCTGTTCAGCTTATTAAGGACTCTCAAAATCTAAATCTATATTTAAAAAATAATATATATTAACCAATTTCTATAATCTTTTATGGAATCCTGCTCTAATTTTGCATTTTACCCTCTGGGTCATGTTGAATTCAAATCTTGTTTATCAGGTGCGCAACAATGTATAGTGGAAACAGGGTGAATTGTTAAATTTCTCCTGCTAAGGAAATTTTTCCTGCTTGGGAAAGAGAGGTAGGTGTGCATGCCAGAGGGCTGTGAAGGATCAGAACCAGGTCCTCTGTCTCCACCCATATGTCCCTGTTTTCCATGGTTCTCACTCTGTCCCAATCAATGCTTCAATTTCCACATGAGCTTTCTGGTATATTTGCAAATTCATCTCAAGTTCTAAATAAGACACCTGCCAATTCGTGCTCTGAATTAGTTTCCAACAGTTTGATCTTTGCAGCTTTGAGTAATAAAATATTTTTTTCCAACATGGTCTCAGAAATGCTCTATGTTTCACTGTAACTTAAATATGAAAGTTGCAGTATTTGAGTGTTGTTTTCTGGCTTTAAGTTGCTCAGTGCCTTCAGAAGCAGACATTCTACTCTTTGGTCCAGCATGTCTCATCTTTTTTAGATTGGTGGATGGCAGTAGCTTCCTGCCACCCCACCCCCACCCCCCCCAATGCCTGATCAGGCTCTGTCTTCAAGCTGACACACATTGTGAGGTGGTAACTTGATGAATTATTTCACCATTCAATGGCATGGGCTGCCATTTTCCCCTTCTTGAATATGGAGGGGAGTTTTACTTCCTGTACACCAATTCCAAATTCTCATCCTCTCCCTGGGAATCTGATGTCTGCATTTCTCTCTTGCACTCATTTCCATATCATTAATCTTCTTGACTTATAAACAACCTAAACTGAGTCTCAGCAACTTTAGCCAAGAAAGACTGTATGGGCAGAATTTGGACAGCTCAAAGAATGGAAGAAAGAAGGACCACTGGACCTCAAGAGAAATGGGAAACAGGAACTTCAGCTCTGGAAGTCCATGATCCTCTCCCTTGGGCACGGCCTTACAATCAATCAGCTGCACCTATCTCTGAGCATCTTCATTTCAATTTTGAATTTCAGTTGACCTACCTGAGGCCAGGATAGAATCAATCACACTTAGATCAAACATGTTGAGGGCATCTGAGAGGAGCCTAGTCACAGGCACTACAAGAATCCTCCTGAGCCAAGAAAACCCCCCAGTTTGTGTTTATAACAGTGTCTCTTCCTCTTGCTGCTAAGGTAAATTCTTAATCCAAGCATCAAAGGGCCCTTGCTTCTAGACATTTCACCCCTTTCTTGCCCAATTTCTCTGCTCTACACCAACTGTTAGTCTTTGATCCCTGAATATTCTGTTCATTCCTAAATCTGCAATTTCTTAAGCCCCTCCTATAGCTCTCCATAAGCAGTATAGAGACCTGTCTTTTAAATTCTAACCTCTCCTACCTCAGGAAATCTTCCTCAAACACATATTGAAACTTAAGACATTTTTTTTTATTGCCAACTTCTTTTCCAATGCTATATATATTGTCTCCTTGTGTCACTCAGAGACCCAGCATGAGATAGCTGACACACTAAAATGGGCAATTTGAGAAGCGTTCTCCTCAGGCAAGTGACAGCAGGACTCCTTCACCAGCCCCAATTATGAAGAGGTTGAGGGGTGGTAGAAAACTGTGTGATGAGATCCTTTGCAGCTGGGACCTGGGACCTTCTGTCTGGGGATATAGGCAGCTCCCAGTGCTGCTGAAGGGAGACTAAGGCTCTGATATTACTTTCCTTGCCCTTTACAACCTCCTGCTTATGTTCCCCTTTGGCTGAATCCAGAAGGCAAGGAAGAATGTTGGTGTGGTTCATACAGGGCAGCTTCGCAGACACAGAGCAGGATAGAAAAGGGCAGAGAGTGGGACCTGGGGGACAAACAGAATACCCCACACCTCCTTAATTAGATGGTTATCATCATCTTGAGGCCAGGAACCATGTTTTGGTTTTATACTCCTCTTAAACTCCCATAATGTCTAGGAAAATAGTAGAAGCTCAATAAATGTTTGTGACCAATTGGGGGTTGATAAATGAACACCTTAAAGAGGAAGACAAGTTTATTTCCATTCTCCAAACCACATATGTTGAATTAGAGTGTACCTCATAAAATCAGGTCCTGCCATCTTGCTTTTCTTTGTTCCCTTCTTATTAACACATGTTCACAGCATACCCACTGCTTAGGACTTGGCCATTGCTTTAGTTAGTGAGCTCCTGGAATGCAACATGCCATAAACAGAATGGCTTTTAAAAAGGGGAATTTATTGAGTTGCAAGTTTATAGTTCCAAGGCTGTGAAAATGTCCAAATTAAAGCAAGGCTATAAAAGTGTCCAATCTAAGGTATCCAGGGAAAAATACTTTGGTTCAAGAAGGCTGACGACGTTCAGGGTTTCTCTCTCAGCTGGAAAGGCATATGGCGAGATCTGCTAGCTTTCTCTTCAACGGCTTTTCCAGGCTTCTGTCAGTTCTAGTGGTTCTAAACCTTTCCCAAAATGGTTAACTCTTAAAGGGCTCTAGTAAGCAACCCCACCTTGAATGGGTGGAGACACATTTCCATGGAAACCATCCAATCAAAAGTTATCACCCACAATTGGATGGGTCATATCTCCATGGAAACTGTAAAAAAGATCCCTCCCAGCAATATTGAATGAGGATTAAAGGACATGGCTTTTCTGGGGTACGTAATAGCTTCAAACCAGCACAGGCATGAAATTCCGGAATAAGGTTGGAATTTTGATTTAGGAAATGGTAGTGAAATTCACATGCCTTGAGCTATACCCAGCTATACCAGGCCCCTACATGCCTAATGTTAACTAGGCATTAACCAAGATAATAAAGTAGAACTGATTTTCCTATCTTCTGTTACTCTTTGTGGGATCACTGTAATGCACAATTCCTGGGGATATAAATAACATCCTCTAGAGTTTTGCAACACAGTTGGACAAAATCAAATTTAGGTATTTCTGAGTCTCTTGCTGAATGATAATCAAACCTCATCTCTTGCCTGGCATAGGAGCATATTCTCTGAAACCTGAATGTCTATGCACAGGGCTAGATTGAGGCTCTGGCATTGGCTAACACCCCCTAGTGGTCACATTTCCCATTGCAAGTGTAACTAAAGCTGGTGTGATCAAGAAAAAGACTGAGAGTTGGGGTTAATTTGACCAGGGCTTAAACTGAGCCAGGAAGAATTTTGTCCTGTATGAAAACTGAGAGGCTTGCCTCAACTCAAGCAAGTCTAGAGTGCAAGAGGTAGCCCTTTTTCTGATCGACATTAGACTGTGGGCAGTGGACTAGCTCTTGCTTAGCCAGGATAAGTTAACTTTGAAATAGGCAAAGATTATGTATGTAGCATTCTAAATGCATTGTTAGGTATTTCCATATCCAAGTACATATCTATATCCATATTTATATCTATGTATCTTTAAAATAATGGCCTATTTTTGTCCTTTTTCTCAGACAGGATCTGGGTCTCCATTATCCATTTAAGTCCTACAGACCAGGACTTAAAACAGAAAATTCATATAAGCTCCACATGGGCCTCAGCAAGCCGCTGTCTGAGAGTTGGGGAACTTGAATTTGCCAATATATGAGGCATAAACAAAGCATTCTTGGTTGACAACTTCCCAGTATCCTCCATTGCTTTGGCAATCCACTCTGTACACGTTTTCTGCTGGGATCCCCAAACAAGCCCCCTCTAAGCAGTCTTTTGGGCAGCATTAGAAATCCTCTAATTTGGGAAGCTCTCGCTCTCATCTGGTCCCTGGAAAAGAATCCCATATGCTTTGTCCAAATCAAATCTGAAAAAGTGTACATCCATCTCAAAATAGTGGCAGTTCCCTCCACTCCACTACCAAATAGCTGGCTGGCCAATCTCTTGTGTCTAGATGACTGGGTGGAAGTTGAATGCCAATACACAGAGCCTCTATATCCCTAGGTGGTGCACATCAAGTTCTCTGGGTGGTCTCATTGGTACCCCTCTCCCAGCCTTGAGGTGAGGGGAGGCACACACCCTGCTTTCCTTCCTCTCCAGACAGGATGGGGGGCACCTGTGCATACCAGCAGCTCTCTACACCAGCCTTCTCTTCAGAACTCTTCCTAATTTCCGTTGATCCAATCCTTTTGTTCCCAATACAGGTAAAGGGTCTCAAGAGTTGTGAAACCTGTTTTTTGCAATTCCTGTGTAAGTTCTGCATGTAATGTTACTGTGTGGCATTAGTTGAGCAACATCTGTTACTGCAAATTCCAACCCTGTTTTTCTTGTTTTGATCCGCATCTGGGAAATTTAGTGACTTGTCCACAGGCCTCACTTCCCAAGCTATGCCTCACAATCTGGTCTCCCTTATCATGGCTATAGATACCAAATTCCCAGATCCTGTGAGTACTGGCATGTCATGGCCATGTTCTCCACATAAGGCTTCACAGTAGGTCTTTCTGTGGCATACTTGTACACTAGTGTCTTCCAACAAATTTATCCATCCTCCTGGACAACCATTCTCACTTCCACACTTTGCTTAATAAAAAAATGTTCACAGACCAATTCAAATATGTAGCAAACGCTTTATCCCTCAGGCCTTAACAAAGGGGTGCTCGGTTGGCTTTCAATAGCCAGAGTCTGCATCTTGTTCTCTGAGCTTTCCCCAAAGCTGGGAAATTCTCTCCCTCTGAGCATGGCAGCTGGAAGTTTTATGGATTGAACATGTCCCAGGAGTAGCACTCAGCCAATGACTGATGGGAGTGGGGTATAAATTTCCCAACTCCATCACCCTCTGTATCGAGCAAGGCTGAGGAGCATATGCTGCAGCATATCCCAGAGTTTTCTAGTGGGTTTAAGCTCCAGTTGCCCCCAGTGGAAGGTGGCTTGATAATGTACCCTTTATTAACATCTTTCCTTCCCTGTTTCAATTCCCTACTTTATACTGCAGTTCTTGGACTTTCTAAATCAACTCTTTGCTCCCAAATCCTTTCTCAGGATCTGCTTCTGAGGGAACTCAACCTAAGCAGATCATTTCTCTGTCTACCCTTCCTCAGTTCCCCATCCTGCGTTCCGCAGCAGGGTCCTTTGGGCACTGTACTGGTTCGAAACTGTTATGTGCTCCAGAAAAGCCATGTTCTTGTAACCCTAATCCAATCTTGTGGGGCCAGACTTTTTGTTTGGGTGGGACCTCTTGATTAGGTAGTTTTCATGGAGATATGAGCCACCCAATTGTGGGTGGGACTTTTTGAATACCTTGTTTCCATGGAGATGTGATCCACCCATTTAAGGTGGGTCTTAATCTGTTAACTGGAGTCCTTTAAGAGAAGGACATTTGGAGAGAACACAGACACTTGGAGATGCTGAGAGAGCCATTTGAAACCAGAAGCCAGGAGAGAAGGACAGCAGACATCGCCATGTGCCTTCTCATGTAATAGAGAAACTCTAGACTCCATCAACCTTTCTCAAGTGAATGTATCCTCTTGTTGGTATCTTAATTTGAACACTTGCATGGTCTTAGAATTGATTTGTAACTTATTACATTCCCTTTTATAAAAACCAATCTAGTTCTGGTTTATTGCATTCCGGCAGTTTTAGCAAACCAAAACAGGCACCTATCCTGTTTCAGCACCGTCACGGATCAGATGGGTCTCTTCCACTGATCTGAGTGAGTGGTCTAGAAATAAACTGTAATCATCTTTGTATTGCCGTCATTTGCCCTGCTTCTGGCAGTGTTCAAGTAATGAGGTTGGAGATTGCAGGCAGTTTGACAGGTGCATAGAATAGAGGTGAATAGGCAATATTGAAAGGGCTACTGCTGAGCCACTAACCACATGTGGCTATTTAAATTTAAACTTAAATTAATTACAATTGAATAAAATAAAAAAATTCCATTCCTCAGAGACACTAGCCACATTTCAAGACCTCAGTAGCTGCATATGGCTGTGGTGACCACGTTGGATGATGCAGCTGGCTCTTTCGGACAGCACTGGGAGCAATATGGAGTACACTGAATTCGTGATTTGAGTATGTGCAGTTTTGCATGGGTCACAAAGATCCTAAAAGTTTTGAGGGATAGGGGGAGTGTGATAAAGCCCCTTTCCCCTGTACCTGTGGCTACCTAAGGGCAAATGTTACTTCAAAAATAGCAAGAGACAATCAGTGATGCATAGTCAAAATTTTAAATGATTGTTTATTTACATTTTAGTTCAATCATAGAAAAAGAGAAAACACACTTCAAAGTTTCTTAGCCCAACTGAGATTTTTGTTCCATGGTTCAGGATGCTTCGAAGTTCACATCCTGTATTGCCCAGATAGAGGTAGATTGAGTTAAGGGCTCTCAGACAGGCATGAATATAATAAAAATCCAGGTCTTTCACCAGAGATTGAGGCAGGATGGAATGGTAGGTCAAGAGCCCTCGCCAAGCCAATAAGGATTGGAAAGTGAAAGAATGTTTCCTGGTCTTCATGTGAAAGATTTTCTCATTTGAGTTGACTTTAGGCATTGATAATTATTCTTTTTTAAGTTATGTTTTTTAACTTTCACAGCAAAGAAGACAGAGGACAAGCACAAAGCACAATTCAACCTGACAGTGAGCTTTCTGACGGCAGGGCCCATGATGTGCCCAATTTTATCTCCCCAGGATTTAACTGAGTACTGTAGCTGAGAACATAGTAGGTGCTCACCAGATGTTTACTGAGTGAGTGAAGAGGAGTGACTGGATGAATGAATGAACAAGTTAAACCTGAAAATGACTTAGGGAACAGTAGGAAATGCACCTGGTCTTATGTCCAATGGGAGGTGGTACATGGGATTGTCCTCTATTCCACCCCCCTTTTTGCAGAAATAAATTCCACATTCCTTTGTCTGAAATTAATGGCCTGTCTCACCCCACCCTATTGTCCACAAATGTGTGCACCCCACCCCTTGTATTTGCCATTCCCTTGGCTTAGGGTAGCTTCTCCCAAATTCTCCCTTTTTAAATCCTGCGCCTCCTTCATAGACTTCATAGTTCAAAAACTACTTCCTCTGTGAAGCCTTCCTTCCCCAAATTCCAGCTGGAAACTCCCTTCCTGGCTTAACCCTAATATTGTCTGTGCCTATTTGCACTGGAATTGTTTATTTCTATGTTATACCCCCTATTAAACTGAAGAATTCCTGGAGAGTGGGAACTGTTTGTCGTATACTTTTTTGCATTCTTCACTTAACCTAAACCAGTGTCTGTGAGTCTGTATGACCTAACGGAGAGTTGCTAGATGAACAGCCGCTAGCAGGGCTCACTTTACACTATCATATATTATATCTCTACTGAGAGCCACAAGTTAAGCAGAAACTTGGAACTTACTTCCCCCAGAAGCTATAAATAGGGTGAAGAGAAGAGAATGGGGGAATTGGGTCATTTCTACTTTCCGTTGGAAACTTTCATATCGTAAGTTGCATTTTTCTTCTCAGCGCATGGTTCACACAAAGCCTCATTCATCTTTGTATCTCCCATGGCTCCCAGTGCAGGGTCTTAAATACAGGGACTCAAGAAAAGCTCAATTGAATGAAAATGACAGTCTAGAAATTCCCATTGAATCAACTTGTTTAGGGCTGACTGACATCATTTATAGGCTGCTTAGGATGACAATTGTTTTTAACCAAGCCTACATCAAAAGGACCATTTGTATGTTTCTCTGAGAACTGTGAAATCCTTGATTTTAAGGACAGCTTTTGGGTGTCTCAAGGGGTTTTTCAGTTAGCTCAGCATAGTTCTCAAAGTGGGGTCCTGGGACCAGGGGCTTCAGCATCAATTATCACCTGGGAACTTGCCAGCAATGCAAATCCCCAGGCTCCACCCTAACCCTGTTGAAACAGAAACTCGGGGAGCTGGGGTGGGGGTGGGGGGCAGGTAGCAATCAGTGTTTAACAGCCCTCCAGGTGGTTGTGTTGCCAAGTTTGAGCGCTACCCTGCTAAAACTTCAGAGTTCCTGTGAATCCAATACCCCCTTTCTCCACACCTGGGCTACTCCTTTTTACAAAGGAAGTCCCAGGGGAGGCAGGGTGGCCACTGGCCTGCTCTGCAATGTGAGACTGGTATTAAAGAAGGTAGCATCTCTGCATCTCATGACTCTGAGAAGTTTCTAAGAGCAGGACCATCATTCTCTACACTGAAAACACAAAATTGCCCATCATCTTCTATTGAGTCCACTTATGTGAAATTTGATCAATCAGTATGAATAGGAAACCAATTGACTATTAAGAATGCTTAGAACAGGTGTGACATGCCATTGTTCTGCTTGAGGATGCATTTCCACGTATTTTTTAAAAAGCCTTTTCATCAAGCAAGGAGAGAGGTAGGCACACAAAGAAATAAAGTAATGGATTCACTTTATTTTATGAAATACATTTCACTTAAATCAATAACTGCTGAAGTTAAGTTTTAAAGTACTAAAAGTGCTACCTGTGTGTAACTTCATATAGTAATTAATATTCAGATGCATTAAAATGTATGCAACTCTTCAGAGAATCAAGCAAAGCTCTGCTTTCCAGGGTATAGAAAAGTAAACTATTCAGCCTCTGACCTCTGGATGAGATCTCAGGGTACATGTATGCGCCGCCACCAATGTGTATCTATTTTAATGTCTTCAAGAGCTTCAGTGTTGCATTAAGGACTTCAAAGTACTGGCCTAGAGGTCAAAGTGGTTGGCCATGTGTTTGTTTCATCCACTCAGCCCATCTTCTTGAAGCAATTTTCTTCATGTGATCTAAAATACTGCAGAGAGTTCCTGCTCCCCCGTTGATGGGGAGACCGAGCTGGCTCTTTCCAGTTTCTCACTAGGAAGGAATGGCAAGTATTTGCCCAGACAGATGGCCACGTGCTTGTGGAAAAAGTGGCGGAGGTACTTGCGGAACCTCACTCCCACAAAGGCGTAGATGACGGGGTTGACGCAGCAGTGCGTGTAGGCGATCACCTCGGTCACCAGCAAGGCCAGGTCCAGCGCTTTGCTCTGCTCACAGCTGTTCTTAAGGAAGACGATTTGAAAAGCAGAGAGGAGGAGAACCAGGTTGTAGGGCGTCCAGAAAATGAAAAAGACCACCATGATGACAAAAATGAGCCGGATGGCCTTGTATTTTTTTTTGTTGCGGCATTTCAGCAGTGTTTTAATGATTCCTGAGTAGCAGACAACCATAACGAGCAGAGGCAAAGCGAGTCCCAAGATATTCATTCTCAGAGCATGGAAACGCTTCCAGGTATCTTCTTCATCTTCTGGGTAGAAAGGAGTACAGATGAATTGTCCATATTCCTCTTGTGACGTATGGAAGAAAAATTCAGGGAGGGCGGCCAGCCCCGCCAGGGCCCAGGTGACCACACTGGTGAGGATCCCAAAGGCGACAGTCCTGGCACGCAGGGCAAACACCGCATGGACAATGGCCAGGTACCTGTCGATGGTCAGCAGGATGATGAAAAAGATCTCACTGTACAAGCCCATGTAATAAAGTCCAGAGAAAAACTTACACATGAAACGGCCAAAAACCCACTCATTCCATCTGACATAGTGAATCCAGAATGGGAGAGTGACTAAAAAAAGCAAGTCGGAAATTGCCAAGTTGAGCAGGTAGATGTTGGTCATGACTTTGAGCCTCCTGTACATTGTGAGTATCACCACGACCACCACATTGCCCAGCAGCCCCACAATGAACACCAGGGAATACAGTGGGGGCAGGAATTGGGCCCCCAGAGCCTTGATATTGAGTTTTTCACATGGCAGTGCCCAGTCGTAGTCGAAGGGTGTGGTCCCGAGGACTTCGGCTTCACTTTCCGTCCCGTTCAGTGAGATCATTTTGCTTGTTCCTGTGATAGAAGAAAAATAAATTTAAAATGATCCCCACCATTAGGCTTGGTCACTCTTTGTGAAAGGCGCTGGTCAATTTATTTATTTGCTCAACAAAGATGCCACCTGTGATCCACATTCTATACATTTCAGAGGTCCTTTGGCATAGATTTCAAAGGTACGTCAGAGACACTGTGAGCATGGATGAGAAAGCAAAGGTCTGAAGTTTCGAAAGTCAGCATGCTCCATCATGGGAAAAGACACAGAAGTGTTGTGCAAACGTGGTGAAGAATGGGGATCATCGATTCCCAAAAGCATTTTGAAAGAAGAAATACAAAACAGGAAAAAACAGACTGGTTATCTAAGTACATCCCACTGGATATTTATAACAACGATAACATAATGTCTTTTTAAGATATTTACATCTTATATTTTATAATTTATAGATGACTTTCAAGCTCATTATCTTACCTATTTAAAAGCCAAATGCTCTTACAATAATAGTGATTATTATTACAAATAGCTATCTAGCTACAAAATTGCTTACAGCAAATGGAAAAATTAAACTGTAAAGAAATTTAGTAATTTATCCAAAATCCTCCAACAAGTAAATACAGACTTTGGGGCTAGATCTTCAGTCTTCTATGTCCAATTCTCTCATTACTAGGTTCAAATGCAGTGACTTTCTAAAATTTAATTGTTAAAGGCTCAGCTGTTATAACTATTATAATAAGGATATTATAAACAGCCTTAACTTTCAGCTACTTCCATTTTCTGAAAATACCAGGATAAACCATTTGTACCAAAAGCAAATCTGACAAGAGCTTTTCCTTCACAAAAGAGCTGAGTAAGAGGAGTAAGTGAATGGGATTTTTTTATTAGACCTGACATTTTTCTTACACACATGTAAGCAAAGCAATGTCTGCTTTTCTTAAAATTACGGACGTCCCTGGAGAAGGAAAACAGAGTGGGGAGCAGCCCTGTGAAGGATAATGAATCTATGCACTGCCTCCTCAGAGGAGGACCTACTGGCTTTTTTCTTTCTCTGGGGAAGGGTGAATGCAAAGACATGAACAAGTAAGTCAGTGGGCATTGCTCAAGATGAGTCTTAGAAATACAGTAATTGGGGCCAATGGCAAGGAATTGCGTTCACCTATTTAAAAGAATGCTGTGACTCAAAGGTCAGCACCAATCAGAGTTCTGTGTAGACACAAGTGAGTGCAAGAGCCTCTCCTGTGCCCCTCCCCATCTGAACTGCTTGGACATCCTTTACTTCTCTGAGCCTCATATTCTCATTTCCAAAGTAAGGATAATGCACTTGGGTTGGTGTGACGATCAAATAAGAGAGCCTGTGAGAATCCGTATTTTAAATTCTAAAAAGCAGTAAAATTGGTATCAAGCAGGAGTGGAAGAAAGGCGATTGGAAATCATTTCCAAGGAAATTAGGGAAAAGTGGTCCCTGTTTCTAAGTTTCCTAGCTGCTAAATCAAATAGTAGGCAGTGACTTGCCTTAAACAATGGGAATTTATTGGCTCATGGTTTTGTATCATCTTATCAGCATTCGTATTTCTAATGGCATCATCCTCAGCAGTTAAAAAAAAGGACCCATGATTTTATCTTTCATGCATTTACAATGACAGAGCATGTCCTTCTAAACTTGAGTGTCTAAAGCAAAAAAGGAACACAGTTGCTTCCTCTGGAAGGCAAAGGCATGTTGAGTCTACTCCATGTTAATTATTTGCACTTTCCTTTTCTCCCAGAGTGATTAACAACATTCAAACACTTGAAAATTCTCTAAAGTTTTGCTCAACTTTAGGACAGTCTTTTTTTTTTTTAACTAAAAAAATTAACAAACAAAACATTTAGAAATCATTAGGACAGTCTTTTAACTCATATGTCGTAAAATCAAATGATCAACAGCAAATCATAGAACTTGGTGTTTGGGTTTCAGGGCTGCTTATGAACATTTGGCTCCAAAGGTCAAGCCCAAGAAAGTATGAAGTTTTCTAAAGCCAGAAGCCAAGTCTTTAATTACTAGTTATGTGGCATCAAGGAGATGAAAATTGATATGGTTTTCATCTGTCTATCCAGTCCAAATCAAGACAAATATTAGGTCTATGTGGTGGGTTGAGTTCCATTTTATTTTTATTTATTTATTTTTTTAGCAGTTAGGAAATTAGTATGAGATTGTAAAGAGATCTAAATTAGACTTTTAAAACTGCCTTTTTGCATTTTGGAAAAATGGTATGATAGTAATAAGCAAATAAACAACAATAAAGAAAAGCACAAAAATAAAACCACCTGCATCTCAACATGCAGAGTTTGCCACAGTTATATTTCACTATGCAGACATTTGTATACATGTATGTAAACAAATCTTTAAAAAACAAAATCATACTCTTTTAGCTAGTTCACTAAATTACCAACAGTACAACTCCAGCTATCCAATGTAAATCAAGTGTTTTCAGTCTTCCAAACTATTTTGATCTCTGTTACCAGTTTCTCATCTGCTGGGGAGTAGAAAAAATGTTCACAAAATTTAATTCAAAGTCATTTAAAACTTAGCCTGATTCATTCATTTGTACGTGACTTTAGGCTTGATTCATCCTTTTTTTTTAGTTGCTAGCTTATAATTTCAGCTTCTTGTCTTTTCCCATTGGTCCTTTCTAAGATGGCAGCTGGGATACAGGGGAGGGGCCAGCATAGCTTGGCACATAGGACAGAGTGTGAAGGGATTGCTCTTATGTTTTGTTGGTCCTTGATTTGTGTGGCTGGTGTCTGCTGAGGTGGGGCAGCCTGGTTCTGACCCTGGGCCTTTTACTGGCATCCACTGTGATGTTTTGTGGCTAGTGGATGAATGGTCCATTTAGGCTCAGCCTTCTCTGAGCGTGTTGACCTCTCCCAACTGATGGAGCAATCCTTCAGCTCCGGTTGGAATGGAGGGTTCTCTCTGTTAAGGCCCCATCTGCATTGGGTCCATGGCCCAGGCCATGTGTTTCCCCTGGGCTGGCAAGCTGAATGCAGCTCTTGATTCCATGCCCAAACCAAGGAATAATTAAGAATGCACACTAGATCTTTTCTCTGCCTGACCACCAAGTTAACTGCACTGGACATCACAGGTAGACCAGGGCTACCCTGCAGATGGATATTCTCTTAGTGTTCCCCTGAACTTATCAAACAACCCTCCCACTTTCCTCACTCTGGCCAAAGCCTGGATGGGGGAGCTGGGTTCCACAGGCTTGACCATTTCCCTCCATCACCATTATCTCTCTTCTCACAATCTCTGGGGCCAGAAGGAATAGCATTCCCTCTTCTCCATTCTTGTCTTCTCTGGCCAGGGGCTCTTTAAAACACGAATCTCTGTGGTCTAATACACCACCAACCTTCCACTTTTGAAATGCTAATATGTGTATATTCCTGCAGTTGTATTCCTGTAACGGATATTAAACCACAGTTTTTTTTCTCTGCAATTTGTAATGGGCACCTTCCACATTAATAATTCATCAATTTTAATAGATGTTGCATTGCTGAATTGAAATTAAAACCTAGAACTGGAGACTCTTATTTAGAAAACATATTTAATTTTTGAATCTTATTTTAATTAGCAAAAAAAGTTATTAAAGTAATAACATTCAATATTAGTGAGGTTGCAATAAAACTGGACCACTTTTTCACGCAGATGCAATATAACTTAGGTCAGTAAGTTTTTAAGATAACATGCAAGCATATAACAAGAGTCATCAAAAATACACAGAGCTTTGAGTCAACAGTTCTATTCTTAGGACATTACCCTAAGGGGCAAAAAGTCAAACAAACAGAAAAACAATATGCACAAAAATGGTCATTGTGGCATCAAGTTCATAAGAGAAAGAAATGGGGACAACTTAAATGCTTAACACTTGAAGGACATTTTGATTAAGTTGTGATTCATTTACACAATAGATTATTATGTAGGCATTGAAACTAGGTCTGGGTCCAGGTAGACTCACAGACAAATGTTTATGAAAAATGAAAAAGAAAATTTCTGGTTGCCAGTCTGCCACATAGAGAGGCTGGAGGTCACCAATCCCATCCTAAGAAACTAAACAACAGAAACTGCTCTTAAAGCCATCAGAGAAATGAGGTCACAGGGCAAGCTGCTTTTCTAAAGTCTAGAGAGAAGCAGTTACAGAGAATCATAGCTTACCTGGAGGAGAAACTCAGGAATGAAGGCTGACTGCAAGAGGCAGTACTGGAAGGAACGTTCAAACTGTAGCTGGCAAATTGCTCATTGTGAACTAGCTTGAGATTCACAAACTTGGAAGACAACGGGTGGGGCCACACTGTCAAGTTTTATCTCCAAGAGACACAATTAGACTCTCATGGGGAAAACTCTTCCTGGGCCTCCAAGGAGGAGAGAAAAGTAACCATTTTAAAATATGCTCAAACTGTTCTGTCTCTAAAAACATGACTTACCCCAAAGGAAAAACTATTTTACCAGAGCCTAAGTGACTTTGGTTTTACCAGAACCTGATCCACCTGGGAGAAGGGAAATGCCCAGCTTCAGCCCCTCTATTCTTCTTGCCTCATCCGAGGTTGGGGGTGGTGAAGAGAACTGAGAAGCACTTGTGAATGTCGCAGCCTAGGGACACAGGCCTGCTACAAGACTAAGGCCTAATCATAGGATTATGGAACATTTGCTGCCTCCACCCCACATCAATAGGACTCCTGGATAATAACAGTGGATTGTGGATTACAATAGGGAAAACTGTGAGGTTCTGACCTTATGTAAGAATTCTCTAGGGAGATCCAAAGACAACAGGCAGGCAAAAATGAAGATCCCAGAAGAAATTTTGGCCCTTGACACCTACAGCAATAGCAAACAGTGAATACAGCCTAACTGCTACCCAGATAAACATAAAACCTAGCACTAATGGCCTACGTACTTCAGTTCCTATTACCTAATACAGCATGACTGGCTTTCAGCAGCAAATTACAAGACAAACTAAAATGTAAAAAAAACACAGTCCAAAAGCAGGCTTTAGAACTCAACCCAGATATGGGAGAGCAGTTAGAATTATCAGACCAGAAACCTAAAATAACTATGAGTAATGTGCCAAGGACTCTAACGGAAAAAGTGGACAACTTGCAAAAACAGATAATGTAAACAGAAAGATGGAAATTCTAAGAATTTCCATTTCATCAAATGGAATTCATCAAATGGAAATGCTAGGGAAAAAACCCCACTGAAACAGAAATAAAGGATGCCTTTGGTGGGTTCATCAGTAGATGGAACATGACTGAGGTAAGAATCAATGAGATGGAGATTGACCGATAGAAACTTCCAAAACTCACATGCAAAGAAAAATAAGTAATGAAAAAGATGGAACATAATATCCAGTAACCATGGGACAATTACCAAATGTATAACATACACATAATGGAAATAACTGAAGGAGAAGACAGAGAGAAAAGAACAAAAGAAATATTTAAAGTACATATGACTGCGAATTTTCCAGAATTATTGACATACCAAACCACAGATCCAGAAAACGCAGAGAACGCCAAGCAGGATAAATACCAAAAATCTATGCCTCAGCATAACATTGCTATACTGTAGAAAATAAAAAAACAAAAAGAAAATCTTGAAGTAAGCAGAGGGGGAGAAAAGCATATCTATAAAAAACAAGGATAAAAATTACATCAGACTTCTCTCTAGAAATCATGCAAGCAAGTAGAGTGAAATATTTAAACTGTTGAAAGAAAAAAAACTACCAAGATATCATCTGTATCTAACAAAATTATCTTTCAAACAAAAAATTGAGGGAATTTGTCATCAGTAGACCTACCTTGCAAGAAATGTTAAATTCTTTAGAATTCTTTAGAAAAGGAAATGATATATAGGTCAGAAACCCTTATCTACACAAAGAAAGGAAGCACATTTGAGAAGGAATAAATGAAAGTAAAATAAAATATTTTATGTTTTTATTCTTAACTAATTGAACAGAGAATAGTTTGTTCAAAATAACAACAATACATTGAATGATGACCTTATGGATAAATGAAATGAATGACTGCCGTGGTATAAGTGTCTAGAGGGAGGAACTGGGAATACTTTGCTAAAAGGTACCAGAATTACCAGTGAATTGGAATAGTGTTACTTGAAAATGGACTCAGGTTAGCTATACACGTATAATGCAAACTTTAGGGCAACCTCTAAAATAATTTCAAAAAGAAGTATAGGGCAGGCAATGGTGGCTCAGTGGCAGAGTTCTCGCCTGCCATGCCAGAGACCGGGGTTCGTGTCCTGGTGCCTGCCCATGCAGGAAAAAAAAAACTATATTTGATATGTTAAGAGAAGAGAGAAAATATGGTCATATAAAATGTTCAGTTAAATCCAGAGGAGGAAGAAAAACAGTAAAAGACAAAAGAGGATCAAAGAACAAGGACAATGAATAGAAAACATTAACAAATATGGTACATATTAATCTGACTATATTAATAATCATAGTACATGCGAGTGATCTAAATGGAATTAAAAGAGATTATCAAAGTGGATCAAAAAACAAGACCCAATTATATATTGACTACAAGAAACCAACTTTAAATTTAATAACACACATAGATTAAAAGTAAAGGGAGGTGGTTCGGTGTTAGAATGCTCACCTCCCATGTAGGAGACCCAAGTTCAATTCCCAAACCATGCACCACCACCCCCCCAAAAAAGTAAAGGGATTATGGTATATATGAGGTGGGGTTTTTTGTTTGTTTGTTTGTTTTTTCTTTTTCTGGAGAGATGCAAATGTTCTGAAAAATGATCATAGTGATGAATACACAACTATGTGAAGATATTGAGTGCCACAGATTGCACACCACATATGGAATATATATGTGTGAAGATTTCTTAATAAAAATATTTTAAAAATGAATAAAATAAATAAAAGTAATAGGGGATGATAATGGATATGGGAAGATTTGGGTTCTTTTATAAATTTCTTTTCTGGAGTTTGAAAATGTTCTAAAAATTGATCATGGGGATACAGGCACAACTATTTGATGATACTGCAAGACCAGGAATTGTACACTTTGATGGGATTTTTACACTTTGATGGGATGACTATATCTCAATAAAATAGCATTGAAAAAAATGTAAAGGGATGGAAAAAAATAAAGTGAAAAAATTTTTAAGTAAAACGAAACGAAAGTAAAGGTATGAAAAAAGATATTTTATGATAAAACCAATAAAAAGAAAGGTGGAGTAGCTGTGTTAATCTCAGACAAAGCAGATTTCCAAGTAAGAAAGTTATCAGAAATAAATAAGGGACATTACATAACAATAAAAGGATCAATTCCCCCAAGAAGACTTAATCCTTAATGTGCATGCTCCTAATAATAGCATCAAAATACGTGAGGTAAAAACTGAGAGAGCTGCAAGGACAAAGAGACAAATCCACTAATATAGCTGAGAGTTCAACACCCCACCTTCATAACTGACAGGTCCAATAAGCAGAAAACAGTAAATGTAGAGTAGAACTGAACAATCAATCAACCGGACCTAATTGACATTCATAGACTACCTCATCCAATGATAGCAGAACACGTCCTTCTCAAGTTCACGTGGAACACTCCCCAAGACAGACCACATCCTGCACCATAAAACACACCTTAAGCAAATTTACAAGAATACAAATCAGACAAACTATGCTCTCAAAGGAAAATGGAATGAAACTAGAAACCAATAACAGAGACAGCTGGAAAATCTCAAAATATTTATATTTAAATAACACACTTCCAAATAACATGTGGTTTAAAAAGAGGTCTTAAAAGAAATTTTAAAATATTTTGAACTAAATGAAAATGAAAGTACAGGTTATCAAAATTTGTGGGGTGCAGCAAAAGCCGTGCTTAGAGGGAAACTTAGAGCATTGAATGCATATATTAGAACAGAAAGAAGATCTAAAATCAATTAACTAACTTTCCACCTTAGGAAACTCGAAAAAGAAAAGCAAAAGTACACAGGAGAAAATAAATAATAAAAATAATAAAAAATTATAGCAGAAATCATTGAATTTGGAAACAGGGAATCAACAGAGAAATTACATGAAACTAAAACCCAGTTTGAAAAGATCAATAAAACTGACACATCTCTAGCCAGACTAAACCAGAAAAAAAAGAAAAGAACACACACATTACTAAGATCAGAAATGATGATGAAAGAAAGACTATCACTATTGATCCCAGGGTTATTAAAAAGATAATAAAGAAATATTAGGAGCAACATTTTGCCCACATACTTGATAACTTAGATGAAATGGATAAATTTCTTGACAGACACAATCCACCAAAACTCACAAAAGGAAAAATAATCATCTGAATAGATCTATAGAAATGAAAGAAATTGAATAAAAAATCAAAAACAAACAGGTCAATACAACAGAATAGAGTCCAGAAACAGACCCACACAAATGTAATCAACTGATCTTTGACAAGGGAACAAAAGGTATTCAATGAAGAAAAAGGATAGTCTTTTCAAGAATTGTGCTGAAACAACTGGGCAGTCACACGCAAAAAACAAATAAATAAAATATCTAGACAGAGACTTTATACCTTTCACAGAAGTTAACTTAAAATGGATGGGCCACGGTGGCTCAATGGCAGGGTTCTCGCCTGCCAGGCTGGAGACCTGGATATGTTTCCTGGGGCCTGCCCATAAAAAATAAAAAAAATAAAAACAAAAAAAAAGTTAACTTAAAATGGACCATAGGTCTAAATATAAAATACAAAACCATACACTATCTAGAGATTACTATAGGAAAAAATATAGATAACCTTGGGTTAGGAGGTAGCTTTTAAAATACAGCACCAAAAGCAGAGGCCATGAAAGAAAAAAAGCAAGAAGCTGGACTTCATTAAAACTAAAATCTTCCGCTCTATAAAAGACAATGTTTAAAGAATGAAAAGCAACCCATAGACTGGGAAAAAATATTTGCAAAACATTTACCTAGTAAAAGATTTGTATACAAAAATATAAAAAGAACTCTTAAAACTCAAAAATAAAAAACCAACCAACCCAATTACAAAATGGGGCGGGGGGGAGGAAATCTGAACAGACACCTCATCAGAAAAGATATTCAGATGGAAAATAAGCACATAAAAAGATGCTTAATATCATATGTCGTTAAGGAAATGCAAATTAAAAGAATAATGAGATAGTGCCACACATCTATTAGAATGATTAAAGTATCAAACAAGAAATGCTGGCAAAGATTTGGAGCATCAGAGCTCTCATCCATTACTGGTGGGAGTGCAAATAGTACAACCACTTTGGAAGGCAGTCTGAAAATGTCTTACAAAGCTAAAAATAGACTTACCATACCAACCAGCAATTGCACTCCTAGGTATTTCCCCAAATGAGTTGAAAACTTATATCCATATGAAAACCTGAGCCCAACAGTTTATAGCAATTTTATTCATTAATGGCCAGAATTGGAAGCAACTAAGATGTGCTTCAATAGGTGAGTGAATAAACAAACCGTGGTCCGTCCATACAATGAAATATTCTTCAGTGGTAAGAAGAAATGAACCATCGATCTGTGAAAAGACAAGGAGGAACCTTACATGCACATTGCTAAGTGAAGGAAGCCAGTCTGAAAAAGCCACATATTGTATGATTCCAACCGTACAACATTTTGCAAAAAAACCCAAAACTATAGAAAAGTAAAAGGATCAATGGTTGCCAAGGGTTCAGGGGATATGGTGAGGGATGACTAGGTGAAGGACAAAACATTAAAAACATTGCTTTTTTTAATTGGAGAAGTAGTAGGTTTACAGAAAAGTCATGTAGAAAGTACAGAATTCCCATGTACCCCCACTCCTCCACAAACAATTTTCGCTATTATTAAAATTTTGAGATTAGTGTGATACTGTTGATATAATTGATGAAACAATATTATTTTAGTTATTTTGTTAACTGTAGTGCATGGTTTACATTAGGGTTCACCCTTTGTGTTAGTTCTGTGGTTTTCTTTTTTTAATTTTTATTTTTATTCAGGTAATAAATATACAACCTAAAATGTTCTGTTTAGCAACTGTCAAGTATACAGTTCAGAGGTTTTAAATACATTCACAATGTTGAAACATAGGGCATTTTAGGGGTAGAGAAACAGTCTTTATGATACCATAATGATGCATGCATAACATTATACATTTGTCAAAACCTGTGGAACTATAGAACACAGAAGAGTTGAACCCTATTGTAAACTATGGGCTTTAGTTAATAATAATATATCAGTATTGGTTCCTTAAGCATAACAAATGTACCACACCGATGCAAGAAGTTACAATCAGAGGGACTGGGGAAAGGAGGTAATATACAGAAACCCTCTATACTTTATGAATAATTTTTCTGTAAATCTAAATCTGCTCTAAAAGATTAAATCAATTTAAAAAATGAAAGAGAATGCAAAGTGTGCAAAGATTGCGACAACATGAAACTATATAGTCATATAAAAAGCAATGAGCAAAAAATGAAAATAGTTTTGGGAAGGATTATGATTTTGATCATGATTTTTAAAGTAAAATTTTTTATTTTGCTACATTCCCTTATCTATTAAACTGCAATTGAAAGCAAGTGCTTTCAAGCAGGGATGGCTGGATGACTTGGCAAACATTTTCTAAAAAGCAATTGGATTGAGAATTTAGGCAAATGGCAAGATGAAGAGTTTGCTCATCAGAATTTGAAACCACAAGCTGAAACGTGATCTGAGAAGCTGAAGTGAAAGCCACAGTAGGTAAAGCATTTGAATTTTGTTTCAAAGTTTAGCAAGGTTAGTTGCTTGGTTTTCCTCTTCAATCTTGGGTGGGGCTGACAGCCACCCAGATGGGAGTTTGACAAATATTCATTAACACTTATAATAAGCCAGGCACTGATCCAGGGGCACAGGACACATCAATGAGCAGAACAGACAGAACTCCCTGACTTCATGGAGCCTTTTTTTCTAGTCTATTTTTTTCTAGATAATAACTACAGTGACTCAGAGGGTCATGAGTGCTGTGGAGAAAGATAAAGTAGGAGATGGGGAAAGGGAGGAAGGTGAGTTTGGAGAGGTGCAATTTTAAATTGGGGCATCAAGAAGGACCTCGCAGGGTGGGCCACGGTGGCTCAGCAGGCAAGAATGCTCGCCTGCCATGCCAGAGGACCCGGGTTTGATTCCCGGTGCCTGCCCATGTTTAAAAAAAAAAAAGAAGGACCTCGCTGAGGTGACACTAGAGAGAAGATGTGAGGGAGATGAGAGAATGAGCTGAAGAGGTATCTGGGGGATGGGAGTTCTAGGTAGAGGAATACAAGTGCAAATATTCCAAGACGGAAGGGTGCTTGCTATGTCCTGGGAGGAGCAAGAAGGCCAGTGTCCGGAGAAGAGAAGGGGTGAGTGTCAGAAAGGTAAGGGATGAGCAGACACATGTACACCAATGTTCAAAGCAGCATTATTTACAACTGCCAAAAGATAGAAGCAAGCCAATTTGTCCATCAACCGATGAATGGATACACAAAATGTGGCATGTACATACAACGAGAATATCATCCAGCTGTAAAAAGGAATGACATCCAGATATTTGCAACAACATGGTTGAATCTGAAAACATCATGTTGAATGAAATAAGCCAGACACGAAAGTGCAAATTATGATCTCACTGCTGTGCAATAATTGAATAAGCAAATTCACAGTGTCAGAATCTAGAGTATGAGTTAGCAGGGACCAGAGGAGGGGTACAGAATGGGGAGTTAATGCTTAAATTGTGCAGAGTTTCTATTTGGGCGATGGGAAAGATTTGGTGCTAGATGGTGGTGCTGGTAGCACAACATTGTGAGTGTAATGTAAAGCACTGACTTAATGTATTTGAATGTGGTTAAAAGGAGAAATTCTAGATTGTGTGTGTATTATTAGAATAAAAATTAAAACAAAACAAAACATAGGACTGTACAACATGAAAAGTGAACCCTGATGTAAATTGTGGACTATAGTAATAACACTATTATAGTAATATTCTGCCATCAGTTGTAACAAATGTACCACACTAACACAAGTTGTTAATAATGGGGAGGGGGTGTATATGGGAAGTCTGTATTTTCTGCATGATTTCTCTGTAAACTTACACGTCTCTAATAAAAATAAAAAAAGAGAGAGAGAGAGAGAAAGGTACAGGGTGGGAGTGAGCAGGAAGTTCAGGCAAAGGAGGCCATGTAGCCATGGAAGAATTTTGCTTTTTCTCTATGTGAGGTTGTGAGCTTTAGAGAGTTTTGATTAAAGGTGTGACATGATCTGACATGTTTTGAAAGGTTCACTAGTTGTGTTGAAAATAGACTGAGGAAGCAAAGTTGGAATCTAGGAGACCAGTCAGGAAGCTGTTAGAATAACCCAGGTATGAGATAGTGCTGGATTGGATGTTGGCGATAGCAGTAAAGAGATTGAGAAGTGGATGGATTCCTTATAGATGGAATCGGTAGCACCAAGGGGATTTGGTGACAGATAGGAGGTGGGTAAATGAGAAATCGGGGATTCAAGGGTGGTTCCAAGTGTTTGGGCCCAGGCCACTGGGAGAACAGAGTTTCCATCAGTTGAGATGAAGAAGGCTACTGGAAGATCAGCTGTTGGGGACAGTTCTCTGCAGGCTGGAGAGGTTGGCTGTCAGCCGAGGGCATGAGCATCGAACACCATGCTTGGCTAATGTGGTAAACTGCTGAAGCAAATGCTCTCAAGGACACTGACTCAAGAGCCCGAAGAGACCTAAATAGAGAGCATTCTGATAAGTAATAAGCAGTTCCTGGGGCAGGAACTTTGTAGCTTTGCAGGCATGACAGATATTCAAAAATAATCTTGCTTTGATTATACTCCCAAAGCAGTTCCCATGTGTTGTAGTTTGCTAGCTGCCAGAATGCAACACACCAAAGACGGATTGGCTTTTAGTAGAAGGGGATTTATTTCATTAGTTCTTCAGAGGAAAGGCAGCTAACTTTCAACTGAAGTTCTTTCTTATGTGGGAAGGCACAGGGTAATCTCTGCTGGCCTTCTCTCCAGACCTCTGGGTTCCAACAATTTAACCCAGGGTGATTCCTTTCTGCATCTCCAAAGGCCTGGGCTGAGCTGCGAGTGCTGAGATGAGGTATGCCAAGCTGCTTGGGCTATTGTACACTGCCCTCTCTCATTTAAACACCAGCCAATTAAATCAAACATCATTCATTGCAGCAGGCACGCTCCTAGCCGCCTGCAGATGTAATCAGCCACAGATGAGGTTTACACGCTATTGGCTCATGTCCACAGCAATAGATCTAGGCATCTTCACCTGGCCAAGCTGACAACTGAATCTAACTATCACACCATGTAAGAACACAATAAGCATGTGGACGTCAGTTTATTTGGGGTTCTTGCTCCTGATAAGCTTGAGTCCCCTGACCCCACTTAACTAACTTCTTGTGTCATTTCTTAATCCTGTACAGCACCCCTTCTTCTCCCCTGTTCTCCAGGGAAATCCAGGCAATCAGCCTGGTTTGGGACGTGTCAAGTTTCAGATGCTTATAAGCCATCAAGTGAAAATATCCAGTAGGCAGTTAGACATATGACTTCAGGGGAGAACTCCTAGCTGAATATCTAAATTTGATATTTGGCATTATATGAATGGTGTTTAAAGCCATGACACTGGGCAAGATCACTGGGGAAGTGAATATAGATAGTAAAGGTCAGAATTCACAAGCACCACAATCAGAGGCCAGGGTAATAAAGAACCAGCAAGAGAGACTGAGAAGGACTAGACGGAGAGGTAGGAAATAAACCAGGAGAGCTGCTGTCACAGGAGCTAAAGAAGGATTAAATGAATTAACACATGGGTGAGCAACTAGAACCCAGAGTCAGGCAAATGTATGTTAATTCTTCTCCCCCCTACCTCAACCCTTCAACCTTTCTTACTTTTCAAGTTTTCAGGCCTTTCTAAAATGTCTTAGATCTTGTCCAAGATAGTATATGGCTTTTAGGGAAGATGCATCTCCTCAGCCTAAATAGAAATCCTTATCTTTTCACAAATAACTAGTGTATAACCCATTACATAATGCTATAGTTAATCTATGATTGGCATCCTATAATTTGTTTTAACAAAGATGTTCTAACCTTCATAAACATCCTTCGTTACAGAAAATAAGGAATTTGAATTTCTAAAAATGGTTTTGAATCTCATCCGTCTTGAATAATCTGATGGGAGCCCAGGATTATTTTAATCCATTTACTTATTGATATGTATAACGAAGAGATACTGGGGGGTTAAGATTATTTTTCACAAAGATGATAGAGATAGAATATGTACATATATATGTGTGTGTGTGTTGGGGAGAGTTCTACTACAGACTTCATTTGACCAAAAAGGAAGAGCAGGCTATTATAATGGAAATGATGGGGTTCTTAAAAGGATACAAAGTGGGTACAAGGGTAATTCAGTGGCCTGTTATGAGGGAGACCCAGGTTTGTTTCTGAGTCCATGCACTTCCTGCCTCCCCCTCCAAAAAAAAACAAGCAAAAAAAAAAAAGTATACAAAGATGCCATTGTAGAAGGAAATGAAAGCTGGGCATAGTGTTGGCTATAGCCCAAACCTGAAGGAAGAAAACTTTTTAAAAATACTTTTCTATATTTTTTTAACACAGTTTCCTTTTCTTCACCTACCCCCATTACTTTCCATGTCTGCTACCAGCTCCGCAAGTTTCCCTGGAAAACTCCTGGTTATCCTTTTTTTTCTTTTTTGGAGGAATAGAAGCATCTCTTTTTCTTGCGTTTTAAATTACCACAGTAATAAATGAATATATGCTACTTTTAAGGAATTAAAAAAATACAAAAATGCATTGACTAAAATGCAAAGTCTTCTTTACTCTCTCCTCTCCCACTTCCCTCCCTTCCCCAGAGAGGAGTTTATTGTTTGTTCCTCCAGATATTTGTTTATACCTTTATATATACAGATGTGTATGATTGTCTTTGTACAAAATCCAAGCATGAAATACCTCTTTTTCTGACTCATTTAACTTTACAATGCATCTTGTACATCTTTCTATATCAATACTTGTAGAGCTCCTTATTTTTAATAGCTGGGTGGCATTCCATTGTGTGGAGGGACCATGCTTTAAGCAATTTCCTATTAATAGACATTTGGGTTAGCCGCATGGCCATTCAACACTCGTGAAAAAAATAATCCTGGGGTGCGAGGGTAATTCAGTGGTATAATTCTCACTTGCCATGCGGAAGCCCCGGGTTAGATTCCTGGTCCATGTACTTCCCAAACAAACAAAGAAAATTTCAACAAATGGTGCTACAATAATGGGATACTCACATGGAAAAACAATGAAATATGACCCTGCCATTCAGCATACAAAGAAAAAAAATCCTGTAATCCTAATTGACCATAAGAGTCATATGTGATGGGTTTACACACACACACACACACACACACACACACACACACACACACACACACACACAAACCTTCCTGTATATGAATTTAGATTGCTCAATGAAAGTATACCCAGATTATGGGAAGTAATCATTTCACACTCTCTATAGTGGTCAGACTATATACAATGCACTTTGTTAGGTACCAGGCAGAATGTTTAATATGAACATTGACCAACTGAAATGCAGACAAGAAACCCTACCCCAAAAAGATGAGTTGAAGGAGCCAAGGATATCCATCCTGGACTAGGGACACTTTTGGGAGAAAAGAAGGCAAGATATTGTCTGTGTAGATGAGAATCAGAATTCAGTGTGATTTCTGACTGCACTACCAGAATCAGCAGGAGACAGTCCAAAGAAGCAAATTTCATCACAACACGAGAAAGAACTTGACTACAATTATCCAACAATGAAATGGGCTATGTTGTGAGGCGCTGAGCAAGCTGTCACCAGAGGAATTTAAGCAGGGACTGGATAACTACCTGCCAGGGGCACCGTGGGGCGGGATTCCCACAATGAGAAGCACCTTGGACTAGAGCAGTGGTTCGCAAACATGGCTGCACATTAGAATCACCAGTGGAGATTTTGAAAACCCAAACGCCCAGGCTGCACCCTGAGCAATTAAATCAGAATCTCCAGAAATGTAGCCCAGATTTCAGCAGTTTTTAAAGCTCCCCAGGTGATTCTCAAGTGCAGCCAAGTTTGACAACGCTGGACTAAAATGACAGAAAGTCCCTCCTAAATTTTATGAATCTGTTTTCTTGTCCTGAGTCACATAACCCTCTAACATTTTTACGCTTAGGTGGGAGGGAAGGGGGAAATTTAGGGGAAGAATGTTTTTAGTTGTAAGCTCTTTCAAAGTCCATACCACGACATAACAATCACAAGGGACAGTTTAATCTTAGGCTATACTAATAGGTCACCCAGAACCAAAGGAAACCTACCCACCTGTTCTCCAACCACCTCCCCACTTAGCTATTCTTTCACTCATTCATCCAATTAGCTATCCATCTAGCTACTCAACGTGCTTCCTAGCTATACAATTAATCCTGTCTTCCCCTCCCCTTCCCTCTGCTCTCCTCTCCTCCTGTCCTCTCTCCACTTCACTTCAGTCCACAGAGGACCTGGAGCAGCCAGAGAAAATAATTATCCATGCAACACTGTCCAGCAGAACATTACTGCCATGATGGAGATGCTCTGTGTCTCTACTCCAAGACAAGTGCCACTAGCCCCAAGGGGCCACTAAGTACTTGAAATGGGGCTGGTGCAACAGAGAAACTGAATTTTCCATTTTATTTATTTTTAACTAATTTATATAGCCACATGTAGCTAGCAGCTATAGATTGGACATCACACGACTAGTGCCCAGCACAGCTGACAGATCATAGCTGCTTCATTAATGAGTCTTAAATGGATGGAAGGATGGAGCAGAATCATTTTCTCTCTGCTTTGCGCTGTTCAGACTGCACATCTGAAATACTATGTTTTGTTCCTTTCACTGCATTCTAAGAAGGTTTATATCAACTTGGAGTGTGGGGCAGGACAGGATGATAAAGGTTCAGAAACATCAGCCACGGTTGGCAGAACTTGGAATGCTTTGTATAAAAAATAAAAAATAGAACTAAAATCGATTCATTTTAGTTCTATTTTGCCACTTCTCGTATGCCTTTGACTTGCACAAAAGTTTTTTTCCTATATTTTATTAAAGAATTGGATTGGACGATCTTGTAAGTTTCTTCCTGGTAGAAAAGTCTATGATGTGATAGCTTTTCCTATAGAAGAGGAAGTAGACACTCCAGAGAGTAGAATTTGATGATGTTGGAGGACACTAGATTCGGCCACACATGGAGAAGAAGTTTCTGAGACCTACACGTTGGTGCAGGAGCAGAATAGGACTGCCTCATGGGCCAGCAATCTCCTTCCCTGGCTACATGAGAAGGGCCTCTCAAAGTTGAAAGATGAATGAATGCAATGTTTTTCCCAGCTGCAGACATTTACCAGTACTTATTTTCTAGGGTGGCATGTGGACTGCCACACCTACCATTCATTACAATTAATTACTGCTACGAAGGTCACAATCCATTCTCGAAGCGTGGTCTGTTCATTCTAAGTGCCCTGGTTTCATCCACCTGCCATGTGGTTGTGGCTATTTTTACCAACTTCCTTGCTGGAAGATTAGACTTGCTCTTTGTATTTCCTTAGCAGGCATTACAAATGTAGCTGGTTTTTAGTTTTCTGAACACAGGCTGATATATTTTTTTTTCCTTTTTTTTTATTAATTAAAAGAAAATTAACTAACACAACATTTAGAAATCATTCCATTCTACATATACAATCAGTAATTCTTATTATCTTCACATAGATGCATATTCATCATTTCTTAGTACATTTGCATCGATTTAGAAAAAGAAATAGAAAGACAACAGAAAAAGAAATAAAACGATAATAGAGAGAAAAAAATTTTTTAAAAAATTAAAAAAAATAAAAAAAAAACCATACCTCAGATGCAGCTTCATTCAGTGTTTTAACATAATTACATTACAATTAGGTAGTATTGTGCTGTCCATTTTTGAGTTTTTGTATCCAGTCCTGTTGCACAGTCTGTTTCCCTTCAGCTCCAATTACCCATTATCTTACCCTATTTCTATCTCCTGATGGTCTCTGTTACCAATGACATATTCCAAGTTTATTCTCTAATGTCGGTTCACAGCTGATATAATATTTGATGAAAGATGATTCTTTATGAAAGCAATGATCATGGAGAATAATTTTCCAAAAGAAAGGTATGTCTATGCAGTTAAAATAACCTGGTTGGGGTGTGGTCCGCATAACCAGAGGGTTCAGCTTGCTGGGCACTGATACTTTCACCTCACCTGTGTCCCTGAGAGAGCACCACAGCTGCTTTTCTTGATCCATATATGCTATAATTGAAATCACATTTGTACATCATTTTGCATTCTGATATTTTGTTTTGTATCCTGCACCTCATTTCATGTGGATAGAATTATTCAGAAACATAATATCTAATGACTATCATATGACATTCCATTTATTTAATCATTGTCTCATTATCATCAGATTAATTTTTTTCCCAGTTCCCACTGGTATAAATAACGCTGCAATGAACATCTTTGCCTAAATTTTTATTATTTTATTATTTCAAGTAGATTTCTCAAAACACAAATGTCTACCTCTAATCATTTTTCTAAGGCTTTTGATGGATTTTGCAAAATTGTCTCCAGAAAAATGTTACACATTTGGCACTTGTAGTTGATGGTATCTGTCTCAACAAGCATCCATCAACATGGAATAAAACTAAAAGAAAACAGTACTTTGCCACCTGGATGGGCAAAATGATGTCATTGCTGTTATCGTTGACATTAATTTAATCAGAATGGAGGGATTTTTTTTTTTTACTGAAGTTATTAGTCATTCAAATGTCCTTTTCTGTAAATTGTCGGTTAGTGTTCTTTACCCATTTTATTTTGCAAAGTATAACTGCTTTTTTCTTATTGAGTCATATAAAGGGCTCATATTTCATCTCCCAGGAGAAATAACTCAGGCTGCGTCATTCAATGCAATTATCATCATCTTCTGAAAAGAGCTCCAGAGCCCTCAAACACCTATCATACCCGTGTACAAAAGCCCCATACTACTGCTGCCCTCTCTTGAAGCACTTACCAAAAACAACAGCTCACTTCCACTGGCAACCAGTTCAGGGTTTCCCTGAAGATTAGGGAAAGCTTGCAGTCCTCATCCTTTAATGTAGCTCCAACAAAAAAAACAACCAGTCAACTTCCTTGATCTGGACAAAATGATCAACTGGTACATCTAGCAGTCTGACTCAGAGTGGATTTTCAATGAAAACTTGAAATGTACATCTATCCATCAATGTTGAGATAGAGAGAGATAATGATGACAGACAGGTTTAGTACAGATATAGATTATATAAACAGAGATAAATATAAATATCAATCATGATATGGATGAAAGAAAACAAGAAGAGAATGAAGGGGCATATTTGACAATATACTCTCCCACTTTGGCCCCATAATGCCAACAAAATTGCTGTGATCCTCCCCCTTGATCTGAGAGCTCTAGGAAGTATTGCTTCCACCTGCCTACACCCCTTGCACCACCTCCCTTTTCCTGAAATCCTGACGCGACCTGGAAATCACTTCTCAAATAAACAACTTCTGTTGCATTTCAATAAGTTCTCACCCAGATGAGCACAAAAGAACACAAATGGTACCTGCTAATTTAGTAAAGTCCTTTATGCATCCAGTGACAGCTTAGGTCTTGTCACTATGGAACCAAGATATCATATGATTTGCAAACATCAGAAAGGTAGGAAATAATACAGCTTCCTGTTTTAAACAGGGTTAGCTTCTCGGATTTTGCAAGGTTTCAGAAAGTTATCAAGTTTGATGCAGTTCTTCTTTTCTAATATCAAGGTTACACTAAATAGTCAGTTGAGTAATCTGACGAACACTGCTGCTGTTCAGCGCTTAGGTTTTATGCAGCGCCTTAGCATTGTTCATTTGTTAGAGGGATAATTCTTGAATAAGCCTACCTTCGACCCACAGGGAAGCTGGATGAATAATTAAATCAGAATTCCCCTACGAGAGAGAGATGACAACTAGGGGATTAACCTAGTTGTTCTGCACAGTTCAATGGGACACTAATGAGGCAAGTTGCAGCATACTTAGGCAACCCAAGAAGAGAGTTGAGCTTGGGGCTCAGCTGTGGCACCCACCAGCTGGGCTCATGGTTGAACATTGCTGAACCTCGATTTCCTCATAGGTCCACTGAAAACAGTGATACCTACACATGAGATTGCCGCAGAACCATGTAAGATAAATATGTGAGAAACCTCTGTAGATCACAAAAGCTAAGTGAACTTAAGGTGTGGGTAGAATACCACTGTCATGTAAACTCTTGAGGGCAGAGTCGAGTGTCTGATCTACTCTGATGTGTCCCAGGGATCCGGCATGGTGCTGGGTGCAGAATATGTGTCCCATCTATATTAGTGTGGTAACCTTTAACAATGTGCTGTGATCTTTGATAAACTGGCCTATGGACAAGTCAATGAAATTCACCAAGGACTGCATAATGTGCTGCAAATGACATAGAAAAGATAAGAAGAAAGGAAAAAGAAAGAAGGAGGCATGGAGGAAGGGAAGGACACAGGAAAAGAGGAAGGGAGAGAAAGTGAGAAGATGGGAGAGAGACAGACAGAGGGAGGCAGAGAGAAGGAGGGAGAGAGGAAAAGGCAGGAGGAGGCTCAGTTCTTATCTTAAGGTGACCAGAGACAACAGAGACCAAAGCATGCTCAAATATAATTTAATAATAGCAAAATAAAAACATAACTATTTAATCTGTGCCCTAAGTGTTTGCACATTCAATGGCTAAAACAACTATTTGGAGAGGTAATAACAGCCTAGACTTTGCTGCAGAATACCTGGGCTTAAAATCATCTGCTATATAATGGTGACATGGCCCTAGGCTAGTTACTTAACCTTTCTGTGTCTCAGTGTCCTCTGCTGTAAAATGAGGTCATAGCAATGTTCGGCTTGTAGGATTTGTGTGATGATTAAATGAATAAGAATATATGTGGAGGCAAGTGCGTGGTATGTGGGCAGTACTATGTCAGTATTTACTATCATTGTTATGACAGATCCTCTCAGTGTAAAATGGGCATCTTCTTACATTCAGGTTGAACTTAAACATGGCACAAGGCCCTGCAGTCCATACCAATGGCCAGAACTCCAAATATGAGTGCTGTGGGGCTCAGAAAAGAGATCCATATGAACTAAAAGTTTCATGGAAGTAGAGGGGCCTGCAGGATGGATAGAATTTTGTCATGTGGAAGGAGGGAGGGAGAGCTTCCATTGAAAGGGGATAGACTTATCAAAGCCAGGAGTTGAGGCAGGCATGGCCCATAACAGGTAGGAATAAAATCAGGGAGCTGATTTGCTTGAATCCTGATGACAGGAGCCAGGAACCCAAAGAGTGAAAATAATATAGGCTGTTCATTATGGTGACATGTGTCCCAAAGCTCCAGCCCAGAGATGCATAGAGAGTCACAGTGGGTCTTAGGTGCAGGCTGGAATTCTGCAGGACCCCTTGTGGCCAGTCCAAATGCTTCTATTCCTCCTCTCCCCTCATCCAGAGATTTTTATTCCTGGGTCGCATGACATGCTGACACGCTGTGATGGGATTCTTAACTCTGGAAGACATGGGCCCAGCAAAAGAAAGGGCATGGCATGACAAGAGGAGGGAGACAAGATTGATAGTTCAGAGCTGAGAGTTTGGAGTTGGTTTTATAGACACTTGGGAGCTATTGCAGGTCTTTTAATAACAGCACTGATACCACCTTATTGGTCATCAGTGCTTGAGAGTTTTCAGAACATTATCGTGTGCATTTGGGGGAGCAGAAAACTACAACAACTTTTAGACCTACTTAGGGCAGTTACACCCCAGAGCTGCCTCAGTGCACACTTCCTGGGTACCATTCACATGGCAATGTGTGTGAAAAGCTCCCCCTGGAACTGTGCACTATACCACAATGAGAAGTGAGAGCTGGAAATCCCCAAATGGGAGGCTAAGGGAACTGAGGTTGAGTGACTTGTCCAAGGTGGCACATGACCAAATGATGGTGTGGAAGCTGGACCCCAATCTCCTCCGTCCACACTGGTTTCTCACTAATGGTGAAGTAGAATGTATCTGGGCTTTAACACCAGATACACTGGGATTCAAATTCCACCTCGGTCATTTATGTGTCATGTGGCTTTGGAATTTAGTCTTTCTGAGCCCTAAATCTCATTATCCACAGTGGAAATTGTACAGTGGGGCACATGGTTGGTGCTTGATAAATGCTCATGACTATTACATCCAAATTGCATCTCTGCAGAGAAGAAATTATAATGCATTGTTCATCTGAAATCAACAAATTTATACTATTTCCTAGAAAGTTCTGAGGATTTTGAAAGCATTTGGGGATTTCTATAAAGAAGCTATATGCAGGGCGGGCCACAGTGGCTCAGCAGGTAAGAGTGCTTGCCTGCCATGCCTGAGGACCCGGGTTCGATTCCCGGTGCTTGCCCATGTGAAAAAAAAAAAAGAAGCTATATGCATAAGATTTTTAGAAGTTAATTCATAAGAGTTTTTTTGGGGGGCATTAACAGGCACCGGAAATGGAACCTGGGTCTCCACATAAGAGATTCTTAAAAGTTAATTGTTGGACGCAAGAGTAGTTCAGTGGTAGAATTCTCGCCTGCCATATGGGAGACTGGGGTTTGACTACCAGGGTTTGACTACCGGCCCATGCACTTCCCTCAAAAGCAAGCAAACAAACAAAACTAACCAAAAATTCAACAAATGATGCTGTGATAATGGGATACTCACATGAAAAAAGAATGAAATGTGACCCCCACCATACAGCATACAAAAAAAGAAGTTAATTGTCCTAGTTACTTGGCAACTAAGACAAATTCCACACAACGCGTTGGCTTAAACAATGGCAATGTATTGGCTCATGGTTTTGAAGCTAGAAGTCCAAAATCAAGGAGTCAGCAAAGTGATGCTTTCTCCCTGAAGACTGTGGCATTCCAGAGCCCTGGTTTCCCACATGTTAATGTTTTAGATCTTGAGATGAATTTTCAATAGAGTTTGAAGTAAACTTGCTCACTGTGTGGACTGAGTTTTCATTGGAAGGACTCTATTTAACCATTTGTTAGAAGCATTTGAGTTATTTGTAATGCCACTACTGATATGATATAAACTTAAATTTTGATTTCTAAGTGTAGCTTAAAATATCTTCCACTTATGAACCATCATTGCAACACAGGATAATTGTGTACACAGAAATTTCAATGTCATATGCCATTGTAATTAAATCCACTTCAGATATTTATTTGTTTTGATAATCACATACAGTAAAATTCACTTTGGGGGTGGATGGTATTCAGTTTTGTGAGTTTTAATGCATGCATAAGTTTAGGTAACCACCACCTCAAATAGTATACAGAACAATTCCATTATCCCTTAAATTCCCTTGTGCAGCCTCTTTGTCATCAGTTCCTAACCATGACTCTTGGCAATGGATGAACTGTTTTCTATACCTATAGTTTGACCTTTTCCAGAATGCCATATAAATTGAAGTAAAACTCAACATTAAGAAAACAATCAATCCAATTAAAATATCTGAACAGACACCCCACCAAAGAAGACATTTAGTTGGCAAGCAAACACATGGAAAAATGATCAGCATCATTAATCATTAAGGAAATACAAATTAAAACCACAATGGGGTGCCACTACACAATTATTAGACTGACTAAGATTTCTTAAAAAAAAATAAAACTGACAATATCAAGGATTGAAAAGGATACAGAGCAACTATAATTCTCATATATTGCTGATGCGAATGTAAACTGGTATAGCCACTCTGAAAATCAGTTTGGTAGTTTCTTATAAAGTACACTATAATTAAATGTAACTGATTTATGTGTTGTTATAAAGGATTATACACATCTATCTGTCAAAACTTTTGGGCAGCCTTCAAGTAAATCAATTCAGCTTCTAGAAATAGGGAAGTGTCGTGGAGAGAAGACCTGGAACTCTGTGTTTAACCAACTAGAAAATGTAAGAAGATCTTGATTCCTTTCAAATGCCTACAAATTATACAATTAGACTTGAAAGTACTAAGAGGATCCAGATCAGGTGTCAGGTTATGAAAAGCAGTATTCTGGTTGTCTGTTGCTGTATACAAATTATCTTAAAATGTAGTAATTTAAAACAATTTATTAGCAGCCCTCATGGTTCTGGGTGTTTGGGGATTCACTTGGGAGGTTTTGACTTGAGATTTCTCACAAATTGTAGTCAGATGGCAGCCAAGAATCTCTTTCACCACATGGCTGAATCAGGCTTCCTTGTAGCATGGCAATCTCGAGATAGTCACTTTTCCAACAGGACTGCTGACCTCCCCAAAGACAGCATTCTCCTGGAATCTAATGCTCAAATTGTCAGGAGCCAGCCCAAATTTAAAGGGGGTGAAGGAATGGCTTCTACTTGTTAATGGGGGAATGGCTTGCACATATAACAAGGGAAGGAGTTAATGTTGGCCATCTTGGGGCCAAGCACCCCAAGCAGCAAATTACCATGATACTCTGTAGACTGGCCACTAGCCAAAGACTAGCCCATGACCTCCAATTTGAAGGAGGCTTGAATTTAGACATCTGTCATATACTGAAGAAGACAGGGTACTCAAGCATATGGATAAATATATGCTGTCATTGATGGGTAGATTTTGTATAATTCCATTTCCAATATGGTGTTTTGTTCCCATCTCCTTCCATGTTGAGACAAGTAAATCAGTGATTAACTTGTTCCCAGGCTGCACAGCCTGTGGTGGTAAGTAGAAGCTCTAGAGCTAGACTGCCTGGGTTTGAATCCTGTTTCTGCCCCTTCCTAGCTGTAAAACCCTATGAATTATATGTTCTCACTATGCCTGTTCCTTTGTCTGTCAAATTGGGGCAACAGTAATACCTACCTCAAAAGAGTTGCTGTGGTGATTGAGTTCATTCATGTCAGGTGCTTAGAAAAGCAAGCAGTACATAGTAAAAGCCAGGCATGTTGGCTACTATTATTGCTGGTTTTTATGGGACAAAGCACAGGTGATGAAATCTGAGCACTGAGGAACATGGTGAGCAGCCCTAGCCCAGTACCTTGCTCTCACAGACACAGACTCACTGAATCCACTGCAGAGGCATCTGCCTTCTTTCTCTATCCCAGGTCTAGCCTGCTGGCTGCCTCCAGATCACCTGACAGGATCCCTCAACCCACACTCAATCCCTTCCTCCTCTCTTCCTGAAGAAACCTTCAGCAATCTCCTACTGTGTCCAAATTAAAGTCCAGACTCCCAGAACTGACATTTGGAAGTCCATCCCGGCCGGTTGCCTTGCTTCCTACCAGAGTCCTGCTGTGCGCTGGGAGACCCCTGTGGGAGGGCCCCAGTTCCAGGAAGTTCGCCAATGGCCATCCAGTTTCAGACTGCTGGGTAAGCAGAATCCCTGTCATAGGAAAAGAAATAGGAGAACTGAAATTCTCTGTCCTGATAAAGAGAAGAGAAGATTCCTCAGTTGTTTTAGGTTATTATAAAGTTGGACTTTCTCTGGGGCTCTCTGAGGCAGTCCAGAGTGGAGAAGTTACAAGGAGGCAGAGTGCTACCCCCGTGAAGCAGAACAGTCTCAGTGGGGTCTGCCGGAAGGAGGGTGGTCCTGAAGCCCAGCGATTTAGAGGGTAAAGCACTTGCATGCCCCACATGCATGTGAAGGTAGCTCCCCAGGGACAGCCCCAGGCCTGCCCTGCTTGCCACTGCCTTCCCAAGTCTGCACATCAGCGGCTCTGGATAAATACTCATCAAATAAATAAAAGAATGGAGGCAGGACTTTCATTTTTGCAAGAAAGAAATTTTATTTAAGAATAAAGGACACTTTCTCTGCAGATGATAGGTTGGATTAAAAGACTCAGAGGCCTCACTCAACTCCATGATTTCCAATTGCATTTCTCAGGACTCTTTCTCAGCCATACATTCTCCACTCAAGTCACAAGAGCTACCCATTGGTCCCCAGATATGCCTCAAGCATATCTCACCTTTGCTCATTCA
Source organism: Tamandua tetradactyla (assembly GCF_023851605.1). Taxonomy (NCBI): domain Eukaryota; kingdom Metazoa; phylum Chordata; class Mammalia; order Pilosa; family Myrmecophagidae; genus Tamandua; species Tamandua tetradactyla. Next base: position 40,615,649 of record NC_135341.1, read on the forward strand.
ATTTCTTCCCTTTTCTTTTTCTCTACTGGTCTGAGTCGTATCTATGACCAATGTCCAGTTTCTGTATGAGGCTGTCACTGTCTGTTTAGAAAAGAAGCTCCAAGCCCAGCTCTAAGTTACTCAGCACAGGTGCGCTTCAGCTTTCTCATTTGTAAAGGGGGATGTTCTAGTTTGCTAGCTGCCAGAATGCAATATACCAGAAACAGAATGGTTTTTAAAAAGGGGAATTTAATAAGTTGCTAGTTTACAGTTCTAAGGCTGAGAAAATGTCCCAATTAAAACAAATCTATAGAAATGTCCAATCTAAGGTATCCAGGGAAAGATACCTCGGTTCAAGAAGGCCAGTGAAGTTCAGGGTTTTCTCTCAAGTGAGAAGGCACATGGAAAATAGGGTCAGAGTTTCTTTCTCATCTGGAAAGGCATGTCATGAACACAACATCATCTGCTAGCTTTCTCTCCTGGCCTCCTTTCATGAAGCTCCCCAGGAAGCATTTTTCTTCTTCATCTCCAAAGGTCGCTGGCTGATGGACTCTGCTTCTCATGACTATGTCATTCTGCTCTGCTCTCTCTGAATTGCTTTCATTCTCCAAAATGTTTCCTCTTTTATAGGACTTCATAAACTAATCAAGACCCACCCGAATGGGTGGAGACATGTTGTCGCCTAATCCAGTTTAACAACCACTCTTGATTAAATCACATCTCCAGGGAGATGATCTGATTACAGTTTCAAACATACAGTATTGAATAGGGATTATTCTTCCTTTATGAAATGGGATTTACATTAAAACATGACTTTTCTAGGGGACATACATCCTTTCAAACCAGCACAGGGGATCAGAACAGTACCTACACTGATGTGACACTTTGCATGATGTCTGACTTTGGAAAGTACAAAGCCAAAGTTAACTACTGTGATTATTTATCGATCACTATGCCTAATGTAGCAGGTCCTTGGTGCTTGCCTTCTCTAAACCCCTGTAGTGTTTGTGGCCCACTCAGCCTAATGGTGGTCAGTATCATCTGAAGAGAAATAAATGCCTTTCTCTCCCTTACTGTATGGATTCTGAGCAAGTTGAGAAATTGAGAAGCCCAAAATGGGCCTGCTGACAAAATCACAGAACCAGGCAGATTTATCTACTGAGGTAGAGGCTGCCATGGAGACCCCAGAGCCAGCTCTCTCGCAAAAGGAAGAAGGACAGAGCCTTCTCAGCATCTCTTTTCAAATTTTACCAATACAAAAATTGGAAAAGGTGTGTAAATATTGCATTCCCTTCAAGTGAAGGGGGGTGAGGAGCAGGGAAGAAACATCCCCTCTAATAGGCAAATGGAACTTACCACACTCTTTTTTTTTTTGTCCATTCTTCTTCTTTAATCTTTTTACAGTTATAAATCTTCTGTCTGCAATGGGACTCTAAATTGCCTGCCTCCTTCTGGCTCCTTTAAATGAATTCCAGGGTCTATGTTACTCCTGTGTACGGTGGTATGAAATGATCCTACCAGTACTGTATTCTAAATTGCAAATGTTGTCAGCCACCTGCTGCTTGTTTACCCTGCTACTGCCACCTTCAGCTGTTCTGGTATTAATATCCTACAGTTTGTCACCTTCGCTCCACTCTTTTCCCAGTTTTGGCCATTAAAATCCTTCCTGTCTCTGTTCTCTTTCTCCAAGCATCAGAATATTGAATGAAAAACACTCTGTTCCCCTCATCCACCCTGCAGTCCCACCTAGACTGTGCCTTAAACATCAGGCCTTCGTCAGGGGCTCACCCTTGAGATTGATGTAGAAGGGCTGTGGCCTGAATCAGAGTGGGGTGGCGAGGGCTGCAGGTGGGGTGAGCCCTCCACCCGGCCCGTGGACCTGCGCGGCCGCCTCTCAGCCCAGCCTTCACCACTCATTGCTACAGACTGAAAAGTGACTTAAACATCCGAAGAAATTTGTTTCTTTAGGAAATGAGCTAAGTGCTGGTGATGGTGGTAGAAAAGGAAGCTAAAATCAAGAGGTCTTAACAGGCAATAGTTCCGGGGCAGAAAATAGGAGTTTGGGATGAATTAATGGGGAAGATGTTGAATTCAGCAGTGACTCGAATCCTCATGGGAGGGGCATTGCTGTGTGCTCCACTTGGAGACAAGGGAACTCATGGAAGCATTTTAGTTGGGTGCTCCATCCAGGGCAATGATTGTACATGATTGAGAGGGAGAAAGTTAAAAAAGGGTTAATTTACATTTGGTCATGAATTTAGCATTAGCAATATAGCTAATATCAAACTTGACACCCACATTCTCCTCCATTCAAGGAGAACTGAGTCATCTGATTCGACATTTCTAATGCAGGATACACCAAACTTGTCATCCATATCCTCTATTCAAGGGCCATTGCACTATCTCATATACTACAGAGGGTGTGGCATAGAAGTCCATAAAAGAAGATTCATACAATATTTGGAAAACATTCTTAGATATTCACACTGCATTAAAGCCTCTGGGATGACCTAAAGCAAGAAATCCGTGTAAACATTATTTAACCCAGCATTTTCCGAATCTATTTTTAACATTGAATTTTTTTTCAGATAACACCTGTTAACATCCCTCAAGCTTGGATTCCTCAGGAGCACTCTAGAAAATGCAGGTCTGAGGACTGGCCAGCACATTTAGTTATACAGCACAGTACAACTGCAGACAGCTTCCTGGCCCATTATTACATTTTGGCAGGAGTCTCCTCAACCGCCCAGTGAGGTTGGCAGTGATGCTGTTGTTATCCCCATTTTTAGAAGAGGAAACTGACACTCAAAGAGGACTTGGCAAAAAACACACACAGTGAAGGGTAGAGCTTCTTTCCCAAGTTTGAATTGTCCATCTGGGGCTCTTAATTTGCCCTGTAGAACTTTCTGAAGGCTAGATGCCTATAGTTCCTCAGATGCTGATGGAGAGGAAGATGAATTCATAACCAAATGTAAAAGCAGAACTCAGTGTGGTTTTCTGGAGGTACAGAGTGGCTTGTTTTGTACTGGTTTTTCCCATGAAGAGTAAGAGATTTTTGGGGCTTCTTTTGGGCTGTTCAAGGTGCTCATCTCATAGGAAAAAAACAAGTTGTATGGGAAAATCTGTCAAAAACACTAACACTTTCCAATCTTGCAGAATACAATGTCACATTAAACTAAAGCTGAGGGCAGGCAGAGTTCTCACCTGCCATGCCAGAGACCCAGGTTCAATTCCTGGTGCCTGCCCATGCAAAAATAAAAAATAAAAATAAATAAATAAACTAAAGCAGAAATATATATGGGGGAAAAAACCAAAGACAGAAGACAACTTAGGAGTATGAGAATGTGTAAAGGGAACAAACAAACAGACAAAAAAACAACTTCAGAAACCATGAAAAGAGGGATGGTATTTCTTGCAGGAGAGCTCAGGTCCAGTCAAGGCCTTGAGCATGTGAAAGGAAGTGATGGCTAGAGCAGCAAGGAGAAGTACAGCGCTTCCTTTAATTACACCCATCTTCTGTTACAGGTCTCCAGATGCAAGGTCTTGGAGCCTGCCTCAAACAGGATGTTGGGCTTGAGCCACTCTCCTTCTTCTGCTAATACTCTCCCAAGGAATTAGTGGAAGGTTCATGTGAACAGTAGGGTCTGCTTCTGGCATGTTGGTGGCCAAAATATATTTCTGTGTCCTCTCCTTTGACAGCCCAATACCCTTCTCTGAAGCTCAAAAATCAACAGAAGCAAGCCTTTACAAAAAGGATTTTCCCCCAATCGTGGGTTTGGTGGTAGGTCAAGGATTTCTCAGTGTTTTGACAATAACAGAAAAATAGAATCTAGCTGTCATGGTCAGGTTCATGTGTCAACTTGGCCAAGTGGTGGTACCTCTTTATCTGGTTGGGCAAGTGCTGGCCTGTCTGTTGCAATGAGAACATTTCATAGAATTTCATAGAATTAAATCATGATCATGTCAGCTCCATCCACAGCTGATTCCATTACTAATCAGCCAAGGAGAGTGTCTTCTGCAATGAGTGATGCTTCATCTAATCACTGGAAGCCTCTTAAGGAGGATTCAGAAGAGACAGGCTCTCTTCCTGCTTCAGCTGGTGAGCCTCTCCTGTGGCATTCATCCAGACCCTCCATTGGAATTGTTGGCTTCACAGCCTGCCCTGTGGATTTTGGACTCTGCATTCCCACGGTTACGTGAGACACTTTCATAAATTTTATATTTGTGAGTGTTCCCTGTTGATTCTGTTTCTCTAGAGAACCCTAACTAATACACTAGCCCTTGACATTTGACTGGATATTTAGTACTATAACCACTAACAGCAGTTAAAAATAAACTATGTAAGATGTGTTGTTATTGAAGACACTAGGATATTGTCCAGCATGTTTCCCTTACTTATTTTCTTTCAGTGTTATTATAGTTATCTGTATTAACCAAATGATTTATAACTGTGCTATAACCAGATGTTTCCCTTACAGCCAGATAATGTCTATCCCAATTAGTTTAGAAGCTTGGTAGGCCAACGTACAATCCTTAACTTGAATGTATTACACAACTAATCACAATAATCTATTTACAATCCTTAGTTTAAAATGTTTACTAACCAATCACAATGTGCCAACTTGGATACTGTCCCTAACCCCACCTCTCATTGTTTCATAAAAGCTCTAAGCACTTCCAACTCAGGGAGACAGATTTGGGCTTTGCCTGCTTTCTTTTTACTTGGCCGTCTCATAATAAAAGTTCTCTCTCTTTGTTACCCTGGTGTCACAGCATTGGCTTTGTGCGCATCAGGCAGCAAACCCATTTGTTCAGCTATAGTGCCAGTCCAACATCAAATCCAGAATCAAAATAAGCATTGAGCAAACCTCCTGTGTGGTCACCATGAGCATGCTTCTCCGGGTCCTCCAATCCTAAGGGCCCAGCTGCTGAGCTCTGAAATCCAGCTCTGTTTGCTCTGAGGATATGCTTCCTATGGACTGCCCCCAGCCAGTGACAGAGTGTGGTCGGGATGCTAAGGCAAGAGACATAGGTCCTGCGACAGTTGACTGTGGTGGTTTGAAGATGCACATAACCCAGAAAAAGATGCTCTTAAATTTAATCCATTCTTGTGGGTGTGAACCCATTGTCAGTACAACCTGTTGATGAGGTTGCTTCGAGTTAAGGTGTGACCCACTTCAATCAGGCCAGATTTTAATCCTATTACTAAGAGTCCTTTATAAAAGAATGAAGTCCAGAAAGAGAGAGAGAGAGCCATGGAAGCAAAAAACTGAAATCATCAAAACCTGGAAGAGAGGGAGAGACCAGCAGATGCTGCCATGTGCATTGCCATGTGAGGAGCCGAGGAGCGCCTACAGCTGGTCTTCAGGAAGGAAAAAGCATCATCATGATGAGGCCTTTATGTGGACATTTTCCTGACCTCAAAACCACGAGCAAATAAATTCCCATTATTTAGGCCAGACAATTTCATGACACTTGCTTGAGTAGTTCAGGAAGCTAAAATACCCACCTTAGTTTGAGGACTCTCCAATGCCAGGCCAAATCTTCCTTAATCTGCACAGAATTTAGGAGCCTCCTCTGCATCCTTGGCTCAGTCCCTACTTCACTTGGGGTCTGACAACTCTCCCAGCCTAACACAGGCCCCTCCCCACTTTCTCTCATAGGTGCTTCCCCTAATAAAACCCTTGCAGGATTAAGACCATCTTGATGTCTGCATTTTGGAGATCAGAACTAATTCAAATTAGCTCCAAAATATACCCCAGTTTCTTTTAGGCCATTCCTGTGAGGGAGTGTGCTGCTTCTATTATCGATCTAACAATACTGTAGGTTTTATTTTGTTCAAGATCACTCTTTTACATAAACGTGAAAAAACTCAGCACAGAAATATGATGAAAAATGAACAATGATTTAGAAACAATGCAGAAAACACAGTTTCCTGCCTGAACTATGGGAAATAGCCCAGATGTACGCAAAAGTCAAATGCAGATCCAATGAACAGGAACATGTTCAGCATGAACAGGAACAGACTTGCCTAAAGCTGGTCTGGAATAAGTGAAGACCTTACTTCCCATGGTACTTCACAATATGAGATGTATCCCTGGAAATATAAGTAAGAGAGAAAGAGAGAGGCAGGAGATATGAAAGATGGGTAGATAGTAGAATTTTTCCCATAGGATTTATTTATTTATGTAAATGCATTTTTCAGGATTCAGTCAAGGTTCACACATCACATTTGATCGTTGTCTTTTTAGTCTCTTAACCTGGAATAGTCCCCCTGACTCTTTGCCTTTCACCACATTGATGTTTTTGAAGAGTCCAGGGGTAGTTCTCTACTAGAATGCTCGTCCTTTTGGATGCTTACTATTGTGTCCTCATTATTAGATCTGGGTTCAACACTTTTGACAAGAATGCTACAAGGGTGATGAGGTTATATGTTTCAGCTTGCAGTGTATCTAGGGATAAATTGTATCCGTTTATCTTAATCATTTTTTTTCCTAGACAAGCTGTGGGTTTTCAGAAAAATCATGCTTCAAATATGGGATTCCCCTGTACCACCCTATTATCAACACCTTGCATTGGTGTGGTACGTTTGGTACAACTGAAGAAAGCACATTTTTATCATTGTACTGTAGTCCATGATTTAACTTAGAGTTCACTGTGAACCACATTTCAAATACATAATTCAACACTGCTGATTATGTTTACAATGTTGCGCTACCATCACTACTACCTATTCCCAAATCCCACCCTGTCCCTTGTAAACTATATTCTAGATTCTGACTTCATGAATTTGCTTATTCTAATTATATCATAACAGTGAGATCATACAGTATTTGTCCTTTTGTGTCTGGCTTATTTCACCAAATATGATGCCTTCAAGGTTCATCCCTGATGTCGCATATGTCAGCACTTATTCCTTTTTATAGCGGAATGCTATTCCATTGTGTGTACTTACCACATTTTATTTATCTAATCATTCGTCGATGTGCACTTGGGTTGGTTCCATCTTTTGACGGTGGTGAATAATGCAGCTATGAATATTGGTGTGCAGGGTCCTTCTTGGCATTTGCAGGTCTGTCTCTTGTCCTGGGCTTGTGCTATTTAGAGTGTCTCTGTTTACAGGCATTTGTATGCTTCCTCTACTCCCCAGGAGAGAGACCATCACCCTCTCCTGGCTGCTCCACCTCAGGATTAAAGCAGGTAAGTCTTCACCCCAGCCCATCCGCCTCAATTGTTCCTTACACTGCTTTCCTTGTCTCAAGCTGCTTTTGCCTGAGGGCAAAATCTGGGAGTGGGGCATGCCAGAGAGGAGTTCCCAGGTCAGTCTTTCCCAGCCAGAATGAGGCAAGGGGCCCACAAATGGAGTACTAGCAGGCTCCAAGCTGTCCTGGGAAAGGGAAGAGGGAGTGGTCCCGAAAGCACCAGGCGCTTCTTCCAGGGCTAGCCGAAGTTGCACTTTTTTGACTCAGCCCCTGTCCAGCAAATGCAGCCCTGCACCTGTCCTTGCAGCTCTGAGGCAGTGCACATCTTTAACTCTCTTCCACTGCCTTGGTCCTGGTGGGCTGGACCAGTGATCCAGAATCGCTCATCAAAAGCCGTGATCCACAATCTGTCCATGCCCCTGATCTTGGGGACGTGGATTTTTATGTCCTTTCCCGGCACCAGCAAGCTAGGCCAGGGCTTGGACCCCCCAGCAGCCTGCGATGAGAGTGAGGACCAGACAGTAGTAACTGCTACGTGGAGGGAGCAATGTGTCTGCTACCATTTATCAGCCTCCCCCTTCCCCCCTTTCCTGGATGCTACACAGTGTCCTACTGGACTCCAGCACTCGAGAAGAGTTGCTTCAGACATTTCCTGTCTGTTTCATAGTTGTTCTGGTGGACGGACTGATTCCCAGAGCTTCCCTCCCTGCCATCTTCCTACCCTAAGCAATAGATAGATTTTTAAGCTAATCTCTACTTCGCCTTCTCCAATAGCAGCTAGAAATAATCACTATGTGGGAAAATTTAATTTCTGCTTCATTCACGACTAAGTAATAAGGTGCTTTGAAGGCTTCTATAGACCACAATGGCTAGAAGGATGGATGCCCACAAGTTCATCATAGCGAAGAGTGGAAAAGACAGTTTTTTATGGGTTGTTTTGCATCCCACCACCAAAACTAATCTGGACACTTTCTAAACATTTCAAAGCCTCCAATTAGAGCAAATTCTGGTTGAGTAAAAATGTGTCATCTTTCCTACAATCAAAAGATAAAAGGGTAAAGGGGGCAGGGAGGATGGGGCAGGGGGCGAGGTAAGGTGGTTTGTCATCTCCAAAAACCAACATCACTAGTGGACTCTGACTAATGACCTACATCAGGAACAAGCATAGGGTGGGGGCTGCTGGGAGGCTGGGGGCAGTTATTATTTAGTAATTTACACGGCTTTCAATGAACACATATGCCATTATCAGGGACTCTGCTAGTGAACGTGCTTCATCTTGATTAAACTTCTCAGTGACCCTGTGAGATAAACACCTCTTGTTTTTACCATTTCTCAGAGGAGGAACTGAGGCGAGTGCGTTAAGCAATGAGCCAGTGATCACACAACCAGAAAATGGTGAAGCTCATCCTGAAACCACATCTACCTGGTGCCCGGCCCCAGTCCCTTGCCACTGAGCCCGCTCCCTCCCTAGAGGTATGTGGCTGAGAGACAGAGCTACTGACGACACGTGGCTTGCAGAGTTGGGCTAGTGGCTTTTTTCAGTTGGTTCTGAACTTCCATGCCACTCCGGGGGCACACACCCAAATTTCAGTCGTAGGTTTCTATGTTGGCACACCTGTGCTTAAATTTCACATCTCACTTCTAAAGACAGAATCGGAAGGAACTGGCCTATGGTGAGTTCATTACCACAAGGAATGAGTCCTCTTTTGTAACAAGCCCTTCACTAGAAGGAGAGCATATGGACCCAGTCATGCCCTGCCAGCTCCTCTTGAGTCCTTCATAAATATTTCTGTGTCCCCGTCACGGTTTCTGTCTTCTTTTGCTTCCAGCTGCCTGTTCCTGTCACTCTCGACAGAGAGCTGCCCTCAAGCCTCAGGAGTCATGTTGTCCAAATGTGCAGGGAGCCAGAAAAGATCCCTCCAGCTCCCTTGCCTTGAGTCAAGACAAATGATAGGGCACAACTTTACTCTTCCCCCACGGATGAAACTGAGGCTACCCTTTGCTGAGCCTCCTTCCCTCCCTGTCCTGCTTCCCCCACTCCCTTTCCGGTTTCCTCTGAAAACACCTCCTTAATAAATCACTCACGCGTGGGTCCTCATTTCAGGGTCCAAGAGCCCGAACTAAGACAGGGAGTTCACCAGAATAAGAGTTGGGTTTTTTTTTTTAATCCATTTATTAAGATATAATTTACATACAATATACTGTTTCCATTTAATGTCTACAATTTGATGAATTTTGACAGTTGTTTACATCTGTGAAATGGTCCTAATCCAGATACAAAACCTTTCCATCAAACCCAAGAGGGTCCTTGCACCCTTTACACCCCATCCTTCCCTCCACCCCGGCTGCGGCTGCCCCTGATCTGCTTTTTTGTTGATGCAGATTAGTTTATATTCTCTATGCTTTGTATAAATAGAATCATAAATATGGACTCTTTTGTGTCTGGCTTTGTTCACTTAGTATAATTGATTTTGAGATTACAGATGAGCTTTTGAAAGGTTTTTCAAAACAATTCAGAGATTGCGGTTACATAACAATCTCTTGCTGGCAGTGGCTGGGACAGGAAGATATCTCTTTTATCTCTTTCATCACTTTTGAATTTCCTGCACTGAGGAGACCAGGATACCAGGACGAGTTCATTTTCAGGCCAGGTAGAAATATGCCCTCAAGGCTATCACCTCTCCCTCTTTCCCAGATTCTAATTTTAATTTATTTGCCTCTCCCTGAACTTAATGGCGGCAACTTGAGGCCATCAGGCTTGGGTCAAATTGAGTCTATAGTCTTACATTTCTAAAAGGCTAGTGGATCTTTAGCACTTAAAGCCTTCGTCAGTGTTAACTCTTACTGTTTGGGGCCTAGAAGTAGTTGGCTTTTCCAACCTTCAAAGGTTGGATTCTCCCCTTTCATTTTTGGGGGGAGGGAGGGGGTTGGTGCAAGGTGTGGAAATCGAATCAAACCTAGGTCTCCTGCATGGCAGGTGAGCATTCTAGCCCTGAACCACCCGTGCACCCACCCCTTTCTTTCTTTCTTTCTTATTTTGTATGCTATATGGTGAGGGTCACATTTCATTATTTTCCATGTGAGTATCCCATTATTGCAGCACCATTTGTTGAATATTTTGTTTGTTTGTTTGGTTGGTTTTTCTTTGTTTGTTTGTTTTCTGCGAAGTGCATGGGCCAGGAATCGAACCAAGGGCTCCTGCATGGCAGGCAAAAATTCTACCACTGAACCACCCTTGCACCCCCTTTTCATTTTTTATTGTGAAAAAGAGAAAAGCATCCCTTGATTTCTGGAAACCGGCCCGGTACTGCCAGTTAGGGCTTTGTGTTCGCAGAAAGCCATCCTCAGAGAAGAGCACTCTGTGACCTCCATGGGCCAAGATAAAAGCAAGAGTCTCCATAATCAAGTCCACGTGCATGGACAGAAACACAAACAGGCCAAAGCACAAAAATGACCACACGCACCCCTCTCACGGGTACTTCTTTACCAATTACCACTTTAACTTAGTACTAGTCTTTCCTTCATTTAGATAAGATTCATTAAGACATGTAATTAATAGAATTGTCACCTCTTCCTGGCAGCATCCAAACCAGAGCAAATCTTAGTTTCTTTAAATCACCCCTTCCCCCAATCTAACACAAATCAGTCCTACAATAAGTCCCTCCCCATGAGATGCCCTGCAGCTCCTGTGATAAGCATTTGTAATAAATCCCTCACTGAGATTTGTAATAAATCCAACATTTTCAACCACAGTTGTGTTTTTAGTGGTCCATGACTGGAGGGCATTGACAGGTTTCCCCTTTCATTTTTGTTTGCAAATTATCCAAACAGTACCTCTTATCATGTAGCTCATCTCTTTTTTCCTCTCTAAATGCAGTCAGTAGCAACCAATGGGCACTACCAACACTGTGATTTCCAAGTTCAGTCCCAGAAACAAGCTCAGGAGGTATGTGGTCTGCCGAGTTCTCACGTAACAAGTCTAGTGTTTTTGCCACAACATAACACGGACCTATATAGCTCTTCAGCATTTAAGATCAGTTTCCTCACTACCCACTGCAAGGCACGGATTTCTATATTAATTAAAAGAATGCAACCTGCCAAAACAAACAAACCCCAGAATGTATAATAGGCTTACTCATGTAGGATTCTATTTCGTGATCATGTAAGACTATTTAGGATTGAATCCTATTTAGGATAGACCGATGGACAGTCTTCCCCCAGGCATTAATTCAGAAACCCTTACATAGTGTGATTCTTTTATCACAAAAGTTGGCATCCAAGATGACAAGTAGATACAGCTGCATCAACCAGGAGGAAAGGAAAAGAGTATACAGAAGTTCACGGGGAAGGGTTTTAGGGGCAGGCCTGAAAATTGCTCCCATCCCTTCTGCCCATATCCCATTGGCGAGATCGCAGTGATTAGCCCACACGTAAACACGAGAGGCTGGGAAGTGTCCTCTAGGTTTGTGCCTCCAAACTAGTAATGCTCTTATGTACATGTGTAACTATCTGCCCAGAAAAAGAAAAGCCAAAAAGAGGAAGCAGAGGAGATATGGACACATCATCATCTATAACAGCAACAACAAAACAAACATACACTAATAATAGCGAACATCTGTAGCGTAATCACATGCCGAATATTTTCTCCTGCATTATCACACTTCTCCTCACAATTCCCTGGATGCCTAGTTTGCAGATGAGGATTAAAGCAATATGAGATCCACTGGCCTGCCAGGTGGCACAGCCATCAAGGGGTTCACAACAGATTTGTTCCAGATCTTTCTTGACTCCTAAGCCTGTACTCCTAACATCAGTAGAACAAATCAATTCAGGAGAGCTATGAAATATTAGCAGCAGATTTCAAAATCACCCACGCACCAAGAGCATTAAGACTCTGTGATAAGATTCTGGAAGGACTGGAGAAAATGCTCCCCCAACTTAGACTTGAGATAAGATGACATATGAAAAGACAACCACACCACATATCCAAGGGTGAGGTTTGATTGAGCCCTGAGAAATAGAGAAAATTATTTGCTATTTACCATTCCTTCTTTATTCTAAGGAGGGTGAATCCCCCCCAAAATTCTTTATGAGATCATGCGTTGATAGGCAATTTTTTTTAATCTGAGAGAGAAAATAATTTCTTTATGTAAGAAAAGGGATAGAGAGTGAGGAAGGAAAGAAGAGACCCAGCAACTGGGCAGTAAATGAGGAAGAGCTCAGGAAAAGAAGAAATAAATGTTAAGAAGTATTTTTTAGAAGTGTTGCTGTTTTGCGTAGGACGTAACCTTGTATCAGTCAGGGTTTGGTCATGAAAACAGCTCCTCTGGGTATTATGGACAAGGCTTAATTTATGATTTATTTCAAGTGTTCGTAGAACATTTATCAAAATAGACCAAACTCAGTTCCGTAACACAAACCTCAACAAATTTTTGAAAATCAAAATCATAGAGCAAATTGAGTCAAGAGGATTATTCTGGAGATTACTCTTACGCAAGTTTTGACCAATTACAAACTGCCACAGTATGACCAACCCCAACAATAGTGTTCCTGAAAACCCTGAAAGATATCCTGGGCTCCATAAAATGTCACTTATTAAGTTTGTTTTTCAGAGACTTATAACCTCCAGATTGTTCCAAATGCCGGAGAAGTTCTGAAACCCAGAAACACTGGGCTGTCCAAGAACAACAACTGGTTTCCTCCTTTCATTGCTCTGCCCCTTAATGGCAATGCCTGTTTCAGCTTTGAAGCAGTCAGAGGCATCACCCAGCTATCTCTCAAGATTGTTATCAAATGAGAGGGAGGAATTGTAACTGAGAAATTAGGATTTAAGGGGTGATTTTGATTACAGAATCATATTCCTTTTTTTTTTTCTGGGATAATGGAGTAGACAGAGGGGAATATCAGAAATCCCTAACCTATAATTCAGCTGCACTGATATCTGAAATGATCATAAAAGCCCTTATCTTGTGCCTTGTGACCATAAGAGCTAACATCCCCTTTATCTGCTCATTTGTTCAAAGGACAAAGGCCCTAATGCTAACGAAGAATTTAAAGTCAGCCATTAACTGGCTTTAGCGTTAGGCTTTTGCTATTGAGAGATAACTTGTCTCCCTTCCTTTTGGCTCACATCTTTAGTACTGAAGTGATGGCTCTGCCTCCCCTCCTTTCAGTTTATGTTCATTATCTATTGAAATGATAATAGAACACTGTCTCTTTTTCTGCTTTGAACTTGCTATTCGACATGACCTCATCTCCCCTTGCTAAAATCCTTGAGAACCTTGAGCCCCTAAGCTTGGGCAGACAGATTTTGGGCTGCTGGGTCATCTGCTCTCCTCCTACACACTTAGTGATAAACTCTTCCTCTCTTTGAAAAAAAAAAATACCATATAGAGGATGTTCTCTTACCAAAGTAGAATTAACTAGAAATCAAAAAACATGAAGATAATAGGGAAATCTCTAAATGCTTGGAAATTTAAAAACACATTCTAGATCATCTGTACATCAAAGAGGAATTCTCAAAGGAAATTTTAAAAGATACATAAGACTCAATGAAAACAAAAATATTACATAAGCTATGTGGGGTGCAGCTCACATAGTGCTGAGAGAGACTAAATACGCATGTTAGAAAAAAAGGAAGCATCTCCAATTGATAATGTAAGTTCCTTCCTCAAGAAACTAGAAAAAGAAGAGCAAAATAAACTCAAGCTGAGAGATGGAAAAAATAATGTTGGAAGAAATAGAGAAATTCAGTGAAACTAAAAATTGGTTCTTCAAAAAAATCAAGAAAAGCTATAAACATCTAGAAAGACTAATGAAGATAAAAAGTGAGAAGTTACAAATCGCCAATACCAGGAATGAAATAAGAGCTGTCAATAGAAATTTGCAGCCATTGAAAGGATGATAAGGGAATACTATGACAAATTTATGCTCATAAATTGAACAATTTAGAAGAAATTTCCAATTCATTGAATATTGACATAGAGAAAATATTTGATGAAAACTTTCCCCCATTCATGATAAAATCTTTCAGCAAACTAGGAATAGAAGGGTATTTCCTCAACTTGATAAAGAGCATCTACAGAGAGTCTGACATCACACTGAGTAGGGAGAGACTGAATGCTTTCCCCTAAGATCAAGAAAAAGACAAGAAAGTCCACTTTCACCATTCCTGTTCAACTAGAAATTCTAGCAAGTGTAAAAAGCCAAGAAAAAGAAATAAAAAGGATTCAGATTGGAAAGGAATAGAAAGAAGCCATCCCTGTTTGAAGATGACATGATTGTCTACATAGAAAATCCCAATCTACCCCAAATTCTTAGAGCTAGCAAGTGAGTCAGTGAGTTTGCCGGAACACGATCAACAAACAAAAATCAATTACATTTTTATATACCAACAAGCACGTGGAAACCAAAATTAAAAACAATGCCATTTATAATTGCTGTAAGAAAATGAAATACTTGGGTATAAATCTAATAAAAGGTACAGGACCTGTGTACTGAAAATTACAAAATGCTGTTGAAATAAATTTAAAAAGACTTAATTAAATGCAAAGAGGTATCATGCTTGTGGACTGGAAGACTCAACATAGTAAAAAAAAATTTTTTCCCAAATTGACCTATAGGTTTCAGGCAATTTACATCAAAATAGCAGCAAGATTTTTGTAGGCATAAACAAGCTTATTATTCTTAAATTGTTATGGAAAGGCTCAAGATCTAAAATAGCTAAAGCAGTTTTGAAAAGGAAGAAGAAAGTGGGGGAAATCCATCTACCCAATTTTAAAACTTACTATATTGCTATGAGAAACGAGGGTGTGTGATTGGTGGCGAGACAGACGTCCTGACCAATGGCACAGAACGGGAGACCCAGAAACAGGCCCACACGATTATGACATACGGACTTTTGACAGCGGTGCAAACTTTTCAATGGAAAGAAAATAGCCTTTTCAACAAATACTGCTGGAGCAATTGGACATCTCTAGGCAAATCAGTGGACCTCAACCTGAACCCCACATCTTACACAAAAATTCACTCAAAACTTATCACAGACTTACATGTAAAACTGCAAAACTTTTCAAAGATAACATAGGAGAAAATCTTCAGGATCTAGGGCAAGGCAAAAATTTCTTTAACCTTTATCCCAAAAACATAGTCCATAAAAAGAAAATTTGATAAATTGGACATCATCCAAATTTAAAACTTTGCCATGTGAAAGACACTGGTAAGAGGATGAAGAGACAAACTATAGACTTGGAGGAAATATTTGCAAACAGCATATCCAACAAAGTACTTATATCCAGAATATGTAAAGCTGTTTTGGTTTGCTAAAGCTGCCAGAATGCAATATACTGGCAGTGAGTTGGCTTTATCAATGGGGATTTATTAATTACAAATTTATAGTTCTAAGGCCATACACATGTCCAAACTAAGGCATCAACAA
Source organism: Tamandua tetradactyla (assembly GCF_023851605.1). Taxonomy (NCBI): domain Eukaryota; kingdom Metazoa; phylum Chordata; class Mammalia; order Pilosa; family Myrmecophagidae; genus Tamandua; species Tamandua tetradactyla. The sequence goes on from NC_135341.1 coordinate 40,631,267, forward strand.
GGTTACCGTCACTGAAGAAAGGCTGATGGCATCCGGGGTTCCTCTGTCACATGGGAAGCCCCATGGCAATGTCTGCTGCCCCTCTCTCCTGGGTTGGTTTAAAACATGTCTCTGTGGGTGTTTTCTTTCTCTCTGAGCTTCTCGGCTCTGAGCTCTGCACAAAAATGTCTCTCCCTTAAAGGACTCAAGCAAGCAGATTAAGACCCACCTCGAATGGGAGGGGTCACATCTTCAGGGAAATAACCTAATCAAAATGTCCCACACAATGTTAGGTCTCCCCCCACAAAATTGGATAAAAAGAGCATAGGGTTTTCTGGGGTACATAACAGATTCAAACCAGTACAAAAGCACTCACAAAACTCAACAGCAAAAAAAGCAAACAATCCAATTAGATTAGAAAATGGGCAAAAGACATGAATAGACAATTTATTGAAGACGGTATATGGATGGCAACTAAACTTCTGAAATGCAAATTAAAACCACCAGTTATCAGCACCAGCTTATCAGAATGACTAAAATAAAAAATAGTAACCAAGAGTGCCTGGGTGGTTCAGTGGCAGAATGCTCGCCTTACATGCGGGAGACCCACGTTCGATGACCAGACCATGCACCCCACAAAAAAAGAAAAAAAAAAAAGTGACCAAAAGAAATGCTCGCAGGGATGTGGATAAACTGGATCATTCAGACATTGAATGTATATTCAATGTTACTGATTCTTGGTATTTTCAGGGGTTTTTTTTGTTTTTGTTTTCCACTTGAACCATCCTGGTGAGTGTGTGATGGTATCTCGTTGCAATTTTAATTTTCATTTCCCCAATGAGTAATGGTATTAAGCACCTTTTCTTATACTTGTTGATCATTTGAATACCCTCTTTTTAGTGATAGAAAATAATACAGCCAGTCTGGAAAAAAGTATGGCAGTTTCTTTCAAACTAAATATGCCCTAACATACAGCCCAGCAACTGCATTCTTTGAGCAATCGATCTCAAAATAAAAAATTTCTTAAGAAATTTTAAAATTGAGGTGTAATACACATATATTAAAATTCATGAAATACGCTAATCTTAAGTTTTTGCATATGTATACGCAAAATACAACCCACGCAACCACCACTCACAACATTGTAAGAATCCCAGTGCTTCCTCTCAGTACCAACCTCCATAGAAGTCTAGCTATTTTATTTCTATCACCGTAGATTGGTTTGGACAGTTCATGAACTCAGTATAAATGAGTCATATAGTATGTGGTAGGAGCTTGTTCTTTTATATTACTGTATAATATTCCACTATATGAATATACCACAATTTATCCATTTTACTCTTGATAGAAATTTGGAAGTTTCAGTTAGGGGCTATTGCAAATAAAGTTGTGACAAATATTCTTGTACAGATCTTTGGGGTTCAAATGCACTTGTCTCTCCCTAGTATAACATAGAGGTAGAATTGCTGGGCATAAGGAAGGAATATGTTCAGCTTTACGTCCTGCTAAACAGTTTTCCAAGGGTTGTACCCATTGATATTCCTTCCAGCGGTATATGAGAGTTCCAGTCACTCTAAACCATTACTGATTCTTGGTATTTTCAGGGGTTTTTTTGTTTTTGTTTTCCACTTGAACCATCCTGGTGAGTGTGTGATGGTATCTCGTTGCAATTTTAATTTTCATTTCCCCGATGAGTAATGGTATTAAGCACCTTTTCTTATACTTGTTGATCGTTTGAATACCCTCTTTTTACCAAGTGCCTGATGGAGTCGGTTGCCTATTTTTTTTTTAAGTAGGTTATTTATCTTTTTCTTATTGACTTGTAGGAGTTTTTAATCTATTCTGGATGTTTATCCTTTATCCAAGAGAGCCATCCTTGACCTGTTCCTGGCTGCCAGCACTCCAAATCATTTCTGCCCAGCTTCTGGCATCTGATCATGCCTGATGCCAATTCCATTTGCTGACACCTCCGGGCTTAAGTTTCCAAACCCTACTCTGCAACCAACTGCTTTTCAGTACTTCCCTCCATGTCTAAGACCTGTCCCAGCCAGCACTCTGCCCTTGGACAAATCTTGAGCCAGTGCAAAATATAAAATCCTTTCTCATGTACTGCTCTTTCCCTCATCTCATTTTCAGGAGGAGAAAGATTTCTTCCTCTTTGAAACTGAGGCAGGCTTAAAAAGGGAAACCAATTTATTCAAGAATACACATGATAATTCATCCTAAATAAAATATATCAAGCTGTACTCTCACCTGTAGTTATGAATACAAAAGCATCAACTTTATGCAGCAAGTGTTTTATACCAGCCACCTCATATAAATGCTTCTCCGTTTGGGACCCTGCAAAACACAAAGGAAAAGACTGGACATGGGTCCAGCTATTGAGAGCCCTATAATAAAGTTAGAGAGAAAAGACATAATTCAGGTGACACAATATAGAAAAATGCTGTATGTTAGATGGTGCATAAATAAGGTCAGAATCAAAGAGCTTTAAACCCGGGCATGAAAAGCTGTACTGTTGCTTTGAACTGGATCTGGAGGGGAAGTTTTTAGAGCACTTCCTTGAAATAGTCTCACCTTCCCTTTTCAGCCAGGGGGTTTCTTGGACAGCTTTCTTGCACATAAGAAATGTTCATCACATATTTGCCAATTTGATTGAGGCCTGGAGACAGGAAATAGATAACTAAATTGCTCCCATCAGCCAAGCACCTACCAGACACGTATTAAGTCCCATATAATTCTTTGAACATGGGAAAACCAAGACTTAGACAAGCGGTAGCAAAAATTGCCCAAGGTCACACAGCTTGATATCTGATGGAACCTCGATTTGAACTCAGATTGCGTGTGTGGGGGGGGGAGGGTGCTTGCTGCTGGCTGCGAGCCACTGCCCTGGCCAGTACTTGGGCACAGCAAGTACCTGGTCACTGCTGAAGTCAGAGGTTAGGCCCAGGCCTTGGCTACCAGATCTCTGGGGCAGGGCCCAGAAGGAGAGGCCCACCGGAGGCTTCTGGGAACCCGGGGAGCTTTTCCTCTGAGTTCCCCACCAGCCCAGTATTACCCTTCCAGGTTGCCTAATGGGTGGCTTCAGAAGGCAGAGCAGGCAAGAGAGTGGTCAATTAGATAGAAAGTAATGCAACTGGCCCTTCTCCAACTTCCCCAAATTGTTATGCTGTATCCCTCCTGTGCCAAACCCAGCTGGAAATTCATCTTCCCAACTGAAACACCCATTTCCCCACCTCTAAAGCCCCCACCTTCCATCCAGGAGCACCCTGCCTGTGCCACAGTCCGAGGGCATGGGAAGTAGAGACGCGGACGGGCAGAGGTGGCCTGGGACCCAGGGCTGCTTTCTTTTGTCCTGCTGTTCTGGAGCAGGAAATCAACCCTGCTTCAATGCGCCCCTTGAGTGGCACATGCCCCAGGCACCCCACCCCGGGGAGCAGAACAGCCCGGGAGTCACCTGCCTGTCTGACTTCTGGAACTATCACTCAGCCCTCAGGGGGACTCTTGAGTCCAGGTGCAGTGGAGAAGCCTTTGCCTGGGGTGAGACTGCTCTCAGGACGCCTAGGTCCCGGCGGGTGCTGGTGGTCTAAGCTTTCAAACCTCGAGCCTCCATCCCCTCTGTTGTGTCCACAGTTCTGCCGGCAGCGCACTGACTCTGCTCCTTTGTCCTCATACTACGGTTTTCAGTGTCAGAGCCCCAGAGGGCCATCCACCTTGAGTCTTGGGAAGAAGGACCTGAGGTCTTTGCCCCTTCCCCTGGGAACAGCCTCTCCCCAGGGCTCTGTTTTATGAGGGCCACTGAAAACCGAAGGCCCCGCGGTAAGGGGGTCCCGCTGGCCTCACGTTCACCAGATGTGAGGAGACCCCCAGGAACCACCTTCATTGAGGCTTCCAAGTGATCTGGGTCCTTGGTACGTTCTGGTCTCACTGGGCCCCTGACAGAGACAACATGAAACAAGCCTAAACGGAAATAGCAGAAGAGGGAAGGACACTCAAAAATGAGAATTAGAGGTGAGAAAGGAGCATTGTCTGAACAGCTTTGAAGAGATAGTGGCTGGAGGAAAGAGTGGGGCTGAGAGGTGCTGGGGGAGGGAGTGGGGTCAGCGGGGGTGGGGGGGGTGGGAGGGGGCAGGGTCTAAGGAGACACATCCCTTCATAGAGCCACCCACTTCTTTGTGTGCAGTGGCCCTGGGTAGACCTGGTCTACACTGCATGGGTTTAAGACACAGGATTATCCATGGAAGCTTTGAACGTGCGTTTCAATTTGGACAGGAAAACTGCTGGTGGGGTCAGGAGAACAGAGTTTGGGGGAAGAGTAAACATCAAAAATGAAGGTCAGAAAGCAAAGCAAAATACTAGCCCCTCAAAAATATATAAAATAAAAGAAGAAGAATCAACAGAGGGAAAAGGAAGATAATAACAAGGCTAGAAAGTCCAGAAAAGGAAAGTACAAATTGGGTGGCAAGATGCCTTAACCAAAGGCACAAACATGTGGTCTGAGCTTCTGTTCGTGTGTCCAGAACCAGATTCCCCCAAGCTGAGAGCGCGGGTGAGGCGGGACCCTCCCTCGGAAAGCAGAACTGAGCTGGTGGGGGCCACACACGTGGGGAAGGGAATGCCCTCTCCTGCTAGGGAATCGGGCCCCAGCGAGTTGTGGGAGGGACGGGCATTCAAGCAACAGCTAAATTCTACCCAAAGCAAAGATTTGTATAAACCCAGATTCAAAATTGTTCCTGTAATCAGTCTCCCGGTCCTCGTGGATTAAAAGGTTAAAGGGATGCAAACGTCTGTCCAGTACTTTCATGGCCTTTAAGTTTTTCCTAGAAGTGGGAGCAGCTAGGACAAGGAATCAATTCAGTGGTGTGCTGCTAAGTGCATAGCAACTGGCTTTCCAGGACAGAGGGGGTTAAAGAATGGGCCTGACAGGTAGCATTTGCCACTGTCTCCCTGTGGCTGAGTTCACGCTGCCAGAGCTGTGTACCCTGTGTCCACAGCGCGGTTTAGGTAGCCGTAATAACAGTTCATGCCACGTGCTGCAGATTTATGTGCATCATATTATTCATGGCCATAGATGTGAAAAGGCAGGTCCAGAAAAATAGTTAATTTACCTTAGCTAGGAATTAGTGGAAGTGGGAGTTTGAAATAAGTTAAATGTATTGGTCTGCTTTAGGCCAATGTTTCTCAAACTTTTATACTCCAAAGATAATTGAAGACATCAAAGAGCTTTTGTTCATGCGGATTATTAATATTTACTATTTTAAAAATTAAAACTGAGATGAAATATACATATATGTTTAATTTTTATTAATAAAGCCAATTAACATACAACATGAACATTCTTAATGTATGAACATTCCATACTTGGTGTGCAATCAGTGGCTCACAATATCATCACATAGTTGTATATTCATCACCATGATCATTTCTCAGAATATTTACATCACTCCAGTAAAAGAAATAAAAAAACTCATGCATTCCATACCCCTTACCCCTCCCTCTCATTGACCACTGGTAAAAAATATATTTTTAAATTCACTTTAAAAATAAAACTGTTAAGTGTTAACATGCATAACATTTTTATGAAAAATAACTTACTTTTTCAAAACGAAAAATTTTGATGAGAAGAGTAGCATTGTTTTATGTCTTTGCAAGTCTTTTGAATGTCTGACTTAATTGAACACAGCTGGATTCTCATAGCTGCTTCTGCATTCGGTCTGTGGCAATAGATTGCTTTGGTTGAAGTATATGAAGGAAAAGCAGCCTCACAAAGATGTGTGGTTGGAAAAAGGAGGCCTGAAAGTGTTTGGGGAACCACTTAAGGGTCCTTGGACCACATTTTGAGAACCTCTAGACTAGATAATAGTTGCACCTGGTACAAAACTCTGATTGTACAAAAGAATGTAACAGTGAAGTATAAGTCTTTGTCTCTTTCTTCCCCAGCCTGTCCAATTCCCTTCATAGAGACCACAAATGCTAGCAATTTACTGTGCCTCCATCCAGAGATCGGTACTTTCATAACACACACATCCACATTCATCAAATTGCAGTGTGCCAGTTAAGTTGGGTTTTAAATTTGGGTCTGGGCGGAGGACAGGTGTGACACAACTGGAAACCAAGGCCGTCATGCGTGAGAAAAGATGGTTCCTAACTCCCAGGTCCCGGAGAGAAAGAGGGACCCTGAGAGGTGGACGGGCAGAGCAATGGCTCAGGCGGGTCAACCAGTGGGCGGGCAACACTCAGGCAGAGCCAGAGAGAGGGCGCGAGCTTGTGCCTTTATTGTGGTCCAGGGGTGGGGTTTAGTAGATTGCCTGCTGGAGCCAAGGATTGGTTAGTTTAAAACAAATTCATGGGAAAAGGGAAAAGGACTGGGGGTGGTGGGGATGATTTGCTTATCATCTGTGACCAGCTGTGGGTTTTGGGTGAGGCATGTGGGTGGTGGCTGCAGATGTGGGTTTGGGCTCTGGGGGAAGTTATGCTCCAGGGCTGGAAAGCTGCTTATTTACTAGCCCAAAGATCAGCGTTGAGGCAAGTGACTCAGGCAGAGTAAGAGGGATGCTGAAGCAGCATACACAAATTGGAGTAGTTATAACACAGCATATGCACATGGTTCGTGGCCCTTTGCTCAGGTGTGCTTTGTATCAGCATAGGAGGTTGCAGAGTGTTCCACTGGGGACTTCACCATCCCCCACCTCACACTGAACATCCTTGAAACCTGTGTCTTCTCCCACATGTGTGAATATTTGTAAGATAAATTCCTAGAACGGAATTGCTGGGACAAAAGACATACTTTAAATTCTAATCAATACTGCCAACCAGCCCTCCATGGAGGGTGACCCAATTTCCACTCCCACCAGTAATGGACAGGACTGACTTTTTCTCTACACCCTTTGCCAACTCAGCATTGGAACCAGATCTAAGTCAGGTGCTCAGAGTCCTGGACCCTGGGCATCCCCACTTGGCTTCAGGCTGGGTCTCAGAAGTGGCTCTCCAGCTGGGCGGTCCTGGGAGTCTTCTCCCTATGCCCAACATCCATCAGAAAATGTTTACCAACTACTTTAAAAGGCACTGGACCGTGCCAGGCTATTTGTTCTGTGGCACGATCCACTCATAACTCCAGTTCATCTCACTAGTCCTTGATCGAGCACAAACGTTCCTGCAAAGCTTTTCTGACTCCTTCCACCTTCCTCTGTACATCTCTTGAATCTCATAAAGACTCCTAGCCCACTAGACTATGATTTTCTAGATGAGAGCATCTCATATTAGATGGTGCAAAGGAATTCCCTTAGGATCTTATAAAAATGCAGACTCTAATTCAGTAGGTCGGTGGTGGGGCCTGAGAGACTGCATTTCTGATAAGCTCTCCCACCCTCGCACCAGCAGGAAGGCTCAAGCAACAGTTCTCAAACTTTAGTATGAATAAGAATCACCTCCTTCTCCCATCTTCCTGATTCTGATTTGGTAGGACTCAGGGCAGGGCCTGGGAAACTTCATTTCCAACCAGCTCCCAGCTGGTGCTGTGGCTGGTGGTCCACAGACCTCTCCTGACCAGTGAATAACCCAAGAGCAGGCCTTGGATGCCATTAACCAGACAGTGCTTGACAGAGAGAGAGGAAACTCATAGATGTATGAGGAAGGAGGTAGAAGGGAACAAATACCAGGTAAGCCAACCACCTAACTTAGACGTTTTAGACTAGATAGAAGAGGTGACATGTACATACGTGTAAGTGTTTGCAGCCTGGATTGGGGGTACAAAAAAATCAGTTTATCAACTTCCTCACTCTGCTCCCTCCCCCCTTTAGCCTTCCCACCAAGCTCACCACCCATGAGCACTGAGCAGTTCTTGTGGGCGTTTTTTTCAAAGGCCTACCACAGTCTAGTGAGCAGCCCTTGGCACCAGTTTTTGCAGGCTCAGGGGCCATGATCTGGGGCACTTGGTGGGGGGAAGAGGATGCTCTTAAACTCCCAAATCCCGGCCCCCAGTGTCGGCTTCCTGCTGAACACCTTCCTTTGGCAGAAGAACTGTAAAGAGTTGCTCTTCCCCATTTCACTCAGACTCTGCCCTGCAGTGTCCATTTATCTCTGCTTGCCCAGAGAGGCAAGAGGGAGGGACTGTCTCCTGGTCTCTCTGCAGAGAAGCCACCTTTCAAGTGACTCCATTTGCCCAAGACCTATGAGAGCAGGGTCCAAGGCTACTTGCCCTTAGGGGAGACTTCCCTCACCCCAGTTTGTGTCAGGCGCTGCTGCAGCATGCTTACCAGGGTATAACTGAGACCAGAACATCCTCTAGCCACCAGTGTCCTCCCGGAACCTCTGCCTTCTCCATTCCCGGTGATGTTTCTGTCTTTTGAAGCCCCTAAAGTCCTCCTTAACTTATGCTCTGGAGAATGCCTTAAAGGTTACTGGAAGAGGGACAAGTTGGGGGGAAAGAGAGAGGGGCCTGTATGGGTGAGGGTCTCACCTCCCATTTTAGCTAGGACAGCTCCATTTTTATCTGACTTACATACTGCCTGTTCATGCAAGATGACTCCAACAGGTAGAGTTGGGAGCATATTCGACAGTCACTGTCCCTTCTTCTTTGCATATATTGCATGCCTGGGAAAGTGGCCCTCACCCCAAATGAGAGGCAAATTCTATGGTCTAGGCCCTTCAAGGTATTTCATGCCCATTTGTCAATGCGGCCTGGTTCTGGTAATGACATGCACAAGAGGTCTGGGGCAGAAAAGGGAAAGAGGCTTAGGAGAAAGGCTTCCTTATTCCTATAAATTGACAAAAGTAAGGGTCAGCCCTTTTTCTGGTAGATGTCGTCAGTCTGAGTGTGACACAAGCAACCACCTAGTGGCCATGAATCAGCCGGTCAGAGGATGTCAGAGTGGGAAGAGGGGAGGAATCTGGGTCCTGCATGAAGCTGGAGAGCTGCTAGATTAATGGACTCTGCAGCCAACCCACCTCTGGACTTCTTCTTGTCATTTATCCTTTCAAACATGCTTATTGACAGCTACTACATGAAGATACAGCAGTGAAAATAGAAAATAGAAATGCTAGCACTTTGGGGAGCTAGCATTCCAGGAGAAAAGACAGCTCATAGGCAAATCAATAAATAAGTAAAACTATAATTTGTCAGGTGGTGATAAGCCAGTGAACAGAGGGGACAGTTTTAGGAAATGAGGCCAGAGAGGGAATGAGCGCCAGGTGATGTACTACTTTGGAGGCCAAGGTAAGAACTTAGCAGAGAATGCCTGTCTGAACTAAACCCTCCAAACTCTCATTGCTGTGTTGGAAATAGACTGTGCTCTCGGATGGATTGGACAAGGTGTGGGTAGTGGATGCAGTGAGGAAGGGTTGAATTCTTTACATATTGAGATTGAGCCCACAGGTTGTACAGATAGATTCCAGGTAGGTTGAGTCAAGAGGACTCCAAGGTTTTGTTAGCCACCATGCAATGGGCGGATTTGCCATTCACCTCTAGGTGAAGGTTGCAGGGGCAGGAAAGAGTTTTGCAAAAAGATTGGAAGTTCATTTTGAGATGCCTTTTAAAAACCCAAGTGGAGACTTTGAGCAAACTGTGGGATGTGAGCCTGGAATTGAGGGTGAAGGATGGGCTAGAGATGTGGATTTGAGCATGAAAATGACATTTGGAGCCATGAGAGTGAATCATGCCACCAAAGGAGTGATTGTAGACAGGGAAGAAAAGGGTTTTGAGGATTAACCCTTGAATATGCAAAGTTAAAGAAGTTGGAACACTGAACAGAAACCAGCAATGAAAACTGAGAAGGAGCTGTCAGTAAAATAAGAGATAGTCCAGGAGAAGAGCATGGTATCCTACACACATGAAGAACAAGTATCAAGGAACAGAGAGAGATAATGGTGTCAAATGTGCTGAGTGAGTCAAATCCAATACAACCTGAGAATTGATCATTGGATTTATCCATACAAGGGGTCCCTGAGGACCTTGAAAAGAGCAGTTTCATTGGAGTAACGGAGAGTGGGTTCAGAAAGAACGGAAGGGGTAGTATTGGAAACAAGTAAAGACAACTCTTTCGAGTAATTTTATTTTAAAGAGGAATGAAGAAACTGGGACATTAATTAGAGGCAGAAGTGGAATTAAGGGACAATTGCTTATGATTTGTTTAAGATGGGAGAAGTAATGGCATATGTATATAATCATGGAATAGCTGATAATACAAGAGAAAATTGCTCCAGCAATGTCCCTAGTGGGTGAGAGTAGTTGCAGTTATGTGTGAAATGGAAGGGTTGGATCTAGTTAACAGTGTGTGAAGAAGGGCCCAGAAAAGTGTTGGCAGGTAGTAGGGGAGATGGGAGCCTTTAGAAAGTCTCTCCTAATGGCTTTTGCTTTGTTAGTGAAATGGAAACAAGGGCATCATCAAAGAATAAGAATGAGGGAAGTAGTTCTGGAGGTTGAAGGGAAAGGCAGAAGGTGTGAAATAATGTCTAAGAGAGGGAAATGAGGTTGATGCGTGGGAACTAAAGACATATGGTTGCGATGAATTTAAAATGTTCCTAGTTGGCATGTCTGTGTGATTTTCTCTATATTCAGTTGTATGAGTAAAGGCAGCAAGTAGGTAGGGAGTTGGATTTAACCAGTATTAGGACTTTTCTAAGTGTATACAGTAAGATCAGAAAAAAGCAAAGGTGTTGAGGGTGGATTCAAGTGAGGGACTGTAAAAACGGGCCATGAACCTTACGTTGATGGGAAGTGAGGACATGAGAGTCCTGAGACAGAATGAAAACTTGAAATATTGACATACTGCAGTTTCTAGCACCTTTGCATTTGAGGTGCTAGAGGAAGTGAGCAGTAAAGGTAGAGGTAGAAGTCAGAGGCTAGGCTGCTTGCAACTGAGATTATGAAGAAGCCCAGATATTGGTGATGGTAACAGCCAGGAATTATGGTCACTGGAGTGAGTGACTGAGGTATGGGGAAGACACGAATACTGTAAGAGAGAAGTTGAAGGAATTCCTTGGCTAGGATGCTGGAGGATTCTTGTGCACTGTGGTAGAGGGTAAAACATGGCCTCAAATTCCTCTTCCTGGTATGCATAGCGCTTTGCAATATAACTTATCGCCACTCCTAGAAAGGTAGATTCTGTTTCCCAACTCCTTGAATTTGACCTGGCCTTGGGACTTGCTTTGACAAAAAGAATCCAGCAAACGTGACATTATGTGACTTTTGAGACTATGCTTTAAGATGCTTTGCAGTTTCCATTTTTGGTACTTCCTGAGGTCATCAAGCAAGGAAGCCAGACTAGCCTCCTAGGGGGATGAGAAGCCACATGGAGAACTGAATCACTCCAGTGGAGAGCCAGAACCTATTGCCAGACATGGGAGTGAGACCATCTTGAACTGGCCAGCCAACCCACAGAATCATGAGAAGTAATGTCATTGTGATTTTAAGTCCCTAAGTTTTGGGGTTATTGGTTATGCTACTGCAAAAATTAGAATTTAGATAACTTGGAAGTTAAGGACAAGTGTAAATTAGAGGGAACAGTCCCAAAGACGCCCTCACTTCTGACACCAATTGCAAGTTTGGGGATATCCCCAAAACACTTGGGTTTGATAATTCACTAGAGGAACTCACAGAATTCATTGAAAGCTATTATACACGTGGTTATGATTAATTACAGAAAAAAGATACAGATTAAAATAAGCCAAAGGGTCAGTGTCCAGGAGAAACTGTCCCATTGGCCTCCAATATGTAGGCGTGATTGATTGATTGCCCATAGGTTGATCTCAGCCTTCAGTTTCCAGCCCCTCCCAGTGAGGCCCAAGGCCCCCACCCTAAATCACACGGTTGGTCTTCCTGACACGGCCAGTCCCAACCCTAAACAAAGATAACCCTAGCAGACATGACATACATAACCCCCACAGACCGACTGCAAAGCCAAATTCTTTACTACTTAGCCATAATGACTAACAGAAACAACTGTGGGTAGTGAAATCATCAAGAATCAGTACAGGAGAATTTTAGAGAGGGTATCAGCAAACCAGAGCTAATATCTAGGTTTGTGACAAAATAAAATTCTCTTCCTTTCTTCCTCCCTTTCTTTTTCTCTCCCTTCCTCTCCCCTCTCTCTTTTTCTCCTCTCTTCTCCTTTCCTCTCTTTCCCCCTCTCCTCTCCCCTCCTCTCCCCTCCTCTCTCTCTCTTTCAGCTATTTTGATTCAGCTGCCTTGCTTTTAATTCTCAAAAATTTCTAACCTAGACAATTAGTTCTGAGCAAAGGCATCTCCCTCAAGGCCCCAAAAGAGCTTTAAAACCCCAGAGCTGCAGTTCTGCCTCTCACTGATGATTCCCCACAGTGGAAGATTGGAAGGCTTCATGGATAAGCCATTATCCTCTTGGATAAGTCATGCAGAATGAGAGGGCTCTGAGACAGATGTGTCCAGCATCCCTTTTCACACGGCGACATGACATAGGGTAGCCAAGGAAGCAGAGAAAGGGGGCAAAGACTATCCCCTTTGTTTGTCAGGTTGGAGTTTATAGAATGCTGTGGGGGTGGGGGGAGGAGGGGGAGCCCGGGAGAGATCAGAAGTCCAGGCTGACAAGGGGAGGCAGTGATTAAGGAGGAAAGATGATCACCTGGATTGAAAAAGTATGAGGTAAGAAGGAAGGAAGTGGGATGGAAAGAGGCTGGAGAAGGAAACTAGACAAATTTCAAGGATGGGGCAAAGAAGGTAAGGGGGAAGTAAAATGAGGGTGGTTTGGAATGGGCTGGGGTGGGTTGCTGTCTAAGAGCCACTGGAGGCTCCCAAAGCCCCTCTTGTCCATCCATGGGACACTTCCACCTCACCAATCTGGCTTCAGTGTCCTGGAATGGGCCATGAAGCCAGTTAGTATGTACCAAGGTCAGGGAACAGAGAGGGTTCTGCGGTCAGGACCCCACCATCCCTTCTCTTGGAAATTAACCTCCTCATGCAGCAGATGAGCCAGGCTTCAAGTAATTGAGATGCCTGGGCCCTGCCCTCCTTAGTCGAGTCAGAATGTAAAGCTTCTGGGATATTGAAGTTGAGACAGGAAAGAGGAAGCAGAAGCAGGGCTGGGTGGAGATCAGATGTTGCAGATAATACACACAGGACAAAAAAAAGCTGGTATGTGGGATAAAAGAGTGGGGGCCAGCAGGCCAGGTCAGGGAGTTAACATGGGGGGGTAGGGGCGGGGATCAAATTAAGGAAGCCGAGTCCTAGATAAAATCAAGGTTAGAGTTTCTTCTTACCAAATGGGGATATAGGGGCCAGGGATATGGGGCCTTACTGTTTACATTATTATTCTTTTTTATTTGAAAAGCAAAACAGAATGACATCTCCAGGAATTATTTTAGAACAGCGGCTCTCAAAACTTGCTAGAAATGCAAATTCTCAGGCCCTTTCCCAGGATCTTTGGAGACGAGGTTCAGGAACCTTTTAGCAAGTCCTCTGAGAACTTCTGGTGCACATCAAAGATTGAGAACCACTGCTCTAAGCCAGAGGTTCCACTTCTCAAAATTTGTGCATAAGAGAATGCCCATACCCAGGCTATAATACCCCAGACCAAGTAAATCAGAATATCTGGTGGTAGGCCGTTGGCCCTACTAGTTTTTCAAGTTCCCATGTGATTCTAATGTGCAGTGATGCTGAAGAAGCACTGCTCTGAGCCTTACCTTCTTTACCTCTGGGACCACCTCTTCTCAGCCTTTACCGTAATCCTCTGGCCTTAAGTGTCGATGATGTGATGACGTGATGGCTTCGCTGGGCTCCTTCTGTCCAGGCCCCTGGCTCCACCGTCCCCAGCCTCACTGCTTGGGGAAAGCGCATGGTCGGAAGACAAAGCCCAACATCTGAGACGAGTATGAGGTTGATCCAGACAAAAACCAGGGCCAATGGGCTCTGCAGGACTGTAAATCCAGTCATCCAAGGCTGCCTCTGGCAGGACTCCCTGCGTTGCTTCCCGCAGCGCACGGCCTAGTGTCGGCGCTTTAAAAACCCTTGCTCTAAAGGAGTGCTTGACCCCTAGGTTAAAGGAGTCCCTAACCCCTCAGTTAAATTTCCTCTCCCAAAGCAAGTACATCCTTTCATGGCCCAGTTTACTTCTCAGGCCATTATAAAAATTGTTCTGTATTGTAGTGACTTGTTTAATTGTCTGTGATTCTCGCTAACCTGTGTGCATTTTTCTCATACATCAATTGTGTGTATTTAGCTTTTATCACCTCCTCTGGTCTTAAACACCTTTGAACGTAATTTTGAAAGGTAGGTTTTATAAAACCATTTTTCGTGTCCATGTGACTAGGCATCATTTTTCCTTATTGTAGGGATGTATTGTTGCTTGTCGTAGTGACTTATTTAATTGTCCGTGATCCTTGCTAACCTGTGCGCTCACAAAGAAGGACGTAACCGCCTATCTCGGCCACTGCTATGTCCTTAGCGCCTAACACAGGGCCCAGCATGTGGCTGGTACTCAATAAGCCTTTGTTCAGTGAAGGAGTTTATTTATTTGCCCGATATGGGTCCGGCTCAGCTGGGAGGCAAGTCAAGGATTATAGCTTCTGACCCTAGTCATGTATCTTACCTAACACATGGCCAAAGAAGAAGTAGGTCTCGCAAGCCTCTTGTTCTTCTTGGAAACTGACCCACCAGCAGAGGGCTACAAATCTCCAGTTACATGTAGGTCCCTTGTTTACTACTGTGGGGACAGAGCGGAGGGATGGTGGAGTTGGCTGGTGGGGAAGGGGCATCTGGGAGCCCAGCGGCGCTGGCTCGGCAGCATCTGCGTTGGCTGAGCACCGCTGCATCTGTCACTGTTCCGTGCACCTGCCGCAGCAGGACCTGTACAGGCTGCAGGTTGTCCCGTGCAGGCACGGGGCCTCCCTGCCTGGGGAGCAGGCTTGCCCCACCCCCACCCCACCCCCAGTTAATTACTACTGCAAAGGCAGCTCTCAACCAGTGATGGGGGTGGGGTGGGAGTTTTTTGGCTAAATGTCCCGGTTTCTTCATCCCTGGCGCCCCCTGGTTGGCTTACCTCTGAGCTGCCTCTCTGAGTTCTCAGCAGGACTGAACTGTGCTTGCCCACTGTGTTAAAGGGCTTGATAGCATGCCTTTGGGGGCTCCTTCCCTGCCTTGTCCCACTCTCGCCTCCCCTGCAGCGTTTCCCGGGTTCACCTACAAGCACACTACTTGCACCTGCCTCCTCGTCTCAGGGTTTGCTTTCATGGAACCCCAAATAAGCCAGGCATCTTTAATGTCTCATACACTAAATCACATTACTTCATTTCATCCTCTCTGTTCTACATAAAATATGTACCATGAACTTCATGTTACAAAGAAAGAGATACTCCAGAGTTTAAATATCATGTCCCAAATCAGCAAAAGGTAGACCTAGGATTTGAGCACAGAGCTGTCTGATCTGAAGCCTCCCATTGCCTCTCTCCCCACCGCTCCCCTCTGCCTGTCACAGAGGTGGCAAGCTCCCCAGCCAGGGGTGCCTTCATCAATCCAGGTGCCTTCCGTCTCCCTCTTCACCCAACTCCAGAAAAGTCAACTGGGCACCGAGGCCTCCTTTGTCTCAAGTCTTCACTTCGCATGAGGAAACTGAGCCTGAAGGGACAAGTGACATTCTCAAAGCATGTGCACATTTATCATTTCTGAAATGGCCCTTAGGCGTCCCCATTTTACAGAACAGGAAATGAAGCCAAGAGGAAGGGATTTGAGCAGTGACAGCGTAGGTATTAGTGGCTGAGGGAAGACTCATTTATGGGGCAGCTTCCTTGTGCCAGGTTCTCTGTGGCACTTTTCTTGTGCAAGCTGCCCTCCTGCATCCTTCCACAAGCGTAAGTATGCAGTGTTCTCATTTGGCAAAGGGGAACCAAGATTTAGAAGATTCAGAAGGCGTAGTCATCTGCCCACAATCCGAATGGGGGGCTGGGATTCGAATCGGGCCCACGTTTGGCCTTTTGCATAAACAGAGTGGGGGTGGGGGGGATTGGAAAGGGAAAGCCAAAACCCACCCAGCAGACCTGTATTCACTCAGGGCTGGAGGTTCCTCGAAGTAAAACCACTTGTGGGGTTTGTGGGGAAAGGAAGCTGGGGAACAGAGAGGTGAGGGACAGTGGTCAGTCAGAGGTAGAGGAGGTAGGGGGCGCCAAAGAGAAGCTGACACTTCTCTCTGTCCCCTCGCCAAGCAGACCAGTTTTGAGGAACAGGACTCAGAGTTTCTGTTTATATCTGTCCCTCTGTCCCATTTGCAATCTTTTTTTTTTTTTTTAAAGGGTGTCCGCTGATCACAAGAACTCTATGCCCTGCCTCCCCGGGTTCGCCCTGCCCCCAATCCCTGCCTTCCATTGCTCCAGAGTTCTGGGAACACCTCGTTTCCACCCAGTTCCACCCAACTCCACCCTACTGAATTCCTTTAAGACAGATCTCCCGGAGAGAAGACTCAAAGCACCACTGAGACAGCAAAGAAAACCTTTGTGGTGAACTTGGCCTCTATGAACTAGCCACTGGTGGGCGTTGTGGCCATCCAAGAACACCTAATGATACAAAAAGAAGAACTTTGCTCGACTCTTGTCATTCTGAGAGGCAGTGAAACCCAGAGTCCAATCTCCATCGTCGCACAGGAAGCTGAGTATTTCCTACTTGGTTAGGACCTTGAAACTTAGATTCATAAGCAGTCTTTTAGACACCGAAACACAAGCCCTTGTGGACGAAATTCTTTGGAACCAGAGTAAGTGGAATTGTTTGTTTCCTGTCTTGTGAGTTACTGCTTAGGGCAATCTTGTTTATAGACATGTACGTACCTGGGCAGGACAGCAGTCCTTCTCACATTGTAGGACATCATTTGTTTACCCGTCTGTCTCCCCAAAGGTTCTTTTAGGGCCAGGCAAGTATCTAAGTTACACCTTGATGTGTATGTAAGGCAGTCATTTCTGAATAGCAATACTGAGAACAGGTGGATTTTCAAGGCTGAGTGCTCAGATGTGATTTTCTTTTCTACAAGGGAAGCCTTCTTGGATGCTTGATTACTTATGACTGTTTAAGGAAAGTCAGCCCAGTGTTAGGAGACAAGAGATGCCTTCTGTAGAAAGTGATGCAAGGGGAATTTTCTTGACAAAGTTCCCCATGGAAGAAAGGAAAAACAAGTAAGGTATACAAAGAAGGTGTAGCTTCTTGGGAAGGGAACTATTAATTGGGAAGAGCTTTGCAATTGCAAGGGTGATTTGATAGTAAAACAATTTCTTAAGAGTAGATTCAAGGATTCTCAAAACCAGGAGTGCTGACTGCTTTAGATGGAGGTAGGCTTTCACCCACCTGAAGATAGGGAGCTGGCCAGATGACCTGCTGGGATGCATCCATTCTATTCTACAAACAAAGAGGCAGGTCAGAATTTTGTTCTGAATCCAGTTGCTTGGAACTGTGTCAAATAGGAAGGAAAATAAATGATTGATGAAGATAGAAGGGCATGGGGGCTACTTGGAGGTACCTACTTCCACTCTCCCTCCTTAGGAGCCCCTAACCACTGTGCAGTGACCTTGGGACCAGAGTTTTGCAGCAGATTACAGCAGGGCTGGAGGACTGAATGGCAACACAGTTCTCTGTTTTATTCCCCAAGGCCCCTCCCTTGGAGAGATTCTCGTAGGCCATCTCCCTTTAGGAGCCATATTGAAGTTGTTGCATGAAACCTGACAAGTTGGGGAAAAGGCATATGGGGTTGGGAGTTGAGAGTGGGAGGAAGCAGAGAAGAGGTGACTCTTTGTTCAAAATGTGGACACCTGCGGATGCTGACTCAATTGTTTTCATCTTAGCCAAAAACTCCCCAGAAATTGGGCTTTCAGGATCAGTCTTTCTCCAGTTGGAGAGAATTTCAAAGTGGAGTTCATCTTGAAGGGACAGTCATCGTCCTTCATTGTCAAGCAGATTTCACTTCCCAAGTTAGCAATAGAAAAGAGAGGCCTGCAGTGTGGGATTTGGGGTACAGGGGACAACAGCCAGTACGGGATTAGAGCCTGGGACATCCTGGTGGTGATGGGTCTCAGAAAAGGGCCACTGCAGGGAAGAAAGTTCCCTTACATTTACCACTCAGTGCCAGGGGTGCATTTTTTTCATGCATTACCTCATAGCAGCTCTATGAGGGAAGTGTTGCTCCCCCACATTGCAGGTGAGGAACTGAGGGTCAGAGAGGTCAATTAACCTCCACATTTCATGCACCTGGTAGATCATGCCAAAGTCCTGCTCCCTTTGGGAGGAGCAGGGGACTTCAGCAGGTGGATCAGAAAGGATTGAAAATGTGTGTCAAAAAGTATGGGCAGAGAGAAGTCCTCCAAAGACAGCTATCGAGTGGTTCTTTTTGTTTGTTTCAAGGCAACCCTCGGTAAAAATATCGAAGAGTTTATTTCAGCAGAGTTCCAGCTTCCACCTGGTCACTGTGGGATACCGCCTCATGACTTGAGGCTGTTCTGAGCTCTTCCTTCCCAGCTTTCTGTTCCACTAGCTCACTCTACTTCTCCCAGCCCGTGCTGTCCTCTAAATCCCTCCTCATTGCTCTCACAAGGGTGCAGAGTTACCTGTAAACCTATCTCCCTACCTACTATGGGCTCTATGACAGAAGCCAGGATGAGTCCACTCTGGTGCACTCAGTGCCCTCAACTGCAAAGAGATGGGATTGACTTATTAAGGTTTCACGATGGCAGCACTACTGGCATTTGGTGTAGGGTAATTTTTGCTTTGTAGGAAATCCTCAGCTCTGCCCATCAAATGACAGTAGCATGACCCAAAAAATTAAATTTAAAAACAACAAAAACTCAAAACACCTACACATTTTCAACCCCAAGCTGACAATATTTCTAGTCCCTAAAGCCGCAAAGATCTGTTTGCAAGTTTTTCACTCTCAACGAGGACTATTTCCCTTTCCTGGGTACTCCTGTCCCCTCTATAGTACAAAATCATGGCTCTGTGATTGGGGGTAGGAAAGCTAAGTGGTTTCAGGAATGGGCTTGAAAGTCATACACATCTGGGTTTGAGCGCCAACTCTTGCTCTCATCAGCTGTGTGTCTTGGGTGAGTATCCTCACCACTCTGAACCTTCGTGTCATCACCTCTAAATTAGGGAATGCTGACGGGTTGTTTAATGCTCCGTCCACTGCCTAGCCCACGGGAGGTGCTTAGGGAGCATTAGTGTGGTAAGGTCTCTTTCTGCCCAGTGAACTTTTCCTTTACCACATTCACACCAAAATAATTAACTTCACACTTCCCCATGTCAGACAACAGTTTCCAGGAGGGCAGAGAGGACCTGGGTCTTCCCTGTTTACCATCCCGCCCCTAAGGCATGCCCATGAACGTTTGTCAAGTGGTTGAAGAAATGTCACCATTGCCTTGTCTTTGTTGTCCAGAGCCCACAGTGTTTAACAGCAAAAATAAATACACAACCCATTTTCCTTGGCCCACAGAAGAAGCCAGGATGGAACTGTCAACTACCTCAGAGAACTATGACTTGACCACAGAATATGACTATGGGGACACAACCCCATGCCAGAAGACGGAGGTGAGAGCCTTCGGGGCCCAACTGCTGCCCCCTTTGTACTCCCTGGTGTTTATCATTGGCCTCGTCGGCAACCTCCTGGTGGTCTTGATCCTCCTGCAATACAAGAGGCTCAAAAGCATGACCAGCATCTACCTTCTCAACCTGGCCATTTCCGACCTGCTCTTCCTCTTCACGCTGCCCTTCTGGATTGACTACAAGCTGAAGGATAACTGGATCTTTGGGGATATCATGTGCAAGCTGCTCTCTGGGCTTTATTTCGCAGGTCTGTTCAGCGAGATCTTTTTCATCATCCTGCTGACCATCGACAGGTACCTGGCCATCGTCCATGCGGTGTTCTCCCTGAGGGCCAGGACTGTCGCCTTTGGGACCCTCACCAGCGTGGTTACCTGGGCCCTGGCCATCTTGGCTTCTACCCCGGGCTTGTACTTTTCCAAGGCCC